>NC_079195.1:204883938-205577688 GCF_029499605.1 Hyla sarda
TGAAATGGGCGGAGGGAGATGTGAAATTCAGTTAAAAAAAATTGTACCGCTTTTGGTACACATTTCCAGACAGAATCATACCGCCAGGGAGGTTAAGGATGCAGGTTTTTTTTAGTTTTTGCATTTTCGTTTTTTCCTCCTTACCTTTTTAAAATCATAACCCTTTCAATTTTCCACCAAAAAATCCATATTATGGCTTATTTTTTGCGTCACCAATTCTACTTTGCAGTGACATTAGTCATTTTACCCAAAAATCCACGGTGAAACGGAAAAAAAATCATTGTGCGACAAAATCGAAGAAAAGACACCATTTTGTAACTTTTGAGGGCTTCCGTTTCTACGCAGTGCATATTTCGGTAAAAATGACACCTTATCATTATTCTGTAGGTCCATATGGTTAAAATGATACCCTACTTATACAGGTTTAATTTTGTTGTACTTCTGGAAAAAATCATAACTACATGCAGGAAAATTTATACATTTCAAAATGTCATCTTCTGACCCCTATAACTTTTTTATTTTTCCATGTACAGGGCGGTATGAGGGCTCATACCTGAATCTGATCTGAAGTTTTTATCTGTACCATTTTTGTTTTGATCGGGCTTTTTGATCACTTTTTATTCATTTTTTAATGGTATAAAAAGTGACCAAAAATACGCTTTTTTGGACTTTGGAATTTTTTTACGTGTACGCAATTGACCGTGCGGTTTAATTAATGATATATTTTTATAGTTCGGACATTTACGCACGCGGCGATACCACATATGTTTATTTTCATTTTTATTTACACTGTTTTATTTTTTTATGGGAAAAGGGGGTTGATTCAAACTTTTGTTAGGGAAGGGGTTAAATGATCTTTATTAACACTTTTTTTGAAACTTTTTTTATGCAGTGTTATAGCTCCCATAGGTACCTATAACACTGCACACACTGATCTTTTACACAGATCACTGGCGTGTATTAACACACCTGCGATCAGTGTTATCGGCGCTTGACTGCTCCTGCCTGGATCTCAGGCACGGAGCAGTCATTCGCCAATCAGACACCGAGGAGGCAGGTAAGGGCCCTCCCGGTGTCCTGTAAGCTGTTCGGGAAGCCACGATTTCACAGCGGCGGTCCCGAACAGCCCGACTGAGCAGCCGGGATACTTTCACTTTCGCTTCAGACACGGCGGTCAGCTTTGATCGCCGCGTCTGAAGGGCATCACCGCTATCGGTGATGTCCTGTATTAGCCGCAGGTCCCGGCCGTGACCCCGCGGCATATCGCGGGAGCCGGCGGAGGACGTAAATATATGTCCTTTGTCGTTAAGGGGTTAATACATGTAACGAGTGGAGGATAGAGGAGACTCTAAACCCCTTGCCACAAATGGACGTTCATTAACGTCCATTTACGGCTCCCGAGGTATGACACAGCATCATACCCGGTGGGTCCGGTTGCTATAAGCAACCAGTACCCACAGCTAATGCCGGACATTGCCGATCAGACTGATGTCCGGCAATAACCCTTTAGACGTGGCGATCAAACTTGATCGCGCGTCTAAAACGAAAGCAAACATTGCCGGCTAGATCAGTTGTTAAATCACGGCTTTCCAAACAGCTTGCAGGACGCGAGGAGGATCCCTACATGCCTCCTTGCTGTCCGATGCCGAATGACTGAGATCCTGGCAGGAGCAGTCAAGTGGCAGAAACACTGATCAATGCTATGCTATGGCATATGATTAATCAGTGTAAGAGATCAGTGTTATGCATGTTATAGTCCCCTAAGGGGGTTATAACATTGCAAAAAAAGTGTAAAAAAAAAGTTAATAAATGTGATTTAACCCTTCCCTAACAAAAGTTTGAATCACCCCCCCCCCCTCCCTTTCCCATTTAAAAAAAAAAGTGTAAATAAAAATAAACATACGGGGTATTGCCGCGTGTGTAAATGTCCAAACTATAAAAAATATATCATTAATTAAACCGCACAGTCAATGGCGTACACGTAATAAAATTCAAAAGTCCAAAATAGCGTATTTTGGTCACTTTTTACTCCATAAAAAAATGAAGAAAAAGTGATCAAAAAGTTTGATCAAAACTAAAATGGCACAGATAAAAACTTCAGATCACTGCACAAAAAATCAGTCCTCATACTGCCCCTTAAACGGAAATATAAAAAAGTTATAAGGGTCAGAAGAGGACATTTTTCAAGGTATTAATTTTGGTGCATGTAGTTATCATTTATTTTTTAGTAGTAAAATAAAATCAAGCCTATAAATTGGGTATCCTTGTGACCGAATGGACCTACAGAATAAATATAAGGTTCAATTTTTACCTAAAACTGCACTGCGTAGAAACGGAAGCCGCAAAAAATTGCAAAATACTTTTTTTTTTTACAATTTTACCCCACAAATAATTTTTTTCTGGTTTTGCCGTAGATTTTGTGGTGAAATGATTAATAGTATTACAAAGTAAAATTGTTGGTGCAAAGAACAAGCCCTCATATGGATTTTTAGGTGGAAAATTGAAAGTGTTATGATTTTTAGAAGGTGAGGAAGAAAAAACAACAGGGGTTAAAGAAGACGTTACAGGTCTGTGAGAGCCAGAAAACTTGCTTGTTTGTAGGTGACCAAATACTTATTTTCCACCATAATTTGCAAATAAATTATTTAAAAATCAGACAGGTTTTATGGATTTTTTTCTCATTATGTCTCTCATAGTGGAGGTATACCTATGATGAAAATTACAGGCCTTTTTAAGTGGGAGAATTAGCACAATTGCTGGCTGACTAAATACTTTTTCCCCCCACTGTATATAGTCTGCTTAAGAATGAAGGGTGGAAAGTAAAGATCATGTGGGAGGAAGGTACAGTATGTAACATGCATTGTTCATATTATTTAAAATGTCCCTGTCATTTAACCCCTTAAGGACCAAGCCCATTTTAACCTTAAGGACCAGGCCAATTTTATTTTAGCGTTTTCGTTTTTTCCTCCTCACCTTCTAAAATCCATACCTCTTTTATATTTCCATCTACAGACCCATATAAGGGCTTGTTTTTTGCGTGACCAATTTGTACTTTGTAATCAAACCTCTCATTTTACCATAAAATGTATGGCGAACCCAAAAAAAAAAATTTTTAGGGATGAAATTTAAATGAAAACCACAATTTTGTACATTTTGGAGGGATTTGTTTTCACACTGTACACTTTACGGTAAAATTGAGATGTGTTCTTTATTCTGTGGGTCAATACGATTAAAATGATACCCATGGCTAGATACTTTTATACTTTTCTAAAATTGCCCTATTTTGACCACCTATAACTTTTTCATTTTTCGGTATATAGGGCGGTATGAGGCCTAATTTGTTGCGCCATCATCTGTACTTTTTATCGATACCACATTTGCATATATAAAACTTTTAGATAATTTTTTATAAATGTATTTTGAATAAAATGTGACAAATAAGCAGCATTTTAGATTTTTTTAAAATTTTTTACGTTTACACCGTTCACCGTACGGGATCATTAACATAATATTTTGATAGTTCAGACATTTACGCATGCGGAGATACAAAATATGTTTATAAAAAAAAATAACGCTTTTTGGGGGTAAAATGGGAAAAACTGACAATTTTTTTTTTTATTGGGGGCAGGGATTTTTCACTTTTTTTTACTTTTTATTTTTTAAATTTTTCAACTTTTTTTTCCAACTTTTTATGTCCTCATAGGGGACTATCTTTAGCAATCGTTTGATTGCTAATACTGTTCAGTGCTATGCATAGGACACAGCACTGATCAGTATTCTCTGTAATCTTCTGCTCTGGTCTGCTCGATCTCAGACCAGAGCAGAAGACCCCGGGAGACGGCCGGAGCCAGGTGAGGGGACCTCCAGCCGCCATGCTGGACGATCGTATCGCCGCGGCAGCGCAGCAGGCGATCCGATCATTCATTTAAACTACCGCACTGCCGCAGATGCCGTGATCTGTATTGATCACGGCATCTGAGGGGTTAATGGAGGACATCCGCGCGATTGAGGATGTCGGCCATTCGCGGCGGGTCCCCGCCGTGTATGAGGTGAGCACCGTTCCGATGCTCGTGGTCATACACAGGACATAAATGTACGTCCTGGTGCGGGAAGTACCGCCAAACCAGGACGAACATTTACATCCGTGGTCGTTAAGGGGTTAACAAATGTTTTGACATATCACAGAGAAGTGTCAAAATGGCTGAGGTCTTGATGTTCAGATCACCATCAATAATTAGTAATAACCTGGAGAAGATAATGCCTGGGGGCTTCATATCCGTTTCGCTCTGATCTCCATCTCCATTTGCAGGACATGACCTTTTAGACTTTTAATGGAGCTTGTCTCCTGCAACTGGACAGAAATTGCAGTTAGCCATGGAGTGAAGCGCACAACTGCATGCCTCTTCTTAGTTATTCTAAGTATCTGTGAGGGTTTAAATACCCAGACCTGACAAACCAAAACTTTTGACATTTCAGAAGTTTTTTTTATATTGACAGGGACATTTTGAAGGTTCTTTTTCCAGACCACCTTATATTAGAGTAACATAGATGCAGAGTTAGCTGCAGTACCTTTGCTCTGATGCATGAACAACCCCACCTAGAGTAAATGGCATCAGTAATATAAATGGCATGTCATAGGTTGGAGCCTATATTGGACATCTTTGGGGAACTTCAAGTTACGCTCCCGTATAAAACCTGTAAGACTACTCCTTTTCTAGACCAGAATTATTTTACGTACTTTTTATATGCTATGCATTTTATTGATGTGAAAAGAAGAGATAGGGCGTCCAGCTCTCCCACGAGGTATCCAGTTCAGTTAAAATTCCATCTTTAATAAATATACATTAAAATAAGGGCAAAACAAATAAAATTAAAACAATGCCATCTCTTCTTTTCATTATTTGTACGGGATACAGCCCGCTGTATGAACCGTGCTCCCCTCTACACCTTGGACTCCGTCTGCAGTTGGAAACACGTTCACACTGGGCAGTGAGCTAAGCTGCGTTCATTTTTGTCTTTCTGATTTTATGGTTTTCCATGTAAGGGTCTTATCTTTGAGAGGACAAACAATCTCTAGGATCTTTTTAGTCTATAGGCCACTAAGAGTGTTGTACAACCTCTTAACACATAAAATTATGCCTGGTGTCTACTAAAGTTCATAGAAAATTGAAGATTTTCCTAGTTTTAATGACGGAAAATATAGATTTTATTAACGACAGGAGGCGAGCAATATTTGCATTATCTTTCTTTACTGAACTCACATAGCAGCGAAACAGTTAATGAAAGTTTGTAGAGAAGAAAACTTAGGTGTAACCAAGCATGACAGGTAATCACAGGTGCACTAATCATGCTCTTAGTACAGGTAATAAATAGCCAGGCAGGTTAAGTCCCACCCTCTTTCTGAGATGCGACAAAGTAATAAACAATTAAAATAAACCATAGTCCAGAATTCCGGAAAGAAACGAACAGACTATCAAACTGAAGACTCTTAGATGAAAACGAAGATCTTGAACTGGAACATGGAGTCATCAAAAACTTTTAGCGGAAAGGATTCTTCCGAAGAGTAGTCCATGGATATGGGATGAAGATCATCAATATGCTGAAAAATATAAAAATGGTAAATCATAATAAGGGAGGGATATAAATGATAGGGAGGGATATTGCTCGCCTCCTGTCGTTAATAAAATCTATATTTTCCGTCATTAAAACTAGGAAAATCTTCAATTTTATGTCCGACAGGAGGCTCCCAATATTTGCAAGTTTAAAGCTATAAAAACATAGGCAATAAATTATACATTATAGAATAGACATGGAGACATGAGTGTCTGGTCTGAAGTAAAATGTTTTAAATGTGTGTTCGGTTGACCAGTTGGCTGCTTTAAGAAGATCAAAGAGAGATCCTCCTTTTTGAATGGTTTTGGTGGACATAGCTCCTCGGGTAGAGTGTGCTCCAAATTTGGAAGTATCAATTCCAGCCATATCCATGGCTATCCTGACCCATCTTGCTAAGGTAGCTGATGTAACTGGAAGATGGGGTTTATAATAAGATATGAGTAATTGGGGGAGAGAGTGATTACGAAGAGAAGATGTTTTATGTTCGTAAGATTTTAGGCATCTAACTACACAAAGTTTGGGATGGTTAATGAAGGTGGGATAGAAGACCGAATGGATATTGGTTTTTGTACGTCGGGAAATAGCAAAATGAACCCCGTGGGGAGAAAAGGATCTATTTGAAATATCTAGAGCTTTGACATCTGAAACTCTCTTTATAGAAATGAGGCAAAGAAGTACCGTAAGTTTAATCGAAAGTAATTTCAAGGGAAGGAGATCATTATCTTCCCAAGAAGAAAAGAGATTGAGAATTAGGGAGACGTCCCAGGTGGATTCATATTTAGGACGAGGAGGTCTTTTGAGGCGAATTCCTTTCAATAATCTACATATAAGAGGGTGCTTACCAATTGGGAGAGAATTGATGTGTTCGTGCTCTGCCGAAATGGCAGAGCGATACAGATTTATAGTTCTGTAAGCTTTGCCTGAGTCAAAGGATTCTGAAAGAAAATTTAGGATATGGGAGATAGATGCTCGAACGGGATCCAGAGATTGTTGAGAGCACCAATGAACCCAAAGTCTCCAGGCTGATCTGTAAGCCTTGTGGGTACCTGGAGCCCATGATTCTGAGAGGATGTCTTTAGTTGATTGTGAAAGTTCGCAATCAAGTGGGGATTGCCTGTGATCATCCAGGCGATGAGTGATAGAGAGCCGGATAGGATCAAGGGGTGAGGGTTCCCTAGGGGGTCCTGAAGAAGACGAGGGAAGACAGGTAGGATTTTTGGAATATCCATGGATAGTTGGAGAACTTGGGGAAACCAAGTTTGGGATGGCCACCATGGGGTAATCAATACCATGGTCGACTGTTGAGTTATCACCTGAGATAATACTCTCGGAATCATTGCAAATGGAGGGAAAGCGTAGAGGGTTTTTTGTGGCCACAGTTGAAGAAAGGCGTCTATTCCCAAAGCTTCCGGGTCCGGTCTCCAGCTGAAGAAAAGAGGTAATTGATTGTTCAAGCGGGAAGCAAAAAGGTCCATATAAAGAGGTCCCCATATGGAATTGATAGAGGAGAAAACAGAGGAATCCAGTCTCCAGTCGCTGGAATCTGTAAGGAAGCGAGAATTCCAGTCTGCAATGGAATTGGCTAAACCAGGTAAGTATTCTGCTTTCAAAATAATATTCTTTTCTAAGCAGAAATGCCAGAAATCCTTCGCAATGTCTGATAAAGCTTTGGAAGTTGTACCTCCCAAGCGGTTGATGTACTGAACCGCTGAGATATTGTCCATTCGAAGCAAAATACAGCAGTGTGATCTGTACTTTGCGAAACTCTTCAGGGCAAAGGAACCTGCTAAGAGTTCCAGACAGTTGATATGAAGGTTGGCTTCGTTCTCTGACCATTTTCCTCCTGTGGTGAGTATCCCACAGCGAGCTCCCCAGCCTGATAGGCTGGCATCCGACTCTATGATAATGTCCGGAGTGTAATGAAAAATGGTCTTGCCATTCCAAGATTCTAGGTGAGAAAGCCACC
Organism: Hyla sarda; assembly: GCF_029499605.1. Taxonomy (NCBI): domain Eukaryota; kingdom Metazoa; phylum Chordata; class Amphibia; order Anura; family Hylidae; genus Hyla; species Hyla sarda. The sequence continues at coordinate 204,891,518 of NC_079195.1, forward strand.
ATAGAAGTTCTTCCCTGGCTTCGATAGAGATGATTATCAAGTCTGAATAGTCCATGCCCTGTCTCAGATGGTGAATTTTGAGACGTTGTAAAGCACGATAGTGTAATGGTGCTGGGAAGACAGCTTGTATTGAGGCGGATAACAGGCCAATTATCCGAGCAAGTGCCCGTAAGGATATCATCCGTTTGCTCAAGGCAGATCGAATTTCTTTCCGAATTATTTTCAGTTTTTTGGTAGGTAGGCTTAAGATAGTTTTCTGGGTGTCTATCATGAAACCCAAGAATTCCACTTCCCTTGACGGGGTCAGAATTGATTTTTTGTTGTTGATGGAAAAACCTAGTGAGGTGAGAAGAGATATTGTCCATTGAAGGTGTTGGAGAAGAGTTGTTTGAGACTGAGCCATGATGAGAATGTCGTCCAAGTAAATAATTAGACGGACACCTCTGCTCCTGAGAATGGATGTAATGGGTTTCATGAGCTTTGTAAAGCACCATGGGGCTGACGACAGGCCGAAGGGGAGGCAGGTGAACTGCCATTTTTGACCTTTCCAGATAAACTGGAGGTATTGTTGGTGGGTGGAATGTATTGGAACAGTGAGGTAGGCATCTTTTAGATCTACCTTCACTAGCCAATCTCCTTGAATCAAGATGTCCCTGAGAAGGTGTATCCCTTCCATTTTGAAGTGTTGGTATAATACAAACTTGTTCAAAAGGCGAAGGTTGATTACTGGTCTGTATCCGCCATCTTTTTTCTTCACAAGAAAAAGATTGCTGAGGAAGCCTTGTGTGTGATTTGGGATTGGAATAATTGCTCCTTTGGAATGAAGGTCTATGATCTCTTGATCTACAAGTTCTTGGTCTGAAATTGAAAACTGAATTGGTATGGGAAGAGTGTGTTGTATTGGTGGAGTCATGAAGTCTATCAGGAATCCTGAAACCGTGTTCAGAATCCAAAGGTCTGAGGTTATTGAAGACCAAGCATGAATAAAATGTTGGAGTCTTCCTCCTAGGGGAAGAAGGAAAGAAGATAGAGGAACTGGACTTACCTGAAGATGGTCTGGTCCTGGGGTAGCCTCTGTTGCCTCTGGATCTCCATGGGCGTCCTCTAGTTGGAAAGAATGGAGCTGGAGTGAAGGAGGATGATTGTTGAAAGTTGCTTCTTTCTTGATTGGAGCCTCTAGGGTACTGCCTAGATGATGAGGCTCTGCTGGGAAAGCGGCCCCTACCTTTCCCAGCCTTCCCAAAAATTTTAGAGGGAAAAACTTTCTTTAAAGATGATTGGGCTTTGTCAAGGGATGTAAAAATCCCGACAAATTTCCCTATTTCCTTAATAAAAGCGTCTCCAAAGAGAAGCCCTTCAGAAGAGTTTTCCAACTCATGTGTTGCTAGATTAGCTAATTGAGGATCCATCCTCATGAGAATTGTGCGGCGACGTTCCACCGCAATAGCTGAATTAGCATTGCCTAGTAGGCAAAGGGCTCTTTGTGCCCAACCACGCAAAGTGTTGGCATCAATGGGGTGTCCTGAGGCTATTGCTGAATCAGATATTTCTAATATCTGTGTTAGAGGGCCTAGGATATCAAGCAATTTATCTTGACAGGCCTTGAAGGATCTGTCTAGACCTTTTTTAGGATTCTTCCCCGTTTTATTTAGATATTTGACTAGAATAGGGTCAAGTTCGGGGGTGCATTCTGCTTTTTCAGGCAGATTAGGCCGAGGGCATTCGGATCTTAACTTGTTTCGGGTGGATCTGTCCAAAGGTTTCCTAATTCTGGCAGACAGATATTTTGCCAGATGGGAATTTGGCACCCATTCTGAGGATCTTGGGTGATGAATCAGATCCGGGTTGAAATATGGGGTGCCCTGGCTATCTAGAAGAATCGTTTCTGTAGTTGTCCCAGTTTCTGGGTCATTATGTGTTTCAGCAATTTCACCTTCCTCATACTCCATTTCTTCAGCAGAAGAATGATCAGATATATCTGAGTATGAGTCAGAGTCATTATCTGAGGAAGATGGTTCCACATATGAATCAGGTTTGGATCTTTTAAGAACCTTTTTTGCCCTAGCACTTTTGACTTCCCTCTGGGCAGGGGGTCTGGGATGTTTAGGGTTAACATCGGTATGGTGACTAGTTGTAGCCAAATTTTCATTCGTGTCCTGACCTAACCCAGGGCGAGAGTGTCGCTTAGACAGGGTTTCATGGTCGTCATTTGCACAGAAATGTCTTTTATGTGTGCGTTTCCCCTGAGATTTGAAACCTTTAGCTAAACCGGTTGTGGACTCCTCTGCAGACCAAAATATGTCTGAAGGAGTAGAGGGTTTATTAAAACTGGGGTTATTGTGTGACATAGCCGATGACACGGATTCTGATATGGTCTCACGTATAGAGAAGATAGCTGATTTTATAGCTAATTGTATTCTATGGTCTACCATATTTTTTACGGCAGTTGGGTCTGACATATCAATATCCCCAGAGGTAGAGGAATGTTCCTCTCTAGAGGTTTTATTTTCAGAGGACATTGAAATAGTAAGTTACTATGGTAAGTATACCGATAGAAATTATAGGGTAGTAATAAATTATGGCCTCAGAAATATAAGTATGACTGGAAAATAGTTATAATTAATAGCTATCTGCCGGAGAATAACTTTCCTGAGTGAAATAAATCTTTTGGTAAAGTCTGACAGGAGCTGAGAAGCGCTGCGGAGCTGTGACAGGGTCGCGGCGGGAGAGCTGACAGGCAGACTTCAGCTGTTACAAAGATATTCAGTGAGAAGCGAGATCTCGCGATAAACGAGAGTTGAACTGTGAGGAGAAATTGAGCTGTGTGGGAGAGCGCGCGCTGGAGTGAAAGAGAAAAGTTTACAAGGTATATATCATTGACACAAGGGAATGTATGATGGAACAAAGATTACCGGGAGGAGAAGGGGGGGGGGGGGCGGGGGGGTGTTTGGCACGGGAGACGGTCTAAGTGTGTATAGTGTAATGAGTAATGTAATGTACCAGCGTATATGTGTGAACAATGTATAATACTGCAATTCCGGTAACAATATTATATTATATTTAAACAATATATTACTGCAATATAACACTTGAGAGAGAAGACAATATGGTACTTATCTCTTGAGTGAGCAGCGAAGAAAGAGGGTGGGACTTAACCTGCCTGGCTATTTATTACCTGTACTAAGAGCATGATTAGTGCACCTGTGATTACCTGTCATGCTTGGTTACACCTAAGTTTTCTTCTCTACAAACTTTCATTAACTGTTTCGCTGCTATGTGAGTTCAGTAAAGAAAGATAATGCAAATATTGGGAGCCTCCTGTCGGACATAAAATCAAGTCTCATTAGGGTCGTACCAAAGACTAGTGTTCCATTCAGAAGCCATATACACCATGACTATAATAAGCTATTAAAATGAAAGAGAATGCAATAAGTTTTTCTCATCAGTGAAAGGTTTTTATGTGCCTACATTTTTGTATTTTCTTCATCTAAAGAGCAGCCTTTGAAAAGGCCAACCACAGACCCAACACAACACGACTTGGCAACAGCACAGGAATGAGTTATCGATCAGCCCTTTGTAAACTTACAGAAATTTACAATGTCGGCCATATTTAATGGGATTAGAGGGGATTAAATCTTGCAGAACTATTATTGTGCGGAAACATTTCTCCAAGCTAAGAATCCTTCAAGGCATGTAAACACGTCTCTCTCTGTCTAGAAAGGAGAATTAGAGATCATTCAATAGGATCACTCGGCACAAAACAAATGAGGCATAACCTTTACAAAGTCAGGCTCTACAGCAGTATTTTGCCGTTTTGCCTTTAGTTACACCGCTGACAGTCAGAATTGTTTATTTGTTTAGGAAGTGTTTAGGGTTGTCTTTTTTGTCAACATTTGTTTGGAATTCTATAAGGGAAATGTTACATAATGTATATGGGAATAATTATATCACATATAGGTGATCATCCAAGATTATAAATCACTACCATCTCCTTCTTAGTGGAGGACTACCTACAGTGGGACAAAAACGTATTTAGTCAGCCACCAGTTGTGCAAATTATCCCACTTAAAAAGATGAGAGATGCTGTAATTTTCATCATAGGTATACCTCAACTATGAGAGATATAATAAGAAAAAAAATCCATAAAATCACATTGTCTGATTTTTAAAGAATTTATTTGCAAATTATGGTGGAAAATAAATATTTGGTCAATAACAAAAGTTTATCTTAATACTTAATTATTTAAACATGAGGTCAAACATTTTCTTTAAGTCATCACAAGGTTTTCACACACTGTTGCTGGTATTTTGTCCCATTCCTCCATGCAGATCTCCTCTAGAGCAGTGATGTTTTGGGACTGTTGCTGGGTAAAACGGACTTCCAACTCCCTCCAAAGGTTTTCTATGGGGTTGAGATCTGGAGACTGGCTAGGCCACTCCAGGACCTTAAAATGCTTCTTAAGAAGCCACTCCTTCGTTGCTCAGGCGGTGTGTTTGGTATCATTGTCATGCTGAAAGACCCGGCCACGTTTCATCCTCAATGTCCTTGCTGATTTAAGGAGGTTTTCACTCAAAATCTCATGATACATGGCCCCATTCATTTTTTCCTTTACACTGATCAGTCATCCTGGTCCCTTTGCTAAAAAACTGCCCAAAAGCATGATGTTGCCACCCCCATGCTTCACAGTAGGTAGATGCAACTCAGCATTCTTTCTCCTCCAAACACAACGAGTTGAGTTTTTACCAAAAAGTTCTACTTTGGTTTCATCTGACCACATGACTTTCATGTACCGGCAGGACAGGTAGTGAATCCTCTGGACCGGAGAGGCGATAGCACGGGTTGTACTGGAGGACCGGTTCTAAGCAGTTACTGGTCTTCACCAGAGCCCTCCGCAAAGCGGGATGGATTTGCTGCGGCGGTAACTACCAGGTCGTATCCCCCAGTAACAACTCGACCTCTCTGGCAGCTGATAGCGTGGTACACAGGGAGCAGGCAAGAGCGTAGTCGGACGTATCAGAGGTCAGGGCAGGCGGCAAGGGTTCACAGGCGAGTATACGGTAGCAACGGGTTCGGCAACGGGCAAGGCAACTATCACAGTAGGGAACACTTTCTCTGAGGCACAAGGCACAAAGATCCGGCAAGGGCAGGAAGGGGCAGGTGCCTTTTATTGGGAAGGACAGTGGGAGGTGAGGAACCAGCGCACCAATTACCGGTGCGCTGGCCCTTTAAATTTACTGAAGTTGGCGCGCGCGCCCTAGGGAGCGGGGCCGCGCGCGCCGGGATGCAGAGGAGCCGAGAGCCATGTGGGAAGAAGGTAGGCCGAACAGGGACGCGGCGTGTGAGCGGGGACCAGCCGCCACCCCAGCCGCGTCTCTGCCACTGTGGGGCAGAGATATAAAGCAGAAAACCACTGAGGCCAGTGGTTGACTGCAGTGGTGACAGGGGGTATATAGACATGTCATGACTGCAGACATGATAACAAAACCAGTGGGGGAGAGGAACATGCGCGCGGCTCACTAACAGGCAGCACCTGATGTGAGCTCCGAGCTGACCGGAGATCTTACGCCCTTCAAAGCGCCGTTCTCGGCTCCTACCTGGCAGCTGCCTATATCTCTGTGGAGGCGAACATGTCCCGCTCCAATAAGAAGAAGAACCAGAAACTTTCTCAGCGATTATGCCAGTCTATCCAGGAGACATTTTTAGATTGGGGCCTTGCACACAGATGGCCGACCCCCGCTCCTGCTCGCCTGCACAGCATTCCGATGGGGACGATGACCCTGCAGCAGAGAACTTAACCCCTGCGGTTATGTACCACAACATTAAGGCGTTGTTTCAAACCTCCCTAGCCAAGGCAGTATCTGATATTTCTATGCAGCATCAAGATCTGGGCCAGCATGTAGCGGACTCGGAAGCTAAACTGGATGAGCTCACAGATGCAGTGGAAGCAGACCGCCATGATCTTGGTGATCACATAGCCCAATTCAAGCCCTGGAACTGAAACTGGAGGATCTTGAGAATCGATTCCAGCGAGCGAATTTGCGTCTTCGGGGACTCCTGGAAGAGATCGTGGACATCAGTAAGACTGTCTCTACTTTTATGGCATAGCGCCTCAGTTGGAGCCGGAGTTGCTACAGTTTGATAGAATTCATAGGGCCCTTGCCAGACCCAAGAACCCTGGGGTGCCCAGAGATGTTCCTAAATTGCATTACCCGGAGGTAAGATATATACTGCTACAAGCGGTTAGAAACACCCCCATACTTACAGGCATGGCACCCTCCATACATTTGTACTCTGACTAGGCACCTACTAATTTAGCCTGCCGCAGGGAATGTTGTCCTATAGCTCTATCAATTCAATGGGGGGGAGTCAAATACAGGTGGGGTTTCCTTTCTTCCTCACCTTTCAACTGAATGGCCGCATGAATGTAGTCAAAACGTTCCCTGAAGCACGAGATGCTTTAACCCCTTAATGACCAAGGACGTAAATGTACTTAACGCACCAGGAGGTATATTTACGTCCTGTGTATGACCGCGAGCATCGGTGCTTGCGTCATTAACCGCAGGTTCCGGCTGCTTGCAGCAACCAGGGACCCGCCCGTAATGGGCGACATCCGTGGTCGCGCGGATGTCCGCCATTAACCCCTCAGATGCCATGATCAGTACAGATCACGGCATCTGCGGCAGTGCGCTTGTTAAAATAGATTATCGTTCGCAGCACTGCCACGGGAATCCGATCATCTGTAATTGCGGACGGAGGTCCCCTCACCTGCCTCCGTCCGTCTCCTGGCGTCTCCTGCTTTAGTCTGAGATCGAGCAGACCAAAGCAGAAGATAAAACGATAATACTGATCAGTGCTATGCACTATTCATAGCACGGAAAAGTATTAGCAATCAAATGATTGCTATAGATAGTCTCCTATGGGGACATAAAAAGTGAAAAAAAAGTTGAAAAATTTAAAAATAAAAAGTGGAAAAAAAAGTGAAAAATCCCCTTCCCCAATAAAAATGAAAATTGTCAGTTTTTCCCATTTTACCCCCCAAAAGTGTAAACACTTTTTTTTTTATAAAAAAAATATCCGAACCATCAACATATAATGTTAATGATCCCGTAAGGTGAACGGTGTAAATGTAAAAAAAATAAAATACTCTAAAATGCAGCTTTTTAGTCAAATTTTTTTCCAAAATTATTTTTATTAAAAATTATCTAAAAGCTTTATATATATATGCAAATGTGGTATTGATAAAAAGTACAGATGATGGCACAAAAAATGAGCCCTCATACTGCCCTATATACGGAAAAATTAAAACGTTATAGGTGGTCAAAATAGGGAGATTTTAGATTACTGATTTTGTACAAAAAGTTTTTAACCTTTTTTATGCGGTACAAAAATATAAAAGTATCTAACCATGGGTATCATTTTAATCATATTGACCCATAGAATAAAGAACACGTCATTTTTACCATAAAGTGTACAGTGTGAAAACGAAACCCTCCAAAATGTGCAAAATTTGGGTTTTCATTTAAAATTCCTCCCTAAGAAAATAATTTTTTGTTTTCGCCGTACTTTTTATGGTAAAATGAGAGGTTTCATTGCAAAGTTCAATTGGTCATGCAAAAACCAAACCCTTATGTGGGTCTGTAGTTGGAAATATAAAAGAGTTATGGATTTTAGAAGGCGAGGCAGAAAAAACAAAAACGCAAAAATTTAATTGGTCTGGTCCTTAAAGGGGTACTCCGATGAAAAACTTTTTTTTTTTAAATCAACTGGTGCCAGAATGTTAAATACATTTGTAAATTACTTCTATTAAAAAATCTTAATCCTTCCTGTACTTATTAGCTGCTGAATACTACAGTGGAAATTATTTTCCGTTTGAAACACAGAGCTGTCTGCTGAATCACGAGCACAGTGCTCTCTGCTGACATCTCTGTCCATTTTTAGGAACTGTCCAGGGTAAAAGGAAATCCCCATAGCAAACATATGCTGTTCTGGACAGTTCATAAAATGGACAGAGATGTCAGCAGAGAGCACTGTGCTCGTGATGTCAGCAGACAGTTCTGTGTTTCAAAAAGAAAATAATTTCCACTGTAGTATTCAGCAGCTAATAAGTACAGGAAGGATTAAGATTTTTTAATAGAAGTAATTTACAAATCTGTTTAACTTTCTGGCACCAGTTGATTTAAAAAAAAAAGTTTTTCACCGGAGTACCCCTTTTAGGTTAAAATGGGCTCGGTGCTTAAGGGGTTAAATAAAGAACGTATAGCCCTAGTGGACCCACCACCATTACCACAAAGAGCAGGGCGCCCGACCAGAACCTGGACTCCAGTGACCAAAGATCGTTGCACACATCGCCCCCCGCAGCAGGACACTGACCCCCCCTTGAGAGTACTTTTTGTTATTATGAGAGAACTTTCTTAGCCACCTTGAGGATGCCCCGTTTCTTACTTGCTTTGCACTGGACGCTAACCTGTTCCTACGTGGCTTGCTGACCCCTCTCTGGCCTCCACCCTACAGGCTGCTGACACCTGGACAGTGACCTTTTCAGATGTGGTCTGATGTAGACTTATTACCCTGCCATTTTTTTCTTTTCCTTTGCATCATTATCTTTACTATGGCCTACTTCTTTTTCTTTTTTTGTTTGCCCTGGTCTCCTCTCTCGCTTCATAGCTTCTTTTTTGCTCCTTCTTCCTCTCTTCTTCTGACTTCCTACCTCCCCCCTCCATTTTATTATCCTGCTTGGCTTCTCATAAATCTGCCTCCCTTACCTTCTAGTCTGCTGGGCTGACTCCAGCTCAGACCACTGTGCCTCTCTGCGCTTTCTTTGGTTTGTGGAAGTAGGATGGTCCACGTTATTATGTGGTCTGCCTTTCCTGATTTGTTGGTTATTGTGTTTTGTTCTGTTTTTGTTTTTTTATTGTTTGTCTTTTTGTACTGGTACACATATTGTGTATTATGCTCCTGGCTTTTTTTTTTTTTTTTTTTTTTCATATTTGTTTTAATACAGATTCCCAAAATCCAGAATTTAACCTTCATTCCCCCCCCCCCCTCCCAAAACCTTTGCTTCCCTGCAAAAAAATCATTTTATTCGTAACTTTTTCCACATTAAGCCTATTTATTTCCCCGACACCTTTCCCACTGCTCTTTATTTTTTATTGTCGACAAGTTAAGAAAAAGTTCTTCCGCTTATTTTACACTACTCAACAGCCATTTCTCTTCTTCCTGATTTTTCTTCCTCAATTTACAATGCTGCTGGCTTTTTACTTTCTGTACCCTGGCTGACCCCTATGGATTGCATTTTTTTTCTTGATCTACTATCCCACGGGTCTTCTTGTATGACCCCCTTAGTAAGGGGGTCTCCCATAATGTGCAGGGATTTAATTCTCTGCATAAGCGGGAGAAGCTTTGAGGGACTATACCCGCTTACAGTTAGATGCTATCTGTTTACAGGAGACACATTTCACTAAAGAGTCCAAGCCACAGTCTTTTCATAAGTCCTACACTCGCTTTTATATGTCCTCCTATGTTTCTAAATGTTGGGGAGTTATGACTCTTTTGCATAATTATTTTCCTTTTCAGGTTCAAGACGTTCATACTGATTCGGAAGGCAGATACCTTATATGAGTGGGCTCCTTGTATGACAAGACATTATGTATTATTAACTCTTATGCTCCCAATGACTCTCCTCTTCTTTTCTTTCAGAACCTTTGTGGCACTGTTGCGTCCCTGTCCTATGACACTGATTCGGGCTGGGGACTTCAATTTGTTATATAATGATAAGCTAGATCGTTCTTATACTGCCCCTTTTCACAGATCAGGGACGCAACAGCGACTTTTAGTTTCTCTCTTTACTGAGTGCTCCTTGGTTTATGGATGGCGCGAACATAACGGGAATGCTTGTGGATACTCATATTACTCTCCTGCTCAGCGTCATTAAACTAGAATAGATTGGATTCTCACGAATGCTCCTACCTTACCACAATTGCTCTGTGCTTGTCACATTCCGTCAGCTTTGTCCGATCATGACTTGGTCTTAGTGGCCTTTAACTTTATGAATGCCCTCTCTTATCCCTTTCGGTGGCAGCTTAATGAGTCGCTCCTGACAATGCCTAGAGTGAAACAACAACGTGAGGAGGACCTCAGTTCTTATTTTACAGTAAATGTAGCACACGACTCAGACCCAAAATGAGTGTGGTTAGCGCATAAATCTTTCATTAAAGGCCGTATAATTACTTTAGCAACTGGGATTAAGCATAATCAGACCGAGACGCAACGGGCGCTAGAGGCTAAGCTTCAATGGTTGACATTTGCTCATCAACAAGACCCTTCCCCTTGTCTGTTTAGGGTGCTTCAGGACTGTAGTTGAGAAAGCTCTGCGGTGGACTAAAGCCACCTACTATAAGTTTGCTAATAAGCCTGATCTCCTCTTGGCATCTATGTTAAAATAGACGACTTCTTTCAATAGGGTACATAGTCTCCAATTGCGCCCTGGTTTATGTTCATCTCATCCTGACCGGATATATTTCGCTTTCCATTCTTACTACACTAACTTATATACTGAACCCTCTCGTCTCCCATCCTTTCCAGCTACTCTTTCTCATTTTCTATCATCTGTTTCTCTTCCTCACCTCCCTCCTGATTCTGGAGAGGTATTGAATGCTCCAATCTCACCTGAAGAAGTAACTGTGGCTCTTTCTACTCTTAAATTGGGCAAGTCCCCTGGCCCGGATGGACTCACAGCTGCCTATTACAAGAAATTTGGTTCCTTACTCATCCCCATCTTGTTACTTTTTTCAATTCTCTTAGGTCTCCTACCCCTCTCCCCCCTGAATTTCTAGATGCCCTAATAACTATTCTACTCAAACCCAATAAAGATCACCTTCACACAGCCAAATAACGGCCTATTTCCCTCTTAAATGTAGATTCAAAATTATTGACCTCTATTTTGGCCGCTTGCCAAACAGATACTTGCCAACGTTGATAAATTTAGATCAGGTTGGCTTTGTGCCAGGCCGCAAGGCTCCTGATAATATTAGGAAGATTCTTAACTTGATCCAATGGTCGAATTCTAATGCTGTCCCGCTATCTGTATTGTCGTTAGATATAGAAAAAGCATTTGACTGTGTATCTTGGCAGTATCTGTTTGCGGTGCTTACAAAATTTCGGTTTTCTGGACCTCTTCTCCAAATTCTGCGGCATATTTACTCTTCCCCAACAGCCTTCTTGAAATTGCTTTCTACGCCCCCTCAGCCCCTAAGGATTCAGTGGGGCACCTGTCAGGGGTGTCCACTCTCGCTGGCACTGTTTGCATTGGTGATGGAGCCCCTGGCGGCACTGATACAAGATCTTCCAGATGTTAGGGGTGTATCGGTAGTCTCCTTGGAGTATAAGGTCAATCTATTTGAAGATGACCTTCTCCTGACATTGACCGAACCTCTTGTGTCCTTGCCGAATCTTTGTACGATCCTTACTGACTTTAAAGCATGCTCTGGCTTAAAAGTTAATGTCACTAAATCCGAAATCCTATACTGTAATGTACCGGTACCGGTGGCCTTCCTTATCTCGGCATAAAACTTATTCCCTCTCTGCATTCCCTATATAGATGTAACTATATTCCCCTCTTTAGCTCTATAAGAGCAGACTTAGCTAAATGGAATTTTTCTTATCTTGGTTGGGTAGGGTTAACGTTATCAGAATGGTTACTTTACCCCGACTTCTATACCTTTTTCGTACCCTTCACATCCCCATAGTTAAATCGGATCCTTTATTACTACAAAAAGACGTCCTAGCTTATATTTGGGCTTATAAGAAACCTTGCATAGCTAAATCTATGATGTATTTCAATAGGAGATTGGGAGGTTTATCAGTCCCCAATTTTTTTGAAATACTATCACGCTGCTTGTGTGGCTCAGCTAGCTCTTATTAACATCTCTTCGGGAGCTCCTAAATGGGTGTTTTTAGAGAACTCCCTGCTATGATATTCCTATGTGGCCTTTATGTGGTCTTCCTGTCCTGTCTCCACGCTGTTACCCTCATCAGCCCTTGTGGTCCTTTATTCTCTATCTCTCTGGCATCAGGTTCGCTTTAAGTTTTCCCTTCAGTCTCCTATCTTTCTTCTATTACCTATTCTGTCTAACCCTCTTTTCTCTCCTGGCATGACTCCATTGAATTTTTAGTCGGTGGAGTGATGCCAATCTCACTAGACTACATAACTTCTTGATTGGGCGACATTTTCCCACACTTGAATCCTTCCGTTGTCTCTTACTGACACTTTTTCGGAGATGTTTAGGACACGTCAGATTTTTTCCTTATCCCAAATAACCCGTTCACAAGAGCGTAAACCCACCATCTCCGAAGCTCGCTCTACCTCCCAGGCCTATTGTCCATATTATACTCTCATCTTAATGCTCCACACTCTGATCTGAAATTGAAATTTATGTGCAATTGGGAAGGCGACCTACATACCTCCATGTTGCTTTCTCACTGTGAGACAGTTGCGCAGTGATAGGCCGTGGCAGCTGGCAGGTGTCCTTAATGGAAACAGCACTTAAAGTACTTCATAGAACTTATTTAGTCCCTGTTAGATTGCATGCCATGTATCCTGCGGTTTCTCCTCTATGTTTCCGTGATTGTGATGTGCAGTGGATGATGTACCACGTATGGTGGTCCTGTCCGGTAGTTTCAGTTTTTTGGACTCAAGTATTAGACCTCCTTGACTCCATTTTACCTAACCATGTCACGAGGATGCCTGTCTACTTTCTTCTCAGCTGTAAGCCCACTAGGATGCGGTATAAAGTATTCCGCCTTTCTCAATACATGCTTCTGGCAGCCAGTATTCATGTTGCCTCTTTAAGGAAGCAAACAGTATTACGCTTTGGAGATATGCTTTCTAGAGTTAATCTTATAATGCTATATGTAAAGTTAGCAGCTATTAGGGAGGATGCGGTAGATCGCTTTAATGATGTGTGTGAACCATGGTTATCATCCCCTTATTGCCGAGATATGACTCATTGCATGTACCTAATACTAAGGGGTAGTTTTTCTTTAATTTATGTTGGGGTCAGCCAGAGTGTACAGTCATGTTAACTTATTTTACAAATGTACCATTATATTTTGTTTATTCGGTCCCAGGACCATTTTTGTTCATATTTTGGAAGCTGTGCCTGTCTATTGCTTCACTGTACTTCAATAAACGCTTCATGGTTTGACTATTAACAAAGTCTGTGGGGAGAATTAAAACGGTAGTGCTAGAAGTATCTGGGATTAAACTGGTGAGTGTAGCTTCTTTTTTATTTTAACACAATTCCAAGCGGTTGTCATGGTTATGACATATAATTATGCCATGAGCTGAAGTTTTTAATGTTACCATTTTCATGCAGTACTGACTTTTTGATCACCTTTTATTACGTTTTTTCTGGGATGTGACTAGCACATTTTACATTGGTGGAACTGATGCTTTCCAGACCAGTAATACAAAACATTCACAGAATGTACATTTAAATAACTAAAAGACTTTGAAAAAAACGTTAGTCAGAGGTAAAAATGTCAGAACTGAAATAGCCACGTGCATAAGCCCTGATGTCATAGTTGTCAAATCAGTGATGTGACAGAGTTCCTAGCAATCATCTGCAGGCTCAATTATATACACTGCTCAAAAAAAATAAAGGGAACACTAAGCTAACACATCCTAGATATGAAAGAATGCACTAATCGTTTTGGCTTTACATAGTTGAATGTGCTGACAACAAAATCACACAAAATGTATTAATGTAAATCAAATTTATCAACCCATGGAGTTCTGGATATGGAGTCAAACTCAAAATCAAAGGGGAAAACCACACTACAGGCTGATCCAACTTTAATGTAATGTCCTTAAAACAAGTCAAAATGAGGCTCAGTAGTGTGTGTGGCCTCCACATGCCCGTATGACCTCCCAACAACGCCTGGGCATGCTCCTGATGAGGTGGCGGATGGTCTCCTGAGGGATGTCCTCCCAGACCTTAATTAAAGCATCCACCATCTCCTGTGGTGCAACATGGCATTGGTGGATGGAGCGAGACATGATGTCCCAGATGTGCTCAATCATATTCAGGTCTGGGGAATGGACGGGCCTTCCTCTTGCAGGAACTGCTGACACACTCCAGCCACGTGATGTCTAGTATTGTCTTGCATTATGAGGAACCCAGGGCCAACCGCACCAGCAAATGGTCTCACAAGGGGTCTAAGGATCTCATCTCGGTACCTAATGGCACTAAGGCTACCTCTGGCAAGCACATGGAGAGCTGTGCGGCCCCCCAAAGGAATTCCACCCCCACACCATTAATGACCCACCGCCAAACCGGTCATGCTGGAGGATGTTGCAGGCAGCATAACATTCACCATGGCGTCTCCAGACTCTCTCACGTCTGTCACATGTGCTCAGTGTGAACTTGCTTTCATCTGTGAAGAGCACAGGGTGCCAGTGGCAAATGGCAAACATCCTGCACGGTGTTGGGCTGTAAGCACAACCCCCACCTGTGGACGTCGGGCCCTCATACCACCCTCATGGAGTCTGTTTCTGACCGTTTGAGTGGACACATGCACATTTGTGGCCTGCTGGAGGTAATTTTGCAGGGCTCTGGCAGTGCTCCTCCTGTTCCTCCTTGCACAAAGGCGGAGGTAGTGGTCCTGCTGCTGGGATGTTGCCCTCCTACGGCCTCCTCCACGTCTCCTGATGTACTGGCCTGTCTCGTGGTAGCGCCTCCATGCTTTGGACACTACACTGACAGACACAGCAAATCTTCTTGCCACAGTTCTCATTGATGTGCCATCCTGGATGAGCTGCACTACCCGAGCCACGTGTGTGGGGTGTAGACTCTGTCTCATGCTACCAGTAGAGTGAAAGCACCGTCTTCATTCAAAAGGGACCAAAACATCAGCCAGGAAGCATAAGAACTGAGAAGTGGTCTGTGGTCACCCTTCAGAACCACTCCTTTATTGGGGGGTGTCTTGCTAAGTGCCTATAATTTTCACCTGTTGTCTGTTCCATTTGCACAACAGCATGTGAAATTGATTGTCAATCAGTGTTGCTTCCGGAGTGGACAGTGTGGTTTCACAGAAGTGTGATTGACTTGGAGTTACATTGTGTTGTGTAAGTGTTCCCTTTATTTTTTTGAGCAGTCAATGTGCGATCCATTGAACAAAGACAGTCAGGACCTGACCTATGGGCTGCACAATCCTCTGCAAAATTGCGTATACTCATCTTCTGCTATTTCCTTGGGGTTGCTATCCTGATCGTCTTGACAAACTTGGTTACTGGTCCCAACCAATGACCTATATGTGATGCAGCTAATAACAAATGTCAGCTGTCGCATGTATTGACTTTTTATAACTGGAACTGGAAGTACACCAACCAATCGGGGCACAAAGGACACCTCAGCATGGGAGCAAGAGAAGGTGAGTACAATAATTTATTTTCACATCAGCTGTGAAGGCTCATGTTAAAGAGAATCTGTCATCGGTATCACCCACACAAACCTGTTGGTACAGGGTTAAAGTGCGGGTGACATTGATTAAAACCATTTTCTGTTTGTGGCTCTGTTCTGCTACGAGCGGACACACAGAGCTACCTTGCCGCAGCAGGGAGCTCGCTCTTGTGACTGCTGTAAGCACAGCTGCAGCGTGAAATATGCTGCAGATGCCCTCCATGTGACCTTACCCTAATGTATTCTAAAGGGGCAACAATAGACAAGCACTTTTGCAAAACCTAAAACAAAATGATGCAGTTAGAAATGGATCTGCACTTTATGGATGAAAGGTCGGCTTCAGAATGATCTCCTCTGGTGGAGAAAACCCCTCTAGTCCAACCCTGGATACTGATGCCATTATGATGGTGGTCTCAATGATTGGCCTCCCAGCTGTTGTAAAACTACAACCCCAGCTTGCTGGGAGTTGTAGTTTTACAAGATCTAGAGGGCCACCATTTGGAGACCACTGCTTTACAACCATATGAATTAATTTCTTTCCTTTGCTATTTAAGAAAAACACTTTGTTTAGAAGATTACACAGATTTTGCAGAACTAATTTTGATACTTTTAATGGAATCATTTTAATTTAAAAAAACAGATATATAAAAAAAAACACACAAAAACAGAACACTTTGTTCTGGATAATTTACTATTTTCTCTGCCAGTTATTAGTCTGTGTTGTCTTGTATTATTTTTGTTATTTTTTTTTCCCCCTCCTTACAACTTGTCACCAGTCATTTAATCACCACAGGGGCGAATAATTCGAGAAAAGGAAGAGTCAGTTATAAACAGCTCTGGGAGGGAACATTATCTTTACAGATGAATTTATTCCTTGGAAAAAAAAAAGAAAATAAAAAATAGAAATATCTTAAAAGAAAAGTGCCTCATTTGTTGCGGTCTCGGGACAGTACGACTGATGCTCTTAGAATCCGTTCTCCCGTGATGAGCCTGTTTAATCTGCTACTCATTTCCAAAGCTTAGGTTGCCATAGAAACTGTTCTATTACATTGTTACCTGCACTATCTCAAATAAACAGAACACCTTCTGCAAGGCAAAATACAGATAGCGTGCGTGTTTTGCGTGTATGGTGAAACAGTCCCTGCACAACTCACACAATGAGCATTTTTTCTTTGGCTTTTTTTGAACGTCGGCACTAATAATTACACTTTGTCATTTTATATTACCGGGTACATTTGGTTACATGATGTTTTTATATGGGTTATAAAAACCCTCTGTGATGTATATTCTTTAAAAAGTCGTGATTTTGATTATGCATGCATGATGTCGGTAAAGGACGCCTGATTTGGAAGTATTCTATAGGGCAATTTAGTGAGATTGAAAAGACTAGGTATGTAGATTTTAACCCCATTGGAGAGACCAATAGGATAAAGTCTTTATATGGTTGAGGAATAGATTGAGACCAATAGGATACAGTCTTCATATGGTTGAGGAATAGATTGTACCCTTGAACATGCCTATTATACAGAGCAACACTGGAAGCAAGGGGGAGATGCTAACTATTAGGCTTTATTCACACGGCGGAATTTTACGTAAATATTTTGCTCATAAATTCTGCTATAGCAGAGTCCCATTGATTTCAGCGGGATTCTTCAGCACTGTGCACATGGCAAAATTTCCACAGCCAAAAACATCTCGATTACGGCATCCGCAAAAAACATTCAACCTGTTCAGTGTTTTTGTGGATCTCACTCCGAAATGCATTGCTGTCTATGGAGAGGGCACATTTTTGAGCGGTCTAGCACTGCTGAAATAAGCAGATGTGCGGAATATCTGCCCCTGTTTTCCAGGCAGACATTCCTCACATTTTAAGCTGTGTGAACATAGCCTTATACTTCAAAGATTATTTTATAACATATACTTCAAAGCTAGTTACTAATGTCTTGGGCCTGACAGTGATGCTCATTGATGCCCGTAAAGTTAAAAAACAAAAACAATTCACTATAGGTTTTTACAGATGTTTCTACCCAGAAATTTTTTAAATAGTGGTCCTGTCAGGGCTGTACAGGGCTTTTGATCCTGAATCTGTATATACCTCTCGTTAGTTAATTGCCCCCTTCAGAGCAGAGATACTAGCGTTTAAATACATATACAAATTAGGCTTTGGAGCCAATCAGGTGTTCCCCTTGGGTGCTAGAGACCACCACGGTTCAGCCTCATTACCAGTTCCATCTGGGTGCTGGTCACAGCTCCTTTAAGCCCTCCCCCCTCTTGACTGACTGCCACTATGGGCTGAACTGTGCTTTATTCTATTCAGTAATTTTTATACAGGTGAAAACAGATAAGCACAGTACTCAGGCCCACTCAGCTGTCAGCAGGTGATGAATCTATACTTTGGGTAAACCATATTTAATACCGGTGGGCTTGAAGCAAGAAGTTACAATAAGCGTCTATTACTCATTTTGTTCTGCCCTGTCCCGTTTTAGGCAGACAATCCATTGGTAGAATAGACCCAGTGCAATGCTTAAAAGGGTGTCCTGGAGAAATATTTTTACTTTTTACATCCTGCATAGGATGTTTGGAAAACTTGTACTCACATGCTGCCACACCTCCACCGGTACCATTCAAATGGTGCCGCCTCCACTTTTAGTGCTTCCTGTCCTCCATCCTGACACATAGGAAAGCAATCGCTGTTTGAGGCTGATCAGCACTTTTGCAAGTGATTGGCTGAGTGGGCACTTCCTACGTGTCCGGATGGAAAACAGAAAGTGCTGATAACGTGGACCAGCACCATTGGAACCGCAATGGCGGGGGATTGGTGGCTTGTGTGTCAGCTAACAGAAGAATACACAGCACATTTCCCACTACGCAGTGGATTATGTGCAGCATGAAATACAGTGCATATACGTTGTGTATGACCCTACCCTTATAGAGATAATACCCACCTCCAATCCACTTTTGTTGTCAATACTCAACTTTTTACTGTAGTTTACACAACACAATAATATACCTGAAATTATTTCCAAGTATATTATGCCTTTGTGAGTCTATCTTTGTAACAAGCACAGCGGTGGATGTGCATTTTTCATGTGCTGAAAGGCTGCAATGAATAAAATGTCCTCTACATAATGATCTCATAAAAAGTGCATCAAAAGTACAAATGTACTTTTTATATGCCTTTGTATTTTTTGTGTGTTCACTAAGGTGCCACAATGTATGAAAATCACATCAAAAAATGTCTGTGTTCTTTTAATGTCCTCTCCATAAACTTGCTCCCAATCAGAGCTATATTAGTAATTCACAGGGATTCCTAAGTGTCGGCTTTACTTCTCTTTGCTTAAAGGGGTATTCCAGGCCAAAACTTTTTTTTATATATCAACTGGCTCCGGAAAGTTAAACAGATTTGTAAAAAATCTTAATCCTTCCAATAGTTGTTAGCTTCTGAAGTTGAGTTGCTGTTTTCTGTCTAACTGCTTTCTGATGACTCACATCCCGGGAGCTGTCCAGCTCCTATGGGGATATTCTCCCATCATGCACAGCTCCCGGGACGTGACATCATCATTGAGCAGTTAGACAGAAAACTTCAGAAGCTAATAACTATTGGAAGAATTAAGATTGTTTAATAGAAGTAATTTACAAATCTGTTTAACTTTCCGGAGCCAGTTGATATATATAAAAAAAAGTTTTTGCCTGGAATACCCCTTTAACATAGAACAGAAACTGATCCGGAATACTATTTAATAATACACATGTACACTTTTTGTATTACTGCAATATGAGTCGTAAAATTTGCTTGAAACTAATCAGGCAAAAAAACATAGTACCAGCCCTTGTATCTTCTCGATCTAGAAATAGCTAGAATGAAAAGTCAGAAAGACTAGTATTTCATTCTCATTTTGGAGCTAGTTTTTGTCCGTATTTTAGCTGAAACCAAGATTGTAACCAAAGAGAAAAAATTTAATAGAAAGATTTACATGCTTTTCTGTGTTTTGGGCCCCCTTTTCTGTTTTGGCTGAAAATACTGATCAAAATAATCCCCAGAACAAAGACGAAGTACTTGCCAAAATACTAGGTGAAACCCTGGTTTATGGCCTACAGAGCTTATAAGCTGGCACAAGGAACATGTTTTACTCTATATGATCCCTCTAGTAATTATTCTAGGGGAGACTCTTTCTATAGTACTGCATCCAATAAAGACTAGCATGTACCAGTGACGCAGTGGTGGCAGATTGGTTTATGCCTTACTCTTCCCTACACATCCCCCTTTCCCTCAACACCATTGGTTAAATGTGAAGGGCATTTGTATTTTTTCAACTTACCATGTAAGTAAAAGCAAATTGAATCTATGGGTAACTCTCTACAACTCTGTACTATATAGATGTTGAGCAGTGTGATTGAGTGTTTCCTAATGGAGTGAATGGAGAGAGCTGCATGGCCACTTCTCTATTATCCTTTTCTTACTCCATTGGGTTGAAGGTTAGCTAAAGGTGCAAATTGCATCTCTCAGGCATTTATAGGGTATCCTATGGATATTCCATAAATATTCAAATTAGTAATACCTATTTTAAGCATGTAAACTAAGGAAGAACAAGCTGGCTGACTGTTGAGTCTATATAGGTTTACTTCCAACTTTCTAGTGATGTCCCCTTATCACTTGGGTTTGTATTCTTTTTTACTTTCTTTTAGCTTAAGATAGGAACCTATCCAGTAGAATTTTAGTACTATAGGACTGCAGCTGCATGGGCCTACATACAGTAGTGACAGACCATGTGGTTGCTATGGGGCCCTTGGAGAGAAAGGGCCCCAACCTGTTTGGGCCCATTACTTTTAATATTGGTAAGCAACTGTGCAAAAATCCCCGCATGGACTTAACCTGCAAAAAAATCCTTCTTCGCTGGCCACACATCGCCCCATGTTATAGGAAATGGGCGGCCAACAAATGACAGATGTAAAGGCCCACATGAATGAACCAGTAATTGTTAGAACAGCCCTGCCTGCCCAATAACAGAGCTGTGTAATAGGCTTGTATTGGTCAGGCTGATGGCTGGGGGTTCCATCCCATGATCAGCTTCTTGTCGGAGACCCCTTATAACATAGGACAGTGGCTGAACTGAATTATCCAGATTTTCTTCTTTCCTTTCTACTATAGTACAGTATGTTGGTTTTCCCTTTCCCATTCGTTTGTTGTTAGATCGATGTCCATATGCAACATATTTTGGATGATAACATTTAGCAAACAATAAACAGGGTCTATTTTTGGGGTGGCAGCAGATTTGTTAGAGTGTAGAATGATATTTTTATACTGCATTTTGATCAGGTATGCTTTAGCACCCACACATGTACACAGTTTGCTTTTCGTTTTCTCAAAACATCTGAATTTTTTTAGCATGGCATATGGTGTACACCTGCCACTTATTTTAATATAAATCAAAGCGAGCAAAGTCTTGGATATATTCATATGTTGCTATATGGTTTGCTATGCTTAACCCCTGTGCCATATTGATGGATCATGTAAGTACAGCCGGCTGCCCTCCCTCACCTTACAGCTCGCTAAAGCAGAATTTAACAGGAGATAAGAACCGTGTGCCCCACAGCATCTGCCATTTCCTTTAAAAATGTTGAACTTTATTTGATCCATGGCCCTGGGCAGACTGGCAGCTTCTTGGCTGTAGGGGGAGCAGAAATGTATTTTTAATTTGGTAGTAGCTACAGTTCTTAGAGTTTTACCGTGTTATTTGTTTTGTATTTACAGGAATGAAATAAAAAAAAAAATTACTTCCAAAAATTAGTTCCAAAGCTGCTAAAGTCTAGAGTTCTCATTCTTTTTTTTCAATTTCTGTGCAAAGAAAAATCTGAATATGACTTAAAGGGGTACTCCACTGGAAAACATTTTTTAAGTCAACTGATGTCAGAAAGTAAAACATATTTGTAAATTACTTCTATTAAGAGATCTTAATCCTTCTAGTACTTATAAGCTTCTGTATGCTCCACAGGAAGTTCTTTTCTTTTTGAATTTCCTTTCTGTCTGACCACAATGCTCTCTGCTGACACCTCTGTCTATGTCAGGAACTGTCCAGAGCAGGATAGGTTTACTATGGGGATTTGCATCTGCTCTGGACAGTTTCTAAAATGGACAGAGGTGTCAGCAGAAAGCACTGTGGTCATATAGAATAGAAATTCAAAAAAGAAAAGAACTTCTGGTGGAGCATACACAAGCTTATAAGTACTAGAAGGATTGAGATTTTTTAATAGAAGTCATTTATAAATCTGTTTAACTTTCTGGCACCAGTTGATTTAAAAAATAAATAAAATTTAAAAAAAAGTTTTCCAGTGGAGTATCCCTCTAAACTGCAAAGTAAACGTAAAGTTTCTATTCTGCTTTTAATAACTAAGATGTCACCCATTAAATATATAGTCTTATCTCATAAAGTGATGATCGATCTAACCTATGTGATCACTGATGATCACTGAGAATGAATCTAAGTTTTTTTCCTGTACAGCTGGCTATATTAATTTGAATGGGACTGGCTCCAGTTCACTGCACAGCTAGGTGACCGATGGCCCCCGTGCAGAAGAAAAACAGTGAAAGGTATGAAGAAAATATTGCTTCATCCTTTTCAATGTCACAATCAATGAAGGTCTAAAAGATCAGGTCCCCACTGATCATAAAATTATAGCATATCCTTGCAATATTGCATCACTGTAACATTTTTGTATTGGTTGGATGATCCACCATAGTAATTTTGTCAAAAGGGACCAAGTTGCTACCAAGACCTAGAATAATCCAATATAGGGTTTTACCTATCACTACAAGTAGTCTATGTATGGACTCTCTAAAATCTATGGAATCCTCCAAATTACATGTAATGTCTGGAAGAGCTGATCGACACCTTTAAAGGAGTTTTGTAGTAAAATATAACTTATCCTCTATCCAAAGGATAAGGGATAAGTTATACATCGCTGGGGGTCCAATCGCTGGTACCCCCCTCAAACTTTTGAACGGGGCCCCGGCAGTCTGCTGGAAGGGGGCATGCCGACCCCCACACAGAGCGGTGGCTGACACGCCCCCTCCTTGTATACCATATAGATACATGGAGGGGGCGTGTTGGCCAAGGCTTCCTGTGGAGGTCAGAAGGCCCACTTCTGGCAGACTGCCAGGGCTCCATTCAGGAGATCACAGGGGTCCCAGCAGTCTGACCCCCATTGATCTATAACTTATTCCCTATCCTTTGGATAGGGGATAAGTTATATTTCACTATAGAACTCCTTTAAATGTGTCCATCAGCTCTTCCAGATATTACATGTAATTTGGAGGATTCCATAGATTTTAAAGAGTCCATACATAGACTACTGTCATTTTGTAGTGATAGGAAAAATTCTATGTTGCATTATTCTAGGTCTTGGTAGCCACTTTTGACAAAATTACTATGAATACCCCCTGGATAGGGGATAAGTTATATACCACTGCACTACTCCTTTAATAGCAAGAGCACCAGAGAGACAAAGGTAGTCTTCAGTGCCACTTCCATTAACCTGGACTTAGGAGTAGCAGCTGGTTATTGTTGCTCCATTCAGACGGGAGCTTCAGAAGTCTTGTTCTTGTTCTTGGGGGAACCTGGGACTTCTTTCAGTCTTACAGGCCCAGAGCCTAAAAAGAAAATCTGATGACAAGATTCTAATTCTTTGAGATGTAACTTGTGGAAATATTGTGTAACTTTAAAAGACCAAATGTAATATTATCTACTTTCAACCTGGTTTGAAGAAATGACTATCACCAAGACTTGGCAATATTACAATGTAGTCTTTTGACTTGTAACTTCACTGTTGTGTTTTTTGTTTGACAAGATGGTGGTTCCTTGAGGCTACAACAGATTTTCTGGTGGATAGACTGGAGTGTAGAATCTAAGGATTCCCATGATTTTTACCCTGAACTCCCAAAATGACATACGGACTTAATTGCTGGAGGGTCCCAAGTTCAACACCAGAATAGTCTCCAGTTGGAAGCTCGACACAGCAGTGCTGTCAGGACAAAAACAAGGCCATTTGCTGGAGCCAGGACGCGTTGCATCTTTGCACAATAAACACGCCAATTTTTATTTTTTTATTCCTTTGTTGTAAAACAAATGATAAGATTATTGCTGCATAGTTTTTTGGGAAAATTACTCTTATTAATATGACCTATATTAGGAATCCTATCAGCAGAGATTGTTATATTGTAGGGTGTGCCCTCAGATTCATTTCCTCTAGTGAGTCAAGGGTATTATTTTCTGACACTGGATATCTGTTTTTTGTCACAGCTAAGTAGCCTATAGAGTTGAAGAGATAACAGGCTGGTGTCCACACAGACTAGACCTAATGAAATTTATTTGCACAATTGGGTTACAGAAGTCATTATATTTTAACGCCTCATCAACATGTTGTACACGGTCTGATGAAATCCATATCGCATGTCAGAAACCAAGGACCATTAGTGGTTGATAATGACTTGGATATATGGTTCCTTCATCAAAGTTCTGAATCTGAGGATTCAGATGTGTTATGTTCTTAACTAAACCAATTGTGACAGTGCTGTACGTTCCAGAGCTTTAAATACAATTAGCTTTAAATTCAATGTATTGTACATGTTTCTGCTAGTTTACTGGAAAATAAAAACAGGCTGCAGCAACATAGCTACAGAGGGTACAGAGGTGGCAGTTTACCCGTATCTGGTCCGTCTTGGGCCCCAAATGCCTCTGTATTGTAAGTGGCACAAAGTAGTTGAAGGGCCATATCTTAGGTTCAAGAAGGTTCATAGGTCCCAGAAGTTTCAAGATGCTTTTCTGACTGGTAGACAAAATTAAAGTAGACATACTGTATGAGACACATTAAATGCTAAGAAAGTGTGGAAAAGATTTTATTACTCTTGTTAGTTCTTCTTTGCCTAGTGAGAATCCTGGCAAAGTATAACTATCATTTTATGAAACTTTTGACATGTCATAGTAACATGGGGTGCTGGGATGTCAGTGTTTGTGTTGTCTGTAGGAATTCTAATAACAGTACTAATAATTGCATTATTTATATAGTGCCAACTTCACATCACTCACTATACCAATGGTGTTTACCAATGGTGTATACATTCTCAATTCCACATTAACCTATCAGTATGTGTTGGGGAGGAAACTCATAAAAACACAATGAGAAGATACAAACTCCATGTAGATGTTGCCCTTGGTTAGATTTGAATCAAGGAACCTTAAACCTTAGCTCAGGGCTCCTCTAATTTCTCTTGATCATCTCTGGGATGTTTCTACACCATGGGGGAGATTTATCAAAACCTGTCTAGAGAAAACATTGCTGAGTTGTCTATAGCAACCAATCAGATTGCTTCTTCCATTTTTCAGAGTGATCTGGTTGGTTGCTATGGGTAACTAAGCAACTTTTTATCTGGACTGGTTTTGATAAATCTCTCCCCATGATTGGAGTCACCTGTGGTAAATTCAGCTGATTAAACATTGATTTGGAAAGACACAGCCCTGTCCGTATAAGGTCTCACAGCTTACAATGAGCAAATACCAAGCCATGAGGCAGAAAGAATTGCCTATAGAGCTTAGAGATGGGATTGTGAGAAGGCACAGATCTGGAGAAGGGTACCAACAATTTTCTGCTAGACTGAAAGTTCAAGAGCACCATAATTCTTAAAGGGACACTCCGCTGCACAGCGTTTTGAATAAACTGTTCTGAATGCTGGAGCTGGTGCCAGGAGCTTGTGATATCATAGCTCTACCCCCTCATGATGTCACGACCCGCCCCCTCAATACAAATCTATGGGAGGGGGAGTGACATTATGAGGGGATGGGGCTATGACGTCACAAGCTCCCGGCACCAGCTCCAGCGTTCGGAACAGTTTGTTCCAAACGCTGAGCAGCGTAGTAGCCCTTTAAATGGAAAAGCATTGGACCAAGCAGGACTCTTTCTAGAGCTGACAGCCCCACTAAACTAAGGGAGGATTCACACCACGATTTCATTGTACGGCTGCCGCATCCGGTTGGGGGGAGCGAAAACCGGGCGCTCCCATATCCCAGCCGGACCCGGCCCATATCTAATTCATTTGAATGAGCTGACCAGAGTCAAACGGTGACTCCAGTCATCACATTTTTGCCCCATATCCAGTTTTCTGACCAGACCCATGGTTTTAGGTCTGGTCAGGAAACCGGATACGGGACAAAAAATGTGCCAAAATGAGTCACCGTTTTACTCCAGTCGGATAATTGAAATGAATTAGATACGGGCCGGGTCCGACTGGGATACGGGAGTGCCCGGTTTTCGCTCCCCCCAACCGGATCCGGCAGCCATACAGTGAAATCGTGGTGTGAACCCACCCTAATAAGAGGAGAAGATCCTTGCTAAGAGAGATGACCAAGAACTCAATGGTCTCTCTGACCGAGCTCCAAAGATCCTGTGTGTAGATGGGAGAATCTTCCAGATGGTCAACCATTACTGCAGCACCAATTTGGGCTTTAAGGGGGAGTTGCCAGAGAGAAGTCTGTCATCAGTAAAAGACATATATAAGCTACCTGGAGTTGGCAATTAAACAGCTAAAGGACACTACGAACTTTGTATTCTCAGTTCTAACCATTATGTCTGAAGGAAACCAGGCACTGCTTTTCACCTGCCCAATACCCTCCCTACAGGGAAGCATGGTGGTGTCATCAAAATGCTGTGGGGGTATTTAGTGGCTGGGACAGGGAGACTGGTCAGGGTTGAGGGAAAGCTGAATGGAGTTCAGAATATTGTTAATGAAAACACAAATGACCCTAAGCACACAGCCAAGACAATAGAGGAGCGGCTTAGGGACAACTCTGTGAATGTCATTGAGTGGTTCAGTCAGAGCCTAAACCCAAAGGAACATCTCTGAAGATCCTCTCAAGATGTGTCCTCATCCAACCTGCCAGAGCTTGAGCTTGAAAATCCCCAAATCCAGGTGTGCAAACCTTGTGCAAACAAGTGTGCAAAATTTCCCTCTAGGAATATTAAGGTTAGCTGGCCAACTAATATTTGTGATAGAAAGTATTGCACCGTTTGTAGATGAGACAATGTGTTGCAATTTTTGCTACATTCGTCAGCTAAGATGGATGCCATCGAAGTTCTATGTAAATACAGTTTAGTTGCCTTTGCTATCTATTGCACAGCATTTAAAACTCAAATATATGATCCACTATTTTTTCAAATGATACTATACTTTTTGTAGGAGAATAGGAGTTACGATTGTCTGAAAATGTTGTCCTACCAGTTTTCTTCATATTTCCAACAATGTCTTTTGTTTCTGGCCCTATCAGCAGGACATATAAGTAATGCATACACCATTCTGCCATAGTGTACTGACTTTTAATATCCCGCCTTTTTATGGTTGTTTGTAATAACATAGCCTCTTGTCGATTACATTTTAAATGGCCTATACTGTAGTCGTCTGAGCAGTCAGTGACACAATACATCTCATTCTTTCATAGCAGCTATTTATGTAACACATTTATTGCCAATTTAGAGGTTTACTGCACTCTCTTGTCACACTTGACACAGCACAGAATTAGCACGTATACTTTAACATTTATATGGCCTTTTCTTCAGCAAATGCATTACCTACACAGGGATAGAAGCACTGGGCTGTGAGAGCTATTATTGATTAATTATAGTTATAGATATTCAAGCGAGAAGAAAAAGTTACTGTTCTGTTTTAGGCTATTGGAATATTTACACTGCTGTAATAGAAAATAACAGTAGAGCGGCTACACCTCTGTACTTTTACAGCTACATTCGGTGCATCTTCCTCCTCTCATGCACCACCTCATCATCTTGCCCTCTCCTTGTTGATGCCCTTCAAATTTCTTTAATATGATTTATACTTTTGTCCATCTTTACCAGGGGTAAATCTTTTTTTCTGGACATTTATGCGATCATTCACATGCTGTAAACAATTATCAACTTAAACTTAGCTGCTATATTTGGTCAAATATTTAACTCACCCTTAATGTGATGTCTGGAACTGAGTTTCTTTGGTGAAACGTCTGATATTATTAATGATGCTACTCAAAACTTCTTTTTAAGGTTTGCGTCGGTCAGTCTGGACACTCTTGAAGATTAAAAAAGGGGAAAAAAACACATACCTTCTTGGCTTCCCTGCAGTCACCACTATCCTCTCTTGTTCCTAGGCAGCTTTTTCTTCAGCCAATAGAGGCCTTCGGAACACTCATGATGATGTCATTTATTTTGTGTGTCCCAGAGGAAGAGACCCTCCCGGCCCCAGTGGGCACAGGCTTGACAGTGTCTCAACCTAGAGACTTTAAAGACTAGAATGCAATAGGATGCCTGTGGTGGTGCAATTCCACAGGGTTCTAGCACATCCTGTCATTGTCATCTTCTCATGGCTTTCCGATTGGGAACAACTAGCGGGCCAGACAAAATTGTGGAGTGGGCCTTATGCAGGCTGGACGTTCCCCACCCCTGATCTATGCCTTTTGCCTGGGACAGCTCATCGAATCTCATGGCATCTAGTACCACTTTTACACAAAAGACACTCATATTAACCTTTTGTCCAGATGTTACCCCCTGCTATCTAGAGAGACTATAAGCTATAGCCTCCTTCTACATTCTAAAATCAAATAAAACTAACACAAGTCTTGCAGCTCACACAACTGTACAGGGCTTTCCGAGTTCAAAATATTCAGTTCAAAATATTAACAGTGTCTGTCCGAGACCTGTCCCACCCATACATCTCCATCCTTATCACCCAATAGTACTTTTCAATCCTTACAAGACATTCTGGGCTCTCCACATATCTGCTCCTCACCCAACCATATCCCAGATTTTTCCGGGGCATCCCCCATACTCTGGGACTCACTATCCTAACTCCCTCTCCATCTTTGAAACCTTATAATAGCAACCTATAAATCCATCTATTTACAAAAGCCTACAAGCTACATTAAACCTGCTGCCATTGCTGTGCCTCATGAGCAGCCTTTACCCTCTCAAACTATCTCCATTTCCCTTCTCTATTATATTTAAGTCCTCACAGGCAGGGCAGGCTCTCCTTCTCTACCAGTCTGGCACTCATTTCATTTAGTTTATTTTTTTTGTACTACTCTTTTGTCTCATATTATGTAGGTAAACTCTATTTTCATTTATACAGTCTGTAGTTAAAAGTGGTATTCCCATTTTAAGAAGTTATCTCCTATCTACAGGAGAGGGGATAAAGAGCTGATCGATGGGGGTCCGACCTATGGAATACCTACAAGTCAGGAGAACTGACTGAATGAACAGAGCATACCATCCATGCATCGCTAACACTCTTTAGGGCTACCAAACATTTCGAAGTGCTGAGCTTGGCAATGCTGACAAGCCCCATGGAGAATGACTAGATAGAGTGCACTAGAATGTGCTTCATTTATTCCGGCAAGAGTGGAGTTCCAAGTGGTGTTACCCCAACCAATCAACTTGCTATACCCTTTTCTGTGGTTTGGGATAACTTCTTGACATTGGAATACCTATAATTGCACTTTGAAAATAAATAATAATGATACCGTAATATCTTTTAAGGATAAGCAACATGTGATATGTACCCCAATGTCCCTGGGGCTACACCAGACTTTAATCTTTATACTCCCCTGTGCTACACCACTGGGTACATATATGGTTTTCATGACATTTAGTCTTATGTCATTGGAGTCACCGAACCTCAGCATATGACTATGACTAGCATTTTTTGGACTTCAACTCTTTGGATCTTGTTTGGGATCTGGGATGGGATCTGAGTGGTAAATTATATTTTATTTTATTGAGATGAGATGCTGAGCTCAGTAGTGTTTAATATCTTATTTATCATCTTAACAGGGGCTCTCAGTAGAAATGGCTGAAAAACGAGAAAAAATATATCCTCAAAGGCAAAATAGGCTGTGTCGTTCGTGGTTAGCCATTTTTCCCTGTTGATTTAATTCAATGGCTGGTTTTATTTTTGCTTATCTATACCTCTTTATTTTTTTCTTTTTATTCAGTAATCCTAGTTATAAAATAGCTTTAGCTGTGATCTGGGTGTAAGTGGGATTGTGGGAAATTAAGTATAAGGAGATTTAAACTTCATTTTTTACCAGTGCAAATTATTAATGCTTGAAGAAAAGTTGCTTTAAAATTGCAAACCATTTTAGTGGATTTGGCATTCATAACACAGCGACTGGCTGAATAGTCCCCCTATGTGAGTAAAAGCTGAACTTTTACCGCCGAACAATTTTTCGGCCTTATTAACAGAATATGGCTCCAGCTTATTGCTGCTGGTCAGCGTGCGGCTCTAAAGTGCTCATTATTTGCATATGGATGGCAATGTTGATGCTATCTGGTTGCCCTTTTTGTAGCAAATATCAATTTGCCATTTAACTCTTTCTCTTGTGTACCTCCACTTACATCAGTACTTAAAAAGCAGCATACAGTCCTGTGACAAGGGTCCCTGATAGGTATGAAAGTGGGGATGAGAACTCAATAAAAACCAAAAAAGAGCATAAAGCCATCAAAAATACAATGTGTAGTGAGCCCAGGAAAAGCATTGTTTAACTATTATGTGGAACAGTTTTATAGTATTGCAGTGTATGGTCGTTTAGAATACCGGTATATGAGCATTGTATAATGCTGCAGTATTATTGATTTATTATGTTGTTAAATAGGTACTGTATAACATATTAATTTTGCAATCTATGGTTAGAATTTGTGAGTAATGTATAGTGCTTTGGAGGTTCTGTTATAAAGGAATTTTATTAGCAGTGAACTACTAATAACGATGAGGACTAAAAGTGGAGTGGAGATTATATTCCCCCATTTGGTAAATACCCCCTGTAGTTACATAGTTGGGGAAGCCTCAAGTAGTTAGGTAGGGAAGCTCCCTCACTGTAAAATCACATCTCCAAAAAAGGTTCCCTCCTAGAAAAAATTATAAAAATCAAACTCACCTTCCCTCTGCGCTCGACTAGATGATGTCATTGCACGTAACGTGCAGCATAAGTGCTACGTTACTGTGATAAAGTACAGGAGCAGATTCCTGTTCTCTACTTCTGTACAGTACTGTGAGTGGGGATGCAACATTGTACGTATCACCACTCATTTTACTTTCCTAGAGGGAGGATGCCTCTGAACCAAATACACTGCCAATGGCTGGGCATTTGGATATCTCTCCACCCCCCCCCCCCCCCCCACATTTGGGAGCCTTAAGGCCCTGGGTCCAGGCTTTCTCTGGGTATAGTATTACCTTATCCAGGCCAATCCTTCCTGTGTTCCGTCTTGGTCTCTCTGCTGCTACAGAAAGAATTCCCCTAACGACAGGCAGTGGACAGCAATGTGCTGGAGGTTGAAACACCTAGTGGCCAAGACTTTAGAGCTTTTTTCTGGGATAAGGAGTAATTTTTTATTAAATGAAGTGATTTTCAAATACTGTATGTTACAACTCACATAAGCTTCCAAATGGATGGAAGTTCTTTGAAATGACAGTGACCATTTAAGTAGTTCTGGCATTTTGTCTTTCTGTAGGGCCTCAGTACTGAGTTTATATATTTTAATGAGGTTTTCCAGCCCCAGAAATGTTTTTAAAAGTAAGACAGTGTGCTATAAAAACTAAATCCTTGTGAGGTGTTGTCCCCACAGGAACTGTCTGCTTAATGTCCGGGAGGTGAGCCCTAAATGTTAGGTGCACATTGCTCCCTGTTTTAAGAGCTTCCCTCATACTTCTGCTCAGTTATGAATGATACCTCTACCTCTAGCAGTCTTCTGAATATTACAGCTGTCACTTAGAGCTCAATATGGAAAGCTTTTGGAGCCTAATGTGAAGATCCTCCTTGCCATACTGGTGGACAGAACTTTGAAAAATGACAGATTCCCTCCTAACTGTCCTACATCATGTTAAAAAAAAAAAAAATACTAAAGACGCAAATGAAATTACTTACCTTAAGCTCTGAAATCACCACAAATTAATTTTTGTATGGATATGTAATTATCTTCCCTACCATGTTCTCTCACTACTTCTTGATTGATCAGTTGCTCTTTACTACAATTCCCACAATTCATTGCTTTCCCGCAGCTCTCCCTCACAGCCTTCCCACCCTGCGTACTTCCCTCCTGCCGGATCCCAGTATTCATTCTCTGTCTGCTCCTCTGGCTGTGGCAGCATGCTTTAAAGTGCCATAAACACACCTCTCCATTCTTTCTTTAATGTTCCAATAACGATATATACAGTACAGACCAAAAGTTTGGACACACCTTCTCATTCAAAGTTTTCTTTATTTTCATGACTATGAAAATTGTAGATTCACATTGAAATCATTAAAACTATGAATTAACACATGTGGAATTATATACATAGCAAAAAAGTGTGAAACAACTGAAAATATGTCATTCTAGGTTCTTCAAAGTAGCCACCTTTTGCTTTGATTACTGCTTTGCACACTCTTGACATTCTCTTGTTGAACTTCAAGAGGTAGTCACCTGAAATGGTTTTCACTTCACAGGTGTGCTGGTGTGGAGGAGGAGGTGATGGTGTGGGGGTGCTTTGCTGGTGACACTGTTGGGGATTTATTCAAAATTGAAGGCATACTGAACCAGCATCTCTACCACAGCATCTTGCAGCGGCATGCTATTCCATCCGGTTTGCGTTTAGTTGGACCATCATTTATTTTTCAACAGGACAATGACCCCAAACACACCTCCAGGCTGTGTAAGGGCTATTTGACCAAGAAGGAGAGTGATGGGGTGCTGCGCCAGATGACCTGGCCTCCACAGTCACCGGACCTGAACACAATCGAGATGGTTTGGGGTGAGCTGGACTGCAGAGTGAAGGCAAAAAGGGCCAACAAGTGCTAAGCATCTCTGGGAACTCCTTCAAGACTGTTGGAAGACCATTTCAGGTGACTACCTCTTGAAGCTCATCAAGAGAATGAGTGTGCAAAGCAGTAATCAAAGCAAAAGGTGGCTACTTTGAAGAACCTAAAATATGACATATTTTTTGTTGTTTCACACTTTTTTGTTATGTATATAATTCCACATGTGTTAATTCATAGTTTTGATGCCTTCAGTGTGAATCTACAATTTTCATAGTCATGAAAATAAAGAAAACTCTGAATGAGGTGTTTCCAAACCTTTGGTCTGTACTGTAAATGTGTGTGTGTTTTTGTGTATGTGTGTGTATGTGTGTGTGTGTGTGTGTGTGTGTGTGTGTGTGTGTGTAACAGGGAGATGATGGCGTAGCTGTATTAGCTGGTCACAGGTGGTGGCGGACCTTGAGCTCGGAGACAAGATCCAGCCATGTCTCATGAGGCACAGAGGATAATGCATAGTCTCGGGAGGGAGGAGCCTGGGAGCTGCAGAGACAACACCGCACTGACAGACAGGACTACACAACTTCATGTGAGGAGTATTACAAGCAAAACATGCTAAAGCCAGTACAATTAGTAATAATCCTATATATATATATTGGAGTTTTATTTGAAAACAATATTCTGATACCACAATACACTTTTAATTCCGCATCATAGTGCTGTAAGTGATTTGGGGGGGGGGGGTCAATACAGATTTCCTTTGATAGGCACATTACATGGGCACAATTTTAATTCTGAAAATACTTGTTTGTGCTGTAATTTTTTTGGGTGTACTCCAGTTGTATTCCCCGTGCCGGTTACTGTACTGTATTATTTTCTCTGAAATATTACACCCTCACTGCTTACTCTCTGTTGACTCATAAACTTCATCCTCAGTGGTATTAATTCCAATAATGAATCCTTCCTAGACTACAATTACTGTAAAAACCGACTGGCGGCACGACTGGCGAAGCAATATTGTAAACATATTGGCAGGATATGTAGAGTAAACACAGATTTACAAGGAATATTAATATAATTTAATTCTACATTGCTTGAAGTTTTGATTTAAGCATGTCAAAACTTCTGTATTTATGTGACTAAAAGATGACTATAAAATGTGAATGTATTTGGCACCTTAATAATACGAATACTTATAAGTGACAGCTTGTCATGTAGGCTGACATATTCTGCTGGAGTATTCTATTCAAAATCCCGAGTATTACTATTTAATTTTTGAAGGGAGCGTCCCCTCTTCACATTCACTACATGCTTTTAACATTTCTATGGGAAAATCTGAGACCTAAGTGTAATATATGCAAACGAAAGTTGTTATCTTCTGCAATAATTTATGAAAATCACTGCAGAATGTCTGGAATTGTGGAGTATTTGGCATGTATTTGTACAATGTATTCAGAAAGTCTTCAGACCCTTTCACTTTTTCACTTTTTTTATGTTGCAGACTTGTGCTAAAATAAAAAAATAAACAAAATCAAGTCCCCCACAATCATTCTGCACTCAGTTCCTTATAAGGGCAAAGTAAAAACAGAATATTAGAAATATTTGATTATTTATTAAAGAGGAAAACTAAACTATTGCATTGACATAAGTATAAAGACCCTTTACTCAGTACAGACAGCGATTACAAACATTCAGTCTTCTGGATTAGATATGATTTGGAAAGATACAGCTGTCTGCGTAAGGTCTCATAGCTGGCAATGCATATCAGAGCGATAACCAAGCCATGAGGGGGAAAGAACTGCTTGTAGAGCTCATACACATGATTGTGTGGAGGCACAGATCTGAAGTAGGGTATAAAAAAATTTCAGATGGACTGAAAGATCCCAAGAGCACAGTGGGCTCTATAGTTCTTAGTGGAAGATGTTTGTAACCACCAGTACTCTTATTAAAGCTTTCCATCCCACTAAACTTAGTTACTGGGGAAGAAGAGCCTTGGTAAGAGTGATGACGAGGAACACAAAAGTTCAGATGTGCAGATGGAATAAACTTCCAAAAGGTCAACCATCACTGCAACACTCCACTAAACGGACCTTATGGGAGAGTGGCCAGAAATAAGCCGCTCCTACTATTAAAATAGTGAACTTTCTGGTCTCAATTCTAAGTGTCATATCTGGAGGAAACCAGGCCGGGGCAGCATCATGTCTAGAGGAAAACAAACACTGCCCATCACCTGCCCAATACCATCCCTACAATGAAGTATGGTGGGGGCAGCATCATGTCTGGAGGAAACCAGGCACTGCCCATCCCCTGCCCAATATCATCCCTACAGTGATCATGGTGGGGGCAGCATCATGTCTGGAGGAAACCAGGCACTGCCCATCCCCTGCCCAATATCATCCCTACAGTGATCATGGTGGGGGCATCATCATGTCTGGAGGAAATCAGGCACTGCTAATCACCTGCCCAATACCATCCCCACAGTGATCATTGTGGGGGGAGTATCATGTCTGGAGGAAACCAGGCACTGCCCATCACCTGACCAATACCATCCCTACAGTGAAGTATGGTGGGTGCAGCATCATGTCTGGAGGAAACCACGTGCTGCCCATCACCTGACCAATACCATTCCTACAGTGAAGCATGGTGGGGGCAGCATCAAGTCTAGAGGAAACCAGGCACTGCCCATCACCTGCCCAATACCATCCCTACAGTGAAGTATGGTGGAGGCAGCATCATGTCTGGAGGAAACCAGGCACTGCCAATCACCTGCCCAATACCATCCCTACAGTGAAGTATGGTGGGGGAAGCATCATGTCTGCAGGAAACCAGGCACTGCCCATCACCTGCCCAATACCATCTCTACAGTGAAGTATGGTGGGGGCAGCATCATGTCTAGAGGAAACCAGGCACTGCCCATCACCTGCCCAATACCATTCCTACAGTGAAGCATGGTGGAGGTAGCATCATGTCTAGAGGAAACCAGGCACTGCCATCACCTGCCCAATACCATCCCTACAGTGAAGTATGGTGAAGGTATCATCATGTCTGGAGGAAACCAGGCACTGCCAATCACCTGCCCAATACCATCCCTACAGTGATCATGGTGGGGGCAGCATCATGTCTGGAGGAAACCAGGCACTGCCCATCACCTACCCAATACCATCCCTACAGTGATCATGGTGGGGGAAGTATCATGTCTGCAGGAAACCAGGCACTGCCCATGACCTGCCCAATATCATTCCTACAGTGATCATGGTGGGGGCAGCATCATGTCTAGAGGAAACCAGGCACTGCCCATCGCCTGCCCAATACCATCCCTACAGTGATCATGGTGGGGGCAGCATCATGCTGTGGCAACAGGCAGACTACTCAGGGTTTAAGAAAAGCTGAATGGAGCAAAGTATATAGATATATTGGCATGTCTCTGTAACTTGTCAAAACATGTTTTTAGTGACAGGGACACTTTATAATTCACTTTATTCTCCTTTCAATCATTGGGCATAAGAAAGAATCTACAGTAAAATCCTCAGCATCAGATCCACAGCATTGGGACATATATTTTACATAGAAACTTACTGACTAAAGGCTACAGATCTTACCTGGGGATTTTTTGGTGTGATCTCTGCAGAGTATATGCTATTTATGAAAATACACTTAGTATATATTCACATGTAGAATAAGTTTCTGTGAACTGAAAAGCAGTGGGTTTGTTCACGGAAGAATGGGACAGTATAGAACTGCCTCTATAACATGATGCATATAATGCTTCTAGGAGAAACTATAATAATAATTATATAGTTATTATGATCATTTATCATTATTATTATTACTTATTTCTATAGTGCCAACATATTCCGCAGCACTTTACAATTATAATATATCGATGATAAGGTGTCCAATGGTAGTGTTTTTTCTGATTTAGTCTATTTATAAAGTCCAAAAACAAGACAAAATATTAACCAGTGTTCTCTATGAAACCCTTACTGTGAATGTAATATTGTGATTTTGAAGTTCGCATCTGTCAGATGTTTTTTTTATCAGATTTTAAATCATAACTCTAAAAGACAGTCTTGCTGTGAATGTAGGATTCATTTTTTTAAATAAATTCTGATAAATATTGTTCTTCCTTTTCATATATTAAAGTGAGACCAATTTGACAGTCATACTGTTTTGCTGTAGTAAAGCTAATATTACTTTTTCAATTTTACGATGGAAATACACTAGTAAAAAAAGACCTAAATATTGATTTATTCATATGACTTTGCTGTTTGTTTATTACAGGTAATGGAATTGGAAATGAAATGGCCATGTCCCGGAATGTGAGCAAACTCATTGTTTCACCTCCTGGCTTTAATGGACATCCAAATAAGGGGCACTTAATATTTGATGCCTGCTTTGAAAGCGGTAAGTGGGATAAAAGTATTAACCTTATCAACTCTGACTTATTACGGGATGATAGTGATTGAGATCTGATTAAGTTACATGACATACTGAACCTCATGCATACAAACTTCTAAGACTCTGTTCATAGCACTTAGTGGCCTAATGGACCGTGGACACTATGATATTGTGCTGGATCCATCGTAAGAAAGATACAAACTGTGCACAACAGACCTCATCGTCTTATAATCAGGTGTGTTGGGGTTAACATTTTGGTGGCAAGAATAGTACTCGTCAACAAATGTGAACACAAACTGAGGGAAAGACCCTCAGGATAATATCCCCAAACTAGTATTAAAATAAGACATTATTAAGCTCCGTAGAGTATATAACCCAAATAGGTGCAAACTTATTTAAAAACACTGTGTGCTTCCGATATCGTGTTGCTGCACTGATTAACATATAGGAGAATGCATATCACTCCTTTTGTACATATATTACACGCTATGTATATATCTGTATTATCACAGCGGTCATAAAAGAGAGGGACATGCACTCAGTTATTGGCATATGCTCTGGTATATGTTCGGTACAGCACACTGCTCCCAAGGGGAGGCTAACTATGCTATTTTAACCAGCAGTGTGCTGAAGCACATGCATAGACAAAATCCAATAAGTGAGGGTGAGCTAGCACTGTTTGATAGTACTTCTCTGTGCTCTCTCCTGTCTGATAGGACTCCTCTGTGCTCTCTCCTGTCTGATAGTACTCCTCTGTGTTCTCTCCTGTCTGATAGTACTCCTCTGTGCCCTCTCCTGTCTGATAGTACTCCTCTTTGCTCTCTCCTGTCTCATAGTACTCCTCTTTGCTTTCTCTTGTCTGATAGCACACCTCTGTGCTCTCTCCTGTCTGATAGCACACCTCTGTGCTCTCTGCTGTCTGATAGCACTCTTTTGTGCTCTCTCCTATCTGATAGGACTCCTCTGTGCTCTCTCCTGTCTGATAGGACTCCTCTGTGCTCTCTCCTGTCTGATAGTACTTCTCTGTGCTCTCTCCTGTCTGATAGTACTCCTCTGTGCTCTCTTCTGTCTGATAGGACTCCTCTGTGCTCTCTCCTGTCTGAAAGGACTTCTCTGTGCTCTCTCCTGCCTTATAGTACTCCTCTGTGCTCTCTCTTGTCTGATAGGACTCCTCTGTGCTCTCTCCTGCCTTATAGTACTCCTCTGTGCTCTCTCTTGTCTGATAGGACTTCTCTGTGCTCTCTCCTGCCTTATAGTACTCCTCTGTGCTCTCTCTTGTCTGATAGGACTCCTCTGTGCTCTCTCCTGTATGATAGTACTCTTCTATGCTAGCTCACCCTCTCTTACTGGACTTTGTCCATGCCTGTGCTTCAGCTTGGAAAAAGCCGTCATTTTATAAGCCATGATTTCTATAAAAGGAGATAACATTTTCTTATGAAATATATTAAAAAGGTTAATGTTTTGCCAAGATGTACAACATATAAAAAGTTTTTGAATCTGACAGGACCCTTTTAGGGTTCCTCCCTTATTTCTTTAGCCACACAATGTAAGGACAGTGTTCCTGAGTATAAGGGAGGCAGTTCATTATAAGAAACAGAAGTCTAGCTCTCACCCTTCATGGAAAACCAATCATAGGTAGATCCACAAACAAAGAAAAAGTTCAACACTGAAGGTATGCAATAAAAATTCCTCTTTATTATAAAGACAAACAGTATGTACATCCTCAGGTGCAAACTGACATGTTTCGGCAATAAGCCTTTATCATTGATTATTTAACCTTAATAATAAAGAGTAATTTTTAGTAGATACCTTCAGTGCTGGACCTTTCCATTGTTTACTGAAATTTACTCCCATATACCGTGGTCCCTCAAGTTACATTGTATTTTGAAACCATTGTGTGTTGAGTCCATAACCTGGTAATTGGTTCTAACACCATAAAATACCACCCAAAATAGGAAAAATAAGTAATAACTAATACAGATAAAGCAAGTCCTTAGAAATAAAGGTAAGAAAGAGCTGCTGGAAATTACTGTCTATGTAGAGGACAGGAGCTTCTTCAGGGTGCTGTATTGTACACACATTGTTCCAAAAAAGTTAAATAGAGCTGTCCCCATCTGGTGTCCAGAGGAGCAGCTATCCCTGTCACAGGTGAAGAGTAGTACAGAACATGTAATACCACCCTGCACTGTAGGGGGCGCTACCAGACAGGAATTCAGTGCATACACTTCAGTAATACTTGGGTTTACCAGTATAATGCCCATTCTAGTTGGCTAGATCTTCCAGGCATTTACATGTTTCGTAGATCTGGACTGTCCATAGCATTGTATGTTGAGTCTGGTTACAAGTTACAATGGTCCAGAAAAGACCGCTGTATGTGGAAACCAATGTAGGTTGAGGGAGCACTGTACAGTATCACCTGTATATTACCTGATTAGGGGTATCTATGTATCTATATATATATATATATATATATATATATATATATATATATATAAATCTATAACAATATACTGATTCTGCATGTTATTCTGTAACAAGCTCATTTGCTGCATGCTTATTCCCGGGTGGCACTGCGTGGTCTGTAATGGTTTTATTGACATAGTTGCTCTTTCCTCGTGCAGTATACAATATATAAATCACTAGTAAATTATGTGACAGGTTCTTTTTCTTGTAAGGATAAGAGGCTGGGTGTATTTCACTCTTCAAGCAATCCTCTCCTAATACACTTCCTACATTAACATTCCAAGTCTCTGTCTGCTTGTCAAACAGATGGATTTCTTCTGTTATAGCATTTCAGAGTGAGATGTCTGGCTTTTGTGTTCTTATTTAAACAGATTATTTAGTAATTAGATATTTCCGTGGTAAATTGACGATTTTTGTTTTTATTTTGCGTGTGGGTTGACTTAAATAGGTGTTTGTAAAAGTATTGTTAACAAGCTCACTTTTTGGCGAATGAGCTTATCTGTTTTTCATAGGCATAACTCCAAATTCATTGGAGTTAGTATTGTGAAGGCAGATGATATTTAGCATGGAAACTAAAGGGATATGTGTGTCTGAGCCACTGTGGTTATGAATACACTGCAACAGAAAACAAAAGATTTAATAATCTGTTTTAATAAAGCTAGAGAGTGTAAATTTAGACAGTTTTTCACAATAACTTATGCTATATGATAAATTTTTAAATATCTTTAGACTTGTGCATGTTTTTAAAGCATACATGTCATATCCCACAAAAAAAACTTATATGTTACTCAGTACCTAATCCTGATCATGTACATATATTTTACGTGTCTAGCACCTATATTTCACAAATACCTTCTTTCTGTTGCTCTCTTGCTTTGTCATTCTGTGCTTTAGAGGGAGCATGTCCTCACTCTGCCTGACTCATCTTACTCCGTGAGTGCTGTGTCTCTTCATCCAATCACTGCAGGCTGCTCTTTGACCCCCTCCTCTCTGCTGCAGTCTGATAGGACAGGAGTGAGCACAGAGGAGTGCTAGTCCTGCACTCACTTCCTGGACTTTTTCCCATCCTTTGCTTTAGCTTGGAAAAAGATGATGCTGTAGCCAGACATGATTGTGTTCTGTATGGTATGGGGTGTTTTTTTTTATAAGCCATAATATACTTTCTTTTGAAGTATATTAACCTCTTAAGGACGCAGGGCGTATGGATACGCCCTGCATTCCGAGTCCTTAAGGACGCAGGGCGTATCCATACGCCCGTGGGAAATCCGGTCCCCACCGCTAGCCGGTTGGGGACCGGAGCCGGATGCCTGCTGAAATCGTTCAGCAGGCATCCCGGCATATCGCCCAGGGGGGTCATTATGCCCCCCCATGTCGGCGATCGCCGCAGATCGCTGGACAATTCAGTCCAGCGATCTGCGGCGATTCCGGGTCAATCGGGTCTCCAGTGACCCGGTGACCCGGAATTACTGGCTGTTCGGGGCCGTCTCTGACGGCCCCGAACAGCCAGAGCCTGCAGGGGTGAGGTGGCACTGGTGCCACCTCACGATCGCCCTGATTCGTCGGCCGGATTACCGGCCGACCAATCAGGGCGCCTGCTGCGGGTGTCACTCCCGCACCCGCTCCGCCCCTCTTCCGGAGGGCGTGAGCGGGTGCGGGAAGACGACCCCGGGTGCTGGGGACCCCGATCCCCGGCGTCCATGTTGGGATTGGGGCCCCAGGAGCGACGGCGTCGTCGAGGGACTGACCTACAATGGAGCAGCAGCAGGAGGTGAGTTACAGCCTCCTGCTGTTGCTTAGCAACAGCTCCCAGCATGCAAAAAGGGCATGCTGGGAGCTGTAGTTATGCAACAGCAGGAGGCAGACCACCACAACTCCCAGCATTCCCTTATGGGCATGCTGGGACTTATGGTTTTGCAACAGTTGGAGGCACATTTTTTCTATGGAAAAGTGTACCTTCAGCTGTTGTATAACTACAACTCCCAGCTTGCACAAACAGCTAAAGTGCATGCTGGGAGTTGTAGTGGTGCATCTGCTGGTTGCATAACTACAACTCCCAGCATGCCCGTTGGCTGTCGGTGACTGCTGAGAGTTGTAGTTTTGCAACAGCTGAAGGCACACTGGTTGTGAAAACCATTTTTTTTTTAACCTAACTTAGTGTTTCACGACCGGTGTGCCTCCAGCTGTTGCAAACTACAACTCCCAGCAGTCACCTTACACCATGCACCGTACATGCTGGGAGTTGTAGTTTTGCAACAGCTGGAGGCACACTGGTTTTGAAACACTGAGTAAGGTCACAAACTCAGTGATACATAACCAGTGTGCCTACAGCTGTTGCAAAACTAAAACTCTCAGCGCATGCTGGGAGTTGTAGTTTTGCAACAGCTGGATGTCCCCCCCAATGTGAATGTACAGGGTACAGTAAGTATCGGGCTGCAAGTTTGAGCTGCAGCAAATTTTCTGCAACAGCTCAAACTGCCAGCGAGAAACTACTGTGAACCCCCGCCCGTGCGACTGTACCCTAAAAACACTACACTACACTACCACAAAAAATAAAATAAAAAGTAAAAAACACTACATATACACATACCCCTACACAGCCCCCCTCCCCAATAAAAATGAAAAACGTCTGGTACGCCACGATTTTCCAAAACGGAGCCTCCAGCTGTTGCAAAACAAAAACTCCCAGTATTGTCAGACAGCCGTTGACTGTCCAGGCATGCTGGGAGTTTTACAACAGCCGGAGGCACCCTGTTTGGGAATCACTGGCGTAGAATTCCCCTATGTCCACCCCTATGCAATCCCTAATTTAGGCCTCAAATGCGCATGGCGCTCTCACTTTGGAGCCCTGTCGTATTTCAAGGCAACAGTTAAGGGTCACATATGGGGTATCGCCGTACTCGGAAGAAATTGTGTTACAAATTTTGGGGGGTATTTTCTGCTTTTACCCTTTTTAAAAATGTTAAATTTTTGGGAAAAGAAGCATTTTAGGTAAATTTTTTTTTATTTTTTTTTACATATGCAATAGTCGTGAAACGCCTGTGGGGTATTAAGGTTCACTTAACCCCTTGTTACGTTCCCCGAGGGGTCTAGTTTCCAAAATGGTATGCCATGTGTTTTTTTTTTTTGCTGTCCTGGCACCATAGGGGCTTCCTAAATGCGGCATGCCCCCAGAGCAAAATTTGCTTTCAAAAAGCCAAATGTGACTCCTTCTCTTCTGAGACCTGTAGTGTGCCAGCAGAGCACTTTTCACCCCCATATGGGGTGTTTTCTGAATCGGGAGAAATTGGGCTTCAAATTTTGGGGGGTATTTTCTGCTATTACCCTTTTTAAAAATGTAAAACTTTAGGGAAACCAAGCATTTTAGGTAAAAATATATATTTTTTTTTTACATATGCAAAAGTCGTGAATCACCTGTAGGGTATTAAGATTCAAATTACCCCTTGTTACGTTCCCTGAGGGGTCTGGTTTCCAAAATGGTATGCCATGTGTTTTTTTTTTGCTGTTCTGGCACCATAGGGGCTTCCTAAAGGTGACATACCCCCAAAAACCATTTGACGCTCCTTCCCTTCTGAGCCCTCTACTGCGCCCGCCGAACAATTAACATAGACATATGAGGTATGTGCTTACTCGAGAGAAATTGGGTTTCAAATACAAGTAAAAATTTTCTCCTTTTTACCCCTTGCAAAAATTTAAAAATTGGGTCTACAAGAACATGCGAGTGTAAAAAATGAAGATTGTGAATTTTCTCCTTCACTTTGCTGCTATTCCTGTGAAACCCCTAAAGGGTTAAAATGCTTACTGAATGTCATTTTGAATACATTGGGGGGTGCAGTTTTTATAATGGGGTCATTTATGGGGTATTTCTAATATGAAGACCCTTCAAATCCACTTCAAACCTGAACTGGTCCCTGAAAAAAAGCGAGTTTCAAAATTTTGTGAAAAATTGGAAAATTGCTGCGGAACTTTGAAGCCCTCTGGTGTCTTCCAAAAGTAAAAACTCATCAATTTTATGATGCAGACATAAAGTAGACATATTGTATATGTGAATAAAAAAAAAAATTATTTGGAATATCCATTTTCCTTACAAGCAGAGAGCTTCAAAGTTAGAAAAATTCTAAATTTTCAAATTTTTCATAAAATTTTGGGATTTTTCACCAAGAAAGGATGCAAGTTACCAAAAATTTTTACCACTAAGTTAAAGTAGAATATGTCACGAAAAAAACAATCTCGGAATCAGAATGATAACTAAAAGCATTCCAGAGTTATTAATGTTTAAAGTGACAGTGGTCAGATTTGCAAAAAATGGCCGAGTCCTTAAGGTGAAAAAGGGCTCAGTCCTTAAGGGGTTAAAGGGGTACTCCGGTGAAAACCTTTTTTCTTTTAAATCAACTGGTGGCAGAAAGTTAAACATATTTGAAAATTACTTCTATTAAAAAATCTTAATCCTTCCAGTACTTATTAGCTGCTGAATGCTACAGAGGAAATTCCTTTCTTTTTGGAACACTGATGACATCACGAGCACAGTGCTCTCTGCTGACATATCTGTCCATTTTCGCAACCATGCATAGCAGATGTATGCTAAGGGCAGCATGGTGTCTCAGTGGTTAGCACTGCTGCCTTGCAGTGCTGGGGACTTGGGTTCAAATCCCACTAAGGACAACAATAAATAAAGTGTTATTATTATTATTATAATAACATCAGCAGAGAGAACTGTGGTCGTGATGTCATCAGAGAGCATTCCAAAAAGAATTTCCTCTGTAGTATTCAGCAGTTAATAAGTACAGGAAGGATTAAGATTTTTTTAATAGAAGTAATTTACAAATATGTTTAACTTTCTGCCACCAGTTGATTTAAAAGAAAAAAGGTGTTCACGGGAGTACCCCTTTAAAAATGGTTAATGTTTTGTCAAGATGTGCAACATATAAAAAGTTTTTGTATCTGACAAT
The DNA here is from genome assembly GCF_029499605.1 of Hyla sarda. Lineage (NCBI taxonomy): Eukaryota > Metazoa > Chordata > Amphibia > Anura > Hylidae > Hyla > Hyla sarda. The sequence continues at coordinate 204,935,603 of NC_079195.1, forward strand.
GCCCATTTAAACCCACATTTGTTTGTATGTTACTTGTATGCAGTGCCTAATACCTACCAAAAGTGTTTTAAAGAAGGACAGCTGGTGCATCAGTGGCAGGTTAATGAGCACCCAAAGCTTATTGATATTAGTCTTGTCTAATAAGTTCACCTTGAAGAATTCCAACACAAGCAGCTTAATTTGATGACCAGGTGCAATGATCAAATGCCACACCCCAAGCCAGGAGATTCACGGGTAATGTAGACAGCATCAGGAATTAATTTCAGTGGTAGAATTGCAAACCAGTATGGAGCCAAACCCATGCATGCCACATCAGAATCTCTATCTTATCATTTAACAATAGCCTATGCTGCACTGTATAAGCAGAAAAGGTGCTTCTTAAAAAAAAAAAAATATATATATATATATATATATATATATATATATATATATATATATTTTTTTTTTTGGGGGGGGGGGGGGGAGTTGGAAAGGGGGAAGTGCAGGGACTTTTTGTCTTGGAATTTAAGCTTCTGTCAGCAAGAATTATTATGGAACAGTTATTTTTTTACATTGATAAAAATTGTACCATAAGTCTAAACACAAAAGGAGAGCAGCTTTAACTCCTGTTTGCCAGGGGCCTGCCATGTATTGCTCAGCATGTTGTTAGCACGGCAGTAGGCAGAAGATTAAACACATAATCCGATGCTATGGACCCTCAGCAGTGTTTTCTACAGCTGTGAGTATTTTCTTCATTTCCTATAAGGCGCATCTGTTAACATGGTTACTTATTACGTACGTGATGGACTGGTTATAGTGTAAAAGACATATGTCGGAGATTTATCAAAACCTGTGCAGAGGAAAAGCTGACTAGTTGCACAGAGCAACCAATTAGATCCCATCTTAAATAAAAAAAAAAAGACCTTTGGTTGCTATTGTCAACTGGTCAACTTTTCCTCACAGACCCCACTTTGCAGCAGTTCTCCATTGTAGGAAAAAGTGCAGTGGAAAGATGTTACATTGTAATCAATATGATTTTATTACATATTCATTACATATGAAAAACATTTTCTACAGCTTGTCGTCTCTATTTGTTAAAATTTTGTCGCATTTTCTCTCCTTTGACTTAAAACTGATGCCTAGTATAACCCTATGTAAAAAATGTCATGGCACAATGCAGTTTTCCATACAATTAGCATTAGAAACAGAACAGCTTAACCCCTTAAGGACCATGGACGTACGCGTACGTCTAAGCTCCCTGGTAGTTAAAGACCAAGGACGTACGCCCGTGGGAATTTGGGTCCCTGCCACGCGCCGGGCAAGGACCGGACCGGGGTGACTGCTGATATCGATCAGCAGGCACCCCGCGCAAATGCCCATGTCGGCGATCTCAACAAATCGCGGTTTGCGCGATTCCGGGTCATACAGGTCTATGGTGACCTGGTGACCCAGAAAATAAGGGGGGTCAGGGTTGTCCAAGACACCCACAATCCCCCTGAAGTGATAGGAGTGAGGTGGCAGGGGTGCCACCCCTCCTATCCCTGGTATTGGTCGTCTCTAAGTGGCGACCAATAGCAGGGCGGGGGGGGGGGGGGGGGTAACTTTCGGTTTCCCCATTCTGTCCACCCCCAGTAGGTGGTGCAGAACTGGGAAACCGTCAGGAACCGGCGCCGGAGTCCACTTACCGCTGCGGAGGTGACGATCAGCGACGGGGATCGGCGGCAGCAGAGGACGGCGATGCAGCTCCCTGGATCCCACAGAAGTTGGTGGCCTAGCAATGTCTGGAGGGCTACAGTTTGAGACCACTATACAGTGGTCTCTAAACTGTAGCCCTCCAGATGTTGTAAAACTACAACTCCCAGCATGCCCAGACAGCTGTTTGGGCATGCTGGGATTTGTAGTTTTGCAACAGCTGGAGGGTCACAATTTGGAGATCACTGTGCAGTGATCTCTAAACTGTGGCCCTCTAGATCTCGCAAAACTACAACAATTGCTGCTGAACTTTGAAGCCCTCTGATGTCTTCCAAAAGTAAAAACATGGCAACTTTATGATGCAAACATAAAGTAGACATATTGTATTTGTGAATCAAAATATAATGTATTTGGAATGTCCATTTTCTTTACAAGCAGAGTGCTTCAAAGTTAAAAAATTGCAACATTTTCTATTTTTTCATCAAATTTTGGAATTTTTCACCAAGAAATGATGCAAGTATTGACAATATTTTACCACTAACATATAGTAGAATATGTCACGAAAAAACATTCTCGGAATCAGAATGAAAGGTAAAAGCATCCCAGAGTTATTAATGCTTAAAGTGACAGTGGTCAAATGTGCAAAAAACGCTCTGGTCCTACAGTGAAAATTGGCCTGGTCCTTAAGGGGTTAAAGGGGGTCTTCCCCCCCAAAAAAAACCTTTACCCTTATCAAAAGGATAGGGGATAAGATGTCTGATTGCGGGGTTCCAACCAGTGGCAGGCATCAGGAACACGGAAGCTTGGAGCTTCCGCATTCATGACGACACGCCATGCCCCCTCCATTCATGTCAATGGGAGGGGAAATGATGGCTAATACGTAGCCGTTATGCCTCCTCCCATAGACATGAATGGAGGGGGCATGTCGGCTATAGTCGACAGTTGACATGTCTCAGCCCTATATAATCAGCAGCCATCTTGTGGCCAGTCACATCAGTGTTCTTTTGCAGAGAGCAGTGTGTGTTGCACAGAAAAGCATTTTTACAGCAGAGATTCACCTCAAGCCCAAATCCAGTCTAGAAATACTGATAGGGAAGAGAGAGAAAGATTGAGAGAGAAAGTGCAATTTTGGGTGTAGTATACAGCGATTGTGTGCTGCAGTACTGGTGTGTACAACAATTGAAAAGCTAATAGTAGCCAGCCAGTAATGGTGAGCAGAGCACTAAAATCCATAATCACCTGCTATTAGTGCCTGCCTAATACAGGTTGCGTAGCGGAGCATATTGTCCTCTATTATCTGTATCCTGTGCGTACATAGGTGGTGTACCATTGTGTTCATGTTAATGTCTTAAGGGCCTAGTTACTGTGAAAGGCCGGGCAAAAGTACATGCATGCTGCTGTTCTAGACAAGTACTGTTTTAAGCTTGTGGAGCATATTGTCCTCCCCTAATAAGTGCATACCACGTACATACATCTACGTGGTGTACTATTTTGTTCCTGTTATAGTCCTAAGGGCCTAGTTACTGTGAAAGGCCAGCCAAAAGTACACACCTGCTGGTGTTGTAGACAAATACTGTTGTAAGTGTAGTGGAGCGTATTGTGAAGATGAATCAGGCATGGGTCAGCCTTGATTTCCACCCACCAATGCCTGATGCATCAGAGTAGATTGTCCATGGTGCCCCACCAAAACATATTTAAGGTGCTGCTCCACTATTACAGAAATTCCTCTGCATCAGACCTCAAGTAAGTATTGAGGATATGCATTAGCTAAAATTTACTTTTCTTAGGATAAAATATATGGACCCCAATTTTTTTTTATATCTAAGAAAAGGAAAGGTGTGCAAAAAACACCATGTGCCACCTACACCACCAAGTATTGATGTGATGCAAAGACCTCTAAAAGGTGGAAGGGAACAACGTATAGTCCATTGTAACCGGTGGGGTAGAAACTTCCCCTGTAAGGCCCTACTCTCGCATTATTAATTCCCTTCTTGGCAAGTGTTACTCGCCCTAAAAAGGGCAGCCCCACACAAGAACATCTCCCTATTTCCACCTACAAACACTGCCATTTCCCAGGGTTTTTAAGTGGAAATAGGGAGAGTTTCCTGTGTGGGGCCACCCTTTTTAGAGCGAGTAACACTTGCCAAGAAGAGAATTAATAGGGTGAGAGTAGGTAATTACAGGGTAAGCTTTTACCCCCACCTGCTACAATGGACAATACGTTGTTCCCTTCCACCTTTTCAAAGAAAGTGTTACTCGTCTTAAAAAGGGTGACCCCACACAGGGACCTCTCCCTATTTCCACCTAAAAAATTTGGGAAATGGCAGTGTTTGCAGGTGGAAATAGGGCCTTACAGGGAAAGTTTTACCCCCACTGGTTACAATGGACTGTACGTTGTTCCCTTCCATCTTTTAGAGGTCTTTGCATTGCATCAATACTTGGTGGTGTAGGTGGCAAAAAAATTTGGAGTACATATATTTTATCCTAAGAATAATATTCAAAGTTAAAGGGGTATTCCGGGAATTTTTTTATTTGACTATGCTACAGGGGCTGTAAAGTTAGTGCAGTACATAATATAGTGTCTGTACCTGTGTGTGACAGTTTTTTCACAATTCTTCTTTGATTTTTACTCCAATTTTTATTTTTATCAGCATACAAAATGACTGTTGTTTCAGATTTTTCCCAGCTTGCAATGTGGCTGAGACCTGACTCACTGCTTCAGTGGGTGGAGGGATCGCTTGGTGGGAGAGGGATCAGTCTGCAACTAATGCAACAGCTGTAGGCATCCTGATTGAAAAACACAGGTCTTTTGAATGGATGCAGCTCATTTATGTTTCAATGGATGGGGTGGCTGATGTGTTGGAGGGAGGAAAATGGAATAGTAGGATTTGTAGTCAAAAAAAGAAAAGTCAAACAGGAAATACTAGTTCACAAAAAAGCTAGCCACAGTGTTATGGTAATCTCATGACATAGCCATTTAGCCCCAAGACAAGCGCAGATCCTTCCTAAGCATGTCCATTACTGTCTGCCAGGTACGTACTAAAATCACCTTATGGTAGATAACCCCTTTAAGTTTTCTTTAATGCATATCCACAATACTTACTTGTGTACACTAAGACAAATAGAAAGTGACGGTGCTCATAGTTAAAATGGATACTGGGTCTCAATAATTGAAAAATAAATGTATTTTAAAAAAATTGTATTTATTAAAAAATCACAATAAGCATAGCTTTTAAAAATAAATATCAATGTTATATATATATATATATATATATATATATATATATATATATAGTTGTCTCGAAAAGCCACAGGGCCCTTGTGGCTTACTTCGAGCTATATGGTGACGTATAAGCAAGTTATACAATACAAGAAAGCATATAAAATAAAATATATTGAGGACTGCTGCTGAATTAAAATGCTAAACTTATATCACTAAAAAGTATTTTGTAGTATTTTGCGTAGATAAAAAATGGAGTAAAAAATTTTCAAATGTCATTTAATCTGGCAAAATGACCTGCAGATACTTTTAATCCGGCAACAAAATGTCTTAAAGGAGTATTGTAATAATGCAACCTCAGAAATGATATTGTAACTGTTCAGAAATGACTTTAGAGGTTTTGCAACAATGTAACTGCAGAAATGTTACAGCGGTGCTATGCACCTGTGTCCGGCAAGGAGATAACTGTAACTTGGCTTTTGTGGTAGTGAATAATAAAACGGTGGTGCTATGCACCTCTCACCTCTCCCTCCGATTGCAAGCGAGAAGCGGGAGTGTAGATCACGGCAGTGAATTTCACAGTTGCTGGAGTCGGCGGCGCAACTCCGTTAGTCCAGGCTGAATGAAGTCGGTTTTGCCTTGGTGTAGGTATAGCAGCGGATACTTACAGCTCCTGGAGTTGTCAGCACAACTCCGATGTGGCGGTGCTGTAGTGCTGTCTCCTTGAGGGTCCGTGTGGGTCAAATTCACGGTGAGAGCCATCATGGCAAGAGCCGAGGTAAGTCCAACCCATGAAGATAACAACTGTATGCCCAGAGTCCTGATGAAAAGCTCAATCTAGCCATGGGTTTTTTACACCCATGTTTTTCTGCTGACAGGCCCACTTTATATGGGCATATTGTAGAGATTTGTGAGCCCAATCAATTAATAGAATGAGCCAGAAGAAGTGTGCTCTAAGCATGTTTTTTTGTGCCATATGACCAATATGGTCTCATAATATATGTCTATGGTACTGTCTTAACCAGGCCAGATCAAAACTTTTGGCTTGTCTCTATTGACAGGAACACTTTCATACGCTTTCCTCTAGAAAGAAGACTTTTGTCTCTCTAGTAGAGGCTAAATTGATTGTCATCCATTTTGTGGGAGAAACTTTTTATTATATAAAGTGGGGCATGTACTGTATGTGCTGAAACCAAAATTCCTCTTTAAAGACCTGTCTTGGGTGCCCTGATTCTAAAGGTGTTCACCAAATAGTTAGATGGGCTGGAAATGTATTGCAAAAAGAGGTGTAAATACTAGGCTCAGGGGGTATGTAATTAGGAGGCTGAGGGTGCATGAATAATTTTTGGGAGGGGGTGATTACAAAACTCCTAATCACACCCCCTTAGCCTAACATTCACATCCCTTTCTGCAATAAAGTCCCCACCCATTTGACTATTAAGATCAGATAGTCAACCAGATAGTAAAATCCTTCCTAGAAACTAATGGGTATAGTGAGAAGGTAATAACACCATTGGAACAAGGGCACCAAGGCTACAAGGTAATAACTTTGTTTTTTAGAACTGTTCTTATTGAAGTGTAAGTGCAGAACTGTTCTCCTGCCTGTTCTGCATAGATCGGTGCAGAAAGACAGCTGATGCTGAGCGGTACAGTTGCTGAGGCAGCCATATGCTAACTAGCAGGTTCCGTGCACAACCCCTTTTCTGATCAACAAGACTCGGAACTTATTGGGCATCATACTGTTGCTACGGCAACTGTACCGCCCTGGGTCAGCTGTGTCTCTCCACATCGATCTGTGCAGAAAGGATGGGAAAGCAGCTTTGAACTTGCACTTTAAGGGTAGGGTCACCCGTAATATATTTTGCTGCATATTTGCTGCTGTGTATTTTCATACCCATTGAAGGCAATGGGTAGCAAAATCAGCTGCGTATTTTGCTACCTATTGTCTTCAATAGGTAGGAAAATACGGCACCTGTGACCCTACGATAAGGGTAAGGTCAAATGTAATGTATTTGCTGCATATTTGCTGCAGCTGACTTTGCTACCTGTTGACTTCAATTGGTAGAAAAATACACAGCAGCAAATACGCAGCAAAATAGGGCATGTGTGACCCTACCTAAGCCTATAAATTGCTCACTATAAAACTAATCTCAAAGTCAATGCCAAAATATTGGCCAAATAGATGGTTCACATTAGTCAGATTATTAAATAACAAGGAAGAACAGGAGCTGATAACAATGGTTTAATGAATTTTAGTCTTGAATAAAATATTATGCTGGCGTTGGTAAAGAGAATTGCTAATAATACAACGTTGTAGAGGATATGGAATTAACCAGTGAATAATTACCACCCTGTGCTCTTGGTTTACATTCAAAAATATAGTGAATAGGAATACAATTATAATTCTCCTATTGTTTTACTGTAAACTCTTCCAACTGCAATTCACTAAACACACACCATATATTATTCTGTCTCTATGGCATGATAACAGGCGAGTGTGAGATCTGCAGATAGGAAAACACAGCCACTGTATGGGTAGGATTCTCCTGAATAGATTCCTGTGCCTTTTATTTTATCTGCACTGAATATTTGCTAAATGCATAGCATATAGATACATCTGCTGGAGATGTCTTTTTCTTCTGACATAAAAGGCAGTCGAATAATTTCTGTTTTCAGATGTCTTAAACGATATGGCCTAATTTTCATGTATTAAATGACATACCAACTTTTTTTTTTCATTGTACCTACAAAAGCTATTATCCACTTTTCAACAGTAAATGCATAAAATTGCTATTTCCAAAGTGTATAAAGTATAAGTAGGTTGACTTTATAGACGGCCAAGAGTGCAAATTTAGTTTAAAATAATTAATTTAAAGGGAAACTGTCATCAGGTTAGTCTATACTAAACTGCTAATATTGGGTAACAGCGCTTGTTGCGCGGAACATAATAGTTCAGCATGCGCAGTAACAATCCAGAGCCGCGGTGGTAGATTATTATGTATGACCTTTATCAATACAGTCGTGTAGCTCTATGGGTTGCAGAGGAAGTAGTTGTTCCTGGGCCTCTGTGCCTGGTGGAAGCCAATGACCTGCCTGGCACATAAGAAGACACTACATTTTAGATGGAGACCTTGTTATAGATGCTGTGTCTGGGGCACAGGAGCTTAAAATTATTTATTTGTGTCAGATATAAAAGTTGCAAGCAGCTTCCTTTGCTCTTTTCTGTTGGTTTATGATTTTGTCATGATTTTTATTAAAACGCAATATCAATATACTTCCCCATTGACATAAATAAGATTGGCTTAGTTGTGGAAAATGAATCCAACCAGAAATGGACTGACCTTCATAGCAGAGGAGCACTCTGTGGTGGACCTAGCCATAATAGGGCCCATGAGGTTTAGCTATTGAACACCTAATTGAAGCTGCTGGGGTTCTTTTGTTTTAGGACCAAATGGGTATTGTTTCTCTTTGAGGACAGCACCATATAGTTGTTTGAATACTTATATGTTATTCATGGAAGTTTTCTGGCTTGGCTTATTAGATTCCTAGTCATGTTCTGCGTCTTCTTAAAGGATTACAAACATTGGCTTAAATGGAAAGCTACATCCAAAAGGTGGCACCAGAGAGCAACTTTGCATATTCCTCTTCCCAGAATTCCCAGTGGAGCATAAACGTCCTATAATTTTCTGCACGGCTTTATGGTGTTCTCCACAAGGAGAAACATTTTCAACAACACATTATTCCCACAACACTAGTATCTCTACAGCCAGCCAGCCAGCAACCTGTTCCGTACTAACAAGAGCACAAAAACAGCTGTCTCCAGATCAGTCACTTCTGGGAAAGTTTTCTGGCTAGGCTTATTAATTCTATTAATTCCTCAGTTATGTTTTAATGCTTTTAGAAGGAGCTCAAACATTGGCTTGAAGGAAAGGCTACTTTTAAAAGATGGTGCAAGAGAGCTGCTTTGCATATCCTTTTTTTAATTGTTTTTTGTTTTTGTTTTTGCTTTTATAGAAATACATATTTAGTCCTGATTTTTTCTGGTATATGAAATGATCACAAATCTGCAATCCTGGTATTTAGTATTTTTTTTTTTTTACGTTCAGGCCAATGACCGTGTTATTTCAATAATGTTATATTTTAATAGTTTAGACAATTACACACATGCCAAAAGCACATGTTTATTTTTGTTTACATTATTTTATTTAAAAATGGGGAAAAGTGGGGGGGGGGGGGTGATTTAGGGTATGATCACACGACACGGATCCGCAGCATATTTTACTTTGCGGATTCGCCAGTGTCCCGACCGTTAGTGAGCCTTCAGCTGTTCCCCTGTGTGACTGCTTGGAGCGGCGGATTGCCACTACGAGGAGAGGGGAACAGCTGGAGGTACACTAATGTTTGGGTTGCCGGCGGATCTGCAGCGTAAAACACGCTTCAGATCCGTGACATATTACCCTACCCTTAAACTTTTATTAGGAAAGGGCTTATTCACGTTTATTATGTTTTTTTCACAATTTTTTAGGGCAGTTTTTTCCAAACAGTGTGTCTCCAGTTGTTGCAATACTACAACTCCCAGCATGTCCAGACAGCCAAAGACATGCTGGGAGTTGTAGTTTTGCAACAGCTGTATACACATTGGGCAATATAACTTGCAATCCTGTGATTGCAGACACTGATAAGTGCTGTACCATATCACAGCACTGATCAGGGTTATCGGCGTTCCATTACTATAGGCTGCTGAGGCCTGCATTATTGGAGCACCAATCAGACGAGCCGGAGACAGGTAGGGAATCTCCGCCCGTCCGCTCAGCTGATTGGGACCCCGCAGTGTCCCGATAAGCTCCACTGAGCTACCGGCATGTGCTTAAAACATTTTACATTGTCTGTTTTTTGTCTTGTTTAGCAGCCGATAAGAGCTAATTTGAAACACGAAAGCTGAGCTGTGATTGGTTGCTATCGGTCTGAGACAAAAATCTGACACATTTGATAAGACAGATTGATAAACCTAGGACACTATGTCGGGGGAAAGTAAGATCTGGCCTGCTGGATTTTACTGCTCGATTATTTCTTCCAGAGTATGCCAGCCACCACTAGAGGTATCTAATCGAGAAGGCACACACTTTGCTGAATGGACCATGCATGTGTATGGGAAGGATAGAAAGAAAAACTGTTTCCTGAACAAGTACAACTAACTCTTTAGACCTTACTGATAATATAGCCTATATCAGCACAGTCTTGCTAGAGGTGCAAGGTGCCCATACACATAACAGCAAAGTCAACTAATACAACTGATTTTGGTGGGACCAGACAACTATGTTGTGTGTATGTGGGTATCTTGCATATTCATTCCAATCCTCAGTCCCTTTTCTAAGGAAGGTAAGTCACCACCAGAGGTGTCTGACAGTGTCTTATCCCTTCTTCTCATCAAAAACACTAAGCATGTACAGTACAGACCAAAAGTTCGGACACTCCTTCTCATTCAGAGTTTTCTTTATTTTCATGACTATGAAAATTGTAGATTCACATTGAAATCATTAAAACTATGAATTAACACATGTGGAATTGTATACATAACAAAAAAGTGTGAAACAACTGAAAATATGTCATATTCTAGGTTCTTCAAAGTAGCCACATTTTGCTTTGATTACTGCTTTGCACACTCTTGGCATTCTCTTGTTGAGATTCAAGAGGTAGTTACCTGAAATGGTTTTCACTTCACAGGAGTGTTGGTGTGGAGGAGGAGGTGTGATGGTGTGGGGGGCTTTGCTGGTGACACTGTTGGGGATTTATTAAAAATTGAAGGCATACTGAACCAGAATGGCTACCACAGCATCTTGAAGCGGCATGCTATTCCATCCGGTTTGCGTTTAGTTGGACCATCATTTATATTTCAACAGGACAATAACCCCAAACACACCTCCAGGCTGTGTAAGGGCTATTTGACCAAGAAGGAGAGTGATGGGGTGCTGCGCCATATGACCTGGCCTCCACAGTCACCAGACCTGAACCGAATCGAGATGGTTTGGGGTGAGCTGGACCGCAGAGTGAAGGCAAAAAGGGCCAGCAAGTGCTAAGCATCTCTGGGAACTCCTTCAAGACTGTTGGAAGACCATTTCAGGTGACTACCTCTTGAAGCCCATCAAGAGAATGCCAAGAGTGTGCAAAGCAGTAATCAAAGCAAAAGGTATCTAGAACCTAGAATATGACATATTTTCACACTTTTTTGTTATGTACATAATTACACATGTGTTAATTCATAGTTTTGATGTCTTCAGTGTGAATCTACAATTTTCATAGTCATGAAAATAAAGAAAACTCTGAATGAGAAGGTGTGTCCAAACTTTTGGTCTGTACTGTATATCGGGTGGATGGGAGGAATAGCTGCCGACCAAACAAGCAATTGAAGACATATAACCAACCTTTAATGAAGCCAATTCAATGAGGAACTAGTGGGCACAAAGGTGTCTGCCTTAGTGCCAATCTGGAGGTCAGAAAAACCAACTTAGACTTTGAAAAGGTGTCTCAGTAGGAAGAAGCTTAAAGGGCAGACTGTTTTTCCTAGTAATTCAGGAAGCCATTTACTGAGCGCTGTTGCATATGTAAAGGGCTCTAGGAGTGTTTGTTTTTCCTTCTTCACAGTTATGTGGAACAAAATGCATCTATGTGGGTATAAGCACCTGTGAGAAAGACCAATTTGCTACGTAAGCGATGCAAAAATAATGCAGATTGAGCTGGAGCCTCATTTTTGTCACTTTGTGTCCCCTGATTAATGACCCCCTCCGGTTTATTTCAGCTGTTTGCCTTGCTGAATTGTCCTTGGTTGGGAAATTGCTTTCTTGTATCCCAACAGCAGAATGTTTTTACAGCACGGCAGGGGAATATGGAGATAAATCTTGACTGTCAACAAGATGTTGTTCCTTTGTACTGGATTTCAGAGAGTAGGTCTGTATTACCGTACAGCCATAGCAGGCTATTCATATCTGCAAAAGATGAGCACAGAGATTTTTTTTTTATTTGATTTGCGCCCTTGTCTGTCTGGACTTTTTATCAGATTTTATTCTCATTTACAGCGTATGGGAATAATCTTCAGGCTGACAGATTGTGCTTTTCTCAATGCTTTTAAAGAAAGAACATAACTGTATTTTTCTTGTATATATTTACAAGCTGAATAATACACACAGAAAGAATGAGTCTCTCTTGACTTGTCATCCGACAACTAAAATTAAAGAAAGCCTCCACAAGGGAGATAAAGTCTCTCCTGCTGTTCTTCCACTATATTCTTTAAAAAATACTTAACATGTTGTTTTTTTCAGTGCTGAAGGCCAGTAGCCATCTCTCTAGGAGAAAGTCTAAGCAAGAAAGTGCCAGAGGCTGTACCAATGTTGTTGTCTACTGGTACTAGGCTGGTCTACAAAAGGTCAGACTGGCCCATTAGGTTACTAGAGAATGCTTGTGGGCCCAGGCTCTGATACAATGTTAGGTTCCGAAAATCCAACAGAAGACAACCCCACTTAAAGCTGTCTTGGTGCCAATCACTGACCACTGGGTTCATTCACTAAGGACCTCTTTGACCTTATTAACAAAGTGTAAAAGAGCTCTCCAGGTCCTCAGGATTGGCCATTACCATTTCATTGGTGGGAGAACAAGCTCCATGGGCCCATCTGATCAGTAAAATAAAGGAGGAGCTGTAGCATTCTTACTTGAACAGCATCACTTTCATTGTATACATGTGGCTTGTGAGTTTAACTCATTGCATCTGTCAGTGTCCAGTGAGGTGTATAAGGAGGGCAACAAAGAGCTGTATGCAGACAAAGGTCAGGACAATGCCAAACAAGACAGGTATAAGACAAGGTATAAGACAAGAGCCCAAGGGACCTATAGCTTATGAAGAAGAGTCCTTAAAAACCTGAGAGACCTGGAAACCTTGGGGCACCTTGGCATTGGCTTTGAGAAACCACAAGTCAGTGCATTCCCACAACCCATGTAGTTGGCTTCAAGCCACAGCAAGCATAGCTAGAAGGACCAAATGACCAGGACAGGTGAGATGGCAAATCATTACAATCTGCATGCACTGAAAGGATGATGTCATCAGTCGTGCAAAAGGTAATGTTCTGCGAGAAAAATAATTTTCAGATGTACATTGATATATGTTCAGCTTTTTTTTTTTTTCACATAACAATGGCAATTTATAGATGTTGGACAATGTGCAGAATTTAACATATTACAATGTTGATAGATTTACCAGTTTTCATGATAGAGATTTCAATATTTTAAACTCATATTGTAAACCTTTGTAATTTCTAATATCTTGGCTCGTAATTGAGAAAATGACATGATAAGACAAGGTTAAGGGTCGTAAGATAAGCTACTACCTCTGGAATTACGACTCATCAGAGCTACTCTATAATGCAGTGGAGAAATTGAGAACATGCAAATTACATCTAGCAACAGTAAATCATCTCCAGTCTTACATTCATTTCATGGACTCTCTAAGATTAATTCATAAGAAAAGGATAAAGCACACTACAAGCATGCTGCTCCTTTCTTACCTTATAGCATTATTTAATATTGTTCCCAAGTATTCAAGGACTTATCTATTACTGAGGAAACCTTTACAGCCAATATGTGGCCTGAGAAGGGGGTTCTAGTTTAGGTTGGTGCCATTCCCTTTTCCTACTTTTCTTTTTGACATGGGACCCTTTATCATTTATTTTACATTCGACTCTGTGATACCACATGGTGCTTAGAATATAAGAAAAAATGGTTTTATAAAATTGTTTGCACCTATTCACTGTATGTTCTCCATACAATGCTACATTTCAGTTTTAAAAATTGAGTTATTAATACATATTAGCAGTGTTTTTGGCTATATATATTGAAAATTATCATATTAATGTCACCAACAACCTTGTCAGAAACGTGGTTAAATTGTTTTAAAAAGCATGCTATGCTGCTATACAGTCATGGCCGTAAATGTTGGCACCCCAGAAATTTTTCAAGAAAATTAAGTATCTCTCACAGAAAAGGATTGCAGTAACACATGTTTTGCTATACACATTTATTATTCGCACCGTTTCAAAAATTGTGAATAAATAAGATTGTTTCAAGCATGTGATGCTCCTTTAAACTCACCTGGGGCAAGTAACAGTTGTGGGCAATATAAAAAAAAAATCACACCTGAAAGGACGTAAAAAGGAGAGAAGTTCACTTAGTCTTTGCATTGTGTGTGTGTGCCACACTAAGCATGGACAACAGAAAGAGAAGAGAACTGTCTGAGGACTTGAGAACCAAAATTGTGGAAAAATATCAACAATCTCAAGGTTACAAGTCCATCTCCAGAGATCTAGATTTGCCTCTGTCCACAGTGGGCAACATTATCTAGAAGTTTGCAACCCATGACACTGTAGCTAATCTCCCTGCGTGCGGACAGAAGAGAAAAATTGATGAAAACTGTCAACGCAGGTTTGTCCGGATGGTGGATAAGCAGCCCCAAACAAGTTCCAAAGATATTCAAGCTGTCCTGCAGGCTCAGGGAGCATCAGTGTCAGCGCAAACAATCCGTCGACATTTAAATGAAATGAGATCCAGGAGGACCCCACTGCTGACACAGAGACATAAAAAAAGCAAGACTACATTTTGCCAAAATGAACTTGAGTAAGCCAAAATCCTTCTGGGAAAACATCTTGTAGATAGATGAGACCAAGATAGAGCTTTTTGGCAAAGCACATCATTCTACTGTTTTCTGAAAATGGAATGAGGCCTACAAGGAAAAGAACACAGTACCTACAGTGAAATATGGTGGAGGTTCAATGATGTTTTGGGGGTTGTCTTGCTGCCTCTGGCACTGGGTGCCTTGAATGTGTACAAGGCATCATGAAATCTAAGGATTACCAATAGATTTTGGGTCGCACTGTACAGCCCAATGTCAGAAAGCTGGGTTTGCATCTGAGATCTTGGGTCTTCCAGCAGGACAATGACCTTAAACATACGTCAAAAAGCACCCAGATGACAACAAAACGCTGAAGAGTTCTGAAGTGGGCAGCAATGAGTCCAGATCTAAATCCTATTAAACACCTGTGGAGAGATCTTAAAACTGCTGTTGGTAAAGACGCCCTTCCAATAAGAGAGACCTGGAGCAGTTTGGAAAGGAAGAGTGGTCCAACATTCCGGCTGAGAGGTGTAAGAAGCTTATCGACGGTTATAGGAAGCGACTGATTTCAGTTATTTTTTTCAAAGGGTGTGCAACCAAATATTAAGTTAAGGGTGCCAATAATTTTGTCCAGCTAATTTTTGGAGTTTGGAATGACATTATGTCCAATTTGCTTTTTTACCTCCCTTTTTTGGTTTAGTTCGAATACACATAAAGGGAATAAACACGTGTATATCAAAACATGTGTTACTGCAATCCTTTTCTGTGAGAAATACTTCATTTTCTTGAAGAATTTCAGTGGTGCCAACATTTACGGCCATGACTGTAGCTAAAAATACCTATATATCCTAAAAAAAAACTGTTTATGGAAGTGATTCCCTACTTAGGCCTCTCATTTATTGAAACTTTTACAAAAAACAAAGATGGCCTATTTATTTTGCTGTGCACCATGTAATACTTTATTCCCTCTTATATTCACACTTTTTTTTGTATTATTTAGGCTTCAGCTACCCAATGTCACCCTCATTTATTGGGAGAAAGTGGATTTTTGCTCTTACCCTATAGGGGTATTTCCATCTGGGACATTTATAGTAAATTGACAGGATATACCAGAAATGTCTAATAGATGCGGGTGTTACCTCTGGGACCTGCACTCAGGATAAGCCTCTGGTGGCATACTCACCACCTACTGGCCAAAATGTGATTCTTACAGCTTTAGTTACAACTTGTAGTTTAGCTTGAAATTCCTGTTCAGGCATGCTAAGTTCCAGGACCAAGAGTTATAGAAGGTTGAGCTGTTTGGAACTAGGAACTAATGTATGAGCTCAGCAGTGAGGGAGCATTATATGAAATACTCAAGAGTTTAGAGGATGCGGTGGCACTTGGGCCCTAAAGCCTAATGACCCAAAATGTCTTTCTTTTCTATATGAGGAGACCAGTACAATAAATGAAGGGGGGCCTTGTTACAGATTTTTGCATTTGGGCCCAGCATCTTCAAGTTATACCACTGGACAAGATCATGGAGACTTGCTCTTCAGAAGCTAGGGCAATACAGGGGGAGGAAGGGTTAGAAAAGACCCAGAGATGCGTTATACATGTGATAATGAATGGGTTTTTATGGAATGCTACATCATCCTTCATCTGTGATTTGGACAGAGCAGTGCTGATTCAATACCCATGATCAGGAGGGGAGTATATAACACACATTTATTACATGAAAAGACAGATTATCTATCCTTGTTTTATCTTTATATGACAAATGTTCAAAATTATTTCCATTGGTTACATAACAGAAGTGTTGGCGGTAGACCAGGTTACATCTTCACTACTAGGTGAAACCAAATGGCAAACTGAAAGGCTGTGACTTTTGCATTGACTTGCAGGATCGATTGGAAGAGGATGAGTTCACTAACAGGCTTGTGTTCAGTGATGAGATGACCTATCACCTCAATGGGAAGGTCAAACGTCATAGTGTTAGAACCTGGGGCTCAGAAGAACCATGTGTCCTTATCAAGCACATGAGAGACCTACTCAAAGAAAACATGTCCTGTGCTATATGCAGGTGCGAAGTCTAAGTTAACTTCTCTTTTGCCTACTTTGGCATGTTAAAGGAATGGCTTATGCCACAGGTAGTGGAAGATCGGATCTGCGAAACATTGTCTATTAACAGGATAGACACCTGCACACTTCCAATTGGATGTTCGCTGATACCCGAAGGAAACTACCTTGGATCTGCCGCTGAAATAACAATGATTTACCATTGCTGTACTGACCTCCACAATGACCAAATCTAACACCCTGCAAAGACTTTTGTGGGGCTACATCAAAGACTCAGTGTATCTGCCCCCGACCCCTACCCCTCCAGCTGCCGGATCTGAACGACAAAAGGCAACACATCACTGAAACAGGGGAGTCCATTTTCGATGATATGCTTGCCATGTCTGGACAGAACTGGACTACAACCTAGACATCTGTATTGTCTTCAGTGGAAATCACTGTGAACTTTTGCATTGTATAGATAAAATCTGGATAGATAGTGCATCTTTTCCTGTTAATAAATTTGTGTTATGATCTCAGTTATGGATACTGACGCTATAACTTTCACCATCCTTTTTGAATCACCCTATATAACACATGCTTTCTATAGCTTTGTAGAGAATACTTGCCTTGTATATGGGACTTAGAAATATTATCTTTCTCGTATGGTTTATGAGCAAACTCCCAGTCGACTTAATGATTTCAAAGCAGCCTATTTATGGTATGATATCATGCAGCACAGAACGTGTATACATCGGAATAGATCAGGGATCTCTCTCAGCTATATAAACAATTTAAATGATTCTGTACTTGCTACATTTTGCCCTCTAATTAACTGCTGCACTTGATAAACTGATTAAATTTACTTAATGCAATATGCTTTAAAATGACAACTCGCTCGCTGTAAGGATTTGCTTACAAATAAAATGTTGGAATAAAAAATTCTTGAAAAAGATACTAATCAAGCAAATAAATAATTAATGCCATGTAAACTACATTCTTAATTAAGCATTTAAATAAATAGTTTACAGTTTAGTACACAAAATAAAAGCTGTGTGGATTAGGCCCATGCTCCTGCGCATACTATGCAATACACTCAATTGCACCATTTTTACAGCACTTGGAAGCATTCCTGGAACATTAACAGAGACCTTGTGTGTCTCCTCAGAAGCCCCTAGACATACTAGAGGACTTTTACTTATGATTGTGTGCCTGAAAACATATCACAAATGGCCACTCTAGACTGAGAGCCTACATTAGCCACATTTGTTATGCAACTTTTCTCTGGCACACATGCTATTTGCACTGTGTGCACCAGAGGGCTGTATCTAGTTCAGAAAGTGGGCATGGTTTAACTGGTATATCTTTTGGCACCGGATCATCTGTGACTTTGCACAAAAGTAGCACAAAATTGTTAACAAAGAGAATCTGCACTGTCATTGACCATTGCATATGTGTCACGTATGGGCAGGGATACAGTGCTCTTTAGTTCTCACCCACAACCCCTGTCCTATACTATTGCATTGTCGCCCTAAATAACAGCTAGAAGACGATCCCTATTCTGAAATAAGTGCAGGGTTGTCCCTAGTCAAAATAACAGACTACAACCAAACAGTAAGGTCAGGGAGAAATAGAACACAATGGGTTAACACGCTTTATAAACAAACTAACGGAGATAAACAAACAGAAAGGATGGTCAGTAAAGCCAGATCAAAAAGTAAAGAGGACAGCAAAAGTATAGAATTGAGTATCAAAGTGTTAACCAATTTCAGACCCAAAGTCACACAACCAAGAATGTATCAGAAACAAATGCAGGACTGTATCAGAAACAAATGCAGGTAAATGCTAGCCTAAGAGAGAAGCTCTTTCACAGGAAAAGACTTAGAGACAACTGAGAACTTAAAAAGTACCTGTCACCAAATAAACTTTTTAAACTAACTCAGGCTATGTTCCCTAACTACTCCTAACACCCCTTTCACCCTCAAAAAATGGCAGAGATTTAAAAAGCTCTGTATCTAACCTTTATTCTTGCTCACATAGTGTAATCTCCCAACAGGAGAAAGTGGGCGTTTCCCAGCAGGCATGACATCAATATAGCCTGCTGGGGGACCACTTCTGCCCTCACATCGTTGCAGTGCTGTGATGAACAGAAGACCTCAAGCTCTGTGTATCTTTCAGTGAGGCTCTGTGCATGTTTCAGTGAGGCTCTCTATATGTTTCAGTGAGGCTCTTTGCAGCTTTCAATGAGAATCTGTGCAGCTGTCAATCAAGCTCAGTACAGTTTGAGTTTAGTCTCCTGCCAGGTCGGGAGAAGACCAAACTCACTGTATTATTTGTGGCAAGGAACAGAACAGAGCCACCTAGTGGCTATTTTTTAAAATTACATTTTAAACATATTTATGTGGATAATTTTAAAAGCAAGTGAATGGCAAAGTGTCTGCTAATTACACAGTGAACACTATATTAAAAGTTGTATTTGGTGACAGGTACTCTTTAAATAGCCAAGCTGCAGGATGTGGGCTCAAAGAGGCCACAGCATTGGCCAGAGAAAAACAGACATTATAGGCCAGGACATCACCACAGAAACTACAAGCTTTGCCAGAGTATAAAAAGGTTTAATCCTTCGGGCATAACTAGCTTGAGTCATTACAATATGTCTGCGATTTAAGGTTTAATTTGCGACTTTACCCTTCATTGAATGATCTGTATGTCTGTGGTCCACAGGATCCACAGGATCAAGGATAACCCCATTGAGGCTGTGTTTATGCTAATTGCCAACAACATTTTACGACTATTTTCCAAAATCGTAAAAATTGTGCATTTTCATCAGCAAATTAGTTCTGTGAGTTTGGTAACATGTTCACACTGGTTGAAACCATTGCTGTAGTGGTTTTTAGCCCCTTAACCCCTTAAGGACAATGGACGTACTCCTACGCCCCATTTCCGAGTCCTTAAGGACCGAGGACGTAGGAGTACGTCCTGTCCTTTCCCGGCCCCCTGCCGCTAGCCGGAGGGGAGCCGGTGCCCGATGCCTGCTGAAATCGTTCAGCAGGCATCGCGGCATATCGCCCAGGGGGGGGTCATTATGCCCCCCCATGTCGGCGATGGCCGCAGATCGCTGGACAATTCAGTCCAGCGATCTGCGGCGATTCCAGGTCAATCGGGTCTCCGGTGACCCGGAATTACTGGCTGATCGGGGCCGTCAGAGACGGCCCCGAACAGCCAGAGCCTGCAGGGGTGAGGTGGCACTGGTGCCACCTCACGATCGCCCTGATTCGTCGGCCGGATTACGGGCCGACGAATCAGGGCGCCTGCTGCGGGTGTCACTCCCGCACCCGCTCCGCCCCTCTTCCGGAGGACGTGAGCGGGTGCGGGACGTGCACCCCGGGTGCTGGGGACCCCGATCCCCGGCGTTAATGTTGGGATCGGGGCCCCAGGAGCGACGACGGCGGCGGCGGCGAGACTGACCTGTGCTGCGATCAAGCAGCAGCAGGAGGTGAGTGACAGCCTCCTGCTGTTGCTTAGCAACAGCTCCCAGCATGCAAAAAGGGCATGCTGGGAGCTGTAGTTATGCAACAGGAGGAGGCAGACCACCACAACTCCCAGCATGCACTTATGGGCATGCTGGGACTTATGGTTTTGCAACAGCTGGAGGCACATTCTTTCTATGGAAAAGTGTACCTTCAGCTGTTGTGTAACTACAACTCCCAGCTTGCACAAACAGCTTAAGGGCATGCTGGGAGTTGTAGTGGTGCATCTGCTGGTTGCATAACTACAACTCCCAGCATGCCCGTTGGCTGTCGGTGACTGCTGAGAGTTGTAGTTTTGCAACAGCTGAAGGCACACTGAGTTAAGTAGCAAACCAGTGTGTCTCCAGCTGTTGCATAACTACAATCCCCAGCATCCCCAGCCAAAGTAGTATGCCTCCGGCTGTTGCATGACTACAACACCCAGCATGCCCTTCCGCTGTCCGTACATGCTGGGGGTTGTAGCTTTTGCAACAGCTGAAGGCACACTGGTTGCAAAACACTGAGTTTGTTGTCAAACTCGGTGTTTCACAACCTGTGTGTCTCCAGCTGTTGCAAAACTACAACTCCCAGCATGCACTGATAGACCGTACATGCTGGGAGTTGTAGTTTTGCAACAGCTGGATGTCCCCCCCCCCCCCCCAATGTGAATGTACAGGGTACACTCACATGGGCGGAGGATTACAGTAAGTATCCGGCTGCAAGTTTGAGCTGCAGCAAATTTTCTGCTGCAGCTCAAGCTGCCAGCGAGAAACTACTGTGAACCCCCCGCCCGTGCGACTGTACCCTAAAAACACTACACTAACACACAATAAAATAAAAAGTAAAAAAATACTACATATACACATACCCGTACAATAAAAATGAAAAACGTCTGGTACGCCACCGTTTCCAAAACGGAGCCTCCAGCTGTTGCAAAACTACAACTCCCAGCATGCACTGATAGACCGTACATGCTGGGAGTTGTAGTTTTGCAACAGCTGGATGTCCCCCCCCCCCCCCCCCCCCAATGTGAACGTACAGGGTACACTCACATGGGCGGAGGATTACAGTAAGTATCCGGCTGCAAGTTTGAGCTGAGGCAAATTTTCTGCCGCTGCTCAAACTGCCAGCGAGAAACTACTGTGAACCCACCGCCTGAGCGACTGTACCCTAAAAACACTACACTACACTAACACACAATAAAATAAAAAGTCAAAAACACTACATATACACATACCCCTACACAGCCCCCCTCCCCTCCCCAATAAAAATGAAAAACGTCTGGTACGCCACTGTTTCCAAAACGGAGCCTCCAGCTGTTGCAAAACAACTACTCCCAGTATTACCAGATAGCCACTGACTGTCCAGGCATGCTGGGACTTTTACAACAGCTGGAGGCACCCTATTTGGGAATCACTGGCGTAGAATACCCCTATGTCCACCCCTATGCAATCCCTAATTTAGGCCTCAAATGCGCATGGCGCTCTCACTTTGGAGCCCTGTCGTATTTCAAGGCAACAGTTTAGGGTCACATTTGGGGTATCGCCGTACTCGGGAGAAATTGTGTTACAAATTATGGGGGGTATTTTCTGCTATTACCCTTTTTAAAAATCAAAAATTTTTGGGAAACCAACATTTTAGGTAAAAATTTTTTTTTTTTTTTACATATGCAAAAGTTGTGAATCACCTGTGGGGTATTGAGGTTCACATTACCCCTTGTTACGTTCCCCGAGGGGTCTAGTTTCCAAAATGGTATGCCATGTGTTTTTTTTTTGCGGTCCTGGCACCATAGGGGCTTCCTAAATGCGGCATGCCCCCAGAGCAAAATTTGCTTTCAAAAAGCCAAATGTGACTCCTCCTCTTCTGAGACCTGTAGTGCGCCAGCAGAGCACTTCTCACCCCCATATGGGGTGTTTTCTGAATCGGGATAAATTGGGCTTCAAATTTTGGGGGGTATTTTCTGCTATTACCCTTTTTAAAAATGTAAAAATTTTGGGGAACCAAGCATTTTAGGTAAAAATTATTATTTTTTTTTAACATATGCAAAAGTCGTGAAACACCTGTAGGGTATTAAGGTTCACTTTACCCCTTTTTACGTTCCCCGAGGGGTCTGGTTTCCAAAATGGTATGCCATGTGGTTTTTATTTTGCGGTTCTGGCACCATAGGGGCTTCCTAAATGCGGCATGCCCCCAGAGCAAAATTTGCTTTCAAAAAGCCAAATGTGACTCCTTCTCTTCTGAGACCTGTAGTGCGCCAGCAGAGCACTTTTCACCCCCATATGGGGTGTTTTCTGAATCGGGAGAAATTGGGCTTCAAATTTTGGGGGGTATTTTCTGCTATTATCCTTTTTAAAAATGTAACATTTTTGGGAAACCAAGCATTTTAGGTAAAACATTTTTTATTTTTTTTTACATATGCAAAAGTTGTGAATCACCTGTGGGGTATTAAGGTTCACTTTACCCCTTGTTACGTTCCCTGAGGGGTCTAGTTTCCAAAATGGTATGCCATGTGGTTATTTTTTTGCTGTCCTGGCACCATAGGGGCTTCCTAAAGGTGACATGCCCCCCAAAAACCATTTGACGCTCCTTCCCTTCTGAGCCCTCTACTGCGCCCGCCGAACAATTAACATAGACATATGAGGTATGTGCTTACTCAAGAGAAATTGGGTTTCAAATACAAGTAAAAATGTTCTCCTTTTTACCCCTTGCAAAAATTCAAAAATTGGGTCTACAAGAACATGCGAGTGTAAAAAATGAAGATTGTGAATTTTCTCCTTCATTTTTCTGCTATTCCTGTGAAACACCTAAAGGGTAAATACACTTATTGAATGTCATTTTGAATACTTTGGGGGGTGTAGTTTTTATAATGGGGTCATTTATGGGGTATTTCTAATATGAAGACCCTTCAAATCCACTTCAAACCTGAACTGGTCCATGAAAAATAGCGAGTTTGAAAATTTTGTGAAAAATTTCCAAATTGCTGCTGAACTTTGAAGCCCTCTGGTGTCTTCCAAAAGTAAAAACTCATAAATTTTATGATGCAAACATAAAGTAGACATATTGTATATGTGAACCCAAAAATGTTTTATTTTGAATATCCATTTTCCTTACAAGCAGAGAGCTTCAAAGTTAGAAAAATTCAAAATTTTCATTTTTTTCATCAAATTTTGGGATTTTTCACCAAGAAAGGATGCAAGTTACCATAAAATTTTACCACTAAGTTAAAGTAGAATATGTCACGAAAAAACAATCTCGGAATCAAAATGATAACTAAAAGCATTCCAGAGTTATTAATGTTTAAAGTGACAGTGGTCAGAATTGCAAAAAACGCTCCGGTCCTTAAGGTATAAAATGGCCTGGTCCTTAAGGGGTTAAGGACAAAGCCCATTTTAACCTTAAAGGGGTACGCCGGTGAAAACCTTTTTTCTTTTAAATCAACTGGTGCCAGAAAGTTAAACATATTTGTAAATTACTTCTATTAAAAAATCTTAATCCTTCCAGTACTT
This sequence comes from Hyla sarda, assembly GCF_029499605.1. Classification (NCBI taxonomy): domain Eukaryota; kingdom Metazoa; phylum Chordata; class Amphibia; order Anura; family Hylidae; genus Hyla; species Hyla sarda. The sequence goes on from NC_079195.1 coordinate 204,959,198, forward strand.
ATTAGCTGCTGAATGCTACAGAGGAAATTCCTTTCTTTTTGGAACACTGATGGCATCACGACCACAGTGGTCTCTGCTGACATCTCTGTCCATTTTAGCAACCGTGCATAGCAGATGTATGTTAAGGGCAGCATGGTGGCTCAGTGGTTAGCACTGTTGCCTTGCAGTGCTGGGGCCTTGGGTTCAAATCCCACTAAGGACAACAATAAATATAGAGTTATTATTATTATTATTATTATTATAATTACGTCAGCAAAGAGCACTGTGCTCGTGATGTCATCAGAGAGAATTCCAAAAAGAAAAGAATTTCCTCTGTAGTATTCAGCAGCTAATAGGTACAGGAAGGGTTAAGATTTTTTTTAATAGAAGTGATTTACAAATCTGTTTAACTTTCTGGCACCAGTTGATCTAAAAGGAAAAAGGTTTTCACCAGAGTACCCCTTTAAGGATCAGGCCAATTTTATTTTTGTATTTTAGTTTTTTTTCCTCCTCGCCTTCTAAAATCCATAACTCTTTTATATTTCCATCTACAGACGCATATAAGGGCTTGCTTTTTGCGTGACCAATTGTACTTTTTAATGAAACCTCTAATTTTACCAGAAAATGTATTGCGAACCCAAAGAAATATTTATTTAGGGAGGAGATTTAAATGAAAACCACAATTTTGCACACTTCTGAGGGTTTTGATTTCACACTGTACACTTTACGGTAAAAATGACATGTGTTCTTTATTCTGTGTGTCAATACGATTAAAATGATATCCATGGCTAGATACTTTTCTATGTTTGTACCGCTTAAAAAAATAAAAAAAATGTTGTACAAAATCAGTAATATAAATTCGCCTTATTTTGACCACCTATAACTTTTTCATTTTTCCGTATATGGGGTGGTATGAGGGCTCCTTTTTTGCGCCATCATCTGTACTTTTTATTGATACCACATTTGCATATATAAAACTTTTAGATCACTTTTTATAAACTTTTTTTGGAATAAAATGTGACAAAAAAAAGCATCATTTTTTAAAATTTTTTTTTTTTTTTTTTACGTTTACGCCATTCACTGTAGGGGATCATTAACATTATATTTTGATAGTTCGGACATTTATGCCCGCGGTGATACCAAGTATGTTTATTTAAAAAAATTTACGCTTTTTGAGGTAAAATGGGAAAAAGGGCCAATTTTCCTTTTTATTGGGGGAGGGGATTTTATGTCCCCATAGGGGACTATCAGTAGCAATCAGTTGCTTGCTAATACTGTTCAGTGCTATGCATAGGGTATTATCGGCTCGATCTCAGACCAGAGCAGAAGTAGACGGGAGACGGGCAAAGGCAGCCGCCATTACAGATGATTGGATGCCCGCAGGGCTGCGGGTGATCTGATCATCTATTTTAACATGCGCATTGCCGCAGATGCCGTGATCTGTATTGATCATGGCATCTGAGGGGTTAATGGCGGACATCCGCGCAATCGCGGATGTCTGCCATTACCGGCGGATCCCCAGTGTATGACCCGAGCACCGCTCCGATGCTCCCGGTCATACACAGGACATAAATGTACGTCCTAGTGCGCTAAGTACCGCCTCATCAGGACGTACATTTACGTCCGTGGTCGTTAAGGGGTTAAACTCAAACACCATCTCCAGTTTTAGAAGCCTCCTTTCTATAGTCACTTTTCATAAAACGGGCAAATAATCTCTCCAATTCTGCTTGTTTGTTCGCCAAAAGCTTTTTTCTCTCAAAGTCTAGTATGCACACCAGGTGCACAGCTTTCTGTTCCTAATGGCAATGTAATGTTGCAGATTACAATTAGCTGGAATTTATTACAAAGCGTATTATTTATAGTAAATTCTCGTTGGCTAGTAGACACGCAAAATTGTGCAGAATACGTGCATCATAACTCTTCAGATAATAAATCCCCCCACAGACCAGTTGGGCCTGGAGCTAGAATACACCTTCTACTCATAGGATTGGGGTAAAGTCCTATATATCTCTGCAAAACTACTGGAGACTCCTTTTAGTCTTATCTCCAGATGGTATGGAGTATTATTTTTACTCCATGTATAATATCTTTAAGTGCCAGATGTGTGCTGAAGGTACACATTGCACAATGCCTCACATGTGGTGAGAATGTCCGCCTGCCTTATAGGCAAAAAAGGGTTTGGTTTGTTTCCCTTCATGGCCAGAAGGATTGTATTGAGGAGGTGGAGATCTACCATCCTCCCAACAATTACTGATTGGTCCATAGAGATCCTGCATATTTATAACATGGAGTTCATAGCCAAATCTAAATCTACCTGGGTTGTTTTCTCTGCCCATTGGCGCAATTGGATTCATTTTTCCTTTTAACTAACCTAACATATTTGCTACTCATTTACGGTACTTTTACATTCCAGTCTTGATTGTACTTTCATCTCCTCTCTTCTCTTTTGGAACATTTTGGCAGATTCTTTTTCTTTTTTTACTTTGCTCTTTTGTTTTGCCCATCCCCTTTTTTGTTGTTTTGTTTTTCTTGTTGTCTACATTTTACTGAGCTTAGGACATCCGCAGTATTGCCCTTTTCCTTTGTGTTATGTTGTACTTTTTATAAATTAGATTTGCAATATATTGGCCCTGATTTACTAAGAGTGTAGTTTTCTTTGTGGGTTTTAATTGCCTACAATATTTTTTTCACGGTATTTACTAAGGTTTCCCTACATTTTGCACTTTTCCCAACATTTAGCTTTTTTTACGTATGCTCTGATCTGTAGGGTTTTCCTCAGCTTAAATCCACCTAATTTTTTTGTGGAAACAGAAATATGTTGGGTTTTTGTGAAAATGTCATGGACATGCCCCCTGTTCAGTGGCCACACCCCATTTTCAAGATGGTCATGCCCCCTTTTCGGATTTTCTAAGTAAAATGGAGAGTTGGTTGGGTCTGGTGCACAACCCGGTAAAACATGTTGGGTTTACAATAGTAAATCAGGACCATTTTGTTTTTCGTAGGCTGTTTTATATGCTTAAGGATTGCCTACATTTCTTCCTTTTTAACCTCTTAAGGTTGCAGGGCGTACATAAAACGGGGTCTGTGCCACGTGCTATTTGCCCAGGGTCCCGGCTTTCATTAGCAGCCGGGACCCTGGGCAAATAGCACGTGGCACAGATCGTTGTTAAAATTAAAGTAAACGCTTCCCGGCAGCTCAGTCGGACTGATCAGGACTATCACGATAAAATCGCAATGCCCCGATCAGCTAGGATGCGAGTGGAGGCCCCCTTACCTTGCCCCGTCGCATCCGATCGGGGTTTGATTGCTCCAAGCCTGAGCTACAGGCTTGAGCAATCGAGCCCCTAGAATGCTGATCCATGCAAAGCTATGGCTTTGCCGGGATCAGGGTAAAAGATCAGTGTGTGCAGTGTTATAGCCCCCTATGGGAGTGAAAAAATAAAGTTATTTAACCCCTTCCCTAATAAAAGTTTGAATCACCCCCCTTTTCCCATTAAAAAAAAAACTGTGTAAATAAAAATAAACATATTTGGTATCGCCGCATGCGTAATTGTCTGAACTATAAAAATATTTAATTAATTAAACCACACATTCAATGGCGTACGGGCAAAAAAATTCCAAAGTCCAAAATAGCGTATTTTTGTCACTTTTTATATCATAATTTTTTTTTTATAAAAAGCGATCAAAAAGTCCGATCAATGCAAACATGGTACCGATAAAAACTTCAGAACACGGCACAAAAAAAAATGAGCCCTCATACCAGCCTGTACGCTGAAAAATAAAAAAGTTATAGGGGTCAGAAGATAATAATTTTTAACATATACATTTTCCTGCATTTAGTAATGATTTTTTTCTGAAGTACGACAAAATCAAACCTATATAAGCAGGGTATCATTTTAACCGTATGGACCTACATAATAAAGATAATTTGTCATTTTCACCGAAACGGAAGCCCCCAAAAGTTTGTGAGTCCTTAAGGGGTTAAAGAGATTCCTTGTTTGTTTGTTTTTTTGTTATCCCTTAGTCCTTCTTGCTTTTTGTACCCCACTCTCCTTTATTGTTAAATAAAGCATTGCATATGGTGCAAGATAACTAAAATGTGCAATTTATTGTTATTTATTGGCAATTGATATCATTTTTCTTGTAGGGGTTGCTTTTTGCAAACATTTTAATAAAAAGAAAGCAAACAAAACTAAATAAACTGTACAATAAAATTTTCCTCTGAAATTCATAGAAACATAGAATGTGTTGGCAGATAAGAACCATTCAGTCCATCGAGTCTGCCCAATATTCTAAATATTTGGAATAGTCACTGGCTCTTTCTTATATAAAGGATAGCCTTATGCCCATTTCTTAAACTTAAAGGGAAATGGCAGTGATGCCGGCCAACTGGAGAACAAGGTCACATGATAAGCCATGAATGAAGTCAGAGGGGTTGCAGGGTTGTTTTATCACCCATAGATACAATTAAAGTTCTTCTGGCTGCCATTGGAAACAGTCAACAATCTTGTCAACAGACCCATCCTCAAAAGCCTAACTGAACTTTTATAATGCATTTGGGATTCTTTTTTGCCCTGCTGACATTGCCGTACAGTTTTGATGCACAGATGATAAATGTTTCATTGTAAGCTTAAACCATCTCTCATAATATAATGACATATGGACACAGACATGTAAAATTTATATATGTGAACAGCAGCTTATTCATTGTTTCAAAATATCAACAGGAGTTCACATGGGTTCTCTGTGATGGCAGCTCCTGAAAATAAAGTTAGATTCAGGGTAGGGTAGGACTGGGCGGTATGACCAAATGTGTGCATGACGGTATTTTTGTAACTTATGGCGGTTCCACAGCATATAACGGTATTCCTCCCCCCCACCCCCACCCCCAAATCAATTATTAGCCCAGCGCTGCGCTGTCCCCATCGGGGTAAATACTTACATGTCACCCGCAAGCGCTGCCCTCCTCATCCTCCTGTTTGTTGCAGCCGTCGGCGCTGACACTCTATACTGTGCGGTATCCCTATGCTGCATCCCTATGCCCGGGCTGCAAAAGGTGAGCAAAATAAACTAACGCATGTTCCGACGTCGGACAGCCGTCAGCCTATCACCGGCCGCAGTGATGTTCCGCCTCGGCCGGTGATAGGCTGAGCCCACTGTCATTTAAGAAGCTGGCTTCTTACATGATAGTATGCTTAACCTATCACCGGCTGAGGCGGAACATTGCTGTGGCCGGTGATAGGCTGGTGGCTCTCCGACGTTCCCATCCCCAGGAAGCAGATGAGGCCTGTAGCGGACCAACGGGAGGTGAGTTAAAGTTTATTTTGTTTATTTTTTGCAGCCCGGGCATAGGGATACCGCACAGTATAGAGTGTCAGTGCCGGCGGCAAACAGGAGGATGAGGAGGGCAGCGCTTGCGGGTGAGATGTAATTATTTTCCCCAATGGGGACAGTGCAGCGCTGGGCTGATAATTAATTGGGGGGGGCAGAACAGCACTCACGGGTCACATATGATTAGTTCCCCGAAGAGGGGTCAGTGCTCGACTGATAATTCATTCATTCCCGAGGGGGAGGGGCCAAACCGGTATTGCGGTATGGGTTAAAATTCATATCGTGCAGAACAAAAATTTCGATATTCGGTATGAACCAGTATACCGCCCAGCCCTAGAGTAGGTCACATGTAGATGGCAGTCACTATAGCGAGCTCCCAGTTGCGGCTGGGTAGCTCTGTGTCCACTCAAAGGGCAACTACCCGGCCGCAGAAAGGATCTGGCTCTTGTGACTGCCGTTGGCGCATCCACACTGTCAAATAAACTGTAGATGCACGACGTGTGACCTTATCCTCAAAGGTTATTAACATGGGGGTTGATCCTGACCTTGGCCCTAACCATATCCTTGCCTTCACCTTACTCTTTGGGATTTGTCGCCTGGTACTTTCATTTTGACACCCTGGTACCAACCCATTTCCAGTCCTCTAGTGAATTCTTTGTCTCCTTATCTAGTTTGTCACTTCCTCTTTTTCTGGTGATGACCACTGGCTTTACTGTGACCCTTATGACCATGACCCAAACATCTTAACAGGAAGACCATACTCCCTGCAAAGAATAGAAAGATTTGTTAGACTCCACATCTCAGTTCTATCTGCACAGCTCAAAGTAAAAAAAAAATATATATTTTTTTTATTTTACCTTAAATTTTATTTTTGCAACAAATTTGAAACTTTGATTTTTGCTAATATGATCCTAGCCTTCTAAAATGAGTTACCGCAGCTACACTCTGGAAGCAATTTCTATATTTTCAATGTACTTCGTTGGCAACTCATTAAATATTCACAGAAAGTGCTCAGATAAGAGCATGCTTGGTTTTGTACGTGTACCCTCACATCATCCCTGATAAGTGTGTGAAATAGGATTGGGACTGACATGTATGTGTTCCACAATGTCTTAGTGATAATTTGTGAGTTCATACCTTTGTGTCAGAGGAGACACAGAAGTGATTCATGAGAAAATCTTGCTATTATATAGACACGATCAGCGGAGAGGAGAATTATGTCATGCGGAGGGGCACTTTCGGGTTTTAATATCAGCAGAATAAAACATGTCGTAACATACAGTATCTTTGACTTTTTCCTACAGGGATTGAATCTGAATTAAGTACTTAGAGTTCTTTTTACATGGTACGTTCCCCTAAATCACTCAGGCATTGCTTCTGTACCTCATGGAATATAGTGCAGAATCAAGTAATGATGTTATTAATGTAACATAATAAAATACAAATCCCATTGGAGAGAAAAGTAAGAACACTGAGAATGGTAGAGCCATTAAATAAGTATGTTAATTGTCATCTACAGCAGCTGTAATATATGGGGGTGGAGGTTATATACAATTATGTGGTTACTCTGTACTAAGTGTACATGTATAGAGGGGTTTTGATATGAACAGATGTTCATACAATTAAATGATTATTATCCTTTGTATGCGCCAACAGTGCTTCCATGGCAAGAGAAGTCTATAGTCTCTGAGAGCCAACAGTTAAATGGCAAGACTTGGTGTTACTTATTCTGTCTCACTGGAGCAGCCCCTTCATTCATCTAATCAAGAAAGGGGCCAGGATCTGGCCCCCAAACATTCATGGTCTACCCAAATCAAACATTGATGGTCTATCTTAAGATATCTGTCTGCTATATGTGAGTTTGGCCGACAGCTATGCAAGTTCATGGCTAGTTTAGAATAAGATCAAAAGCCTGGTCTTCCAATCATGGGATAGGGGTTCAAGTTTGTCTGAACCAGCACCAAGAGGAAGGCCTTACTTTGATTTCTACATTACAGCTTTCTTTATGCACACCCCTCTCAACAATGTTTGGGATAATTAATATTTCAGATATATTGCTTTCTGTAGTGTTATTGGAGGACATTTATCATTGTTGCTTTGGTAGACAAGTTCTGTAGTAATTTTTAATTTTTTTTTGCTTTGGTTTTGCTTATGTGTGACATATTTATCATACTATTACAGGGGGGTTGATACATTTGGCTCAAATAAACAATAAATCACTTTAGAGTATCATTTTTACGCACGCATAAGCAAAAATAAAATGTATATGTGTTTATTATATTTTTTCCACACTAAATGTACTAACCCATTTTTTGTATGTTTTTTTTTTCCTTCTCATTTCAGATCCATGTATGTACTACTTTAGATTCAGGACTAAGATTAACAGCATTTTTTTGTTTAATATTAATAAAATTGTTAACAAGGGCTTGTGGGGGAGTGTTTTTTTAAATAAAAGTTTTTTAAACATGTTTTTTTTTAAAATGTTTTATTTACTGTACAGGATTAGTAGTGGAAGCCGTCTTATACACGGAGTCCATCACTAAGGGCTTAGCATTAGCCCCCAAAACAGCTTGCACTAGCCCCCAATTATTATCCCGGAACCCACCGCCACTGGGGGTGCTGGGAAGAGCTGGTACCAACAGGCCCAGAGCATCAATAATGGCACTCCTGGGCCTTGGCAGTATCAGGCTGCCGTTATTTAGGCTGGGGATGGCTAGTAACAATCGACCTCGCCTACCCTGGTAACGTCAGGCTGTTGCTGCTTGGTTCGTATCTAGCTGAGAATAAAAATACGGGTAACCCTTCCTATGTTTTTTTTTTTGTATAAATAATTAAATAATAAAAGAAAAATGTGTGTGGTTCACCCAGTTTTTATTCTCGGCCAGCAACAGCCTGTTGTTATCAGGGTGGCCGAGGACCATTGTTACTGGCCTTCCCCAGCCTAATAACGCCAACATGTTATCATCTAAGCCCAGGAGAGGCATTTTTGATGCTCCGGGCCTGCTGGTACCGCCTCTTCCCAGCATTCTTGTGGTGATGGGTATTGGGGTAACAATTGGGAGTTAGCGTTACCTGTTTTTGGGGCTAACGCTTAGCCCTGGCATAGTAGTGGACTCTATAAGACGGCTTCCACTACTAAGCCTGTAAAGTAAATTAAAAAAAAACACAACATGTTTTAAAAACTTTTATTCCAAAAAACACTCCCCCACAAGCCCTCATTAACCATTTTATTATTAGTAACCCACAAAAAAAATGCAGGTCATCGACCTAGTCCACCGAATCTGAAGCAGTCCACAGGACCTGAAATGACAAGGAAAAAAAAACACAAAAAATTGGTTAGTACATAGTTCTCCCCTGGGGCAAATACCCATACAGTTTGCAAACAGGGAGCCTCCAGCTGTTGCTAAACTTCACCCTCATCATTTCCAGACAGCCTTTAGCTGTCTGGAAATGATGGGAGTTGTAATTTAACAACAGTACGCCTCCAGTTAGGCACCAGCTGTAGGCACTCTGTAGCTAAACTACAATTCCCGTGATGGGAGTTGTTGTTTAGCAACAGTTGGAGACACCCTGGTGTTAAAACCAGCCCGCATCTTGCAACACTACAACTCCCTGCATGCTGTTACAGTGAAGACATGCTGGGAGTTGTAGTCTTGCAACTGGCGGGAGGTAAAGGCAGGCGGGTGGCCAGGAATTGGAGCTTTACCAAAAGTTGCACAAAAAGATGCAACTGTGACTTTTTGTTCGACTTTTTAAAAAGGCTGTCAGAAGGTATTTTTGGAAGCCAGCTTTGACCTGGTTTTGACTTGCGATTTTTTAAGGCGGTTTGCGACTTTTTATTGCCTACATGCGACATTTGCACGTCATAAATTCCCGACCACTGAAAAGTGAAAACTGAAAGTTGTTCAGGAAAGGATGTTTGCTACTTTATGCGTACCCACAAAAGTCGCACAAAAAATAGCTTAGGCACTCATGCGACTTTTTGTCCATCTTTTGTAAGCAAAAATAGAGCTGTAAGTCCCTTATAAATCTCCCCCATAGTGTTATGTATGCTTACCTGTAAAGACTATAAAACCGTAGTTGACTTAGCAGAGGCTAGACTAAGATGTGAAATTTAAGGGATTGATAGGTCTTCAACCTTGCCCCCTGTAGGAAAGGCTACAAGATAAATCTTAGGTCCCAATTCCTAGAATAGTTTCCAGCTGACAACTAAATCCTTAGTGGAGCATACACATTGGGTAAATGATCACCACAGACTCCTGAAAACACAGGAGTGTAAAAAATCTTAATCCTTCCAGTACTAATCAGCTGCTGTTGACTACAGAGGAAGTTGAATTGTTATTTTCAGTCTAACGACTGCTGATACCTCTTTCAATGTCAGGAACTGTCCGGAGCAGGAGAGGTTTGCTTTGGGGATTTTTTCCTACTCTGGACAGGTCCTGACATGGACAGAGGTGTCAGCAGAGAGCACTGTGGTCAGATTAGAAAGAACTACACAACTTCCTCTGTAGTATACAGCAGCTGATAAGTGCTGGAAGGATTAAGATTTTTAAATTGAAGTAATTTACAAATCTGTTTAACTTTCTGGAGCCAGTTGATATGAAAAAAAAAAATAGTTTTCCACCAGAGTACCCCTTTAAGCAAAATCATAGTTGGAAATTACCAGGAGTCAGGACCAAAGGTATACATGCAAGTATCAGATGGAATATCCAAAGGACAAGGCAAATATGTGGTCATGAATTGTCAGAGGTTGTCACTAGGAGAAGAACTACAACTATAAAACACCAAGCAAATGGGTAGTCATATGATTCATGGTTCAGCAACAACAATTCCAAAGTACAGTACTAAGGGTTATGTGTTCCAATTGTTCAGACAGCCAAGTGTTCTGCACACTTACTGCATAACATCCCCACCAGCCTCACCGTGTCTCTTAACAGCAGCCATTACCTCTTGCTAGAACATGAAGAGGTGATTATGTCACATGAGGTTTGAAGCACTAGGTTATTATTGTACAAAATCCTATTTAGAATTTGTGCTACTTTGAAATTTAGTTTTTGAAATTGGAGATAAAAAATTTACTTCTAAGCTACACTTTTAGAGAGTACATTACACCATGATTCTTTTTCCAGTATCACATGGTTAAATACAGATCCAACCCCTCTATCCTATTTTGTGTTCTATACTGTCTGGTAATCCAGCATACCACATAGATTGTAGAAATAGGGAAGTTAGAAGGTTCTTTCCAGACAACTTCAGAAGATATATGGGGAATTATTATTGTTGTCTTTGGAAAGTGAATTTTTAAGTCGGTTTTTGTTTTGTTTTTATTTTCCCCCTTTAGAGTCAGTTTTGGGTACATTGCAGTTTGGTAATCAGACAGTAACTCATATAGGTGTGATATATAGACCACCTGGCCAAGTTAAAGAATTAGATGATCTACTAGTTTAAAAAATAGCTAAAATGACAATGAAAGGAGAAGTTATCATTATGGGAGACTTTAATCTTCCGGATATAAACTGGAAAACCAAACTAGCTAGTTCTGCCAGGAGTACAGATATTCAATCCCTACTGGGATTATGTCTACAACAAGTGGTTGAGAAGCCAACCCCGAGGGAGGCCATTTTGGATTTTATATTCACAAATGGGGATTTAGTATATAATGTTATTGTAGGCGAAAGCTTGGGGTCTAGTAATCACCATTCAGTGTGGTTTAATATAAGAACAGTGAAGGAGTCACACCACATAAAAACAAAAGTTTTAGATATTAGAAAAACTGATTTTTCAAAAATGAGATTAGTCATAGATGAGTCCCAATCAGACTGGAACGGATTACATGGCAACAGAAAATTGCATTAGACTTGTCAGTAAAGGCAGAAAAAGGAAGAGACCACTGTGGAACTCAGAAGTGGCCAAAATCATTAAAAAAAACTAAAAGCTAACATTTAGTAATTATAAAACAACCCAGAGCAATGAAGATAGGGAAATCTACAAGACTAGGCAGAAAGAGGCCAAGCAAGTTATAAGAACTTCTAAAGCACAGACAGAAGAAAAACTAGCTCAGTCTGTGAAAAAAGGGGATAATACATTCTTCAGATATATAAAGGAAAAAAAGGAAATTAAAACAAGGAATAACTAAATTAAAAACAAAGGAAGGAAGGTATGTTGAAGAGAATAAAGGGCTAGCCGACTGCCTTAATGAATACTTCGATTCAGTTTTTACAGAAGAAAAAGAAGGAAAAGGACCTCCATTAGAGAGGAAGACTAATGAATCATTTGATGCATGTGTCTTTACAGAGGAAGAGGTTCTATGTTTGTTGTCTAAAGCGAAGACAAATAAGTCACAGGGGCCTGATGGGATACACCCAAAATTATTAAAAGAGCTTAGTGGTGAGCTAGCAAAACCGTTAACAGATTTATTTACAAACCACTGGTAAAAGGAGTCTTCCCGGAAGATTGGAAATTAGCAAATCTCGTGCCCATTCACAAGAAAGGTAGTAGGGAGAAATCAAGCAACTATAGGCCAATAAGTCTGACATCAATAGTGGGGAAATTAATGGAAACCCTACGAAAGGATAGGATTGTGGAACATCTAAAATTCCATGGATTGTAAAATGAAAAACAACATAGGTTTACTTCAGGGAGATCATGTCAAACAAATCGTATAGATTTTTTTGATTGGGTGACTAAAATAATAGATAGCGGAGGGGCAGTAGACGCATATCTAGATTTTAGTAAGGATTTTGACACTGTCCCACAGAGAAGACTTATCATTAAACTGCAGTCATTGAGCTTGGACTCCCATATTGTTGAGTGGATTAGGCAGTGGCTGAATGACAGACAACAGGGGATTGTAGTCAATGGAGTATATTCAGAGCAAGGTCTTGTTACCAGTGGGGTACCTCAGGGTTCTGTACTGGGACCAATTTTGTTTAATATCTTCATTAGTGATATCGCAAAAGGTCTCGATGGTAAGGTGATTCTTTTTGCTGATGATACAAAGATATGTAACAGGGTTGATGTTCCTGGAGGGATACACCAAATTGAAATGGATTTAGGTAAACTAGAAGAATGGTCAGAACTCTGGCAACTGAAATTTAATGTGGATACGTGCAAGATAATGCACCTGGGGCGTAAAAACCCTTGGGCAGAATATAGAATATTTGACACAGCCCTGACCTCAGTATCTGAGGAAAGGGATTTAGGAGTAATTATTTCAGAAGACTTAAAGGTAGGAAGACAATGCAATAGAGCAGCAGGAAACACTAGAAGAATGCTTGGATATATAGGGAGAGGTATAAGCAGTAGAAAGAGAGAAGTGCTCATGCCGCTGTACAGAACACTGGTGAGACCTCACTTGAAGTATTGTGCGCAGTACCGGAGGCCGTATCTCCAAAAACTTATCAGGAAAGATTAAAGGACCTTAACATGTATAGCTTGGAAGAAAGAAGAGACAGAGGGGATATGATAGAGACTTTTAAATACATAAAAGGAATCAACATGGTAAAGGAGGAGAGCATATTTAAAAGAAGAAAAACTACCACAAGAGGACATAGTTTTAAATTAGAAGAGTCAAAGGTTTCTGCAGTAATATCAGGAAATATTACTTTACTGAGAGAGTAGTGGATGCATGGAATAGCCTTCCTGCAAAGATGGTCGCTGCAAATAGCATAAGGCTATACTTCATATAAGATAGGGCCAGGGACTATTGATAGGATTCAGATTATTGGGCAGACTAGATGGGGTTAATGGTTCTTATCTGCCGACACATTCTATGTTTCTAACCTGCTAATAAGGCCGGCTTGTCCTAAGATGGCAACTTGTTAAAATGCTGACCAAAGGCAGCTTTGTAATTCAGGTCTGGGCTGGCATAGTTTTGTGGCGTTTTGGAGGGGCTTGCGACTTTTAGAGACATTCGCACTTAAAAAAAAAACTGTCTTTTGAAAGGTAATTTCAGTTTTCACTTTGCAGTGGTAATGAATTTAAAAAGTAGAAAAAAAATTAGCAGAAAAAGTGTTTAGGCGCCAAAAGTAAGGAAAAAAAACAGCCCTAAATACAATGATAACCCCCCCCCCCCCCCCCCAATTAATTCAGGTTTATTAAAATGGCATTAGCTGAGGTAGAATAAAATATCCGCTGACTAAAATTAATATATGTTCTTACACATGACTATTGGAAATTGGGTGGACAACATCAGGTGCTATTTACTTCTCACTTTTTCTACTCTGTAATCTTATAAATAAAAGATTACTTGAAGGAATATCTTAAAACACATTTCAACCCAGTGTAGTCATCTGTGTTATAAGAAGTTGTTAGGATGGTCGATTTAATTCATACAGTAGGCAACATGGAGGAATATAGAATGCATTTTACAGGAGCACAAGTATTTTTGATTAAATTCAGAGATTGATCAAAATTGTATTCCTTAAAGTCATTCACCTAAAGGATATCAATACATATAAATGTGTTGCTTAGCAAAGGTTCTTTATGGAGCTCAGTCTTTAATGAAAGGTCAGGAGTTACTGGGAAGTGACGGGGACCCACTACTAAGGGTTTAAATACTGATACCACAAAATATGAAATGATGATGTATCTTCTTCAAGTAGTCCAAATATGAGTTGTTCTGGTCTCTGTGTCTATCAAAATGTCAGTTTCGTCAAGGTAAATGTTTATGTATTAAAAAGCTGCAAGTGCACCACTATTATGTTCTAACGCTATCTCGTCAAGATCCTCGTGGCAAGGATAAGGAAATGTATTTCAAGCCATGTCATTGCAGTGTGAAGTTCAGGCTTGATGTTAGAGGAAGGTATAGTTATTCCACAAGGTCCATTCATATTTTCAATGTGTTTATGAAATATTTTCTTTCTTACTAATGTCATTTTATATCACTTGCATAATGTATTTCCTGGAACCACCTCTGAAGTTGGCCTTAGATGTAATGACTATCATTATCCAACACATTTTACAGTCATCATAGAGTTCAGAAATCTCTGTAAAACTTGGTTTCTTATGAAATAAAGAAGTCCTGAGGGTCTTGCACATGCACTGACTCATAGCTTCTGAAAGGGGTCATGTTCACCAATGGATCCTGCACCTCATCTCATGCCCAGGTGCCTAAGGCTACTTTGGGAGCCTTTTCCCTGTGTCTGACCATCAGGTTCATTTGGTTCTTGAAGTCTGCAAAGTTGTCTAATTCCTGTTCTATGTTGTGAAAAATAATTATGTTAATATTATTGTAATGCTTACTAGTGGTAATTTTTTTTTATTATTCTTCATGTGTTTGTGCTGTTCTGGTGTAATAAATTGCACTGGTCAGTGAGGAGTTACAGGCACCCGACCAATCAGCTGCTGAGGCAGGGTATTTCATTTCCTCCTTAGCATTCTGGCTGGGCTCTTCATTTTACTGGGGTAGCTACCTGGTGCTTCCCTGTAAGAAAGTCCACACCCCCTTGTTGGGATTAAGATAGAAGAATGCACAGTCCCTAGTTTTGTCCTATGTCAAATCCATTATAGACGCTGTGCTCTACATCTCCTGTTGGTCTTGTTAAATTTTATAGGATATATCTTTTCAAGTATTTTCCCTTTCCAGTGACTGGTCCAATTTTCTTAAAAGAATCAGCATGCCTAATGTAACCAAAAACTTTTGTAGTAGTTTTATATTACATGGCTACCAAGGATTTAAATCGTACTATGGGAAAACTCAAACTTCTGGTCGCAAGGTATCTTTTTTCATGTGTTTTCTTTCTTAGTTCTTTGGGTTTCTTGTTTTGGAATGCCATCGATTTTTTTCTGTTCATGTTTGTATATGATATATAATGTGTTATAACTAGCGCTCTGGCCGGACACGCCTGGCCGGGAACGCTCTCCTGCCCTGTCCTCCTCTGCTGGCAGTGCCGCAGTTCGCATCACGGGATGCACCCGTATGCAAACGCTGGGCTGTTACTCACCTCCTGCTTCCTCCACTGTCCCAGGTCGCCGGCGTGTGTGTGCCCGCTCTCAAGGGTACGCGCGCCAGCTCTCTGCAAATAAAAGGGCCAGTACGCCCTTAATTGGTTACTGCTGCTTGCTGACACTATAAGTGTCAGCACGTCCAGTTTCCCCTTGCCGGATCTTTGTGCTCATTAGCCAAAAGAAAGCGTTCCTGTTCTGTATTGCCTTGCTGTGTTCTGACCTCCTTGCTTCGTTCATGACTACGCTCCTGTGCCGCCAGCCCTGACCTTCTGCTTTTCCTGACAACGAGTTTGCTTCATCCTTCCAGTGCCACGTGTCACCTGGGCAGCCTGTGTGGACGAGTCGTCCCAGGGGTAGCGACCTGGGTGCCACCTGCCACAGCAAGTCCATCCCATTTTGCGGTGGGCTCTGGTGAATACCAGCGGCACCTTAGACTCTGCTCCCTGGTATGACCCACACCATCATCCACACAGGTTCAGCGGATCCACTTCTTCAGTGTCGCTTATATGATGTTTGTATATGATAGCAAAATACCAATGTTCTACTAACTACTAAATTATGAAGAACAACAACTCAATTGTAGAAAAGAACAGGACATTCACCTGAATGTCTCTTGCTTTAGTGTTAGTTTATTGCAAAAACATAAGTACAAACATGCTTGGAGAACAAGTTAGATGGACAAGTAGGAGGGGTTTTTCCTCTGGGCGATGGTACCGTTTCGCACTGAGCTTGCACTTCAACTCAGTAACTGTAATATTACTGTTAACTTCTTTTTCATAATAGTTGTCTAGTTATTCCTACTCCAGTTGGTTTGTATCTTGATCATAAAAGCTGTCAATAAAATGCTGTTTAAAAGAAGAAAAATATGGCTACAAGGTCAAAAAAAGGTCAAGGTTCTTTTGCACTTTTGCCAAGGTGATAACCATGATTGTTTTACTTCTTAAACCCTTTACTAACACATGATGGTGCCACTATAAAAATTAGCAAATTGCATTTTTTTTTTCAATTTCACCACACAAATTATTATTTTTTGTTTCAGATTATACAGTATGTTGTCAAAAAATGAAAGTGTCATTACAATGTACAATTGGTCGCACAAAAAACAAGCTCTCATAAGGGTGTTTAGATTAAAAAATAAGAGAGTTACAGCTATTAAAGGAAAAATGGAAATTGGCCAGGTCCTTAAAGGGGTACTCCACTCCTGGACATCTTATCCCCTATCCAAAGTATAGGGGATAAGATGTCTGATCTCCCTACAGCACCGCAGTGTTCTGAACATTTTTGTTCAGAACGCTGGGTTCGGGCAGCTGAGGTCATGTCACCTTCCATAGACATGTATAGAGGGGCGTGGCATGATGTCATGACCACAGCCACCCAAACCCAGAGTTCTGACCAAACATTTTCAGAATGCCGGGGTGCAGCAGGGGGTCCGCAGGGGTCCCAGTGGCCAGACCCCCCCATAATAAGACATCTTATCCCCTATCCTTTGAATTGGGGATAATATGTCCAGGGGCAGAGTACCCCTTTTAGTTGTATAAAAAATTATTCCAAAACAATGCATAAAAACTGCAATGTGTCTTGAAGTTCCATCCTTAAATTATTTAGCTATAAATAATGTTGTTTACCAGGATTACATGTCAGTCAATCATAAATAAGATAAAGTAAGTGTGTATATAATTAAAGAGATCTTTTGGAGCAGAAAGCTTATCCTACTAAATATTTACATGAGTTAATATGCAATTATGATGCCAAACTGTTATTTCTGCCAAGAGAAAATGACATATTATTACCATTGGGCTTTAAGGAAGAATGCACCAATCCATTCCCTGTGTAGTGCCCCTCTTATTGTTTGCTAACACCTATACACACAGTGAAAACAGCCATATTGCATTGTAAACCAATGCTGACCAAAATCAAGTAAAAAAAAAAATAGGTGCTTGATGTTGTGGATCCAAGAGGAGTCCTATTGTCTTTTTCAGGCAATTAACAGTCAACTGCAAGGACACAAAATCTAGACCAAAAATTTGCTGACTTATGGCCAACCTGAAAGTCTGTATTGGTCCAAGAAGGGAACAAAAGGCCCCACTACAAAACCTACCTTTTATCCAATGAAAATTCAGGCTCTATAACAAATTCCATAGCAAGCTAAGTCTCGCCAAATATTTTAACTATTTCCTGGATTCCCCGTATCTCTCCCTACTTTCCCTGGATGGAATATTCAAATATGAAATATGAAACCTGGTATCCACATTCATGAAGTAAATATAGAAAGCCCATTGACTGTTTCTGTCATTTTTTTTTAAAATAGAGGCATTCTTTAAAAAATACTATTGGTTACTTCCAGAGAATTCAGGTAACTTGATCGCCAATGACTTCTTAAAGGCAAATCTCATCTGATTTCTTCCCTTTGACAGTTGTGGTTTCTACGCTCATTATATGGGTTAGTCATTCACTTTTGGAGAGGGGCAGGCATCCGGGAGAGTTCACGTGCAGGCAGCAACACTTTGTTACAAATTAGGTTCTTCTTTCCAATTCCTGGTGAAAGCATTACAAAGTAATCACGCCCTGCACTGAGTGCACTACCTCTGGGACCAATAAGTGTAAATAAAAAGGGCTGCAAGCTGGCTGATAAGTTGTTGTTCCACAGATAACGCTCTTTTTTAGCAGAGTGTTTGACCTTTCTCTTTATACTGCCTCAGGCTTGTCTAAGACCCTCCAGGTCTACGTTTTATTTTAAAATCCTCAGTGGGAAGAAAAATGTGAGACTTTTGAGGGATTCTTGAACATGCCCGTTTTCTACTTTACTTACCACTTTTCTATCGGTTACTGCAATGACTGTTGTATCAGACAGGTTTGAGAAAAATGTAATTTTTTTTTTAGATTGCCTCTTTGAGTTTAGATGCAGTGTCGCTTTTTAAGTGTAATTCATATCATTGAGGTAGAACAAAAGAATGTAAATTCTCGCTGCCTGCAATTCCTGGGAACACCAGTTTTCATAATAAAATAATACACTTGATATTGTGTAATTTGTTCAGGGCAAGAAACACAGACTTGTGTCCTACTCAAAGATCAAGATCGCATGTACTATTGCAAAGTGCCAGACGCAGGTGGGCCATATTGGATAATGCATGTTGTGTGTGTAATTCAGATAGCTGCCGGCTGAACAATTGATCAACAAATGTCTCTGCCAACCATCTTCTCTATAAATTTGCATGAACTTCTAAGTGTGCAGTTGTTTTGAGTGGGGGAAAAGCCACTTCCAGACACCTCTGTTAACAACTGATCTCCCGTATGAACAAAAAGATTGTTGAAATCTGGTTTCCCAATAATTCTTTCCACCAACATCTGCTGTCAAGTTCGATGACACACTGCACATTTTTAATGTATGAACCTGTTGTTGGCACAGTTTTCCACCATTGCTGTTGTTAATGGGTGGAATGAGTGAGATTATATATGGTGCTTATGTGTGAGTGTCTGGGTTTGTAACCGCACGTGTGTACTGAGGTGTGGAGCTGTGCTGTTGTTGATGAGACATGGAGAGAGTCTGGAGGTTGTTTGTGTTAGTTCTCCAGTGATGGGAGAAGTGCGGGAAAAGTGGGGTTGTATACAGCAGTGTGTGCCTGACTGGGGTTGGTTGTCTACAATAATCCATGGGGCTAACAATTTTAAACAACCCAGCTATGAGTTACGTTATGTTGGAACTAAACTATTGTTAAAAAATGTCATGACCAAAGTTATCTGGGTCTTTGATAAAATCCATTTGGTGTGCTGGGTTTATCCGTTGACATACCGTATATCTACTGAATATATGCAATTGTATACCATACAGTTATTCAAGTAATTCAAGACATTCAAGTAAAGGGCACAAAAAAATGCAGTAGCTTGTACTGCTGCTCATGCAAGCTCCATGGCTCCTTTACACAGTCGAACCCCCACCAATCTAATATAGATGGCCTATCCTGGGGATAGGTCATCAATTTTATAAGGGTGGATAATCCCTTTAAAGAAAAATTGTCAGCCTGTTCACCCACACTAAACATAATACATTGGGTTATAGTGTGGGTGAACAGGAGTCCAACGAGGGGTCACTTACTTAAATATGTCCAGTAGGTCCTGAGATATGTCCCCCAGGAGATCCTTTGCTGAATTCAGTGAACCGTGTGCAGGGGCAGGGCTTCGTTACTCCACTTCACTAGGATGTGGAGTCACAGACAATGAATATGTACATTGAGCCAGCAAAGCCCCGCCTCCTGCTGCGCGATTCACTGAATTCAGCAAAGGATCTTCTGGGGGACATATCTCAGGAACTACTGGACATATTTAAGTAAGTGGCCCCACTCGATGGACTTCTGTTCACCCACACTATAAGCCAGTGTATTGGGTTTAGTGTGGGTGAACAGGCTCCTTTAAGTTTCCTAAGATGCAATACAAGGTGCAGTTTAAGGGGCAAAAACTTTTCTTGGTGTGCACATAATTAATTTTAAGAGGGGTTTCCTACATAAGAAATGTGCTAACAGCCAAGCAGGTTTTTCCATATCTGAGACCCTGACCTATCAGAGAATTATGGCATGCTCAATGCCATAACCTTTCTAATATACTTCATAAGAAAATTTTATTTCCTTTTTATAGAAATCATGGCTTATTAAATCATGACTTTGTCCAAGCTGAAGCACAGGCATGGACAATGTCCAGTAAGTGAGCAGTGCTAACCCACCATCACTTACTGGACTTTGTCCATGCCTGTGCTTTAGCTTGGATATATGTCACTGTATCAGGAGATGGGCTAATCTGCAGCGTTGCCAGCATTTAGATTTAAAAAAAAAGCTAGAATGTGTGCAGCTCACAAATCAAAAATCCGAGGATGTGGTTGGTTATATGCCGAAACCCCAACGGCCGGGAATAAAATATAGGAAAATAATATATAACCAATCCTTCTAGGATTTTACTCCGAAGGGTACACAATGAATTCCAAATTAATATAGAGATGCTTCAATTAATAAAAAAATGTATTAAACATATATAAAACAATGATATAAAATTACTATAATCCTGGCACAGATATATTATAGGTGAAAGTCCACTGGGCCCTAGTGGTGTTATTTGCCTAAAAGGTAATAATGGAAGACTTTATATTCTGGCAACCATAAAATGTATAATAAATAGTACTGGAAGTTCCAGTCTGGAACTTTTTTCACCAAAAAAGGACACAATATTTTCCAGACTGGAACTTCCAGTACTATTTATTATCTAATGGCCGTTAACGGGGTATGACGCGGGCTCCCGACTCGAGGCCACGTCATACCGGCCGGCCCCCAGCTGATTCCTGTAGCTGGGGGCTGGCGTTAATAGCCGACATGCGGCTATTAACCCTTTAGATTGCCGCTGTCAAAGTTGACAGCGACGTCTAAAGGTGCCTGTATCCAGTCCCTGGTGGTCCAGTGGGGTGGATCGCCCCCCCGCAGCAGCACGATCGGGGGGGAGGGGGGTGATCCACTACTGAGGTAGCCTGAGGGCTTACCTCACCTGCTACAGCGGCTCCGGTGCTCAGAAAGATAAAGTCTGGCAGGGCCAGGCTTTATCAATTGAGCGCAGAGCACACAGATCAATGGAATTGTATGTAATCCCATTGATCTGTATGAGGAATCAAATGATTCCTCCTAAAACTAAAACTGTAAAAGTGTAAAAAAAAAAGTTTAAAAACACACACATTGACCCCTTCCTTATTAAAAGTTTAACCCCTTAAGGACCCAGCCAATTTTCACTGTAGGACCCGGCCATTTTTTGAACATCTGACCACTTTTACTTTAAGCATTAATAACTCTGGGATGCTTTTACCTTTCATTCTGATTCCGAGATTGTTTTTTTTGTGACATATTCTACTTTATAATATAGAAGAGTTGGAGAGGCTCTTGTCTGACTACCCACCAAATAAACCCGGGCTACCTAATTAGACACTTATACCCAAGGTGTCAGATTGTAGTTTGTCTGTAGAAATATATATATTAGGGCTCAGGGTTTGAGACAACTGGACAGGTTGTGTTTAAAGTAATATTTCAATTTATTGATTGTATATAATGTGACAATTGAATATTAGATAAAATGTAAATAGCAGCAACTGCGTCTCACAGGGCCCTTGTGTAGGCGCAGCACCAACTATTAAGAACTATAGCATATGTATAGTACAGTATATAAAATATAAAAATATACTTGTAAAAAATTTATAAAAGATATAAAATAAGAATATAGAGACCACCATAAACATATATATAGAGAGGGATCTGGGTGGGAGAGTCTTAGACCATCCTCTATGGTAAATAATCTCCTCTCATAAAAAAGTCCTGCTCATATAGACCGATTCTGGTATTGTGGTAACCAATGGCAACCATAAGGTTAGTAACCCGTAGCAACCGTTCTGATGAGTCCGGCTATTTAAGCACTTCAACGTTTAAGTAGAAGATAAACTTGATATTTGTAGACAATATTCAACATGAACAGCTAGTGTGCAGTCACTGTTAATATGCATATTTGTATGATACTTTGTATCTCACCGCTCCCGAACACTGATGCGCTGAACTTCACGGGGATGCTGCGATCTCCTCCTGATGCGCTGTGTAATCCTGCAGTGTATTAGCACTGAGTAGCTGTCTTGGTAAGCGGCAGCATCACCGGAGACTCGGCCGTCTCCCACAGTGGTGATGTTGGTAGATGGTGGGTTGCGGGTGGTGTTGTCGCAGCGGTTCTGCGGATGCGCACGTACATGTGCCGGTGGCGTCCTCGTGGCAGCGAGGCGCGGATGTCTCCTTCACCGGGTGTCGGGTGATTGACAGTTTATTGTCCGGTATCGGACTGCTATTGACTTAAGCAGGGCAAATATACTGGTGGTCTCAATAGGTATTGAGGGGACGCTGGACGCGTTTCAGGACTGTCTCAGTCCTTTCTTCAGCAGCAAAGAATAAGCAGCTTATTAAGCAGTGAAGTTCAGCGCATCAGTGTTCGGGAGCGGTGAGATACAAAGTATCATACAAATATGCATGCATATTAACAGTGACTGCACACTAGCTGTTCATGTTGAATATTGTCTACAAATATCAAGTTTATCTTCTACTTAAACGTTGAAGTGCTTAAATAGCCGGACTCATCAGAACGGTTGCTACGGGTTACTAACCTTATGGTTGCCATTGGTTACCACAATACCAGAATCGGTCTATATGAGCAGGACTTTTTTATGAGAGGAGATTATTTACCATAGAGGATGGTCTAAGACTCTCCCACCCAGATCCCTCTCTATATATATGTTTATGGTGGTCTCTATATTCTTATTTTATATCTTTTATAAATTTTTTACAAGTATATTTTTATATTTTATATACTGTACTATACATATGCTATAGTTCTTAATAGTTGGTGCTGCGCCTACACAAGGGCCCTGTGAGACGCAGTTGCTGCTATTTACATTTTATCTAATATTCAATTGTCACATTATATACAATCAATAAATTGAAATATTACTTTAAACACAACCTGTCCAGTTGTCTCAAACCCTGAGCCCTAATATATATATTTCTACAGATATTCTACTTTATGTTAGTGGTAAAATTTTGTCGATACTTGCATCGTTTCTTGGTGAAAAATTCCAAAATTTGGATGAAAAAATTTGGAAATTTTGCATTTTTTTTTACTTTGAAGCTCTCTGCTTATAAGGAAAACGAATATTCCAAATAAATTATATATTGATTCACATATACAACATGTCTACTTTATGATTGCATCATAAAGTTGACATGTTTTTACTTGTGGAAGACATCAGAGGGTTTCAAAGTATAGCAGCAATTTTCCAATTTTTCACAAAATTTTCAAAATCGAAATTTTTCAGGGACCAGTTCTGTTTTGAAGTGGATTTGAAGGGCCTTTATATTAGAAATGCCCCACAAATGACCCCATTATAAAAACTGCACCCCTCCAAGTATTCAAAATGACATTCAAAAGGTTTGTTAACCCTTTAGGTGTTTCACAGGAATAGCCGCAAATTGAAGAAGAAAATTCAAAATCTTCATTTTTTACACTCTCATGTTCTTGTAGACCCATTTTTCTTATTTTTACAAGGGGTAAAAGGAGAGAAATCTTCCTAAAATGTGTAACCCTATTTCTCTCGAGTAAGGAAATACCTCATATGTGTATGTCAAGTGTTCGGCGGGTGCACTAGAGGGCTCAGAAGGGAAGGAGCGATAGAGGGATTTTGGAGAGTGAGTTTTTCTGAAATGGTTTTTGGGGGCATGTTGCATTTAGGAAGCCCCTATGGTGTCAGGACAGTAAAAAAAAAAAAAAACACATGGCATACTATTTTGGAAACTACACCCCTCAAGGAACGTAACAAGGGGTCCAGTGAGCCTTAACACCCCACAGGGGTTTCACGACTTTTCGTTAAAGTTGTAAATGATTTTCTTTTTTTTTCACTAAAATTCTAGTTTTCCCCCAAATTTTAAATTTTTACAAGGGTCAGTAGGAGAAAATGCCCCCCAAAATTTGTAACCCCATCTCTTCTGAGTATGGAAACACCACATATGTGGATGTCAAGTGCTCTGTTGGCACACTACAATGCTCAGAAGAGAAGGAGTCATATTTGGCTTTTGCAAATCTAATTTTGCTGAAATGGTTTTGGGGGGGGGCATGTCCCATTTAGGAAGCCCCTATGGTGCAAGGACAGCAAAAAAAAAAACAAAAAAAAAACACATGGCATACTATTTTGGAAACTACACCCCTCAAGGAATGTAACAAGGGGTACAGTGAACCTTAACACCCCACAGGTGTTTCACGACTTTTCGTTAAAGTTGGATGTGTAAATGATTATTATTTTTTTTTCACTAAAATGCTAGTTTCCCCCCAATTTTTACATTTTTACAAGGGGTAATAGGAGAAAATGCCCACCAAAATTTGTAACCCCATCTCTTCTGAGTATGGAAACACAACATATGTGGATGTCAAGTGCTCTGTTGGCGCACTACAATGCTCAGAAGAGAAGGAGTCATATTTGGCTTTTGCAAATCTAATTTTGCTGAGATGGTTTTGGGGGGGGCATGTCCCATTTAGGAAGCCCCTATGGTGCCAGGACAGCAAAAAAAAAAAAAAACACATGGCATACTATTTTGGAAACTATACCCCTCAAGGAACGTAACAAGGGGTACAGTGAGCCTTAACACCCCACAGGTGTTTCACGACGTTTCGTTAAAGTTGGATGTGTAAATGATTTATTTATTTTTTTCACTAAAATGCTAGTTTTCCCCCTTATTTTACATTTTTACAAGGGGTAATAGGAGAAAATGCCCCCCAAAATTTGTAACCCCATCTCTTCTGAGTATGGAAACACCACATATGTGGATGTCAAGTGCTCTGTTGGCGCACTACAATGCTCAGAAGAGAAAGAGTCATATTTGGCTTTTGCAAATCTAATTTTGCTGAAATGTTTTGGTTTTTTTTGGGGGGGGGGGGGGGAATGTCCCATTTAGGAAGCCCCTATGGTGCCAGGACAGCAAAAAAAAAACACATGGCATACTATTTTGGAAACTGCACCCCTAAAGGAACGTAACAAGGGGTACAGTGAGCCTTAACACCCCACAGGTGTTTGATGACTTTGGATGTGTAAATGAATTTTTTTTTTTTTTACTAAAATGCTGTTTTTCTAAAAATTTTACATTTTTACAATGTGTAAGAGGAGAAAATGTCCCCCAAAATGTGTAACCCCATCTCTTCTGAGTATGGAAGTACCCCATGTGTGGATGTCAAGGGCTCTGCTGGCGCACTACAATGCTCAGAAGAGAAGGAGTCACATTTTGCTGAAATGGGGGGGCATGTCACATTTAGTGCCAGAACAGCAAAAAAAAATAAATTTGTAAATACACTTCTTTGGAGTAAGGACATACCTCATATCTGGGTGTAGATCGGCTCTGCTCACTGGTCATGGAGGAACAGGAGGACTGTCAGGGGCCTGGAGCTTTTAGACAGCTGCCTATGGAGCCAGAACAGTGGGACCCCCCCTCAAGGGGCATTATATGGGGTACACTAATAACTAACAAGGGGTACAGTGGGACATAAAATTATAAAACAGATTATGTTCCCAGAATGATGACCCAGAGCATAGCCAAAACGGAAAAAAAAATATGCCCACCCCAAACCATATGCTCTGCATCATCATTCTGGGAATGTGGCGTGTGTGGCCGTCCTTTACCTGTTGCCTCAAATGCGCACCCGCTGAGGTGGAGAGAGAGCGCTGCGCATTTGAGGCAACATAAAAAGTCCCCGATGATAGTGACTCAGTGACCCATGACCCATTTTTGGAAAAAATACCCCCAGAGGTCTTATCAGTTTTTTTTTTTATATTTTATTTTTTTAATGAAATAGTTTTTTGGGGCAATTTAGTGGTTTTATGGGGTTAAAGTTTGGAATGTACTCTGGACTTGGTACATTGGGGTCAAATTATGGAAAATTTTAATGAAGAGGGAAAATGTAATACTCCATGGAAGTGTGATACTCCTTGAAGCAGTCCTCAATGCAGAGGCCCAGATGATCGGGGCAAGTGTCACACTGAGTGGTGGTGTCCTTCCGTATCCCCCTCCTGTTACACACTCTGCATTTTTTCTGGGACAGTGTGTAGTGAGTGCTTGGTGTAACTATGTATAACGGTGTGTGAGCAAAAAAAAAACAAAACACTGCAGCCCCCCAAAAAATGGGGGGCAAATTGCAGCGCCCTGAACCCCTAATAGGGCCCGGGTCACACTAAAAAAAAAGATGAGGCGTACTCTTGAGCCCTATTAGGGGGTCAGGGGGGGGAATTTTTTTTTATTTTTATTTTTTTACTTTATTACATGGATTTCCCTACCTTTCCCTCTGGTTGATTCTGTCCCTGATCTAGGGAATCTTCGGGTCTCCTGAGGCGATCCAATGGGGGCAGAGGGGGTCCCTGGCTCCTCTTGCAGCTCTGACCACTGACTGAACCCAGCTAACGGTCAGCGCTGCAGAGGATGCCATTTAACCCCTCCCCTGCCGGCTGTCCAGCCAATAGCAGCTCTCCTGGGGGGGTGGCAAAATCGCCATCTCCCCATAGATACAGTCGGTGATAGGGGGTGTATCTCCGGGTCATCGGGTCACACGTGACCCGTAAGACCTGGAATTGCGCAAATCGCAAGTGCGATTTCACTTGTGATTTGCGCCGATCGTCGACATGGGGGGGTCTGATGACCCCCCTCGGCATTTGCGCGGGGTGCCTGCTGATTGATTTCAGCAGTCACCCTTGTCCGATCCCTGCCCGGTGCGCGGCAGGGACCGGAATTCCCACAGGCGTACCTGTACGCCCTGGGTCCTTAAGACCCAGGTACAGAAGGCGTATGCATACGCCCTAGGTCCTGTACGGGTTAAATCACCCCCTTTTTCCCAAATTCCATATAAAAATTTTTAACCATAATAAAAATAAACATATATGGTGTGGCCATGTGCGTAAATGTCCGAACTATAAAAATATATTGCAAATTAAACCGCACGGTCAATGGCGTACACGCAAAAAATTCCAATGTCTAAAATAGCTTATTTTTGGTCACTTTTCATACCATAAAAAAAGGAATAAAAAGCGATCAAAAAGTCAGATCAAATTAACACCCCATACGCAGAAAAATAAAAAAGTTATAGGGGTCAGAAGATGACAATTTTAAATGTATTCATTTCCGTGCATGTAGTTATAATTTTTTCCAAAAGTACGACAAAATCAAACCTATGTGTAAGGTATCATTTTAATCGTATGGACTTACAGAATAAATATAAAGTGTAATTTTTACCGAAAAATGTACGGCATAGAAACGGAAGCCCCCAAAATTTACAAAATGGTGTTTTTTCTTAAATTTTGTCGCACAATGATTTTTTTTGCCGTTTCGCTGTAGATCTTTGGGTAAAATGACTGATGTCATTGCAAAGTAGAATTGGTGGCGCAAAAAATAAGCCCTCATATGGATTTTTAGGTGCAAAATGGAAAGGGTTATGATTTTTAAAAAGTAAGGAGGAAAAAAACGAAAGTGCAAAAACAGAAAAATGGTTGGTCCTTAAGGGGTTAAATGAGTACTCTGTGCTCCGGTACAGGCGTTCGGTCCCCAGGCTGTATTCTTCCTACTTCTTGTTAGACCGGCACGTCACACGGAGCTTCAGCCTATCACTGGCCAAGGCGGGACATTGCTGCGGCCGGTGATAGGTTGAAGCTCCGTGTGACGTGCCGGGCTAACAGGAAGTAAGAAGAATACAGCCCGGGGACTGAACACCTGTACTGAAGCACTGGGGGAGCCTAGGCAGGTAAGAGAAAATTTGTTTTCTTTTATTTCTAACGGATAAAATAAGAAAAGTGAGCACCGGACATCTCCTTTAAGTGCAGATTGTCTATGCAGTTAGGGACAGTGGTTTATTGAGAGCTCAGATCTTCCCTAATCCCTACCAGATGTGATCAATGCAGGTAAATCTAGTGATTTAGCTAGAAACCAATGAAACTAGCATTTTCCTTGCCTATACCTCACCTGTATGTTGATATTTCAAGTCAGCGCTATTTCTTTTAACTTTTTGCATTTTTGTTTATATTGGTGTAATAATAATAATAAGATCATTAGAAATATATATTAGCATAAATAAGAAAATTACTTATAAAGTGACTTTCCAGGCTCCTGACTATACATTCACTATGGTCCCCCAGGGGGGCTAAAAAATAGAAAAGAAATAAATACTTCTCATCTCAATGAGTGGTGTCACTGGCTGCGCTTGGCGGCTCGGTACACATAGATTGTGCTGACATCTTTAATAGAACTAAATCACAACTAATTTATACACTGAAAATGAAATATGACTGCATAGGAAGAACAGCATTCTCCAAGGTATGTGTTTTATAGTTCTGTGCAATAAAGGGAAGCTTGCAACTTGCTTCGGCATTTTTTGAGTCCTCTTTTTGTTATCTCCACAGGCAGAAGAAGGAAATTTACATGGAAATATACGTAATTATGCACATCTCCTTCAATCATGAATTTTTCATTCATTGCATTGAATGGAAATGTTTTTAAACACATGGCCATGTGATACAGAGCAGATTTTATGTGGTTCCACTCCTTCAAACCATAAGCATGAACTTGTCTTGGGTAAAGTTCCATCTCTGCCCCACCACTGGTCTTATAAAAAAATTCAACCAAGTCAGGAAACATAGGGGGAGATTTATCAAAACCTGTGCAGAGGAAGAGTGGTGCAGTTGCCCATAGCAACCAATCAGATTGCTTCTTTCATTTTCCACAGGCCTCTAAAGAGGCCTGTGGAAAATGAAAGAAGCAATCTGATTGGTTGCTATGGGCAACTACACCACTCTTCCTCTGCACAGGTTTTGATAAATCTCCCCAATAGTCATCACTAAACTATCATCAGCTAGCACCTTTGATATACCTATATCTGCCTGAGACACAACTGCATGCAGAGTTTTGCTGCAATCTCACATTTCTATCTTGGTGCAGTATATTTTTTTTTAAATTCATAATTTGTTACTATTATGAGGGATATCTGAGGTCTTCACCATTATGGGTAGCTTATGTGACTAAAGTCAAAGAGAAAAGTTAAGCCTTCTCACCGCATGTAACCGATCAGACTCATTGTTGCTCTTGGAAGCCAGGATGAAGCTAAGCCGTCTCCTCGGTGTAAGTAGACTTTAGTGAAGGAAGGGTATCCAACTCCCAAACAAAAATTTGAAAATTAAAAGTCCAAAATGTATTGATCCATTTTTTAAAAACCCTACGCTGACGTGTTTCGGACCATTAGGTCCTTAGTCATGGCCGAGAATGAAAGTATTTGCTGACCTTATATCCTCCATATCCCACAACACATGGTTTCCAGAGACTCCTTAATCCCTGCCTGGAAGTTGGCGTCCTGGGAGGGGTTGCAGCAATTAAAAAAATCAAAAAAAAATCAGGATTGCCATATAGTATTGCATGGGGAGCTAGATAATCCACATAGATACCAGCAACAAGAAGAAACAAGGGGGAAAAAAAAGAAAAAATGTATAATTATTTTCCTAAATTAGAACGATCCAAAAATAATAATCAAAAATAAAATAGAATTTAAACCTTGCGGTTAATGTGAATCCAGCTTTAGTATCCAGAATGCCTCTCTTTAAAAATGCCTCTCTGGAAATCATGTGTTGTCGGATATGGAGGATATAAGGTCAGCAAATACTTTCCTCCTCGGCCATGACTAGGGACCTAATGGCCTGAAACGCATCGGCATAGGGGTTTTGACCTTCACTGGGTGTTTTTCTTCAGGATTTTTAAAATGGATCAATACATTTTGGACTTTTAATTTTCTAATTTTTGTTTGGGAGCTGGATATCCTTCCTTCACTAAAGCATATGTGGCTGTTACTGCCATTGGGGCATTTTGTTTGGGCACAGGCTATAGAGTGGGGCATCTTAGGCTGAACCTTAGTGGCATGTTCTTGGAGAATTAAAGAGGTATTCCGGGATTTTGTTTTTTATTTAACTGTGTACAGGGGCTGTAAAGATAGTGTACTTCATAATATAGTGTCTGTACCTGTGTTTGATGGTGGTCTCGCAATTCTTATGTGATCTTTGCCCAGATGTTTATTTTTATCAGGATACAAAATGGGCATTGTCTCAGCTTTTCCCAGGTTGCAGTGCGGCCTGAGACATTAAATCACTAGTCATGTGGAGAGGGAGAGCAGGTCTGTGCTTCAATGTGTGGAGCGACCACTGGGTGGGAGGGAGATCATTCTCCACAAGACTGCAGGAAATTGTAGTACAAGCACAGCACAGCATGCAAGGCAGTTTAGCTGTGTTGCAATGGGTTGGGTGACTGATGTGTAGGAGGAGGAAAAGTGTCCTCACACTTACAAACAAAGTATCCTGGGACTTGTAGTTGGAGGGAGGGCACTCCAACAGGAAATACCCATTTCACAAAAGGAAACCAGCAGCCTTATGGTGGACTCACAACACAGCCATTTAGTCCCTAGACAAGCACAGATCCTTCCTAAAGTCACCTTATGATGGATAACTCCTTTAAGGTTAATAAGGTAACTTCTGTATTGTGCCATGTGTGCTTCATGATGGCTTGTCCAGCAATTTCTTTCAGCATAGTACTTTTCTTTCAGCATTAAAAGTAAGGGCCAGTGACACACCTAGTTTAAGAAAAGTAGATTGCATGTCAGTGACATTTGATATACATCAAGCTAAAAAAACAATTTGTTCCCAAAAAATAAATTTTGACTTAATTGCACTTTTATTCTTAGTTAATTTAACTTCCTTATTGTTAACCAGTTGTGGTATTGTAGACCACAAGTAATACACACATACAGTGTCCGTATGTTTATCACATTTGTTTCTTTGTTGAATGGGGATGCTGAAGAAACTCTCTTGTTACCTTCCCCATGAAGCCAAAGACAAAGTACCTGTAAAATGTAGATTCACAGGAGGAGATGAGATTTAAAGGAAAGATTGGCTGGCCACCTGGTGGCAAATATCCTGTTCCATATCTCAAGCAGACAATGCTGTTCCAGAAAACTAAATATATTAGCAGACTCTTTACATAGTCCTTGTTATAAAACTCTCTCAGTAGAATATACAGTGTTACGAGAAGGTTTCTCATAAAAGTTTAAATACAGGGAACATGGCAAACACTGTGGCTTTCATGTGGTGCCAGAATGTGTTTTCTTAGTGCAGTTTTATATATTATTACAACTGGGATCGTTGTAGTCATATATCTACTGTAGTATGAGGTTCGAGATGTATGCAAAAGGGAGAGTCTACCATTTTGATCTTAAAAACAAAATAAATTATTCACAGAAAGATCACATATAAAATGATTTCAGCTCACCAATCCTTTGGGTATGTAACGTCTCATCATATTCATGGGAAGGAGACAAGTGCAGAAGCTTGCTGATCCGACCATCACTGGATACAATAAGAGCAAGATAAACACAAGGAAGTCCAGCACCAAAGATGTTTTTTCAAGGAAAAGTCTGAAAATAATCCTTTGTTATTAAAAGGGTTATCCACCATAAGGTAATTTTAGTACTTACCTGCCCGACAGTAATGAACATGCTTAGAAGGGATCCATGATTGTCTTGGTGCTAAATGGCTGTGTTGTGAGTTCACCATAATGCTGCTGATTTCTTTTTGTGAAATGGCTATTTCCAATTGGAGTTCCCTCCCTCCAACTACAAGTCCCAGGATCCCTTATTTGTAAGTGTGAAGTCATTTTTCTCCCTCCCACAAATCAACCACCCCACCTATTGCAGTACAGCTGCAGCCCTGTAGAAAATGATTTCCCCACTCCAATTTAGCAGTCGCACCACCAATTGAAGCAGACAGTCTCCCTTTGAACACCTGACTAGGGATGTAATGTAATATAAACCTAAGACAGCACAAATTTTGTATGTGAGACCATCCATCAAATACAGGTACAGACACTATATTATGAACTACAATAACTTTACAGCCCCTGTAGCATAGTCAAATAAAAAAAAATCCTGAAATACCCCTTTAAATACCTCTTCAAAAACACATTGGCCCTCATTTACTTAGGCTTTTCTTAGGGTTTTTTTGTTGCATGTTTTGTGCGCCAGATTTGCAAAAAACCCTAACAACTCTCCACTTTACAAAAAAAAAAAAAAAAAACAGAGTGTGTACACCAGGAATAAGGGTGTGTTTCCAAAAAAAGGGGCATGTCCTTGACATTTACAAAGAAAACTACACTCCACTTTTAGTAAATGAGATCCATAGTGTACATCACAAAAACCCACATTTCAAAACCCACATTTCCTAACATGACCTTTACACCACGAGGGCAGTACTATGGCCTGAAACAGTTTTTTTTTTTTTTTTGCTCTCTTATGTGCACAAGGTGTTTTTAAAGAATTTTAATCAGAATGAATTGCTTTAAGGATTTTTGGTTTCGGACTTCATGATTTTATTTTTCTACCCCTAAATCATTTACCACCTTCTATAAAAGAGTGTTGTAGACATGGTCCGTGACATAATTACTGTGCCTTGAGGGAGAAGGGCCTGCCTTCTCTCTGTCATCTATTGTCAGAGAATAAACCAAGTAGTGAAACACCCTGTGATAACCACATTCGAGATGGGGGTGTAGTATAGGGCCAGCTGGGAGTTGTAACTCTCCGGGCAGTGTTTGTGATGTCACAGTAGCTAGAGGGCAATAGCTGAACCCCAAGCACATTCCTTATTTGACCCTGGTGCAGTCCTATAATGTTGGTGTCTGGGTGCAGATATGCCTGTGATGTTGGGGCAATTAACTGTTACCTGACATGGCTGTGAATTTGAACAACTAAGGCTACTTTCACACTGCCGTTGTGCCCCACCCAAAAACTGCCATTAGGCTCTCTTTTCTTTTAATGTCTGTTATTGGGATGGGGCACGACGGGCATCAACGAGTCCCAATGGATCCCATTGACTATAATGGGGTCCATCGGACACCATTGTTTTTTACCGGAAAAAAAGACTTTGCATGCACAAATTTTTCTTCTGCTATTCTCCCCTCCTTTCCTGATGTCCGCTGCCTGCCGGGTCACAACGGTAGTGTGAGAGGAGCCTAACAGTAACTATACAGAGGTCATTTCTGCTGTTCAGCAAATACAGGGTACTGTCTCTTTAAAGTGGTTCTCCACCATAAGGTGATTTTAGTACGTACCTGGCAGACAGTAATGGACATGCTTAGGAAAGATCTGCGCTTGTCTTGGGGCTATATGGCTATGTTGTGAGATCACCATAACACTGTGGCTAACTGGTATTTCCTGTTTTGACTACAATTCCATCTTCCTCCCTCCTACACATCAGCCACCCCACCCATTGAAACATAAATGAGCTGCATCCATTGAAATCAGTGTGGTTTTCAATCAGGGTGCCTACAGCTGTTGCATTAGTTGCAGATTGATCCCTCCACCCATTGAAGCAGACAGGCTCTCTGTCATCAGCTGACTAGAGAGTCAGGTCTCGGCCGCATTGCAAGCTGGGAAAAATCTGAGACAACAGTCATTTTGTATGTTGTTAAAAATAAATATTGGAGTGAAAATCACAAAAGAATTGTGAGAAAACCGTCATACACAGGTACAGACACTATATTATGAACTACACTAACTTTACAGCCCCTGTAGCATTCTCCAAAAAAAAAAATGGAATACCCCTTTAACCCCTTAAGGACACATGACGTTCTCATACGTCTCCATTTCCGAGTCCTTAAGGACACATGACGTATGAGAACGTCATGTGTTTTACCGGCCCCCCGCAACCATCTGGAGCGGAGCCGGTCCCCGATGCCTGCTGAAATCGTTCAGCAGGCATCGGGGCATATCGCCCAGGGGGGTCATTATGACCTCCCATGTCGGCGATGGCCGCAGATCGCTGGACAATTCAGTCCAGCGATCTGCGGCGGATTCCGGGTCAATCGGGTCTCCAGTGACCCGGTGACCCGGAATTATTGGCTGATCGGGGCCGTCAGAGACGGCCCCGAACAGCCATAGCCAGCAGGGGTGAGGTGGCACTGGTGCCACCTCACGATCGCCCTGATTCGTCGGCCGGATTACCGGCCGACCAATCAGGGCGCCTGCTGCGGGTGTCACTCCCGCAACCCGCTCCGCCCCTCTTCCGGAGGACGTGAGCGGGTGCGGGACGTGCACCCCGGGTGCTGGGGACCCCGATCCCCGGCGCCCCTGTTGGGATCGGGGCCCCAGGAGCAGCGGCGGCGGCGGAGACGACGAGGGACTGACCTGGTGCGGCGAGGATCGTTGGAGGTGAGTGACAGCCTCCTGCTGTTGCTTAGCAACAGCTCCCAGCATGCAACAAGGGCATGCTGGGAGCTGTAGTTATGCAACAGCAGGAGGCAGACCACCACAACTCCCAGCATGCCCTTATGGGCATGCTGGGACTTGTAGTTTTGCAACAGCTGGAGGCACATTCTTTCTATGGAAAAGTGTACCTTCAGCTGTTGTGTAACTACAACTCCCAGCTTGCACAATCAGCTAAAGTGCATGCTGGGAGTTGTAGTAGTGCATCTGGTGGTTGCATAACTACAACTCCCAGCATGCCCGTTGGCTGTCGGTGACTGCTGAGAGTTGTAGTTTTGCAACAGCTGAAGGCACACTGAGTTAAGTAGTAAACCAGTGTGTCTCCAGCTATTGCATAACTACAATCCCCAGCATCCCCAGCCAAAGTAGTATGCCTCCAGCTGTTGCATAACTACAACACCCAGCATGCCCTTCCGCTGTCCGTACATGCTGGGGGTTGTATCTTTTGCAACAGCTGAAGGCACACTGGTTGCAAAACACTGAGTTTGTTACCAAACTCGGTGTTTCACAACCAGTGTGCCTCCAGCTGTTGCAAAACTACAACTCCCAGCATGCACTGATAGACCGTACATGCTGGGAGTTGTAGTTTTGCAACAGCTGGATGTTCCCCCCCCAATGTGAACGTACAGGGTACACTCACATGGGCGGAGGATTACGGTTAGTATCCGGCTGCAAGTTTGAGGTGCGGCAAAATTTCTGCAGCAGCTCAAACTGCCAGCGAGAAACTACTGTGAACCCCCCGCCCGTGTGACTGTACCCTAAAAACATTACACTACACTAACACACAATAAAATAAAAAGTAAAAAACACTACGTATACACATACCCCTATACAACCCCCCTCCCCAATAAAAATGAAAATGTCTGGTACGCCACTGTTTCCAAAACGGAGCCTCCAGCGGTTGCAAAACTACAACTCCCAGCATGCACTGATAGACCGTACATGCTGGGAGTTGCAGTTTTGCAACAGCTGGATGTTCCCCCCCCCCCCCCCCAATGTGAACGTACAGGGTACACTCACATGGGCGGAGGATTACAGTAAGTATCCGGCTGCAAGTTTGAGCTGCGTCAAATTTTCTGCCGTAGCTCAAACTGCCAGCGAGAAACTACTGTGAACCCCCGTCCATGCGACTGTACCCTAAAAACACTACACTACACTAACACAAAATAAAATAAAAAGTAAAAAACACTACATATACACATACCCCTATACAACCCCCCTCCCCAATAAAAATGAAAAACGTCTGGTACGCCACTGTTTCCAAAACGGAGCCTCCAGCTGTTGCAAAACAACTACTCCCAGTATTGCCAGATAGCCGTTGACTGTCCAGGCATGCTGGGAGTTTTACAACAGCTGGAGGCACCCTGTTTGGGAATCACTGGCGTAGAATACCCCTATGTCCACCCCTATGCAAGTCCCTAATTTAGGCCTCAAATGCGCATGGCGCTCTCACTTTGGAGCCCTGTCGTATTTCAAGGCAACAGTTTAGGGCCACATATGGGGTATCGCCGTACTCGGGAGAAATTGGGCTTCAAATTTTGGGGGGTATTTTCTGCTATTACCCTTTTAAAAAATGTAAAATTTTTGGGAAAACAAGCATTTTAGGTAAAAAAAATATATATTTTTTTACATATGCAAAAGTCGTGAAACACCTGTAGGGTATTAAGGTTCAAATTACCCCTTTTTACGTTCCCCAAGGGGTCTAGTTTCCAAAATGGTATGCCATGTGGTTTTTTTTTGCTGTCCAGGCACCATAGGGGGTTCCTAAATGCGGCATGCCCCCAGAGCAAAATTCGCTTTCAAAAAGCCAAATGTGACTCCTTCTCTTCTGAGACCTGTAGTGCGCCAGCAGAGCACTTTTCACACCCATATGGGGTGTTTTCTGAATCGGGAGAAATTGGGCTTCAAATTTTGGGGGGTATTTTCTGCTATTACCCTTTTTAAAATTGTAAAAATTTTGGGAAACCAAGCATTTTAGGTAAAAAAAATATATTTTTTTTTACATATGCAAAAGTCGTGAAACACCTGTAGGGTATTAAGGTTCACATTACCCCTTGTTACGTTCCCCGAGGGGTCTAGTTTCCAAAATGGTATGCCATGTGTTTTTTTTTTGCTGTTCTGGCACCATAGGGGCTTCCTAAATGCGGCATGCCCCCAGAGCAAAATTTGCTTTCAAAAAGCCAAATGTTACTCCTTCTCTTCTGAGACCTGTAGTGCGCCAGCAGAGCACTTTTCACCCCCATATGGGGTGTTTTCTGAATCGGGAGAAATTGGGCTTCAAATTTTGGGGGGTATTTTCCGCTATTACCCTTTTTAAAAATGTAAACATTTTGGGAAAACAAGCATTTTAGGTAAAAAAAAAATTTTTTTTTTACATATGCAAAAGTCGTGAAACACCTGTAGGGCATTAAGGTTCACGTTACACCTTGTTACGTTCCCCGAGGGGTCTAGTTTCCAAAATGGTATGCCATGTGGTTTTTTTTTTGCTGTTCTGGCACCATAGGGGCTTCCTAAATGCGGCATGCCCCCAGAGCAAAATTTGCCTTCAAAAAGCCAAATGTGACTCCTTCTCTTCTGAGACCTGTAGTGCACCAGCAGAGCACTTTTCACCCCCATGCGAGGTGTTTTCTGTATCGAGAGAAATTGGGCTTCAAATTTTGGGGGGGTATTTTCTGCTATTACCCTTTTTAAAAATGTAAAATTTTTGGGAAACCAAGCATTTTAGGTAAAAAAAATATATATTTTTTTTACATATGCAAAAGTCGTGAATCACCTGTGGGGTATTAAGGTTCACTTTACCCCTTGTTACGTTCCCTGAGGGGTCTAGTTTCCAAAATGGTATGCCATGTGTGTTTTTTTTGCTGTCCTGGCACCATAGGGGCTTCCTAAATGCGGCATGCCCCCCAAAAACCATTTGTCGCTCCTTCCCTTCTGAGCCCTCTACTGCGCCCGCCGAACAATTAACATAGACATATGAGGTATGTGCTTACTCGAGAGAAATTGGGTTTCAAATACAAGTAAAAATGTTCTCCTTTTTATCCCTTGCAAAAATTCAAAAATTGGGTCTACAAGAACATGCAAGTGTAAGAAATGAAGATTTTGAATTTTCTCCTTCACTTTGCTGCTATTCCTGTGAAACACCTAAAGGGTTAATACACTTACTGAATGTTTTTTTGAATACTTTAGGGGGTGTAGTTTTTATAATGGGGTCTTTTATGGGGTATTTCTAATATGAAGACCCTTCAAATCCACTTCAAAACTGAACTGGTCCCTGAAAAATAGTGAGTTTGAAAATTTTGTGAAAAATTTCAAAATTGCTACTGAACTTTGAAGCCCTATGGTGTCTTCCAAAAGTAAAAACTCATAAATTTTATGATGCAAACATAAAGTAGACATATTGTATATGTGAACCCCAAAAAAATATATTTTGAATATCCATTTTCCTTACAAGCAGAGAGCTTCAAAGTTAGAAAAATGCAAAATGTTCATTTTTTTCATCAAATTTTGGGATTTTTCACCAAGAAAGGATGCAAGTTACCATAAAATTTTACCACTAAGTTAAAGTAGAATATGTCACGAAAAAACAATCTCGGAATCAGAATGATAACTAAAAGCATTCCAGAGTTATTAATGTTTAAAGTGACAGTGGTCAGAATTGCAAAAAACGCTCCGGTCCTTAAGGTATAAAATGGCCTGGTCCTTAAGGGGTTAAGGCTCAAGATAATCGTAGTTGATACAGGCTTTAGTGTATGAGAGGAGGTAGTAATTACCTTGGTAGCTTTTGAATACAAGTGTAAAGAGTCTTAAGGAGTGACTAAGATTAGTTTTACTTCTTTAGCTTTTTGAGCGTTATCTTTAAAGCGTACCTGTCAGATCTGACAAAAAAAAAGAAACAAATTAATGTTACTCAGTACCTAATCCTTAATATGTACATCTCATTTTAATGCCTCTATCACCTATATGTATTATGAAAATACCTCTTTTCATTAGCTTACAGTGGTAGACATCCTCTTAGGTGAAAGGGGCATGTCCTTCCCTTGTGGTGGAGGGAGGTGATTGGTGTAACTTTTCTTGCAGCCTTGTCCATGAGTCATCTCTTGTCCATGACTCATGGACAAGCCTGATGTTGTTGCAGAACTGGTTAGTGTCCCAGGAGGTATGGCGACCCCTAGTGGTGGGATTTTTTGGAGCCATTTTCTTTATTAAATATTAAACATTTTGTTACCAACCATATTACAAAAGGGCTTTAATTTTTATCAGTAACAACTTATAAAAACATTTTTAATCTGAAAGTGCCCATTTAAGGTATAGTCCAAAGATGGGTTGGCTCTTCTTAGTGGGTAAGACTGTTTAGAAAACTTTTTGGTGCACCATGA
The DNA here is from genome assembly GCF_029499605.1 of Hyla sarda. Classification (NCBI taxonomy): domain Eukaryota; kingdom Metazoa; phylum Chordata; class Amphibia; order Anura; family Hylidae; genus Hyla; species Hyla sarda. The sequence goes on from NC_079195.1 coordinate 204,997,702, forward strand.
TTCACTATTGCAGGGCAGTAAAGTTTGTGGCATAGAGATCACTGGCCAGAGGCCCACCAGGAATCCATTAGTTGCAGAAGCAGACATGTTCCTTTTTTCTCCCTTTAAAGGAGTACACCAAGTAACTAAAATTACCCTTTTCCTGGGGAGCAGGAGTGATGGGCTGCTTAGCAAATCATTGACTGAGATGGGACCCATCACAGCTGGTGATTTTCTGAACAAGCCATCACTCCTGCTCATTTTGGAAGATGGGGGCTAGAGTGCACTGAGGATGGGTAAATGACTGAATCATGTACAGGAGATTGTGGGGGGGGGGGGGGGGGGCGGTCAGCAGTTGCTTCCCATTGACTTCAATGGGTAGGAAAATACATAGCAGCAAATCATGTGACCCTGGATACTCTAACCTGGATTGTTTCACTGGCAAAGCCAGAACTAACTAACCTTCTGCCAATTAGACGCTATTAGGACCTCCTTAACTGGCCAGGGTCAGACTGACTAGATTGTTTCAGCCCTATGGGAGGGTTGAACTTGGGGACTCCTCCCACTGAACCTTCTAGCAGTTTTTATCAGAAGCCTGTATAGGAACGATCTAGCGAGTAGATCAGGTACCGACATACTACACCCTATATCTTGAGAACAGGGGAGACATAGCAAGAAAGTAAAAACAGTTGGAATAAGGTCATCTAAAGTTATACAATTATATAAATGCAAGATTTTTTACAGATCCTCTTTAGGCCTAGCATCGTATTTCTACAGCTGTCTGGTGACCTATTGTGATTATTCTAATTTACATTATTTACATTATTTTGTTTTTGTTCCAAATAGAATTTTTTATCATATTTTTTTCTCTGTCTTATTATATGTTTTGGTCATTAAAATCAAACACAACATACAGTTTTTCATGTGATGGTAGATTGTGGTCATGCAGAAACAGCAGTATCAAGTTGTCATTATAATTGCTACTATTTACACTGAAGGCCTGTTTCTATTTATGCTATAAAAAGCAGCAGGAGGTGAATATGACGGCTCTCACTTGCAATTTGGAGATACAGGCTTATCGATTGCTCCCAAAATTCTAGGTCTTGTTTCCATGGAAAGGGGAAAAAAAGCACAGAATAATTTTTTTTCGTATGTTGACTGCAACATGATTTCCAATCTTTGTCATTAATCTGTTGTAAAAGATTTTTATAAATAAATGCAAATATTGTTTTGATTACTTTTTTACCAATACATTTTTCTTGATTAACTATTTGTATGTATAAAATGTTGATTAATAAAAAAAAAGTGTGTTTATTTGCAATTAAATGAAACATTTTAAGTAATACAAAAAAATGCTTGTGGGAATAAAGGTCATGAAACCCTTAACGACAATGGACGTAAATGGACGTCATGGTGACGTGGTACTTAACGCACCATGACATACATTTACGCGCCGACATAATCGCGAGCATCGGAGCGGTGCTCGCGTCATGCCCGGCAGGTCCCTGCTGCTATCAGCAGCCAGGGACCCGCCGGTAATGGCGGACATCCGCAATTGCGTGGATGTCTGCCATTAACCCCTCCTATGCCGTGATCAATACAGATCACGGCATCTGCGGCATTGCGGTACTTTGAATAGATGATCGGATCGCCCGCGGCGCTGCTGCGGGGATCCGATCATCCAGCATGACGGCCGGAGGTCCCCTCACCTGGCTCCGGTCGTCTCCGGGGGTCTTCTGCTCTGGTCTGAGATCGAGCAGACCAGAGCAGAAGATCACCGATAATACTGAGCAGTGCTGTGTCCTATATATAGCACTGCACAGTATTAGCAATCCACTGATTGCAATGAATAGTCCCCTATGGGGACATAAAAAGTGTAAAAAAAAAAAGTTAAAAAATGTAAGATAAAAAAGTAAAAAAATTTGAAAAACCCCTCCCCCAATAAAAAAGTAAAACATCCGTTTTTCCCATTTTACCCCCCAAAAAAGTGTAAAAAAATAATGAATACACATATTTGGTATTGCCGCATGCGTAAAAGTCGGAAATATTAAAATATATTGTTAATCACCCCGTATGGTGAACGGCGTAAACGTAAAAAAATAAAATAAAGTCCAAAATTGCTGCTTTTTTGTCACATTTTATTCCCAAAAAAATGTATAAAAAATTAATAAAAAGTAAAACCTAAGCAAAAGTGATACTGATAAAATCTACAGATCATGGCGCAAAAAATGAGCCCTCATAACGCCCCATATACGGAAAAATTTGAAAGTTATAGGTAGTCAAAATAGGGCAATTTCAAACATACTAATTTTATTAAAATGGGTTGAGATTTTTTTAAAGCGATACAATTATAGAAAAGGATATAATCATGGGTATCATTTTAATTGTATTGACCCACAGAATAAAGAACACATGTCATTTTTACCGGAAAGTGTACAGAGTCAAAACAAAACCTTCTAAAATTTGCTACACTGCGGTTTTCTTTGACGTTTTCCCACATAAATAATATTTGTTTGGTTGCGCCATACATTTTATGGTAAAATAAGTGATGTAAATACAAAGTACAATTGGTGACGCAATTGGTCCCCACACCTGGCTCCGGCTGTTTCCCGGGGTCTTCTGCTCTGGTCTGAGCAGCATAGCACTAAACAGTATTAACAATCAAATGATTGCTATAAATAGTCCCCTATGGGGACTATTAAAGTGTAAAAAAAAAAGTTAAAAAATTTTAAATAAAAAAAGTATTTAGTAAAATTGTAAAAACTACAAATAAACTGTTTTATAAAAAAAAAAAGTCAAAAAATCTGAAAAATCCCTTTCCCAATAAAAAGGTAAAACGTCAGTTTTTCCCATTTTACCCCCCCAAAAAGCGTAAAAAGCCCCACATATTTTGTATTGCCGCGTGTGTAAAAGTCTGAACTATTAAAATGTATTGTTAATTATCCCGTACGTTGAACGGCGTAAACGTACAAAAATAATAAAAGTCCACATTTTATAAAAAAAAAAAAAATTATAAAAAAAAGTAAACCCTAGGCAAAAGTGGTACTGATAAAAACTACAGATCATGGCACAAAAAATGAGTCCTCATACCGCCCCATATGCGGAAAAATGAGAAAGTTATGGGTGGCCAAAATAAAGCAATTTCAAACATAGAAATTTTGTTACAATGGTTTGAGATTTTTTTTAAGCGGTACAATTATAGAAAAGCATATAACAAGGGAATCATTTTAATCGTATTGACCCACAGAATAAAGAAAACATGTCATTTTTATTGTAAAGTGTACAGCGTGAAAACAAAACCTTCCAGAATTTGCTAAATTGCGGTTTTAATTACAAAGTATAATTACAAAGTACAATCGGTGAACAAGCCCTCATATGGGTCTGTGGATGGAAATATAAAAGAGTTATGATTTTTAGAAGGCGAGGAGGAAAAAATGGAAATGCAAAAATAAAATTGGTCTGGTCCTTAAAGGGTAGCTCCCACCATCCTATATATTTTTTTCTTGTCCCTGCCTATTGCACATCTATCCCTAAACCCCTCCCTGCTTTAAATTTTTCTTTTTACTATATTAAAAATAACTTTTTGTCTTCCCCAGCAGGCATCACGTCACTGATGCCTGCAGGGGCTGACACTTTCGCCCTTAGTTCATCTACACAGGGTGCCTCCAGCTGTTTCACCACTACAACTCCCAGCTTGCCCTTGCATCTATTGGCTGTCAGGGCATGCTGGGAGTTGTAGTAGTGAAACAGCTGGACGCACCCTGTGTAGATAAACTATAAGTTAGTGCCATGCGGCGCTACCCCATTCCCTCCGTCACAAACACAAACAATTTCATTTTTGTGTTTTTGTTTTTTCTCTCCTCACATTAAAAGAGCCATAGCTTAATTTTATACCATTCACAGACCCATATGAGGGCTTGTTTTTTTTAGCGCAATCAATTGTACTTTGTTACGATACCTTTTATTTTACCATACAATGTATAGCGCAACCAAAATTTTTTTTATTTTTGTAGGGAAATTGAAGAAAACCACAATTTCAAAACTACCATGTTTTCCTTATTCTGTGGGTCAATATGATTAAAATGATGCCCATGTTTATATGCTTTACTATTATTGTACTGCTTTAAAAAATAATAAAACTCAAACTTAACAAAATAAGTAAGTTTAAAATTGCTCTATTCTGACCGCCTATAATTTTCTTATTTTTCTGGATATAGGGGTTAATTGTTTTTTCTTGGTTACTTATTTTGGTTACACTTTTGCGCATAAGTGACTTTTTAATCACTTTTTAGAAAAAAAAATTGATTGTGATATGTCCAAAAAGCATAAATTTTGTCATTTACTTTCTTTTTTTTTACTATCTATTTGACATTTTTATGTCCCCGTAGGGCGGCCAATCAAAGTGCGTGACCTCAGTTCAAGGACTGCTCCAAAAAAAAATTTACCCCTTAAGGGCCAGGGTTTTTTCTATTTTTGCACTTTCGTTTTTTCCTCCTTACCTTTAAAAAATCATAACTCTTTAAATTTGGCACCTAAAAATCCATATGATGTCTTATTTTTTGCACCACCATTTCTACTTTGTAATGACATCATTCATTTTACCCAAAAATCTACAGCGAAACGGAAAAAAAAATCATTGTTATTTACACTTTTTTTTTTTTTATGGGAAAAGGGGGGTGATTCAAACTTTTATTAGGGGAGGTGTTAAATGATCTTTATTCACTTTTTTTTGCAATGTTATAGCCCCATAGGGACCTATAACACTGCACACACTGATCTTTTACATTGATCACTGGTTTCTCATAGGAAACCAGTGATCAATGATTCTGCTGATTGACTGCTCATGCCTGGATCTCGGGGATCGGACACCAGGAGGCAAGGTAGGAGACCCTCCTCGTGTCCTACAGCTGTTCAGGATGCCGCGATTTCGCTGCGGCGATCCCGGACAGCCCCCTGAGCTAACCGGCAGTGATTTACTTTCACTTTAGACGCAGCGTTCAACTTTGAAGCCGTGTCTAAAGGGTTAATAGCGCGCGGCACCGCGATCAGTGTTGCGCGCTATTAGCCTTGGGTCCCGGCCATTGTTAGAGGCTGGGCCCAACCCGCTATGACACGGGGCCATGTCGTGGCCGCACGTTGTAGAAAGGGAAAGGACTCAGGACGTACCGGTACGTCCTTGGTCCTTAAGAGGTTAAAGGGAGACTCTGGTGGGAAAAAAAAATGTGTTCAAGTCAACTGGTGCCAGAAAGTTTAACAGATTGGTAAATTACTTTTATTTAAAAGTATTAACCCTTCTAGTACTTATGAGCTGCTGTATGCTACGGATTTACTACAGATACAATTGTGAAGTTGTTTCCAGTTTGACCACAGTGCTCTCTTCTGCCACCTCTGTCCGTGTCTGGAACAGTCCAGAGGAGGAGAGGTTTTCTATGGGGATATGCTTCTAATATGAACAGTTCCTGACATGGACAGAAGTGTAAGCAGAGAGCACTGATCTCAGACTAGAAAGAACTGCACAAATTTCTCTGTAGTATACAACAGCTGATAAGTACTGGAAGACATCAGATTTTAAAATAAAAGTAATTTACTAATCTGTTTAACTTTCTGGCACCAGTTGATTTGAAAACATTTGTTTTCCACTTGTTTCCTCCGGAGTTCCCCTTTAACCCCTTAAGGACTCATGACGTTCTCATACGTCTTCATTTCAGAGTCCTGAAGGACTCATGACGTATGAGAACGTCATGAGCTTTCCCGGCCCCCCGCAGCCAGCTGGAGCGGAGCCGGTGCCCGGTGCCTACTGAAATCGTTCAGCAGGCATTGCGTCATATCGCCCAAGGGGGTCATGATGCCCCCCCATGTCGGCGATGGCCGCAGATCGCTGTACAATTCAGCCCAGCGATCTGCAGCGGATTCCGGGTCAGTCGGGTCTCCAGTGACCCGGTGACCCGGAATTACTGGCTGATTGGGGCAGTCTCTGATGGCCCCGAACAGCCATAGCCAGCAGGGGTGAGGTGGCACTGGTGCCACCTCACGATCGCCCTGATTCAGGGCACCTGCTGCGGGTGTCACTCCCGCAACCCGCTCTGCCCCTCTTCCGGAGGACGTGAGCGGGTGCAGGAAGTTGACCCCGGCAGCTGATGACCCCGATCCCCGGCGTCCCTGTTGGGACCGGGGCCACAAGAGCGACGGCGGCGGCGACGAGGGAATGACCTGGGGAGCAGCAGTTGGAGATGATTGACAGCCTCCTGCTGTTGCTTAGCAACAGCTCCCAGCATGCAAAAAGGGCATGCTGGGAGCTGTAGTTATGCAACAGCAGGAGGCAGACCACCACAACTCCCAGCATTCCCTTATGGGCATGCTGGGACTTATAGTTTTGCAACAGCTGGGGGCACATTTTTTCTATGGAAAAGTGTACCTTCAGCTGTTGTATAACTACAACTCCCAGCTTGCACAATCAGCTAAAGTGCATGCTGGGAGTTGTAGTGGTGCATCTGCTGGTTGCATAACTACAACTCCCAGCATGCCCGTTGGCTGTCGGTGACTGCTGAGAGTTGTAGTTTTGCAACAGCTGAAGGCACACTGGTTGTGAAACACTGAGTTAATTAGCAAACCAGTGTGTCTCCAGCTGTTGCAAATCTACAATCCCCAGCATCCCCAGCCAAAGTAGTATGCCTCCAGCTGTTGCATAACTACAACTCCCAGCATGTACAGCCTATCAGTGCATGCTGGGAGTTTTAGTTTTCTAACAGCTGAAGGCACACTGGTTGCAAAACACTGAGTTTGTTACCAAACTCGGTGTTTCACAACCAGTGTGCCTCCAGCTGTTGCAGAACTACAACTCCCAGCATGTACTGATAGACCGTACATGCTGGGAGTTGTAGTTTTGCAACCGCTGGATGTTTCTCCCCCCCCCCAATGTGAATGTACAGGGTACACTCACATGGGCGGAGGTTTACAGTAAGTATCCATCTGCAAGTTTGAGCTTCGGCAAATTTTCTGCCGCAGCTCAAACTGTCAGCGAGAAACTACTGTGAACCCCGCCCATGTGACTGTACCCTAAAAACACTACACTAACACAAAATAACACTACATATACACATACCCCTAACACAGCCCCCCTCCCCAATAAAAATGAAAAACGTCTGGTACGCCACTGTTTCCAAAACGGAGCCTCCTGCTGTAGCAAAACAACTACTCCCAGTATTGCCAGACAGCCACTGACTGTCCAAGCATGCTGGGAGTTTTACAACAGCTGGAGGCACCCTGTTTGGGAATCACTGGCGTAGAATACCCCTATGTCCACCCCTATGCAAGTCCCTAATTTAGGCCTCAAATGCGCATGGCGCTCTTTCGCTTTGGAGCCCTGTCGTATTTCAAGGCAACAGTTTAGGGTCACATATGGCGTATTGCTGTACTCGGGAGAAATTGTGTTACAAATTTTGGGGGGTATTTTCTGTTATTACCCTTTTTAAAAATGTTAAATTTTTGGGAAACCAAGCCTTTTAGGTAAAAAATATATTTTTTTTTTACATATGCAAAAGTCGTGAAACACCTGTGGGGTATTAAGGTTCACATTACCCCTTGTTACGTTCCCCGAGGGGTTATTGCAACTTATTTCAAGTTATAAACAGGTGAAGTGTGCAGCAGTGTGTTTCACTACCAGGCCAACCGCCTTGTCTGACGCATTCACTCCATTATAGTCTTTAGTGACAGCCGGGGAGGGAAGCCCTTCCTTCCATGCACTTCACCGGGTTATAACTCGTGATTGCAGAAAACTGAGACCTTGTGCAATCTAAATGTTTCACATGTCTGGATGACGTGTTTAGGGAACATAAGGATTACATTTTAGAAGCCAAGGGCTACATAAATTTGGACCCATGTATGATACTTATACAATACTTTAACCCCGTAAATATATGGTGCTTCAGCTAGTAACTTTGCACATCTATGAATCCAACACAGGAGCTGCACTCACTTCATAGTGGGTAAGTTCCTGATGTCTGCCTTTAACGGTAAGTCTACTCACCACTAATGGCGGACCTCAGCCATCATCCTGAATTCTGCCATTTACCCAATAGATGCCGTGATGAAAACTGAGGTTCTGGTGGCTTCAGGTGGGCCCATGAGGGCAAATGGAGGCCAGAGGTCTTTTACCCTCCTCCATGCCGCATAATGGCTGTTCTTCTTGTGCTGGCTGCAGATTCAGGCTGTACATGATGGTCGCCAATAGTACTGATCACTACTATGATATTACATAGTACTTAACAGTACATAGCAATCTAATGACTGCTTCTAATAGTCCCCTATGGGGACATAAAAAGTGTAAAACAAATATTAAAAAAAGAAAGGTTTTAAAAAAAATATGTAAAAGGACACCCCCAACAAAACTGTTACAATATACTGTTAATCAAACTATTTGTGTCCGACACAGTAATTAGAGGAGTACTCCACTGGAAAACATTTATTTTTTAAATCTACTGATGCCAGAAAGTTAAACAGATTTAACTGCTTATCAGCTGCTGTATGCTCCACAGGAAGTTATTTTCTTTTTGAATTTCCTTTCTGTCTGACCACAGTGCTCTCTGCTGACACCTCACCTGTCCATGTCAGGAACTGACCAGAGCAGGATAGTTTTGCTATGGGGATTTGCTTCTACTCTGGACAGTTCCAAAAATGGACAGAGGTTTCAGCAGAGAGCACTGTGGTCAGATAGAAAGGACATTCAAAAAAGAAAAGAACTTCCTGTGGAGCATACAGCAGTTGATAAGTACTGGAAGGATTAATATTTTTAAATAGAAGTAATTTTCTACAACTTTTTGTCAGTTGATAAAAAATATTTTTCTAGTGGAGTACCCCTTTAAGACCCCATTCATTTCAACATTCCAACTTCAATCCATGTGCTGGGTCCTCTACTTAGACTTTGTAACCATTCTGAACTCTAGCAAATAAGATTCCTGAAGTCAAGTAGTTTCCCAAGTTAAAACATTTTTTGGATAGGTTTCCACACAGGTTTTTTCCTGCGTTTTTTTTTCTTTTGGGGGGGGGGGGGGGGGGGGGGGAACTGCCACTACAGTTTTTGAGCCAAAGTTAAATGTGGCTCCATAAGGAAGAAGTATAGGTCTTTCCTTTATTTGTCTCATTCCTTTTTGAATACATTTCTGGCTTCAATTCTAAAACTGCAGAGCCAATTTTCCAAAAAAACACAAAAAAAAAATCTGTGTGTATACCTAGCCATTAAGGTGCAGACAAAAGTCTGACCAGTATCGGCATTCTAATGTCTTCAAGGCTATGGGCACATTTGAATGCATTTTATGCACGTTTTCATGTAAAATACATTGCCGCTTGTTCTATTCAGAATAATTCCCGCCATACTATATGGGAAAACATTCAGGCTGCAGAATACAAACAGTGTAAATTTTTAAATAAAGAACTGTTGGGCAAATATTCAAGATAAGTACATTGAAATAATAAAAAATGCACTCAACTGTGACTATGAAAAATGCCTCTTCAAGCCTTTAGTTCAGACATCGTGTACCTGTGATTTTTACATCTAGTATTGGTCATGTTTTTTAAATGTATTTTGAAAAATGGAATTCTAACATTTATTATTACTATTGAATATGAACATTACTAGTACTGTTATTATTATTAATATATGGATGAAAATTCCAAATGTTTAGTGTTGCCCTGAATGGCCTGGCCCTGTATTTGCTAACAAACACTCCAAAACATTTTTATTCAAGTTGTGCTAAAAGGAAATCGAAAAAGAAAGAGCGGCATCTCAAGGGAAGGAATTATTATAGTCCTGGGAGATACAATATACGTAACTGTTTTGAAAGTTCATCCTGTTCAGTAGTGAAGAACTACCGCCAGTTTCTGTGTTCTTCTATTATGATCCCATGATGATGAGAAAGGGAATGCAATCCAAACTACAAAAAATAAATAAAATGTGCAATGCTATAGCCAAATAATGTGCACAATGAGGAGGTTTTACATGTCTTTTTATGTCTTACTTCTGTATTTGGCTCACAAATCCCTTGTTCTGCTTCTCACTCATTCTGACATCCACTGCTCAGGAAGGGGCGTGTCTGAGGCAAGCACTGAGCCCGCCCTAACTCACTTTGCATTCACTTCCTCCCTGAGTCTGCTGTGCTTTGCTGGGTCTCTTCATCCAATTATGCATTCATTTATGTTTTAACATGATTACAATACAATTTTAAATGACATGTTCATGTTTTGTATATTCATATTCATCCACACACCCCTGAACTCAAATCATTAGCCAAATGTGTTCCATTGTATTGCCATGTGTTCAGCTGTTATATAGTATTATACTTTTGCTTGTAATAGCTGTTATTTACGCCCCCCTTGGCTTATACTCGATTGAACTCTCCGCCTGTCAATCCCTTCTCAGTGGTCTTCAACCTGCAGACCTCCAGATGTTGCAAAACTACAACTCCCAGCATGTCCGGACAGCCATCATTCAGACACCCCTTTTAGTTTTCTACTCACCCCCCCCTCGGTGGGAAGGAAGGGTGAGCTGGTCTGGGCCATCTTTGCTGCAGGGATCGTCTGGTGGGGAGGGTCAGTTGTTCCTTGCTGTCCATTTTCCCCAGGGGGGTGCCCTCTTCTCCGCGCACCAGGCCCGGCCCCAAACTAGTGACGTTGCCTTGATGACGACGCACAGGGACGTGCATGAACGTCCCTGTGCGTCGTCGTCAGAGAAGAGGCTCCTCCGGTGAAAATGGACAGCCTGGAACGACTATCCCTCCCCACCGGACGGTCCCTGCAGCATAGATGGCCCGGACCAGCTCACCCTTCCTTCCCACCGAGGGGAGGTGAGCAGAAAACCAAAGGGGGGGGGGGGGTCTGGATGATGACAAAGGCTGCAGTGGTCTTCAACTTGCGGACCTCCAGAGGTTTCAAATCTTCAACTCCCAGCATGCCCGGACAGCCGATGGCTGTCTGGGCATGCTGGGAGTTGTAGTTTTGCAAAATCTGGAGGTCTGCAGGTTGAAGACCACTGATGAAGGGATTGACAGGTGGTGATGATGAAGGGGGGATGATGACGGGGGTCTGGATGATGACAGGGGTCCGGATGATGACGTAGGTCTGGATGATGACATGGCGGGGGATGATGTATTTCCCACCCTAGGCTTATAGTCGAGTCAATAACTTTTTTATTTTTATTTTTATTTTTTTATTTTTTTATTTTTTTTTTTATTTTTTTTTTTTTAGGGGCCTTGGCTTATATTCGGGTCAGCTTATACTCGAGTATATATGGTATACATTTCATACAAATGAGATCCAATGGCAGACATATACAACTATGTATTTCTGGGGCATGCCGTTGGCAGTACGCTTTAAACATGAGCGCTGAGGATATTGCCTGAGCATAATGTGAACAGAGCCAAGAGTACATTTAGAAACAACATCATAACGTTGGCCTAGATGGGTGTTTCTAAGGCATGCTAGAGTCCAATGAATTCAGTGTCCATCCTTTCCGATAAATCAGTACTGTGTAAATTTATTTGCAATCCTCCTAAGGTGTTCAAATAAATAACATAATAACACCTAACAAGGGCAAGACTGTAACAGTCCTTCCTTATGATGCTTTACATCCTTTAAATAATCGAAATTAAGAGCTTGGGGTGACAAGTGCATATCTGAAGAAATGCACTGCTCCATATTAAGGAAGCAGCAGCGAGCAAGGTATTATAATAAAGCATTTAGAAGCATATAGTCCGTAGCTTGCAGTGAACCATATGGGCTCTCAGAATTCTACTACATACATTATTTATCAAGCATAAGGATCCATTTTAACCCCATTACTTTGAAGCTTCCTGTTTTTTTTCTTTCAATGATACTACTTTCCATTTAGGATAATGGATAGTGGCCTGTTGATAAGGGGGCTCTAATGGCTTAGTATGGCTGTGTATGATCTCATCAGACTCATTGGGGAATGAAGCTCACATCAGCAGAACCACAAAAGGCAATTACAGGAGCCTAGCTAACAATATGCAAACATCCTTTAATTGGTAGCTTATAGCTTATGATCAAAGAGCAACAATAACTTTTTTTTTTTGCAGTGTTAAAGCTTTTATTTTGTATTTATCCCACGGTGGTTTACATCTTATTGCTTACAAACGCTGACATTATAACAGGTATTATGCATATTGCATATTCTATAAAGTCAAATTGTGCTGATGCTTTAGGCGGTATAGATTTATTTCACACAAAAGGCAATGTTTACATATTTAAGTATTGTATTCATTAAATCACATTGGAAATGTTTTTTGCCCCATGATCCATTACTCTGAATTAGTTTTGCAGTCAACAATACCTATTATAGGCCTTATACCCTATACTATAAAAGGCAATATTTAAACCACCCCAAAAATATGCAGAACACTATACTATAATACAAATTCATGTTGACTAAATGATACATGTTTTAGAAAACATGGTTTCCTCCTAGGCACCTGTTATCCTTTGAATTCATATATGTAGTTTGATATTTTCTTTTCTATATACACATTGGCCCTTATTTACTAAGAGTGTTGTGTAGGTTTCTTTGTGGGTTTTAATTCCCTACAATTTATTTTCCACGGTATTTACTAAGGTTTCCCTACCTTTTCCACTTTCCCTACACTTTGCTTTTTTTACACATGTTCTGATCTGTAAGGTTTTCCTCAGCTCAAATCCACCACATTTCATGTGGAAACCTTAGTAAATATGTTGGGTTTTTGTGAAAATGTCGGAAACACGCCCTTTTCCAGAGGACACACCCACTTTCACAGTGGCCACTCCCCTTTTTGGTTTTCTTAGCAAAATGGAGAGTTAGTTTATTTTTTTTTTTCTGGTGCAAATTCTGGTGCAAAATCTGGCGCAGACAAAATTTCTGGCACAATGCGACAGAATCTGGTGCACAACCCGACAAAACATGTCGGGTTTGCAATAGTAAATGAGGGCCAATGTGTGCTTTGAAGTAATACTGTTTGCAAAGTTTATATCTATATCTACGTTATCATATATATAGATAAATATGTATGGGGTAATATACCATTGTGGGGCACTTCTTGGGTCTGTTTTTGAACCGTTTTCCGTATAGTTTGGTGTTCCGTATAGTTTGGTGTCCTGCATTTTTTTGGGGGGTGGTTTAAATAGTTCTATACTGGTTAGAAAAAATTGAGGTATATAATAATGTAGCAGAGAAAACGATATGGTCAGCTCTCCCAGTGTGACCGTCCATGACACGGACAGGTGTGGACCTCACCAAGGATACAAACTGGTAGTCCAGCACAGCAGTTCAAAGGAAATCATGCATTCATTTATATGTAGCACGCAGTACAGCAGGTAAGCATGATGGTGAAGCGTTTTGACCAGTAGCACCTGGCTTTACATATACAACTGTTAGACTGCCACGCTATCCCTTATGGGGAGGATACACGCTAATTAACCTATTACCTGTGGGTAACACCTGTGATGTGGCAACACCCCCTTTTTTATTTATTTAATCTGATGCAACTCCCCCTTTGAAACACCCCCTTTGTTAATTTATTTAAATTGCAACACCCCCTTTGTTATTTATTTAATCTTGTGTAAAACCTGCCAAACCCAGTACGTGGGATGTACCACCAACCCACTCAAAGTTAGAGTGCGCAAACATCTATCTGATGTGGCACATTTCAACTCTAAACATGTATCAACAGTTTCACGCCATTGTGCCGAACAACATTCTGGCAGTACGTCTACTCTCAAGCTTCAGGGTATAGAAAGAGTTATTGCACTAACTCGTTGGGGTAACAACAAACAAAAGTTGCTAGACAGGGAAGTTTTTTCGGATCCTTAAATTAGATACCCGCTTCCCTCGTGGTCTGAACAGGAGGCAAGATGTTATTTTTCATTATTAAATTACAATATTATTGCTTTTTATTTTCCTCTTGCCTCCTGTTCCCTCCACTACAGTCTGTCCTTTGCCTGTCTCATTCGCTAAAACACTTTTTCATCTCCTTAGGACCAACCTGTGTATATATATTTCTCCTACTGCGATTTTTATTCTTTTTCTATCCATTTATGGAACTTTGCAATATAATACATTCATGTTGCCATATATTTTTCTACCAGGGTTGTATATGTATGTCACACTACACTGTCGCAGTGTGCGAACGCTGTCCCTCTTTTACTTTCTTATATCTTGAACTAATTTTTTGTTTTCTGAGTTCATTTGATTTCTTAAAGGAGTATTCCAGGAATTTTTTTTTTTATTTGACTATGCTACACGGGCTGTAAAGTTAGTGTAGTTCATAATATAGTGTCTGTACCTGTGTGTGACGGTTTTCTCACAATTCTTATGTTATTTTCACCCCAATATTTATTTTTAACAGCATACAAAATGACTGTTGTCTCAGATTTTTCCCAGGTTGCAATGTGGCCGAGACCTGACTCACTAGTCAGCTGATGACAGGGAGCCTGTCTGCTTCAATGGGTGGAGCGATCGCTTGGTGGGAGAGAGATCAATCTGCAACTAATGCAACAGCTGTAGGCACTCTGATTGAAAACCACAGGTCTTTTGAATGGATGCAGCTCATTTATGTTTCAGTGGGTGGGGTGGCTGACATGTGCGAGGGAGGGAAATGGAATTGTGGGATTTGTAGTCAAAAAAGAAAAGTCAAACAGGAAACACCAGTTCACAAAAAGCTATCCACAGTGTTATGGTAATCTCACAACATAGCCATTTAGCCCCAAGACAATAACAGATCCTTCCTAAACATGTTCATTACTGTCTGCCAGGTACGTACTAAAATCACCTTAAGGTGGATAACCCCTTTAAATTAACCTCTATTTATTAGGGACCCGTTCACACAAGAATATGCAGTGTTCTCTGACATACGCTTTATTGCACCATGATTATTGTGTTTATTATATGTAAAAAGATATATTTACCATTGTAGTACATGAAACACTTATCATTGAGATAGGTTAAAGCTGTATTAAGTGCCCTTAGTTTCATGGACTTTATACTAAGAGGTCTTAATATGTGAGCATACTGTATGTATTTATATACAATTATATTCGTGTTTATTACAATGAACCCAGTATTCACATATTATATCAATTATTGTATGGGTGTAAAACAATGTGTATATAGGTCATTAGTAATTTTCTACTCTGTTATTTTATGTTTTTCTTTTCACATTGTCAAATCCCTATATGGCTTTGAGGTACCAGCACGCTAACATCATAGGTGTTACCCACAGGTGATAGGTCAATTAGTGTGTATCCTCCCCCTCATAAGGGATAGCGTGGCAGTCTAACAGTTGTATGAGTAAGGCCAGGTGCTACTGGCCGAAACGCGTCACCAGCATGCTTACCTGCTGTACTGCATGCTACATATAAATAAATGCATGATTTGCTTTGAACTGTTGTGCTGGACTACCTCTTTTTTCGCCAGTATATAATAATGAGATGCAATGTATGGATGACTTAAAGGGTATAGCACAAGTATGAAAGTTGTCCGACACCAGGCAGATACATAAATGCACTTGCTTTATTAATATCTAAAATGTATATAAAATACATGCAAACACATACAGCAAAACACACAACGTGTTTCAGACTGTGTGACCTTACTCATGGTATGTACACAGCAGGAGTAAGGACACATAGCCCAAAACGTGTCAGTGTTTTTGCTTTACACCTCATGCATTTTTATATGGATTTAAAAGCCTCTTAAATGCTTCCAGGACTCTTGAAGGAAGCCTGAGTCCTGCTTCTCCACCAATGCTGAAGGATTGACAGTTAGTTCTGTACTCAAACTCAAACAGGAGAGCTGTCCATCACTGTGTGTGGGTGGGAGATGCAAGAAGAACAAGACTCTCCTATGAGTCCTGGCAGAATTTAAAGAACCTGTCAAAGGATTTCTGCTGCCCTACCTGATAACAGCATATGATAATGATAGAGAGGTGAGGCTCTAGGAAATATAGGTTGATTTTATTTGGAGCAGGATTATTGAGGAAAAAACAGAGTGTATCCCCACAAGACTCCTAGGATACACAGTAAGAGTCCTGATGACCCTGCCCATACAGATAGATTAACAAACTTTTCTGTAAACACTCATGCAAGAAAAGTTGTCAATCATTATGAATGGGCAAGGTAAGCAGGGTTCCCACCAACATTTGCTCAAAAAAAGTACCCAAATCCTATAAAGCTATGAATTCTAGAGCTCAGCTTCTCTCCTTTTTTCATATGCTGTTTTTTGATTGGACTGCAGAAATGTACCTGATAGGTTCACTTTAAAGGGAATGTGTCATCAGAAAATTACCTATTTTTTAAATGACATTTTTATGTTAAAGTAGTACTGTAGTGCAAATTTTTATTATTCCCCTGTGCCCAGGCTGCAAAAAGAAAAAAAAAATCAAACTTTGATTCACCTGCTGATGTTCCCCGTTGTACCAATCTTGGTGTCCTGTCCTCCGGTGCCTTTCTTCTTTCGCTTTCTGGAATCATACTGTGTTCAGCTTATTGCTGGCTGCAGCACTGTCCCGTCTCAGCCAGTGATAGGCTAACTGCAGTGTCATGTAAAAAGCCTGGGCAGCAGGGTCCAGGCTCCTTAGATGACACTGGGCTCAGCCTATCATCAGCTGAGGCGGGACACCGCTGTGGCCAGCGATAAGCTGAGCGCCGTATGACTCACCGTCCCCTAGGAAGTGGAAGACAGGCACCGGAGGACCGGAACACCGATATCGGCACAGCAGGGAAATATTGGCATGTAAGTCAATATTTGTTTGTTTACATTTTGCAGCCCAGGCACAGAAGAAGAATAACAATTTGCACTACAGTACTCCTTTTAGCATATAATTTAAAGAATTTTCTCATTTTCTATTTTACTATATCACTTAGTTATAAAGCCTTAAAACTAAGCTGAGACTTGTTCTGTCGGTGATGATAAGGACGGGGCTGCTGAACAAGGATTTGTACAGCATTACAGTGAAAGGTAACACTAGTATAAAGATAAGACAGGATCTTCACAAAAGCTGAAGGCCAGAGCTCAGCCTCCCCCTCCCTGTGGAATGACAACTTCAAAGGTCACAGAGCACACCCAGATACATTTCCCATTCGTGATTATAGAGTTAGCTCTGGCTTGCTGTAAAGTATCTCTCTAAATGCTGTTAAAAACAGCTTAGGCAAGATTTATGCCCCCATAATAATGTACATAAATTAAACAAAACATTTTAGTTAAAAAATAAAAACAGATTATAACAGAGAACATGTTTTTAGTACTTGGCTTGAACCAGTTAAAATAAATCTAGTTAATACATTCCTTTTAAGCAGCTTTTACATGAAAATGGTGGGGAAAAAAAACACATAAAAATTATCCATATACACTGATATTTTTGTCTCATATTATTATGCTATCTTTATATCTTATTTAGTTTTTTTTTTTCTTGCTGGCATGGACACAGTCAGTCACATACTGTACTTGAGTTTGTTATTGTATATTACAGAAACTGCTGCAATTAGCTTGCATTTATCTTGTATGAAACAGATTTGATTCATATCATTTGGCAGAAATATATTTGGCTTTCTAGCTCTTGAATTTAATCATAATTTTGCAAGTTCTAACCACTTACTGCCTGAAATGTGTTACATTTTGTAGGTGAGTCACGCTTGTACATAGCTCAAGGTGAAGATACATCGGTTATGATTTTGTGTGTTTTTTACCATTTCATCTTATTTTATTAATGATACATTTTGGGTGATATTTACTTGGATTGACAGGATTAGTTGAAGTGAGCTATAATATAATTCCAATGTTGTCTATTTTTTTCAGTTCTAACTGCAATTTTATAGTAATATGAAAAAATTTAATATCAATTTCAATCAGGTTATTATTATACACATTTTTTAAATTGTTGGTGTTTTACTTTATTTGTGGCTATCAATACTAAAATGTAAAATATGTTACTTTTCACAGTAACCACTGGTGCATACACTGTAGAGTTGAGCAAACTTTTTTGGTTTGACAGGCTTGCTAATCCTTCCGGAAACGTTTGGTTTGCGGCGAACAGGTCCTCGCAAACCGGCAATGATATAAGCCTCAAAACACTTGTATAACATTACCTATTCAAGTAATTTTAAAGTGGTTTCTAGGCTAACCTCTTGTGGATGAAGGGCATACAGGTACGCCCTTGCTCCCTGGTACTTAAGGACCAAGGGCATACCTGTATGCCCGTGGGATTTTCGGTCCCTGCCGCACGCCAGTGGTGGACCAGACCAGGGTGACTGCTGATATCTATCAGCAGGCACCCTGTGCAAATGCCCAGGGGGGTCCTGAGACCCCCCCCCCCCCCCCATGTCGTCGATCTCCGCAAATCGCCTGTGAATTCAAACTGGCGATTTGCGGCTATTCCGGGTCATACAGGTCTCAGGTGACTCGGAAAATAAGGGGGATCGGGGTTGTCCAAGACACCCACGATCCCCCTGAAGGGATAGGAATGAGGTGGCAGGGGTGACACCCCTCCTATCCCTGCTATTGGTCGTCTAGAAGCGACGACCAATAGCAGATCGGGGGTGGGGGGCTTAACTTTCGGTTTCCCCATTCTGTCCACCCACAATAGGTGGGGCAGAACGGGGAAACAGAAGGGGACCAGCGCCGAAGTCCACTTACCCATCAGTGGCAGCAGGCAGTGATCGGTGGCGGCAGCGGGTGACGATCGACGGCAGAAGAGGATGGCGATGCAGCTCCCTGGATCCTACGGAAGTCGGTGAGTTGCCTAGCAACATCTGGAAGGCTACAGTTTGAGACCACTATACAGTGGTCTCTTAACTGTAGGCCTCCAGATGTTTCAAAACTTCAACTCCCAGCATGCCCAGACCGCTGTTTGCTGTTTGGGCATGCTGGGATTTGTAGTTTTGCAACAGCTGGAGGGTCACAGTTTGGAGATCACTGTGCAGTGATCTCTAAACTGTGGCCCTCTACATCTTGCAAAACTACAACTCCTAGCATGCCCAAACAGCAAACAACTGTCTCGGCATGCTGGGAGTTGTAGTTGCGTACCTACTGCTGTTGCATAACTACATCTCACAGCATGCCCTTCGGCAATCAGTACATGCTGGGAATTGTAGTTTTGCAACAGCTGGAGGCACACTGGTTGGAAAATACTGAGTTAGGTAACAGAACCTAACCGAAGGTTTTCAAACCAGTGTGCCTCCAGCTGTTGCAAAAGTACAACTCCCAGCATGCACATTCTGTCAGTACATGCTGGGAGTTGTAGTTTTGAAACAGCTGGAGGTCCCCCCCCTCCCCCCTCTCATATAAATGTAAAGGGTACATTCACATGGGCGGGTTTTCTGCTGTTCTGGCACCATAGGGGCTTCCTAAATGCGACATGCCCCCCAAAAGCCATTTCAGCAAAATTCACTCTCCGAAATCCCAATGTCACTACTTCCCTTCTGAGCCCTCTAGTGCACCAGCAGATCACTTTACATCCACATATGATATATTTCCTTACTCGAGAGAAATGGGGTTTAAAATTTTGCGGGACATTTTAACCTATTACCCCTTATGAAAATGAACAATTTTGGGTAACATCAACATTTTTGTAAAAAAAATAAAAATGTTAATTTTCACGTCCAAATTCAATGCAAAGTCATCAAACACCTGCGGGGTGTTAAAGGGGTTCTCTGGTGCTTACACATCTTATCCCCTATCCAAAGGATAGGGGATAAGATGCCTGATCGCGGGAGTCCCGCTGCTGGGGACGCCCGTGATCATGCACGCGGCACCCCGTTTGTAATCAGTCCCCGGAGTGTGTTCGCTCCTGGTCTGAATCCGGCCGACCACCGGGCCGGCGGCGTGTGACGTCACGCCTCTTCCCCCGTGTGACGCCACGCTCCGCCCCTCAATGCAAGCCTACGGGAGGGGGCGTGATAGCTATCACGCCCCCTCCCGTAGGCTTGCATTGAGGGGCGGAGCGTGACGTCAAACGGGGGCGGAGGCGTGACGTCACACGCCGCCGGCCCGGTGGTCGCCCATAATCAGACCCGTAGCGAACACGCTCCAGGGACTGATTTCAAACGGGGTGCCGCATGCATGATCACGGGCGTCCCCAGCGGAGGGACTCCTGCGATCAGGCATCTTATCCCCTATCCTTTGGATAGGGGATAAGATGTGTAAGCACCGGAGAACCCCTTTAAGGCTCACTGTACTCCTTGTTACGTTCCTTGAGGGGTGTAGTTTCCCAAATAGTATACCATGTGGGGTGTTTTTCGCGGTTCTGGCACCATAGGGGCTTCCTAAATGTGACATGCCCCCCAAAAAACATTTCAGAAAAATTCGCTCTCCAAAATCCCATTGTCTCTCCTTCTCTTCTGAGCCCTCTAGTGCTCCAACAAAACACTTTACATCCACATATGATGTGTTCCTTACTCGAGAGAAAATGGGTTACATATTTTGATTGGCTTTTTCTCCTTTTACCCCTTGTAAAAATAAAAAATGTGGGTCTACAAGAACATGTTAGTGTAAAAAAATTAAGATTTTGAATTTTTGCCTCCACTTTGCTGCTATTCCTGTGAAACACCTAAAGGGTTAACAAACTTTCTGAATATCATCTTGAATACGTTGAGGGGTGCAGTTTTCATAATGGGGTCCATTATGGGGTATTTCTAACATAAAGACCCTCAAATTCACTGAAATTTACTTGAAAAATTGGAAAATTGCTGCTATACTTTGGAGCATTCAGATGTCTTCAAAAAGTAAAAACATGTCAACTTTATGATGCAAACATAAAGTAGACAAATTGTTTATGTGAATAAATATATTATTTATTTGGTATGTCTATTTTCATTACAAGCAGAGAACTTCAAAGCTATAAAAACGTAAAATGTTCTAATTTTTCATGAAATTTTTGAATTTTTCACCAAGAAATGATGCAAGTATTGACGGAAATTTACCACTAACATAAAGTAGAATATGTCACGAAAAAACAATCTCTGAATCAAATTCATAAGTACAAGCATCCCAGAGTTATTAATGCTTAAAATGACAGTGGTCAGATTGCAAAAAATGCTCTGGTCCTTATGGTCAAAATGGGCTCGGTCCCCAAGGGGCTAAGTTAATGTCAAAGTTACGGCGACATGGAGTTATCCATGGTAACTAACAGCTTGTTTATTCCCTTCCTGACCTATGAGGTACCAGTACGTCATGGGTGGGTTGAGGGTAATATGGCGCGAGCAAGCGGATTGGGTCTGCGTCAAGACTGGCAGATGCCCACTGCTATCAACAGCAGACATCTGCCGGTAATGACGGACATGGGAGCTGGCTCACACGTCCATCATTTTAAATGGTTAAATGCTGTGATCAACACCGATCATAGCATTTAAACATTAAGTGTGAGTAATCCCTGGGGATATGTGTAATAAAAAAGTAAAAACATTTTTAAAAATGTTTTAACCCCCCCCTCCCCCAATAAAAGTTCTAATCACCCCCCCCCCTCCCCCTTTTTCCATTTTCCAAATAAAACACTGTAAAAAAAACAACTAAACATATTTGGTATTGCCGCATGCTTAATTGGATGAACTATTAAATTATGATGTTCTTGATCCTGCTAGGTAAAAGGCAAATGCATTCTGCACAGTAAACGCCCAAAAAATTACAAACACCAGAATTGCAGATTCTTGTACTCATCACCTCCCAGAAAAACTTTAATAAAAAGCGATCAATAAGTCATATTTACGCAAAAGTTATACCGTTATAAACTACAGCTCATGGCACAAAGTAAACACTAACATAGATCTGTAGGTGGGAAAATAAAAGTTATAGGGGTCATAACATGGCATTGAACAAACTTTTTTTTCTTTTACAAGTTTTCAATTTTTTTTTTTATTATCCAAGTTTGGTATCAGTGGAATCGTACTGACCCATAGAATAAAGAAAGCATGTCAAATTGGAAGTTGTAGTAGCCAGCGGACAGTAGGCATTGGTGGACTGTCACATGAATTCAAGCATTAATTGGATAACTTGGGGTTATGTGGTCTTGCTGAAAACTGCAGGGTATGCTGGGCCACCTTGATGTCATCTCAATGGGGGAGATTTATAAAAACCTGGGCAGAGGAAAATTTGCCCCGTTTCCCATGGCAACCAATCAGATCTCTTCTTTCATTTTGCAGGGGCCTTGTTAAAAATGAAAGAAGCAAGCTGACTGGGCAACTTTTCCTCTGGACAGATTTTGATAAATTTCCCCCAATGTTCCTGGTATCCTCTCCATTCATTCAAGTTCCAAAACGCCATGTGCTCCTCATCTATTTTGCTAAAAGTAGCATTGATGCAAGGCCTGCATGAGCCAAGCCTGGCAAAGTTCCAAAAGTTTTGTGAGACAAATGTACCCCAAAGTGACCAGGTTTGCCATGCTTGTCTCGCTCATCTTATTAACTATTAGTCAACATTTCCTGCTTCTGAAGCTCACTTTTCAGCTTAAAGTAATTTGAACACATTTGAGAATTAAGCATGTTATATATCAAAGTAACAGTTTCCAGGAAGATGAGTGACAACTGTGGCCTGCTAGTCAAGTACAGCTTATCTAAAGTAATCATTTGTAAAGACTTACCAGCTGCAGTGTGCATGTTCTATTGATATTCCATTCACCTTAGACATGAAATGAGGATGAACAGGGGGCTTGGGACCCCTGTTATAATAAATGTTGCGGGGACCCCAGCAATCACACATTTATCAACTATCTTGCAGATAGGTGCAGACTATTTAGTCTATAATTGAGCTTTTCCATTAAATTACAGAGTAACTAGTTGAGGCATGGTGTCTATATATTTATATATCTTATGTTTCGTTCTTCATTAACTTTGTTAAGGCAATTCCTGAAAAATGATATATGTTATAGTTTTGCCGAAAGATTCCTAAACAGAAACTAAACATTTATTGAATTATGTAGGAAATCTCTAGTAAACATTATATCTACTGAAACACCAGCCAAGATACAATTTACAGAATAATCATAAAGGTCCAAATGGATTAAAAACTTGCACTGGGCCAAGCATGCCACCTTGCTCAGATTAGTGAAAATCAAACAATAATGTTATCACCACAACCAGAGTTGCGATAACAGAAGATGAGAAAGTACTACTACATAGGCCAGAGGATGGGGATGAAGATAATCTAGTTTTGTTGGTGACAAAGCGTACTGTGTGGGCCTTGTGAGCCTGGTATAGCCCTGCTATGAAGCTCTATATCTTTACTAAGCCTTGGCTGGGTGATCACCCTTCTGTGTCTTGCACAGGAATCCACCTATTATTCTTCTAGCACATTCAAACTCTAATGCTCACTTCTCAGCTTTGTTGTGTAGACTGAGACCGAAAGTCATCTTAAAATCATTAAAACATAACCGAGAATAAAGTAGGTTCTATAACAAAGTTACAGTTTACCAACAGCTGCCAAGAAGATGAGTAACAATAAACCACTATAGCTTGAAAGTGCAGCGCAGCACTTTGCTATGTCAATCATTTTGTCACGTCTGGGCAGGGAAGGAGTGCACACTATTCTTGTCCACTGCCCTGTCCCTGCCTACATACGTACCTGCCCTAGACGACAGGTCCATAACCATGGTGACAGTCCCTTCCTAAAGTGAGGGACAGTCAAAATATCAAAACAATAAACTACAAAATTGACAAAAGGTCGGGAAAGGCTGGAGGTACACGACTAACAGAAAACAAACTTAAACACGCACACACAAAAATACGTAGTCAAAGGGCTGAGTCTAAACCTGGAGAGCACGGAGTACAGTATCAAAGGGAAGTCAAAAGCCAAGCCAAAAGTCACAAAACCAGAATAAACAGAATGAGCACAGAGATAGCTATAAGTTACTAAGAAAAGGGCCTCCTTATATATGCCTGAGCTGCAACCAGGAGGACTCAAATTTTCTTTGCAAGCTTAACCACACCCAGGAGCACAGAGGCGTCATTCCAGCAACCAAAACAAACAACAGGGCTAGAAATCGTTAACCCTATGGGTTCTGGCAGAACCAGTCATCACACATATTTTATAGACTATAAATGGAGCTGCAGTGCACATGCTCGTCCAACGCTCCATTTACGTGAAAAGTTAAATGAGAAGAAATGACAGACTCAGGGCCCTCAGCAATCACACCTTAACCCCTTAAGGACTCAGCCCATTTTCACCTTAAGGACGCAGCAAATTTTCATTTTTGCATTTAAATTTTTTCTTCCTTCCCTTCTAAAAATTATAACGCTATAAGGGGTTGTTTTTTGCATCACCAATTGTACTTTGTAATGACATAACTTATCTTATAATATAATCTGCGCTGAAATAAAAAATATATATATTTTAAGAGTCAAATAAAAAAAAATGCCAATTTTCACTTTTGGTGTCTCCCGTTTCTACACAGTGCACTTTTCGGTAAAAATGACACCTTATCTTTATTCTGTATGTCCATACGGTTAAAAGGATAACCATAGGGGGTATAACATGCAGTACATTGATCTCAGTCACTGTTCAGCACTATGTCATAGCATAGCCCTGATCAGTATTCTCGTGGCTCTGCTGCTCCTGCCTGCTGGAAAGGCATGGAGCAGCAGACCGCCGATTGGACGACGGAGAGGCAGGTAGGGATCCTCTCGTCATCCTGACATCTGATCGGGACATCGTGATTATGTCTCGGCCCGACTGAGCTGCCAGGACACGTTTAGTTTTAGACGCCGCTATCAACTTTGATTGCGGCGTCTAAAGGGTTAATGCCGGGCATCGGCCCGATCGCCGGTGCCCGGCATTAGCGGTGAGTCCTGGTTGCCCTTAGCAAATCCATGAAGTTTAACCTATATCCCTGTCACGATGCCGGCTGGCAGGTAGTGGATCCTCTGTGCCAGAGAGGGATTGGCGTGGACCGTGCTAGTGGACCGGTTCTAAGCCACTACTGGTTTTCACCAGAGCCCGCCGCAAAGCGGGATGGTCTTGCTGCGGCGGTAGTGACCAGGTCGTATCCACTAGCAACGGCTCACCTCTCTGGCTGCTGAAGATAGGCGCGGTACAAGGGAGTAGGCAGAAGCAAGGTCGGACGTAGCAGAAGGTCGGGGCAGGCAGCAAGGATCGTAGTCAGGGGCAACGGCAGAAGGTCTGGAAACACAGGCAAGGAACACACAAGGAACGCTTTCACTGGCACTAAGGCAACAAGATCCGGCAAGGGAGTGCAAGGGAAGTGAGGTAATATAGGGAAGTGCACAGGTGATTACCCTAATTGGAACCACTGCGCCAATCAGCGGCGCAGTGGCCCTTTAAATCGCAGAGACCCGGCGCGCGCGCGCCCTAGGGAGCGGGGCCGCGCGCGCCGGGACAGAACAGACGGGGAGCGAGTCAGGTAGGGGAGCCGGGGTGCGCATCGCGAGCGGGCGCTACCCGCATCGCGAATCGCATCCCGGCTGGCAGCGGGATCGCAGCGCCCCGGGTCAGAGGAGGTGACCGGAGCGCTGCAGCGGAGAGAGTGAAGCGAGCGCTCCGGGGAGGAGCGGGGACCCGGAGCGCTCGGCGTAACAGTACCCCCCCCCTTGGGTCTCCCCCTCTTCTTGGAGCCTGAGAACCTGAGGAGCAGACTTTTGTCAAGGATGTTGTCCTCAGGTTCCCAGGATCTCTCTTCAGGACCACAACCCTCCCAGTCTACTAAAAAAAATTTTTTCCCTCTGACCTTTTTGGCAGCCAAAATTTCCTTGACCGAGAAGACGTCCGAGGAGCCGGAAACAGGAGTGGGAGGAACAGATTTGGGAGAAAAACGGTTGAGGATGAGTGGTTTGAGAAGAGAGACGTGAAAGGCATTAGGGATACGAAGAGAAGGAGGAAGAAGAAGTTTATAAGAGACAGGATTAATTTGACACAAAATTTTGAAAGGACCAAGATAGCGTGGTCCCAACTTGTAGCTAGGGACACGGAAGCGGACATATTTAGCGGAGAGCCATACCTTGTCTCCAGGGGAAAAAACGGGGGGAGCTCTTCTTTTCTTATCCGCGAACCTCTTCATGCGTGAAGAAGCCTGTAAGAGAGAATTTTGGGTCTCTCTCCATATAATGGAAAGGTCACGAGAAATTTCATCCACAGCGGGCAGACCAGAGGGCAAGGGGGTAGGGAGGGGGGGAAGAGGGTGACGGCCGTACACCACGAAAAATGGGGATTTGGAGGAAGATTCAGAGACCCTGAAGTTATACGAGAATTCGGCCCATGGAAGGAGATCTGCCCAGTCATCCTGGCGGGAGGAAACAAAATGTCGCAAATAATCACCCAAGATCTGGTTAATTCTTTCTACTTGTCCATTGGACTGGGGATGATATGCAGAGGAAAAATTTAATTTAATCTTGAGTTGTTTACAGAGAGCCCTCCAGAATTTAGACACGAATTGGACACCTCTATCCGAGACAATCTGCGTAGGCAACCCGTGAAGACGAAAAATGTGTACAAAAAATTGTTTAGCCAACTGAGGCGCAGAAGGAAGACCAGGAAGAGGGATGAAATGTGCCATTTTGGAGAATCGATCAACGACCACCCAAATAACAGTGTTGCCACGGGAAGGGGGTAAATCAGTAATAAAATCCATACCAATCAGAGACCAAGGCTGTTCGGGGACAGGCAGAGGATGAAGAAAACCAGCGGGCTTCTGGCGAGGAGTCTTATCCCGGGCACAGATAGTGCAGGCTCGCACAAAGTCCCCAACATCCGTCTCCAGAGTCGGCCACCAATAGAAGCGGGAGATGAGTTGCACAGATTTCTTGATGCCCGCATGACCTGCGAGATGGGAGGAGTGACCCCATTTGAGGATTCCGAGGCGTTGGCGTGGAGAAACAAAGGTCTTTCCTGGAGGAGTCTGCCTGATGGAGGCAGGAGAAGTGGAGATCAGGCAGTCAGGTGGAATGATGTGTTGCGGAGGGAGATCAACTTCTGAGGCATCCGAGGAACGAGAGAGAGCATCGGCCCTAATGTTCTTATCGGCAGGACGAAAGTGAATCTCAAAATTAAATCGGGCAAAGAACAGAGACCACCGGGCCTGGCGAGGATTCAGCCGTTGGGCAGACTGGAGGTAGGAGAGGTTCTTGTGGTCGGTGTAGATAATAACAGGAAATCTTGATCCCTCCAGCAGATGCCTCCATTCCTCAAGTGCTAATTTAATGGCTAGAAGCTCTCGATCCCCGATGGAGTAGTTCCTCTCCGCTGGAGAGAAGGTCCTAGAGAAAAAACCACAAGTGACAGCATGCCCGGAAGAATTTTTTTGTAGAAGAACAGCTCCAGCTCCCACTGAGGAGGCATCAACCTCCAATAGGAAGGGTTTGGAAGGGTCAGGTCTGGAGAGCACGGGAGCCGAAGAAAAGGCAGACTTGAGTCGTTTAAAGGCGTCTTCTGCTTGAGGAGGCCAGGACTTGGGATCAGCATTTCTTTTGGTTAAAGCCACGATAGGAGCCACAATGGTAGAAAAATGTGGAATAAATTGCCTGTAATAATTGGCGAACCCCAAAAAGCGTTGGATAGCACGGAGTCCGGAGGGGCGTGGCCAATCTAAGACGGCAGAGAGTTTGTCTGGATCCATCTGTAGTCCCTGGCCAGAGACCAAATATCCTAGAAAAGGAAGAGATTGGCATTCAAACAGACATTTCTCAATTTTGGCATAGAGTTGGTTGTCACGAAGTCTCTGAAGAACCATACGGACATGCTGGCGGTGTTCTTCTAGATTGGCAGAAAAAATTAGGATATCGTCCAGATATACAACAACACAGGAGTATAACAGATCACGAAAAATTTCATTGACAAAGTCTTGGAAGACGGCAGGGGCATTGCACAGTCCAAAGGGCATGACCAGATACTCAAAGTGTCCATCTCTGGTGTTAAATGCCGTTTTCCACTCGTCCCCCTCTCTGATGCGGATGAGGTTATAGGCGCCTCTTAAGTCCAATTTAGTGAAGATGTGGGCACCTTGGAGGCGATCAAAGAGTTCAGAGATGAGGGGTAAGGGGTAGCGGTTCTTAACCGTGATTTTATTAAGACCGCGGTAGTCAATGCAAGGACGTAGGGAGCCATCTTTTTTGGACACAAAGAAAAATCCGGCTCCGGCAGGAGAGGAGGATTTACGGATAAAGCCCTTTTTTAGATTCTCCTGGACGTATTCGGACATGGCAA
This sequence comes from Hyla sarda, assembly GCF_029499605.1. NCBI lineage: Eukaryota > Metazoa > Chordata > Amphibia > Anura > Hylidae > Hyla > Hyla sarda. Next base: position 205,025,858 of record NC_079195.1, read on the forward strand.
GAGTCTCTGGGGCAGAGAGAGGATAAATTCTGCCCCGGGGTGGAGTAGTGCCCGGGAGGAGGTCGATAGGGCAATCATAAGGCCTGTGAGGAGGTAGAGTCTCAGCTTGTTTTTTGCAGAAAACATCCGCGAAGTCCATATAGGCCTTAGGGAGACCGGTTACTGGAGGAACCACAGAGTTACGGCAAGGGTTACTGGGAACCGGTTTTAGACAGTTCTTGGAACAAGAGGACCCCCAACTCTTGATCTCCCCAGTGGACCAATCCAGGGTTGGGGAATGAAGTTGAAGCCAGGGAAGTCCAAGGAGAATTTCTGAGGTGCAATTGGGGAGGACCAAAAGTTCAATCCTCTCATGATGAGATCCGATGCTCATAAGAAGGGGCTCCGTGCGGAAACGTATGGTACAGTCCAATCTTTCATTATTTACACAATTGATGTAGAGGGGTCTGGCGAGACTGGTCACCGGGATGTTGAACCTGTTGACGAGAGAGGCCAAAATAAAATTTCCTGCAGATCCAGAGTCCAAGAAGGCCACAGCAGGGAAGGAGAAGGCAGAGGCAGACATCCGCACAGGCACTGTAAGACGTGGAGAAGCAGAGTAGACATCAAGGACTGTCTCACCTTTGTGCGGAGTCAGCGTACGTCTTTCCAGGCGGGGAGGACGGATAGGACAATCCCTCAGGAAGTGTTCGGTACTAGCACAGTACAGGCAGAGGTTCTCCATACGGCGTCGTGTCCTCTCTTGAGGTGTCAGGCGAGACCGGTCGACCTGCATAGCCTCCACGGCGGAAGGCACAAGAACAGATTGCAGGGGACCAGAGGAGAGAGGAGCCGAGGAGGAGAAACGCCTCGTGCGAACAGAGTCCATATCTTGGCGGAGTTCCTGACGCCTTTCGGAAAAACGCATGTCAATGCGAGTGGCTAGGTGAATAAGTTCATGTAGATTAGCAGGAATTTCTCGTGCGGCCAGAACATCTTTAATGTTGCTGGATAGGCCTTTTTTGAAGGTCGCGCAGAGGGCCTCATTATTCCAGGACAATTCTGAAGCAAGCGTACGGAATTGTACGGCATACTCGCCAACGGAAGAATTACCCTGGACCAGGTTCAACAGGGCAGTCTCAGCAGAAGAGGCTCGGGCAGGTTCCTCAAAGACACTTCGGATTTCCGAGAAGAAGGAGTGTACAGAGGCAGTGACGGGGTCATTGCGGTCCCAGAGCGGTGTGGCCCATGACAGGGCTTTTCCGGACAGAAGGCTGACTACGAAAGCCACCTTAGACCTTTCAGTGGGAAACAGGTCCGACATCATCTCCAGATGCAGGGAACATTGGGAAAGAAAGCCACGGCAAAACTTAGAGTCCCCATCAAATTTATCCGGCAAGGATAGGCGTAGACCAGGAGCGGCCACTCGCTGCGGAGGAGGTGCAGGAGCTGGCGGAGGAGATGACTGCTGAAGCTGTGGTAGTAACTGTTGTAGCATAACGGTCAGTTGAGACAGCTGTTGGCCTTGTTGCGCTATCTGTTGTGACTGCTGGGCGACCACCGTGGTGAGGTCAGCGACAACTGGCAGAGGAACTTCAGCGGGATCCATGGCCGGATCTACTGTCACGATGCCGGCTGGCAGGTAGTGGATCCTCTGTGCCAGAGAGGGATTGGCGTGGACCGTGCTAGTGGACCGGTTCTAAGCCACTACTGGTTTTCACCAGAGCCCGCCGCAAAGCGGGATGGTCTTGCTGCGGCGGTAGTGACCAGGTCGTATCCACTAGCAACGGCTCACCTCTCTGGCTGCTGAAGATAGGCGCGGTACAAGGGAGTAGGCAGAAGCAAGGTCGGACGTAGCAGAAGGTCGGGGCAGGCAGCAAGGATCGTAGTCAGGGGAAACGGCAGAAGGTCTGGAAACACAGGCAAGGAACACACAAGGAACGCTTTCACTGGCACTAAGGCAACAAGATCCGGCAAGGGAGTGCAAGGGAAGTGAGGTAATATAGGGAAGTGCACAGGTGATTACCCTAATTGGAACCACTGCGCCAATCAGCGGCGCAGTGGCCCTTTAAATCGCAGAGACCCGGCGCGCGCGCGCCCTAGGGAGCGGGGCCGCGCGCGCCGGGACAGAACAGACGGGGAGCGAGTCAGGTAGGGGAGCCGGGGTGCGCATCGCGAGCGGGCGCTACCCGCATCGCGAATCGCATCCCGGCTGGCAGCGGGATCGCAGCGCCCCGGGTCAGAGGACGTGACCGGAGCGCTGCAGCGGAGAGAGTGAAGCGAGCGCTCCGGGGAGGAGCGGGGACCCGGAGCGCTCGGCGTAACAATCCCTATATATATATATATATATATATATATATATATATATATATATATATAGGATACATCCCTACTGTGTTGATCAAAAAAAAAAAAATATATAAATCTAGTATCCCTGACCTGTAATGTTATTTCTCCTCAGAAATGTATCCAGACCCATTTTGATTTCTTTTAATAAATTCACTATGACCACTTCCTCTGGCAGAGAGTTCCATATTCTCACTTCTCTTACAGTAAAGAATCTGTGCTGGTGTAGAAACCTACTTTTCTCTAGATGTAGAGGATGCCCCCTTGTTATATAAAAGGAAACAAATGCACTCCATAGTGTAACAACACAGGGAAAGTGGTTGCCGCTTTTTACAGTTGGTTGTTTAACTACATACACAACAATGCTAATCTCATGTAGAGGCAAATATAATCCGGTCTGTAGCTGTCCTGCACAGGTAATGCACAGAAACATGGAAAACATCACAAGGAATAGCAGGACTGGAGCTGCGTTGACTTGAACTACCACATCAAAATCTGTAAAACTAATTTTATTTCTCCATAATGCAACGTGTTTTGCAGCACATGCGTGGCTTCATCAGGGTATAAATGAATCATAAGAGAGATGTTGATTGTCTATAACTGAGCTTCTCCTTTAAATAAAAGAATAACTAGTGTAGACATGGGCTCTCAATGTATTTCTCCTATGTTTAGTTCTGCTTTAACGTTGTTAAACATAAAATTGCAGTGGAAAATCAAAATAAATTTACTTTATATCTCGCCAGGACCCTTTTGCAAATCAACATTACTGAATGTGCCTCCATTCAATGAAATGCACATAGCAAAGACATTAACTTCAATCACATGTTCAATGAGGATGACCAAGTGATAATTATATTTTATAGAAGCAATTTGCTGAAAATGAAAGTCAAGAATATTGGTCTGAAATAAGCTGGTTTATCACACATAACCATTTATTCTTAGGAAAGCCAAGATAGCTATAAGATTTTTTTTACTGCTGTCTCAACCCTCCTTTAACAACTCTTCAAAACCACATGAGTATTGCTCTTTTATCTGATCTTTCTTTAGATTTGGTTTATATCTATTTTATACTACTTTAATGATTATAACTCTTAAAACATTATATTAGGATTTTACTTTACAGACAAGTTATGTAGGGCAAAAGTAGACGTAGACAGCATAGGACACCTATTCAAAATGCAGGGGTGTGGAAATGTTATAAAAAAATACTTGTCCATGGGACTAAAATGGAGCAAAATCTACTTGTCCCTCATGACGATCCACTTGTCCAGGCCAATTTTCGCTGTTACGCTCTCATTTTTTCCTCCTCGCCCTATAATAGCCATAACTACCTACTATAATGATACCTTTTAGTAAAAGATAATTTTGCAGATTTGGTGGTTTTCTTTTCTACACCATTTACCTTGTTGAGATAACATGTTGTTTTCATACTTTAGGCCACCTGATTACAGCAATATGAGTTTTGTATAGTTTACGTCATGTGTTACACATTTTTAAAAAATTCTGAACTTTTTTGACCCCTGTAGCTTTATTTTTTTCCACATACCAGGCTGTATGAGGGCTCTTTTTCTGCGCCATAATCATTTTTTTGGATCAGTACCATTTTGGTATTGATCTGACTTTTTTTTTATCACTTTTTAACTTTTTTTTTCTGGGATATTATAAAACTTGCAATTCTGTGGTTTGGTATTTTTTTTTTAATTTACCGTACGGGATACAAAATGTTATATTTTAATAGGTCGTACAATTACGCACAAAGCGATACCAAATATGTTTAATTTTATTATGTTTGCATGTTTTTATTTAGGAAAAGGGGGTGATTTGAACTTTTAACATGGAAGGGTTAATGTGTGTTTTTTTTTACTTTTATTAAAACTTTTATTTTTTTACACTTTATTAGACTTATAAGAGGAATCATTAGATTCCGCATACAGATGAATAGAGTTCTATTGAACTCAATTGATGTGTGTGCTCTGTGATCCATTGATAGAGCCTGGTCCAGCCAGGCTCTATCAATGACAGAGCCACGGGACAGCACAGAACAGAGGTAAGCCCATACGGCTACCTCCATAGTGGATCTCCCCCTCACAATCACTCTGAAGGGGGGCGATCCACCCCACTAGCCCACCAGGGAGCATTCACATGTCCCTTTAGACGCCCCTGTCAGCTTTGACAGTGACGATCCAAAGGATTAATGCCAGCCACGGTGATTGCCACATGCTGGCTATTAGCGGCGGCCCCTGGCTTCTGAGAACAGCCGGGGGCTGCAGAGTATGGAGCGGACATGAGTCCGGAGCCCGCTCCATACAGACTGCTGAGCACCGCATGCTAGCTATTAGCGGCGGTGTGAAACTTGCGCCCCATGCAGACGTGCGACCGCCCCTCCCCTCAGCTCTCCGAAGCTAGAGCTGGGGGGAGCGAAGGTCAAGAACGCAGGTCTGCACGGGGCGCAAGAAGCCACGCCGCCTCATATCCCCCTCGCACGTCTGCAGGGCAGAAAGAAGGCAGAGCAGGGGAGAGACAGCTTCTCATCTCCCCCTGCTCTGCTTCAGAGGATGCAAGTTTCCACAGCCGGGGGCTGTAGAATATGGAGCGGGCACGAGTCGGGAGCCCGCTCCATACAGACTGCAGAGTGCCGCAGCGCTTGTCAGGTCCGGCCCTGCTTGCCCGAAGCCGGGCTAAGGGCCGGAAAAATTCACCTGCCCAGCGCCCGAAACTGCATGTCCCGGGCGTCAGGCGATAGGAATCCCACATCCCTGAAAATGTGTGTGGATCCCTTGTCCTGTAAACAGCTAGGTTGTTACCTGTCGAATTATTAATTGGGGAAAGCGAGTGGCATTGAGTTTTGCTCTCTAGCATGTCAGCAGATCCAACCTTTTCTCAAGGACAACCACAGCCAAATGAATAGTCATAAAGTCATGTAATAATTTATAGGCTATTTGTGCTCCACTGGGAATCCTAGGTAGAAAAGATATATGTTAGGCAGCTCTCACATCACTTTTTCCAGGTAGTTTTACCTTAAAGTGTACCTGTCATCAACAAAAACTACCATTATATGTATATTTGTAATATGTGCACATTTTTGTATGCACAGCTACTGTCTATGTGTCTCTGCTAAGGAAAACCAGGAATCTGTGCACTGAGGACAAGCAGGGCTATGTACACTGAGGACAACCAGGGCTCTGTGCACTGAGGACAAGCAGGGCTGTGTACACTGAGGACAAGCAGGGCTGTGTACACTGAGGAGAAGTGGGGTTCTGTACACTTAGGACAAGCAGGGCTCTGTGCAGTAAGGACAAGCAGGGCTGTGTACACTGAGGACAAGCAGGGCTGTGTACACTGAGGACAAGCAGGGCTCTGTACACTGAGGACAAGCAGGGTTCTGTGCAGTGAGGACAAGCAGGGCTCTGTGCAGTGAGGACAAGTGGGGGGATCTGTACTCTGAGGACAAGCAGGGCTTTGTACTCTGAGGACAAGCGGGGCTCTGTACAATGAGGGCAAGTGTGGATCTGTGCACTGAGGACAAACAGGGCTCTGTACACTGAGGACAAGCAGGGCTCTGTACACTGAGGACAAGCAGGGCTCTGTGCAGGGCTGCCATCAGAAATTTTGAGGCCTCTAAAGGAGTTGTCTGGTTAAAAATAACTTATCCCCTATCCAAGGATAGGGGATAAGTTATAGATTGCGGGGGGGGGGGGGGGGGGGGGGTCCAAGCATTGGGCCCCCCGCTATCTCCTGCATGGGGTCCCAGCAGTCGGCTGGAAGGGGGCATGCCGTACTCCGCACGGAGCGCCGGCCGACATGCCCCTCCATGTACCCCATAGAGATACATGGAGGGGGTGTGCCAACCGCGGCTTCCTGCGGGGTACAGACGTCAGCTTCCAGCAAACTGCCGGGGCGTGTGCAGGAGATCCTGCAAACTATAACTTATCTCCTAAGTTATTTTTCACCAGACTACTCCTTTAACAGAGGGGCCTACCCAAACCATATAGAAGCAACTATTAACAGAGGGGCCTACCAAAACTATATAGGGGGCTCCATTCAGTTTGGGTAGGCCCCTCTGTTAATAGTTGCCCCATAGTTGTGGTAGGCCCTTCTGTTAATAGTTACCCTCAAAGGTGTAGCTAGAAAATTACCTCAGGGCTCCCTACCCCATTTTTTTGGTGGGGTTCCGACTGCTGAGACCCCCACCGATCACCTCGGTTAAAGTGGTTCTCCAGCTGTTGGAAAGGTAAAACTCCCATCATGTCTGAAGAGCCTCTGGCGATGGGAGTTGTAGTTTTGTAACAGCTGGAGAGACACAGATTGGACACAGTTTTACCCATCATCACTGCAGAACTTACAAGTGACTACAGCTCTGTTGGGACAGTCAGAATACCCAATGATATCAGTGACCTGAGTGACGTCTTCTGACTTGAGTGATATCTTCTCTATTATCTTTTCTTCTTCATCTGGTCCAGAGACCAGGTCTTCATCCAACTCCATTTTCTCTGCAGAGTCTGACATCCAGACATCGTTGGCTCCTCACTTTGTCAGCAGATCCTCATCCTCTGCATGAAGACAATAATCATTATAACCTTGCCAGAAAGTGTACCCTAAATAAAATACTGCCCCACACTGTACCCTGAATATAATACTGCTATACACTGTACCCACTAAATATAATCCTGCCACACACTCTAACCTGAATATAATGCTGCCCCACACTGTATCCACTGAATATAATCCTGCCACACACTTTATCCACTGAATATAATACTGCCACACACTGTACCCTCTGAATATAATACTGCCACACACTGTATCCACTGAATATAATCCTGCCACACACTGTATCCACTGAATATAATACTGCCACACACTGTACCCTCTGAATATAATACTGCCACACACTGTATCCACTGAATATAATCCTACCACACACTGTACCCTGAATATAATACTGCCATACACTGTATCCACTGAATATAATACTGCCACACACTGTATTCAATGAATATAATACTGCCACACACTGTATCCACTGAATATAATACTGCCACACATGCATACACATCCCCTCTTATACATATACATCCCCTCTTATCCTCTGTGTCCTCATCAATCTTCATAACCTCCTGCCAAACCTCTCCTCATCACTACTATAACCCCCCGCACCTCTCCTCATCACTATTATAACCCCCCACACCCCTCCTCATCACTCCCATAACCCCCCTGCACCTCTCATCACCTCCATAACCCCCCCCCCCGCACCTCTTATCACCCCCATAACCCCCCTGCACCTCTCATCACCCCCCGGCACCCATCATCACCTCCATAACCTGCCTGCGCCTCTTATCACCCCCATAAACCCCCCGCACCTTTTATCACCCCCATAACCCCCCTGCACCTTTCATCACCCCCCGGCACCTCTCATCACCCCCATGCACTTCTTATCACCCCCATAAACCCCCTGTACCTCTTATCACCCCCATAACCCCCCTGCACCTTTTATCACTCCCATAACACCCCCTGCACCTTTTATCACCCCCATAACCCCCCCACATCACTTATCACCACCATAACACCCCTCCCCTGCACCTCTTATCACCCCCATAAACCCCCCCACACCTCTCATCACCATTGTAGTCTCCTAACCACCAAACGCCCCCCCCCCCCCCCGTGCCAGTTTGCCTACCCTGACGGGGATCGTTGCAATGGCGTAAGGGCTGCTGCTGCTTCTGTCACTGCACGGGGAGGATGCTGGAGATCGCGCGGGGATGTAGGCAGGGACAGGTCAGGTGATTGGAGTAGACGTGCGTGCCTGCGCGGGGCACGTCTCTACTCCCATCAGCCCCTGGCCTGTCCGGCCCTGCTATGATTCTTAAGGGGCCCGCACCCTAGAAATAGGTAATTTAATAGAAATTTGCGGGCCCCCCGGACTATGAGGCCCGGTCATAGTCCTGGCGGGCACACAGCGGTCAGTGAGTGACAGTGTAAATTAAAAAAAAAAAAGGCCCAGGGATGTCCGGGCCCCCTGAAGCTCCAGGCCCCATACAGGTGTATGGGTTGTACCCCCCTGATGGCGGCCCTGGCTTTGTGCACTGAGGATAAGCTGGGCTCTGTACACTGAGGACAAGCAGGGCTCTGTGCACTGAGGACAAGCAGGGCTCTGTGCACCGAGGACAAGCAGGGCTCTGCACCGAGGACAATCAGGGCTCTGTACACTGAGGACAAGCAGGGCTCTGTGCACTGAGGACAAACATGACTCTGTACACTGAGGACAAGCAGGGCTCTGTACACTGAGGACAAGCAGGGCTCTGTGCACCGAGAACAAGCAGGGCTCTGTACACTGAGGACAAGCAGGGCTCTGTACACTGAGGACAAGCAGGCCTCTGTGCAGTGAGGACAAGCAGGGCTCTGTGCACTGAGGACAAGCAGGGCTCTGTGCAGTGAGGACAAGCATGGCTCTGTGCAGTGAGGGCAAGCAGTGCTCTTTGCAGTGAGGACAAGCAGGGCTCTGTGCACTGAGGACAAGCAGGGCTCTGTGCACTGAGGACAAGCAGGGCTCTGTGCACTGAGGACAAGCAGGACTCGGTACACTAAGGACAAGTTGGGCTCTGTACATCGATGACAAGCAGGGCTCTGTGCACCGAGAACAAGCAGGGCTTTGTACACTGAGGGCAAGCAGGGCTCTGTACACTGAAGAGAAGCAGGGCTCTGTGCACTGAGGACAAGCAGAGCTCTATGCAGTGAGGACAAGCAGGGCTCTGTGCAGTGAGGACAAGCAGGGCTCTGTACACTGAGGACAAGCAGGGCTCTGTACACTGAGGACAAGTAGGGCTCTGTACACTGAGGACAAGTAGGGCTCTGTACACTGAGGACAAGCAGGGCTTTGTACACTGAGGACAAGCAGGGCTCTGTACACTGAGGACAAGCAGGGCTCTTTACACTGAGGACAAGCAGGGCTCTGTGTAGTGAGGACAAGCAGGGCACTGTGCAATGAGGACAAGCAGCGTTCTGTACACTCAGGACAAGCAGGGCTCTTTACACTGATGACAAGCAGGGTTCTGTACACTGAGGACAAGCAGGGCTCTGTTCACTGAGGACAACCAGGGCTCTGTACACTGAGGACAAGCATAGCTCTGTACACTGAGGACAGGCAGGGCTCTGTACACTGAGGCCAAGCAGGGCTCTGTACACCGAGGACAAGCAGGGCTCTGTACACTGAGGACAAGCAGGGCTCTATTCACTGAGGACAAGCAGGGCTCTGTACACTGAGGACAAGCAGGGCTCTGTACACTGAGGACAAGCAAGGCTCTGTACACTGAGGACAGGCAGGACTCTGTACACTGAGGACAAGCAGGGCTCTGTACACTGAGGACAAGCAGGGCTCTGTGCACTGAGGACAAGCAGGGATCTGTGCACTGAGGACAAACATGGCTCTGTACACTGAGGACAGGCAGGGCTCTGTACACTGAGGCCAAGCAGGGCTCTGTACACCGAGGACAAGTAGGGCTCTGTACACTGAGGACAAGCAGGGCTCTGTACACTGAGGACAAGCAGGGCTCTGTACACTGAGGACAAGCAGGGCTCTGTACACTGAGGACAAGCAGGGCTCTTTACACTGAGGACAAGCAGGGCTCTGTGTAGTGAGGACAAGCAGGGCACTGTGCAATGAGGACAAGCAACGTTCTGTACACTGAGGACAAGCAGGGCTCTGTACACTGATGACAAGCAGGGCTCTGTACACTGAGAACAAGCAGGGCTCTGTACACTGAGGACAAGCAGGGCTCTGTGTAGTGAGGACAAGCAGGGCACTGTGCACTGAGGACAAGCATGGCTCTGTACACTGAGGACAAGCAGGGCTCTGCACACTGAGGACAAGCAGGGCTCTATTCACTGAGGACAAGCAGGGCTCTGTACACTGAGAACAAGCAGGGCTCTGTACACTGAGGACAAGCAGGGCTCTGTGTAGTGAGGACAAGCAGGGCTCTGTGCACTAAGGACAAGCATGGCTCTGTACACTGAGGACAAGCAGGGCTCTGCACACTGAGGACAAGCAGGGCTCTATTCACTGAGGACAAGCAGGGCTCTATTCACTGAGGACAAGCAGGGCTCTGTACACTGAGGACAAGCAGGGCTCTGTGCACTGAGGACAAGCAGGGATCTGTGCACTGAGGACAAGCATGGCTCTATTCACTGAGGACAAGCAGGGCTCTGTACACTGAGGACAAGCAGGGCTCTGTGCACTGAGGACAAGCAGGGATCTGTGCACTAAGGACAAGCATGGCTCTGTACACTGAAGACAAGCAGGGCTCTGTACACTGAGGACAAGCAGGGCTCTGCACACTGAGGACAAGCAGGGCTCTATTCACTGAGGACAAGCAGGGCTCTATTCACTGAGGACAAGCAGGGCTCTGTACACTGAGGACAAGCAGGGCTCTGTGCACTGAGGACAAGCAGGGATCTGTGCACTGAGGACAAGCATGGCTCTATTCACTGAGGACAAGCAGGGCTCTATTCACTGAGGACAAGCAGGGCTCTGTACACTGAGGACAAGCATGGCTCTGTACACTGAGGACAGGCAGGGCTCTGTACACTGAGGCCAAGCAGGGCTCTGTACACCGAGGACAAGCAGGGCTCTGTACACTGAGGACAAGCAGGGCTCTATTCACTGAGGACAAGCAGGGCTCTGTACACTGAGGAGAAGCAGGGCTCTGTACACTGAGGACAAGCAGGGCTCTGTACACTGAGGACAAGCAGGGCTCTGTACACTGAGGACAAGCAGGGTTCTGTACACTGAGGACAAGCAGGGCTCTGTACATTGAGGACAAGCAGGGTTCTGTACACTGAGGTCAAGCAGGGCTCTGTACACTGAGGACAAGCAGGGCTCTGTACACTGAGGACAAGCAGGGCTCTGTACACCGAGGACAAGCAGGGCTCTGTACACTGAGGACAAGCAGGGCTCTGTGCAGTGAGGCTCTGTGACGTGCTCCCGGCTCAACCTTTAGTTCACAGGACTGAACATGTTACATGCTCACCCTTGATATATCTGTTATATTTATTTTTATAGTATAATTAATTAGTTTGGTTATTACATCTCGGAATGTTGGAAGCAAAAATATTGACTGTTGAATCAGCTGACAATGTGGCTCCCATTTGTAAACATCCCTCTTACTTTTGGTCAGAAATTGTCTTTGCGCATTGCGCTTTATTCATGGAGCCCAACCAATGTGTACTTTACCTTTCCTTATAGTATGTGTTTTTTGTGGGTGTTTGTTTTGGTGCCTTCTATGTCTTTTATACATATATTTTCTGTTCATTATTTTTAGAACCCATGTTCAGACTGTCACCTATCATGCCATTCCATGTCCAAAGATATTATACTGTGTAATATACTTGCTTAAAAAAAGCCCATGTATGATCTCAATGTACTCACCCTCCCTATCACTATATCTATATTTTTATTGTATGTCCTCCAGACTCTGCAGCTTCTGCTTGCTCCCCCTTGACACATCACACATCCCTTCAGTTGAGCCTCCTGAGCTAAATGTGTGATCTGTAGTTCTCGAAGGGAGTGGGTGAAGCAGTAAAGCAGTCAAGACAACACAAAGAAGAAAGATTGGAGTACACAGCACTATATTACCCCATGCAATTACTTTAAGAATCTATTTAAAGGGGCATTCTGGAAAAAGGCTTTTAAATCAACTGGTGCCTGAAAGTTAGACAGATTTGTAAATTACTTCTATTTAAAAAGCGTAATCCCTCCAGTACTTATCATCTGTTGTATACTCCAGAGGAAGTTGTGTAATTCTTTCCAGTCTCACCACAGTGGTCTCTGCTGCCACCTCTGTTCATGTCAGGAACTGTCCTGAGCAAGAGATGTTTACTATAAGGATTTGCTACTGCTCTTGACAGTTCCTGACAAGGACAGGCTTTATTTGTACATCCATTATTTGGTGATTCTATTGCGCTCCTGCACCTTGTGCATTGGATTGCTCGCATATCCTGGCGCATAAGATTTAGAACATGTTTATCATATTTTTATGCCAGAAAGAATGACTCTGTATGATACTGTAGACAGTTTCCAGTTTCCGTCCAAAAATGGGGCACAATGTAGTTTAAAACACATTCATCTTCTGGCGTTTATTGTGGATTTGGATATTTCGATTTGGCCCTGAAAAAAAAATTACACAGTTAGCAGCTCCTGAAGTGGCTTCGGCAATGCCAGTGGCTCCTCAGGCGGCTCTGGTGCAGCCATGTGGGAAGGAGCAACAATGTCGGGGAGTGTACAGGCCACATGAAATTGGTCGGAGGAATCAAGGTTATTCCTCCCTATTTCATATCCAAACATTAAAGGGGTACTCCGGCGCTTAGACATCTTATCCTGTATGCAAAGGATAGGGGATAAGATGCCTGATCGCAGGAGTCCCGCCACTGGGTACCCCGTGATCTTGCACGTGGCACCCCGATTGTAATCAGTCCCCGGAGCGTGTTCGCTCCGGGTCTGATTACCGGCGACCACACCCCCTCCCATAGGCTTGCATTGAGGGGCAGAGCGTGATGTCACACGAGGGCGGAGGCGTGACGTCACACGCCGCCGGCCCTGTGGTTGCCGGTAATCAGACCCAGAGCGAACACGCTCCGGGGACTGATTACAATCGGGGTGCCACATGCAAGATCACGGGGGTACCCAGCGGCACGACTCCCGCGATCAGGCATCTTATCCCTATCCTTTGGATAGGGGATAAGATGTCTAAGCACTGGAGAACCCCTTTAACATGACATGGAGGGGATTGGACTATGACGGGGAATGGCTATATGAGGGGAATGGATGTATGAGAGGAAAATGCTATATGAATTTCATATAGCCATTCCCCTCATGTAAGTGCTCCACTTTATATCACCATTCCCTTATATAGCTGTTTTCCTACATATAGCCAATTCCCCTCATATCCATTACACTCATATCATATTCTGAAATGAGGTGAATGGCTATGTGAAATAGGGGTATTTCACCATTTGTTTATTATATTGCCATCGCACATCTAAAGCGCAATATTTATGATCCATGATCACAATTGCACATTTTCCCTATCTCTTGAATCCCGATCCTCTAGTAAAAGCATGATTATATGTTAACTTTTTTCCCCATAGTAGACTATAATGAAAATATTCACAGCATAATACAGCACTAAGACAGACCTCAATGGCCTAAACTTCCTTCCTGCATAAAAGGGAAATCCTAGAGCTAACTGCTCCCTGACTAAGCAGTTTGTACAACTGGATTTCTGATGTGCGTTGGACTGACTTATAGTGCATTTTGTATAGTCAGAGAATAGCAGATTTATCATGCACCCACACTAGTATGACAGTACTAAAACTAAGACAGTCAGTCTTAGAGAAAGATGGCCAAAATTAGACAAAATTGTTGATCCCCCTCCTGTATATGGGAATTATGGGTTATTTAGTTTTAATAGAAGGTGGTTGCAGGATGACCTAATAACTATGTACAAATATATCAGGCTTCAGTACAGAGATCTCTCTCATGACCTATTTATACATAGGACTGTATCTATAACAAGGAGGCATTCTCTACATATAAAGGAAAGAAGGTTTCTTCACTGTAAGAGCAGTGAGACAATGGAACTCTCTGCAGAGGAAGTGGTTATGGTGAACACAATAAGGTTCAAAAGGGGCCTGGGTGCATTTCTGGAGAGTAATAACATTACAGGTTATGGATACTAGATCTATAGGAACAGAATGTTAATCCAGAGAGTTATTCTGGATCTGACAGATTTAGAGTAAAGTATTGTAGGAATGTGTTCTTCCTGTGAGGATAATTGGCCTCTATCTTATGCAGAGTAATAGGCGAAACTGGATGTCTTTTTAAAGACATAGATACTACTGTATTTGGATTTTATTATGCTTGCATTGTCAGTTACTTAACACAACTACATTACCATTTGTTCTCTTATAGGTAATCTTGGCAGGGTGGATTTTATCTCGGAATTCGAGTATGACCTCTTTATAAGACCTGATACCTGTAACCCTCGTTTTCGTGTCTGGTTCAACTTTACTGTGGAGAATACTAAAGAAAACCAGGTAAGCAAAAATGATAGTATTGATTTCTTCTAGAATTTTTGTATTCCATATCCATAATATGTCTGAAACTACGATTACTATGTTTACAATGTTTTTAACTGATGGATTGATTCAAGCTGCTTGTCTTTTATCATAATCTTAAAGTTTACAGAAAGTCGTCATGTCAATATTTGCTGAATTACTGTATCTAAAAACTTTGCTTACACTGACTTTTTTGTGCTGTTTGGATACTCTTGCACTTTTTGCTATTTAACTGGAATGAATAGCTCGAATCAATACTAGATAGCATATAACAAATACCATACTTTGCTTGCAATTTTTTCTTGTTTGGTTGACATCTTGCTTTGTGGCATTTTTAGCTCTAAATATTGATCTTTTGTAATGTATTAGGCAGAAAAAAGGTAGTTGCATGTGACCTTCAGTGCACACAATGTGTTTGTCCCTTTTAAGTCTGCTCATCGAGAAAATATCTTTGAGCGAAAACTTTATGCAGACATCTTGTAACAAACCACAGTAAGTCTTGGGCTGACGTCCATTAGGATGACCTTGTTGCCTATTATTTCCATCTATATATAAAGGATGTATCATTGTAAATTGAAACTATGCAAAATTTTTAAACTGCCTTTGTATTGCATAATACCGAATTATGATTTTTCCAGTCAACACCAAGCTGACAGATTTTTAAAAAACCTGTATGGTGTTAGAATAACATTCAGAGTGTTGACAGTGTGAAATTAGTGCTCCCATTACTATTTTTACCCCCCGAGAGACCCCACCATTGTGCACAGCTATTTCTCTATCTCTCTATTTTATAGGCAGCTCCAAAGCTGGGCTGTTTGCTTAAAATACACACATAGGCACTTCCTTCCTTATTTGTCTGGTCAAATTGCAGCACAACACGTAGTCCCTGCAGCTATACCATAACATAGTGCTGGTGAATTTGCACTGGACTAAATGAGTTGGCACAGTGCTGTACTGTACAGTACTATAGTTGGTGTGGGGAGGAAAACAGGGTGTTACTGATACACTGGCTTTGTGTGCTATGTAGGCAGAAATTAAAGACGGGGCATGAAATGGGTTACATTAAGCACTCAACTAGATGAGAGGGCAGCCATGATTGACTTTAAAGGCAGAGCTTTTATCCTTCTTGAGAGGGCCGACATGCTCACAGATTTCAGGTACATAGCCCAGGCCCTCTCCTCTTCACCCATCTCTCCTCATCTCCTCTCCCCTTTTCTATCTTCTCTTTTCTGTACAAAGCACTTGTTAAGCCCTAACCCTTTCATGTGTTTCATGTTGCTGTCTAGATTTTCCCTAACAGGCATTGGACATCATATTGCAAATATGTGAGACATTTAATGGCCAACACTTCAAAATAGTTTTTTGGGCGTACAAGTCATATATAGTAAATAAAGTTATTTAAAATATGTTAGGAATCACATTGACTATCACATGGAGGTAAATTGTTTGAAATGATAGTAATTCCATAATTTACTTGCCTTGCCTTTTCCTACCACAGGCAGTTTGAATAGGGTTACTGTGCATATGTTTGTTCCATTCAAAATCCTCAATGCCACAGCCTACAGTCATGTAGCATTGAGAGTGGTAACTGGAGTCTTCATTCTAAGGGGCAATTGATCCACCAACAATCTAATATCTATTACTTATCTACTGGTTAGGTAATATTTTTTTGAATGAAGTGGCCCTTTAATGGTTTTTCTACATATTGCATTTTGCCAAGCTGTGTTACGGGAGTATTGTTGTTATTGCCTTTTGTATCATACTGTTAATAATTGCCTGGCCAAAACACTCCCCAATCTTCCAGAATACAAAATACTGAACAAGTGAGAAGCTTTGAAAAGGTGTAAATTTACTGCTAAAAATAAGCTGTAAGAGTGCTGCAATTCTAGATATGAATGGACTATAAGATGAATTAACATAAAGGAAAACTTCATGAAAAGTCACTCAGAATTATGTGTAAATTATACAGGAAAATGCTAAGTAGGAAACCTTCAAAAACCATTGTATGAACAGAAGAACGCGTTCAACCTTGTTTATTCAGAATTATTATAGTCTTTTAATATACAGGGTTTATGCCCTCTGTCTATTTGAGTCTTCAGGTTGCAATTCATCATATGACAATGACAAGGTCATAGCAGGCATCAACACTGTCAGGCCATTGATGTTTAATTTTATAAGGGTGTTATGGTAGGAGAGGAAAAAAATCTAATCATGTTTAAAGAAAAATAATGTACATTAGGGTTTCCAAGGTTCCAAGTGCAGTATTCAAATTTCTAACCATTATGGTCACTGGGGTCCATTGCAATTTTTTTATATATGTTGCAGAGGGATTTTCTGTTTCCCCGAAAATACACCCTACCCCGAAAATAAGCCCTAGCTGGATTATCGGGGTGGGCTGCAATTTAAGCCCTACCCTGAAAATAAGATCCGGACCGTGGCCGCCAGTAATGCGGACCGGAACTCTTCCTCCCCTTTGGCTGGTCCCTTGGCAAGTTAAATGAGTTGGGGCAGGGACACTGTCGCTTTAAAACGTCCGCGCATATGCACGCCCGACGTCACAGACATGTCCCTGCCCCGGCTTCTAAGCAGCAGAAGGAGATCACGCCGCCGAGAGCTGCGGCTTCAGGTTCGGACGCTATGAAGGTGGGGTAGTGCTGGTTTCCGCTGGGGATGAAATGTGTAGTTTATAATGGCAGAGGGGTGGGGGGCACTGTAGGAGTGTGGAGGACGATGGGGGAAGGGGAGGATGGGGGCTGTAGCAGTGTGGAGGATGGGGGGGCTGCAGGAGTGTGGAGGATGGGGGCTGTAGCAGTGGGGAAGATGGGGGGGGGGTGCGGCATCCTCCACACTGCTACAGCCCCCCATTCTCCACGCTGCCACAGCCCCCCATCCTCCACACTGCTACAGCCCCCCATACTCCCACAGCCCCCCATCCTCCACACTCCTGCAGTCCCCCATAAATAAATAAGCCCTACCCTGAAAATAAGCCCCGGTCTTATTTTCGGAGAAACACGGTAGGTGTCATGGCTGTATTATAAACAGAAGCCTTGATGTGCATGTGAACAGAGAAGGCCCTCTCTACCAATGGAACAGGGGTGCAGTTGCTCTGGGTGCTCCTGCCTGGGCGTGAGCTATGGCTATGGAGTCTGTACTCTCTGTATGATGTATTGCATCTTCTGTTCTTTGTAACACTACCATCAAGACTGAAGTATAGCCAGGAGTGCTGTCAGTGGCCTAGATAAAAAAAAATAATGTTAAGAGGGGCCAGCCGCTGCTTTTTTATCAGTTTAAGGGGTACTCCGCTGCTCAGCGTTTGGAACAAACTGTTCCGAACGCTGGAGCCGGCGCCAGGAGCTCGTGACATCATAGCCCTGCCCCTTCATTACGTTATTCCCCGCCCCCTCAATGCAAGTCTACATTTCACATTTTCTTTACTCAATATTAGTGATAAATGTCCTCTTTCTACTTAAAGGGGTACTCCCCTGCTCAGCGTTTTGAACAAACTGTTCCAAACACTGGACACGGTGCCGGGAGCTCGTGACATCATAGTCCCACCCCCTTATGATGTCACGACCCACCCCTCCCATAGACTTGCATTGAGGGGGCGGGGTGTGATGTCATGATGGGGTGGGGCTATGATGTCACGAGCTCCCGGCGCCGGCTCCAGCGTTCGGAACAGTTTGTTCAAAACGCTGACCAGCGGAGTACCCCTTTAAGTAGGAAGAGGACAACATTTATCACTAATATTGAGTAAAAAAATTTGAAATGTAAAAGTGAAGACTAAAGGCAGGATTTTATATATGTCATATGTGTTTTGTACTGTTTTATATTGTTTGCAGCTAAGGAGTTAACACAGAGTTAGTTAAAACAAAAAGCAAACCAAAAAACTCCCGAAAGTAATGGAGGAGCTTGCTCTAACCCCTTCATCCCCTGAGTTTAGTCAGATGTAAACTTAGCCTCTCTAGTGAGAGAAGGTGTCAGGCAGCCCTCCTGCTGAGAGGCCTGCCAGTTTGCCTTTCCATGAGGTGGAAAGTAATTTCTGTCAGAGAAGATAGCTGAGTCCTATCAGGGTTCTACTGCTGCTTACTTCAGGGAACAAGTAAAGGGACTAGAGTAAAAACTACAATCTTCAGGTACCCCAATGCACTTCAGTTTTGTGGGTTACCCCTGCTCCAGCCATTACCCGCCTGTTAGGCTGGGTTCCCACTACGTTGTCTCCCATACGGGAGCGCATACGGCAGGGGGGAGCTGAAACCTCGCGCTCCCGTATGCCTTCGTATGCGCTCCCGTATGTAATTTATTTCAATGAGCCAACCGGAGTGAAACTTTTGGTCTGGTCGGCTCATTTTTGCGCCGTATGCGCTTTTTCACCAGACCCAAACTGTGGTTAAGGTCCCACGGTTTTAGGTCCGGTTGTAAAAGCGCATACGGCGCAAAAATGAGCCGACCGGACCGAATGTTTCACTCCGGTCAGCTCATTGAAATGAATTACATACGGGAGCACATACGAAGGCATACGTAGTGGGAACCCAGCCTTATACTGTAAACAAGACTTTGCTTCCATTCGTGGAAGATTATTTTGTTGGCTTGTATAAGTTACCATGTTGTTTGGCCATTTTACTGCACCTTACCTTCACGGACATTATACAAAGGAGACTACAATTACCTTATGCTTGGGGAGACTACAATTACAATGACCTTTTGTGCAGCCCTCTTTATTACAGTGCTAACTCCTGAAGTAAAGGAAAACAGAAAGGGACCAATGAAGTGCTACAAGTCACAGACATCCAAATCTCCCTGCTGTACCAACTGCACTTCCTCTGGGTTGCCAAAGGTGCCCCTTTAGAGCCCCTAAGTGGGATATCACTGGAGGGGGGGGGGCTGTTTGCGGGAAGTATTAACACGGGAAAGGAGGCCATTTTTCATTTTTGCACTTTTGTTTTTCCCTCCTGTTTTTACACATTCAGACCCATATGAGGGCTTGTTTTTTTGCGCCACCAACTTTATTTTGTAATGACATCAATCATTTCACCACAAAATCTACAGCGAAACTATAAAAAAAATATTTGTAGGGCAAAAAATTTTTTTTTAAAACACCCTTTTGTAACTTTTGAGGGCTTCCGATTCTATTCAGTGCACTTTTCGGTAAAAATGACACCTTATCTTCATTCTGTAGGTCCATACGGTTACATGGATACCTAATTTATATAGGTTTTATTTTATTTTACTACCTAAAACAAATTATAACTGTAACGCCGAGCGCTCTGGGTCCAGCGGCATCCCCGGCTTGTAACAGCGCTCCGGTCACTGTCCCTGACCTGGAGCGCTGTCCCCCTGCCTGCGGCGGGGATGTGATCCGCGTGGCGGGACGTCCCCGCCCACGGGTCGCATCCCAAGTCACTTACCAGTCGGGTCCTGCTGTGTCTTCCTCCCGGCGCGCGAGGCCCCGCTCCCTAGGGCGCGCGTGCACCGGCTCACTGAAATTTAAAGGGCCAGTGCACCACTAATTGGTGCCTGGCCCAATCAAGTTAAAATGCATAAATACTCACTTCCTCTTCCTCCCCTTGCCGGATCTCGTTGCCTTGTGCCCTGAGAAAGCAATTTATGTATTTGCCTAGCCTGTGTATCTGACCTTCTGCCGTTGCCCCTGACTACGAACCATTGCTGCCTGCCCTGACCTTCTGCTACGTCTGACCTTGTCTTTGCCTTGTCCTTTTGTACCACGCCTGTCTCAGCGGCCAGAGGGGTGGAGTCGCTACTAGGGGACACGACCTGGTAGTTACCGCCGCAGCAAATCCATCCCGCTTTGCGGCAGGCTCTGGTGAACACCAGTAACTACTTAGAACCGATCCCCCAGTACGACCCGCGCCATCGCCTCTCTGGCACAGAGGATCCACCTCCAGTGTCCTCACCAGCTGCTAGTTCAGATCCTGACAATAACTATATGCATCAAAAATAGTATGTTTAAAATTGTCATCTTCTGACCCCTATAACTTTTTTATTTTTCCGTATTCCGTATCATTTTTTGCGCCATGATCTGAAGTTTTTATTGGAAGCAGGTTTGTTTTGAAGGGACTTTTTGATCGCTTTTTATACATTTTATGTAAGCGCCATTGACCGTGCAGTTTCATTAACGTTCTATTTTTATAGTTCGGACATTTGGGCACGCGGCTATAACACATATTTTTATTTTTATTATGTTTACATATTTTTTATATTGAATTTGGGAAAACTGGGGTGATTCAAACTTTTAATATGGAAAGGGTTAATGGGTGTTTTTTTAAACTTTTATCCAACTTTTTTTTATACACTTTACTAGTCCCCTTAGGGGACTTTTAAGAGGAATCATGAGATTCCTCATACAGATCAATGGAATTCCATAGAACGCCATTGATCTGTGTGCTCTGCGCTCAATTGATAGAGCCTGGCTGAACCAGACTTTATCAATCTCAGAGCCGTAGCAGCCAAGGAAGGAAAGGTAAGCCCTCCGGCTACCTCCACAGTGAATCACCCCCCGCAATCGTGCTGGTGGGGGGGTCTAGTGTTGTGTGGTGATGGAGGGCGATAAACATAGACATATGTGGTATTTCGGCGTGCATAAATGTCCGAACTATAAAAATATAATGTTAATTAAACTGCACGGTCAATGGTGTATACGTAAAAAAAAAAATAAGTCCAAAATTGCAGTTTTGGTCATTTTGCATATCCTAAAAAAAAGTATAAAAAGTCCCATCAAAACAAAAATGGTACCAATAAAAACTACAGATCATGGCACAAATACATCTCTGTATACGGAAATATAAAAATTTTTTTTTTACAGAAGTAAACAAAATCAAACCTATGTAAGTTGGGTATCATTTTAATTGTATGGACCTGCAGAATAAAGACGTTGATTTTACTGATATGTGCACACTGCGTAGAAACGTAAGCCGACAAAATTTAAAAAATATTGGTTTTTTTTCAATTTTGTCCCACGAATAATTTTTTTAGGGTTTTGCCATAGATTTTGTGGTAAAATGATTGTTTCATTACAAAGTAAAATTGGTAGCACAAAAAAAGCCCTCATATGGGTCTGTAGGTGGAAAATTGAAAATGTTGAATGAAAATAAGAATATTGGGCAGACTAGATGGGCCGTATGGTTCTTATCTGCCAACATATTCTATGTTTCTGTGTTACTCTAGCCTTAGCCTGACTAGTTTGTTATTTATTTATTTTTTGTCCAGCCCTCTGGGCAGAGGGGGTTGGACTAGGGACTCTTTTCAAAGACTTTCTTGAAATTTCTGCATAGAAGTATGTCATGTGACCAATAACTCACTCATTTGATTAAAGAATATGCAAATATTTAACCCTTACACCTCAGAATACCTCAGTGTATGCTGTTATGTAAAATAATACATAAAACACTTATGTAACTCATCTCACAATACCCTGTGCACAGATTTAAACAGTTAGAAATAGCTTTTCCTCAGCCACATGACAACTTTTAAATTTCATATATGGGACACGGGTACCCTGACTCTGCAAAAGCAAAACTGCAGAACCCCAATAATTCTTCTAATTTGTTAGATGCTATAGTAACCTCCTCTTTTCTTTTATAGTAGTATTATTACTCTGTATCATTGACTTTTTCTATGTTGTTCAGTTATACTGCTAAATGAACACCATGACCCTTATTGCTGATGGCTCCCAGTCACGACTCGTATTGCTCCGCACAATCTGTAATACTCCTAGTACATGTCACATCACACCGTATATCCTGTGCATGACTGTTCCAGGAACATTCTGGGAAATGCCACAGTGGGCAGTGTGAGAATCAGAATCACTTGAGAGAAGTATTGATCGAGATTAATCTCGGTGGAGACAATACAAACACTAGTAAACAAATCCATGAAAATGCAGCAGATGCACGTTCACCAGCGGATGGGTTGTGTTTGTAAGTCCTTTTCACATATACAATGAATTAAGGTTCTTCAGCAGGGACATTTGTGCCATCAGCTGTCTGCACGACCTTAGAGATAGTTTTTATTTATTTATTTAAGGTACTTATTTTTAATCTTGTTGATAAAGGTTAAAAAATAAATGCATTTTCCAAACTCAAAGGTTTTAAAGTACAAGAATGAATTATTTATTATACTTTAGTATGTTCTCCATCTTCTGCTCTTCAGCTGTTGCTAAACTACAACTCCCAACATGTCCTGATAGTTGAAAAACACCTAGACCTGGTAACAATCTTATTTGTATGCGAGCAAACCCACTGCCCCCCTGGTGTATTTGTTTGGGAGAAACAAGGCTGAGCATGTTGTATTTTACCATGTGGGATCCTGAATTATAGAATGTATACTGCAGCTGCTTAGCCACCTCTCCATAGAGCAGTGTTTCCCAACCAGTGTGCCTTCAGCTGTTGCACAACTACAACTCCCACCGTGCCCGGACAGCCTATTTTTGGTGGAGGAGGCAAGTGTGACGCTTGCATCCGGGGACACCCCTATGAAAATCCCTAATGTAGGACTCAAATGCGCATGGCGCTCTCTCACTTTTGAGCCCTGTCGTATTTCAAGGCAACAGTTTAGGGCCACACATGTGGTATTTTCGTACTCAGGGAAAATTGCGCTACAAATTTTTGGTGGCTTTTTCTCCTTTTACCCCTTATGAAAAGGTAAAGTTGGGGTCTACACCAGCATGTTAGTGTAATTTTTTTTATTTTTTACACTAACATGCTAGTGTTGCCCATACTTTTCTTTGCGAGAGAGGGGTGGACTGCGGGATCCTGCATAAATTTACTTGCTGATGGACTACTTCAGGTATAGTAAAGTTATTAGTTATCTGTTCATTTAATTAATGATAAATCTTATAGATTTTTCCAACACATTCCGGATATGCTTATACAATATCTGATGGATCTGATTAATTCTTTTTTTTTAATTTTTTTACAGAAGTGTATCTAAACTGAGTAATCATTTCTAAAGAATGTGTATGATTCTGTTCTATTTATTTCTGTATTGTTCTTTTGGCCGTATTTGTTATTTTTGGCCAATTCTGTTTTGTGAAAAAAAAAAATCTTGAAAAATTCTATAAAAAATTATTTGAACCATACTTTGCATTTTCAGAAGAGGTAAAAGGAAAAAAAGAAATACTGACATGTAATCCCATTTTGGAAACTACACCGCTCAAGGAATGTAACAAGGGGTATAGTGAGCATTTACACCCCATAGGTGACTGGCACCATACCGGCTTTGTAAACGCACATGGCCCCAGACTTCTATTCCAACCAAATACTCTCCAAAATCCATTGTTTCTCCTTCCCTTCTGAGCCCTCTAGTGCACCCACAGAGCACTTTACATCCACATATTCAATATTTACTTACTCGAGAGAAATGGAGTTACAAATTTTGGGGGACATTTTCTCCTATTACCCCTTGTAAAAATGAAAAATTTGGGGTAACATCAGCATTTTAGTAAAATTTTTTTTTAATTTTCACGTTAAACTTCAACACAAAGTCGTCAAACACCTGTGGGGTGTTAAGGCTCACTGTACCCCTTCTTACGTTCCTTGAGGGTGTAGTTTCCCAAATAGTATGCAATGTAGGGTGTTTTTCGCTGTTTTGGCACCATCGGGACGGACCATGATGTCACAAAGGGTGGAGCCATGACGTCACGCTGCTCCGTCCCCTGTATCGCTCATCATTACGCACAGAGCGAACTTGCTCTGTGCAGTAATGATAGCGTGGTGCCGCAGCGGGACCCCGGCGATCTGACATCTTATCCCCTATCCAAATATGTCTAGGGGCGGAGTACTCCTTTAAGGTCAAAATGGGCTCGGTCCCCAAGGGATTAATAATGATCATAGATACTATGTATTTTTCTCTATATATACCCAAAGGCTTAAATTGTAACAATTCTGTTTATACACAGTAATCTACTATGCAGTGATAAAAAAAATGCATTTGCTGTTCACAGCTGTCATAATAAAATCCCTGTAAGCGTTGTCTCCACTTTTCATTTCTATACACTGCTTATTCTGTGGCAAGCAGCACAGAGCATAGATATAGTATAATGAATGCTGTAAAGCCCTCTTTGAGTTTTTTACACTAATTTTCGTTTTTTTCCTTCCATCTTTGAAATGTGTGCTCATCTCCGACTATTGTCCTGTTGCCTGGCAACCTTTAAACCATACCTTTGTGGGGTGACAAAGAGCTTAACATGACTCCATGCTTTTTTTCTATCGGCTCATGTTACAATGCACTAATGGTATTCACTAGGAGGCATTATTAACAGGAGGCGGTGAAAGACTTATTATGAGCAGGGACCTTTGATAGTGAATGCTCTCACTAGCTGATAGCACATGCCAAAGGACAGAAGAATGCTGAGAGTTTCCAGAAACCATACCTTTGAGAGTCACTTTTAGTTTACAGTGAAGAATCGCTACTTGGTCATAGGGGGAGATTTATCAAAACCTGTGCAAAGGAAAAGTTGCTGAGTTGCCCATAGCCACCAATCAGATTGCTTCTTCTATTTTGCAAAGGCCTTGTTAAAAATTAAAGAAGCGACCTGATTGGTTGCCCTGGCCAACTCAGTAACTTTTCCTCTGGACAGGTCTTTATAAATCCCCCCCATAGTTCTTTGTAGGATCAGTTTTAGAGGCTGTTCCTCAATTAAAGCTCATAAAATAGGTTTTGCTAAAATGGTTACAGTTAAAGGAGAAGTCCCACATAGGAAATTTTTATCCCCTATCCTTTGGATAAATGTCTGATAGTGGGTGGTTTGACCCCTGGGACCCCCCAACGATCTCCTGTATGGCACTCTGGCTCGGGATCTGCATAAGCACCCACCATTCATCTCTATAGGAGTTGCAAAGATACACGAGTACAGCGCTCATGTATCTTTGTCTCTCCCAAAGAATGAATAGTTGGCGCGTGCAGGGGGCTCCATACATGAGGAGAGCCAAAGCACCATACAGAAGATACGAGACATGTATTCCCTATCCTTTAGCTAGGGAATACATTTTCATATGTGAGATTTCTCCTATTAAAGGAGTCTGGCAGAAATGTTTAGTTATATAGATAGAATCTAGGGCAGCAGAGCTTCCAATATAATGTAGTATTGAATGCCTTGTGTCTCGCCTCCAAAAAGCCTGTTGAGGCCAAAACGGTGCCACTTTTATAGGTGTGGCCAGCCTTATCTTGATCTCTGGCATGTTAAGAAACTGAGATAAGTGATCCCAACTTATTACAGAAACCTGTGCCTAACATTACTCCTCAATGACTACCCTTATTATCTCTGTAGCATTAGGATATCCCAACACAACTCATTGCGGTGTTGTGTTAACATAAGGTAACCATGGCTACATCTGCATTTTATATAGAAATAAAAATGAATGCCATGTTTTATAAGAAGTTCTGGTAACCTTGGAATTTGTATCAGTAGGCCATACTGGGTGAAGCACAGATGACTGACTACAAGTGGTACTTGAGATTTACATTGACATGAGAAATGTTTACCGTACCAGAACATCACAAAAAGTTAAAATGTTTATCAACAGAGATATAAGCTACATGACTAAGATAAAAGGGGGTGTTACTGGTGATGGCAGGCGTGTCAGCAGTAGGGCAACTTGACTAGTTAAAAATAGATTTTTAACTTTGTTTTGTCCCACCTTTATAGGTTGCAGTTAATCAATTTAACAGTGAATTGCCCTGATTTCTCCCTTAAAGGACATCTGCAGTGCTGGGCAAAAAACTTTTTTATACCTCATTTAATATGTCTTTGAAAGACCTTTCCAACGATGTCTCCCCCATCAAAATTGACCCAGTCTTTCTCCCGTTATCAGCACACGAATTACGGAGGAGAAGTGAAAATAAAACTACATCTCCCATCATGCCTTGTGCTTACTTAAGCTGCTGCCCTCCCCCTGTTCTATCCCCCCGAGCAAATTATTATATTGTAACGCCCACATCTCCCTCCCTATGCATACACCCTCCCCTTCTGCTCATCTCCCCCTCCCCATGCTGCTCCTGTCCAGTGATGAAGCAGCTGCCTCCGTGCTCACTGTAGTGTCAGCACTGGAGAGTGGATAGTGAAAGGAAAAATGGTAAAAAAAAAAACATAATTGTTTGTCTATAAAACTGTCCTGATAGGGGTCCCTCCATCTTTTTCACAACTACAACTCCAAGCATGCCCAGTTATTTTATATGCTGTTCGGGCATGCTGGGAATTCCAGTGGTGCCTCCAGCTGTTGCAAGACTACAAATCCCAGCATGCCCTGTCAGCTTTCTGCTGTTTGAGTGTATAAAGGAGTTGTAGTTCACCAACACCTCTACTGTATCAGGAGACTCCTGGGAGTTGTAGTTCACCAACACCTCTATTGTATCTCTGTAGTCTCCTGGGAGTTGTAGTTCACCAACACCTCTATTGTACCTCTGTAGTCTCCTGGGTGTTGTAGTTCACCAACACCTATATTATATCTCTGTAGTCTCCTGGGGGTTGTAGTTCATCAACACCTATATTGTATCTCTGTAGTCTCCTGGGAGTTGTAGTTCACCAACACCTCTATTGTACCTCTGTAGTCTCCTGGGTGTTGTAGTTCACCAACACCTATATTATATCTCTGTAGTCTCCTGGGGGTTGTAGTTCATCAACACCTATATTGTATCTCTGTAGTCTCCTGGGAGTTGTAGTTCACCAACACCTCTATTGTATCAGGAGTCTCCTGGGAGTTGTAGTTCACCAACACCTCTATTGTATCTCTGTAGTCTCCTGGGTGTTGTAGTTCACCAACACCTATATTGTATCTCTGTAGTCTCCTGGGGGTTGTAGTTCATCAACACCTATATTGTATCTCTGTAGTCTCCTGGGAGTTGTAGTTCACCAACACCTATATTGTATCTCTGTAGTCTCCTGGGAGTTGTAGTTCACCAACACCTCTATTGTATCTCTGTAGTCTCCTGGGGGTTGTAGTTCACCAACACCTATATTGTATCTCTGTAGTCTCCTGGGAGTTGTAGTTCACCAACACCTATATTGTATCTCTGTAGTCTCCTGGCTGGGAGTTGTAGGTCACCAACACCTATATTGTATCTCTGTAGTCTCCTGGGAGTTGTAGTTCACCAACACCTGTATTGTATCTCTGTAGTCTCCTGGGAGTTGTATGTCACCAACACCTCTATTGTATCTCTGTAGTTTCCTGGGGGTTGTAGTTCACAAACACCTCTATTGTATCTCTGTAGTCTCCTGGGAGTTGTAGTTCATACACCAGTGTTTCCCAACCAGGGTGCCTCCAGATGTTGCAAAACTACTACTCCCAGCATTCCCTGGTTGGGAAACACTGGCATACACACACACATAACAGGGACTACAACTCCCAGCATGTCATTCAGTAGTCCCCCCCCCCATCTCACACACAGAATCATCTCCAGTATGATATTTATTCCCTGTATACACCACCAGCCCGTGCAGTGTAATATGTCTCCTTCACACACACGTCCTCCCCTCCCTGCTCTGTGGTTTGCTCTGTGTTTTCCCCCATGAAAACTTGAATCCTCCCGGTGATAAGTGAGGTCCTATGTAGACAGAGCAGGGGAGGGGGGAGGAGCTGTGGACGTCCTCATTCTCCCCCTGCTTGAATCTTACAGATAGGGGCGTTTCTGAGGATGAGCCTATGGCTGCCTCAGAAAGCACCCGCTCATGCATATGTATAAGCAGGGAGGAGCTGACAGAGGCTAGGGGGAGCACAAACACTGCTGGGAGGAAGAGATCTCCGTCCCCAAGATGGCGGCTGCAATGTAATGAATAGGGGACGGACGCAGGACTACTGGGCTATGCTGGCAACTCTAATATCTCAGAAACAGCTGCATATAGGTAAATAGAACTAATTGACTGAATTGTATAACTTTTGTTTGGGGAACATTTGGGCAGGGATTTTTGACCACTACAGTTGTCCTTTAACCTTGGATAGGCTATAACCTTGGTCTTGAGAATGAGGGGATAGAATTTTCCTTGAGAAGAGTGTCAAGGTGTTTGGCGTCTTTCATGTTTTACTGTTAAAAAAAACTATGCAAATTAGCTTTCTTCTAGAAAGAAAAAAAAATGTTCTCTGGTTCCATTCATTAGAGATAGCATCTCTACAATTAAATAGATTACTCCTTTAAGAAGCCTTAGAACAGGAACAGGCATTAATAGTCAAGCAGAATCTCTACCAAAAGGTTACTCGTCTGCAAAGAGCTGTTTTAAGGGTTCTTGCCCCTCAACAGTAAAGAGCAGGGTGTTGGCTTGCTAAATAGCAGAAGCATTTGTTGTGGGACTGCTTGAGGAAACTCATCCTTTTGGGGAATTGGTCTTGAATATTAATCTCTGGTCATGTTTTAAGGATTTTTAAGGGGAATAAGCTATAGGGATGCTGTCTTCAATTGATGGAATTTATAAGGTCATATTATTACAATGGAACAAACCACAGGTCGGAGTGTGATCAATAAAATGACCACCCAAGGGCCACATGTGGCCCCTAGGCTGCCAGTTTCTCACTGCCAATGAAAGTGGTCTTGTCTTGTTAAATGTTGATATAAGTTTTTGTTTTGCGATATTGTTGAGAATGATGTATTCATAAGTGAGTGTATGTTTTAATGTTTACACCTAGCCAGTTGTTCCATAGGCGCTCCTTATTAAATGGGAAAGCATGGCAGACAAAGGTACTGTATGAACATTTGCATACTTGACAAAATGTTAAATGCCAAAATCATGACATTTAAGCCTGTCTCTGGGAATGGCCCAAAAGTGCCCAGTTTTGGATGGGGCTAGGCCCCACCAATATTGTGACTGTTGGCAAGAGTCAACTATGCATTTGGTATATCAATATAAATGTGTTGGGTTTTTTGGCCTATTTAGTGATAGCTTGGCCCCTTTCACATTGCCGTTAGTGCGCATCAGTGTGACGGCCCCTGGGAGGGCCGGGCAGAATAACAGGAGAAAAATTACAGCATGTGCCGTCTATTTCTCCCACTATTCATAATAGCGCTTGGCGGCCCCCATAATAGTAAATGCTCCCCATTATGAGAACGTCCGTTAAAGTCAGGAAAAAAAAAGACTTTGTTGGCCATTCTCGACGGGGAGCAATGGCAGTGTAAAAGTGGCCTTATGCTGGTAATAGACATCAAGACCTATAATATCTTTAACGTTTCTAAAAATCTTAGGAAATTTAATCATAAAGTACATGTAATAAACCATGAAGGACTTCAGATGTGGGATCTCTGAACTGTATTTCTCTGTGTCATGTTGGACCAGATCGGGCACACTTCAGTGTCTCTTCAATGTTTACAGATGCCCTCACTTGCAGTTGCCTTATTTTTAGGAACAGTGGTGGGAAAATAATGATGCTGCAGTACCCTGCACCACCACTACTAATAGTTAAAATAGAAGTAATCATTGAAACCCTTTCACACAGCTGATCGACAAGGATTGGCCATCAGTTTTTGAAATCCTGAATTATCTCTTTCCTTCTCGACACATTCCTATGGACTTCATGCCTTGATGGATCAGAACAATTTGGGAGGCATAAGAGTGACCTAAGCAATATTAGGCAGATGGTTTTAATGTTATTACTGATGGATGTACAGTATAGAGCCTTCATGAATGCCTATGTGATTCTAGTCCCTTCTTTCTTATCAATATTCTTCCCTGCAGTTCTTTAGTTTTCTCCAATCAAATGATACGGTCTGGGAACAGATGAGAATGTATGTGAGGGGGGGAAGGAGATGTGGTTGGAGATACCATGTACTGTATCTGTAGCAGGATATTTGCTTTTGCTTTAGTCTACATGAAAGGAATGGTTTCACTATTTAGCCTGACTTGTGAGGTCTGTTTTTATTATAGCTCCTCTTATAATCTTTTTTTTCATCTCTTGCAATTTCCGTCAAGCCGAGACCTGCTTGAATTTAATCTATGCTTAGACCTCATTTAGAGTTTCGTGGAACACACAGTAACTGTCTTAGTTGTCAGAAAGACTTGATTTAACTTCTTCGCCTCTGGAAAAAGCCATTCCCCTGTGATTTCTGAGGGTATTTTATTTTTTATTTTTATGCTGTATTTTTTAATTTTTCTTTATTTGAAATTTTTGAAAGGAGAAACTTACTTGAATTATGAAAAAAGTTTAGTACATTTTTGTATTAGTCATAAGACATTTTAAGGTGCATCTAATTTTTCATCACCGCGTTTCCCTCTTTTCTTTGAGTCGACCTTACCCTCTCTGCCAATCACTGGCTGCAGCAGTTTCCCTTTTTGGCCATTTGTGAAGCAGGCGGTCCTTCTCTTCAAGAAATTGCTGGAATGTGAACTGTGGTGGTCCGGGAAGGGTAGTATCACTTGTTTTTTTATTTTTTTTATTCCACCTCTAGAAAAATATATACATAGGCCCTCATTTACTATTCTAAACCCGACCTCTTTTGTCAGGTTTTTTTGTCGCATCTTTGTCCTGCGCCAGTCTGCGACACGATGCGACATTTTTTCCCGACGGACCCGATGTGGATTCTCCCAAATCCGAAAAAGGGGCGTTACCCGACATTTCTGAGCTTTCCCACGTATTTATTAAGGTTTCCAACCTGAATTTGTTGAATTGTTGTGGATTTTTTCCCGACAGCTCAGAGGAGTTGGAAACCAAAACCAACAAAACCCACGTGTGACAAACAGGATGCGACATAATAATAAATACCAGGGGAAAAAAGCAGTCGGGTAAGAAAGCAACATAGACTTACAACACGATTTTCTTAGTAAATGAGGGCCATAATGTATGATAATGGAATACTCCTTTAATATGTTAATAAGGTTCTCGCTGTTAGCATAGAAACATAGTATGTGCTGGCAGATAACAGCCATTTGGCCCATCTAGTCTCCCAATATTGAGAATGAGAGGCGGACACAGTGTTTTTTGTTCAGAGATAGTTTTCCTCATACATTGGTTGTTACTATTTGTTATTTGGGTTACTGTTGCCATTCTGTCATCTCGAACTAGTCTGCCCATTCTCTTCTCTAAGCAACAAGGCATTTCCGTCCTCACAACTGCCGGTCACTAGATATTTTCTCTTTTCCGGACCATTCTCTGTAAACTCTAAAGATGGTTGTGCATGAAAATCCCAGTAGATTAGCAGTTTATGAAATACTCAGACCAGCCAATCTGGCACCAACATGATCAGAGTCACTCAAATCCCCTTTCTTTACCATTCTGATGCTCGGTTTACACTTTAGCAAGTTGTCTTGACCATGTCTACATGCCTAAATGCATTGAGTTGGTGCCATGTGATTATCTAATTAGCTATTTGTGTTAACAAGGAATTGATCAGGTGTACGTGCTAAATTGACCAGTAAGTGTAGGTGCCATATGTGTCTATATGTGGCCAATAAAACTTATGGATAAAGGGAAGTTACCATGGATAGTGAAAGGGGAGGGAGGAACATTGGAAAAAGATAATTTGGAGATTATGAAAATAAGCAGCAGACAGATAGGACTGAGTGGCCACCAAATTAGCCATGCATGTTCTACAGGGTGGGCCATTTATATGACTACACTTTAATAAAATGATAATGGTTGGTGATATTAACTTCCTGTTTGTGGCACATTAGTAAATGTGAGGGGGGAAACTTTTCAAGATGGGTGGTGACCATGGCGGCCATTTTGAAGTTGGCCGTTTTGAATCCAACTTATGTTTTTTCAAGAGGAAGAGGGTCATGTGACACATCAAACTTATTGGGAATTTCACAAGAAAAACAATGATGTGCTTGGTTTTAACGTAACTTTATTCTTTCATGAGTTATTTACAAGTTTGTGAGCACTTATGAAATGTGTTCAATGTGCTGCCCATTGTGTTGGATTGTCAATGCAACCCTCTTCTCCCACTCTTCACACACTGATAGCAACACCGCAGGAGAAATGCTAGCACAGGCTTCCAGTATCCATAGTTTCAGGTGCTGCAGAATCAGCCAAACAAAAATTGGAACAGGACCCTCAGTTTACGCAGAAGATTTTGTTCAGTGATGAGGCAAACTTGTAGGTGAATGGTGAAGTTAAAGGGGTACTCCGGTGAAAAACTTTTTTTTTTTTTTAATCAACTGGTGCCAGAAAGTTAAACAGATTTGTAAATTACTTCTATTAAAAAATCTGAATCCTTCCTGTACTTATTAGCTGCTGAATACAACAGCGGAAATTATGTTCTTTTTGAAACACAGAACTGTCTGCTGACATCATGAGCACAGTGCCCTCTGCTGACATCTCTGTCCATTTTATGAACTGTCCAGAACAGCATATGTTTGCTATGGGGATTTCCTTTTACCCTGGACAGTTCCTAAAATGGACAGAGATGTCAGCAGAGAGCACTGTGCTCATGATGTCAGCAGACAGTTCTGTGTTTTAAACGGAAAGGAATTTCCACTGTAGTATTCAGCAGCTAATAAGTACAGGAAGGATTAAGATTTTTTAATAGAAGTAATTTACAAATCTGTTTAACTTTCTGGCAACAGTTGATTTAAAAAAAAAAAAAAGTTTTTCACCGAAGTACCCCTTTAACCCCTTAACGACGCAGGACGTATATTTACGTCCTGCGCCGCCTCCCGCGATATGAAGCGGGATCGCGCCGCGATCCCGCATCATATCGCGTCGGTCCCGGCGCTAATCAACGGCCGGGACCCGCGGCTAATACCACACATCGCCGATCGCGGCGATGTGCGGCATTAACCCTTTAGAAGCGGCGGTCAAAGCTGACCGCCGCTTCTAAAGTGAAAGTGAAAGTGACCCGGCTGCTCAGTCGGGCTGTTCGGGACCGCCGCGGTGAAATCGTGGCATCCCGAACAGCTGATCGGACACCGGGAGGGCCCTTACCTGCCTCCTCGGTGTCCGATCGACGAATGACTGCTCCGTGCCTGAGATCCAGGCAGGAGCAGTCAAGCGCCGATAATGCTGATCACAGGCGTGTTAATGCACGCCAGTGATCAGCATAGGAGATCAGTGTGTGCAGTGTTATAGGTCCCTATGGGACCTATAACACTGCAAAAAAAATGTAAAAAAAAAGTGTTAATAAAGGTCATTTAACCCCTTCCCTAATAAAAGTTCGAATCACCCCCCTTTTCCCATAAAAAAAATAAAACAGTGTAAAAAAAATAAAAAATAAACATATGTGGTATCGCCGCGTGCGTAAATGTCCGAACTATAAAAATATATCATTAATTAAGCCGTACGGTCAATGGCGTATGCGCAAAAAAATTCCAAAGTCCAAAAAAGCGTATTTTGGTCACTTTTTATATCATTAAAAAATGAATAAAAAGTGATCAAAAAGTCCGATCAAAACAAAAATCATACCGATAAAAACTTCAGATCACGGCGCAAAAAATGAGTCCTCATACCACCCTGTACGTGGAAAAATAAAAAAGTTATAGGGGTCAGAAGATGACATTTTTAAACGTATAAATTTTCCTGCATGTAGTTATGATTTTTTCCAGAAGTGCGACAAAATCAAACCTATATAAGTAGGGTATCATTTTAATCGTATGGACCTACAGAATAATGATAAGGTGTAATTTTTACCGAAATATGCACTGCGTAGAAACGAAAGCCCCCAAAAGTTACAAAATGGCGTTTTTTTTTCGATTTTGTCGCACAATGATTTTTTTTCCGTTTTGCTGTGCATTTTTGGGTAAAATGACTAATGTCACTGCAAAGTAGAATTGGCGACGCAAAAAATAAGCCATAATATGGATTTTTAGGTGGAAAATTGAAAGGGTTATGATTTTTAAAAGGTAAGGAGGAAAAAACGAAAGTGCAAAAACGGAAAAACCCTGAGTCCTTAAGGGGTTAACAAACAAAACCACCGCTATTGGTCTGACACTAACCCACATTGGATACATCCCTCCAAGACTGTTGGAACACAAAAATGTATAGTATGGTGTGGTATATGGGGTACAAAGATAGTGGGGCCATTCTTCAACAATGGAAACCTCAAGGCCACTGGATATGCAAAATTGCTACATGATGATGTGTTTCCCTCTTTATGCACTGAAGCTGGCACGTTCCCTGAGTTTTTCCAGCAAGATGGTGACCACCACATTATGGGTGTCAGGTCCGAGCATTCCTAGATGAACAGTTTCCTGGAAAGTGAATTGGTTGTCGTGGGTCAGTTGAATGGCCCCCAAGGTCTCCCGATCTGACCCCCTTAGACTTTTATCTTTGGGGTAATCTGAAGGCAATTGTCTATGCTGTGAAGATACGAGATGTGCAGCACCTGAAACTATGGTTCCTGGAAGCCTGTGCTAGCATTTCTCCTGCGGTGTTGCTATCAGTGTGTGAAGAGTGGGAGAAGAGGGTTGCATTGACAATCCAACACAATGGGCAGCACATTGAACACATTTTATGAGTGGTCAAAAACTTGTAAATAACTCATGAAATAATAAAGTTAATCTCACATATACTAATGTGCCACAAACAGGAAGTTAATATCACCAACCATTCCCATTTTATTAAGGTGTATCCATATAAATGGCTCACCCTGTATAGTTACTTGCTACTGGAAGTCATCATGGTGAAATGGATCCCCATCGCAAATTCTGCTTTGTGGCCTCATGGTTTCTTGGTATATCCCTGCTGCTGGTCTTCATTGGAACCAATTGAACAGACTTTTAAAATATCCCTACCAGTGGAGCTCCAGTAGGGTTCTACTGAAAAGGCAGGAAATGCTGAGAGATGCAGCTTAGTCCTATCCTTCTGAGAATGAGAGAGAAGCTATACCAGACGTGGCCCCTTGACAAGAGTGGTGCTATTTCTGAACGTGACCATGTTCTTTTTTTAACCTCTTTAAGATCCACCTTTCCTCATTTAGGCTTTTCGGTAATGTAAGTTGGTAGGAATCTAAAAGTTGGCATGTAGATATAGTTGCCATGATTAAGACTTAGCGTTAAGTCGAAAAGCATCGGTGCGTTTTGTGTTGTGTCACATTTTCTATGCTTTTATATTTGCTCATTCATTGGATTTTTATATGAAGAAATAAACTTGGAATTTTACCCAGCCTTGGGAGCCGGAACTTCCTTTCTTCTTCCTTGATTTCCTCACCTGAGGACGTGGCCTCAAAGATTCATCCAAAGCTCCCGCTGGTTCAGTTGTATTGTGCTACGATTCCATGTACCGTATTTTTCACCCTATAGGACGCACCGGCATATAAGACGCACCCAATTTTAAAGGTGCAAAATCTAGAAAAAAAAGATTCTAAACCCAACAGTGATCTTCAACCTGCGGACCTCCAGATGTTGCAAAACTACAACTCCCAGCATGCCCGGACAGCCAACGGCTGTCCGGGCATGCTGGGAGTTGTAGTTTTGCAACATCTCGAGGTCCGCAGGTTGAAGACCACTGGTATACTCACCTGTCACCGCCGCTCCAAACCCGTCACCGTTGCCCTGGATGTCGCTCCATCGCTGTCGCCGCATCCCCGAGGTGTCCCCGACGCTCCGGACGTCTTCTTCCCCGGGATCCACGCTCTCCGTCGCCGTCATCCCGTCGCTACGCACACCGCTCCTATTGGATGACGGGACGGCGTGCGCGACGACGTGATGACGTCGAAGCAGAGCGCTGGCCATGCAGGGGATCCCAGCACGGAGCAGACAACGAGGAGGCAGGTAAGGTCCCTCCCGGTGTCCCTCAAGCTGTTCGGGACGCCGCGATTTCACCGTGACGGTCCCGAACAGCCCGACTGAGCAGCCGGGTTAGTGTCACTTTCGTTTCAGACGCGGCGGTCAGCTTTGATCGCCGCGTCTGAAGGGTTAATACAGGGCATCACCGCGATCAGTGATGTCCTGTATTAGCCGCGGGTCCCAGCCATTGATGGCCGCAGGGACCGCCACAATAGGTGTGTATTCTCCATATAAGACGCACCAACTTTTCCCCCCAGTTTTGGAGAAGAAAAAGTGCGTCTTATACGGCAAAAAATATGGTACCTTGGACACGAATGGGTGAGCTGATATATAGATATTTTTTTTCTTTATTGCCATATGTAGATCTTCTGGCTATAACATGCCAAGAATGTATGTAATACATTGGATTAATAATATAATGAATTTCAATAAATGTGCTTATTGAGCTTAGTTACCTTACTTTTATGGATAAAAAAGAGAACAGATTCAGTATAGTAAAAACACTGATATGAGTGGATCTAGAGAGAACCTGAACCCTGTAAGGACAAACAGAATTGGAGGTTCAAGCTTTTGGAGCTATAAACACACGAGTCTTGGGGTTTATGTCATTGTTGCTGCATTCTGCTTATGTATCTCCTTTCTCAATTTCTAATAGAACTATTGATATTTTAGAGCTGTGCTATTCTCTTTTTATATCATAGTCAATAAACAGTTGTGGTCATGGCCAAAGCTATAAGGATGAATATAAATATAAATGCATTTTTGATGGTATACTTTAAAGTAAAGCAAATCCATTTATTGTATTTATTTTTACTACACGGTAAAGAATGCTTTGCAGCGAGCTTAGGAGAAAATGCGTGTTTTCACAGAACTCAATTTTCCCAAGGAACAATAAAAGCCTCCAAGGATAAAGTACAAAGACTAACCACAGATGAACTTGCTTGTATAGTGAATGAGATCGATGTTTTGGTCTGAGGTTGGAAGCTGTCATTCTTTATCAAGAGCAGGTCATTCAGATGCATACACTAGGTCATTGGTTACTTTACTACATAATGTATTATTGTAATGTTCCCAAGCCTGTGACTTACTACCTGTTTCGAAACCACAACTCCCATCAGCCAGAGGATAGTAAACCTTTTTGTTGGCAAGTGAAATAGGGGGGGGGGGGGGGGTACAGACATGTCCACAATCATCTTAAATTTCAACTCTACCTCAACATGCTAGCAAAACCCTTCACAGCCTGTAAGTCACATCATCACCACTGGGCGGACATATATACACAAATCTAGCATAAATACTTCCCAACAGAGTGTTGTAAAAAGTCATTTTGTTTTTCAAAGTTGGTTATCTTGTGCCACTTATTTTAGGATATGTTGATTAAAGAGGAAAGATTAGGAAGGATACATCTGTATTTAACATAGTTTTATGCTTTAAATCCGTGTTTAATGATGCTTGAGGTGAAACAAGATATAATATATTTCTACAAGTGATATAAGAAGATCATTTCATTGGATCCCTGACACTGGGGCCATAAATGAAATATCTTATTTTGATGGTATCATAATTTAATTAAAAAAATAAAAATAAACAAGCCACTCGTATGACTGCAAGAAGATACAGATACTTTACATTTCCATGAATGGACACCGCCTTAGAATACCTATGTACCTTATTGACATGAGTTGTCTTCACGATTCCGCTACAGTGAAGATGTATCTTTTTAATGCTTCTTAATGTCTAGGTCCAGTTGTTATGCAGATCTAGCATATGCAAACAATAATATGGCAGTGCAGCATTGAGATAAAACAGCATGAAGCACGGTGGCCTAGTGGCTGTGAGCAGCAGTGCATACAGATTTTGTATCTGATTGGGCTAATGTACTTTTGGGCTAATGTACCAAACTGCAGGGCCGCCGCCGTCGGGGGGTACAGCCAGTACTCCAGTAA
Organism: Hyla sarda; assembly: GCF_029499605.1. NCBI lineage: Eukaryota > Metazoa > Chordata > Amphibia > Anura > Hylidae > Hyla > Hyla sarda. The sequence continues at coordinate 205,063,892 of NC_079195.1, forward strand.
GGGGCACAGGCCCCCTGCTGCACCCCCCTGCAGAAGCCACAGAACAGAAGGGGCACTGGAGTCTGAGAGGGGACCCACCACTGCATTTTTCTGTTTTAAAACATTCAGCCTGCAGGCCCCTTAATACCAGTACAGGGTCCGTGGCCGCACTGACTCTCTGGAAGAAAGCAGAAAGACACGCTCCCCCCCCCCCCCCCCCCCCCCCCGCTCCATTGCGTGCAGCCCTATTGGTGGAGATGTTGGGTGCTTTTCTTCCTGCTCCACAGCATATTCTGACAGCCCCCCCTCGCCGGGGACATGAAGCCTTCTCCTGTCCATTGCACAGTTATGGCCACCCATAAGAGTAAGTTACTTTCTGAGTGGGTAAAGGGGCATGTTACAGTTTGGTGGTCAGTGGGAGGTAAAAGGGCACTATTTCAGTGTTCTATTTTTCTATCTATCTATCTATCTATCTAATAGAAACCAGAAGAACAGCACAGCTACTAAGAGTAAAAAAGAAAAAATGAAGGTGCCTGCAGATATATGAGCCCTGGTTAGAGGCTCAAATCATCAAGAAAATCCAAGAAATCTGCAGCACACAGAAGTTCAATGCAAATAGCAAGGTTTTTATTCCATTTCCAGTGCATTAAAAAGTGCTACGTTTCAGCAGCCTCACGCTGCCATTTTCAAGCATGCTTGAAAATGGCGGCGTGAGGTTGCTGAAATGTAGCACTTTTTTTGCTCTGGAAATGGAATAAACACCTTGCTATTTGCACTGTATTTCTGTGTGCTGCAGATTTCTTGGATTTTCTATCTAACTCATATCTATCTTATATCCAGGGGCAGACTGACAGGTCAGGCACCTGGACACAGCCTGAGGCCTGGGACTAAGAGAGGCCCACAGCTGCCAGCACTTTTTATAAAATCTACCTTGAGCCTACTTAGATGGCTGTCCTGAAAGGGGGCCTGCCGCCAGCCCCTAACCACAAATCTAAGCCCTCTTCCTACTCACAAAAAGCACAAAAATCAGCACAGGGGAGGCCACTATCTACTGGGGGCACTATCTACTGGGGGGCATGACATACCTGGGGGAACTACCTACTGGAGGCATGACCTACCTGGGGGCAGTACCTACTAGGGGCATTAGATACCTGGGTGGCACTATCTACTGGAGGCGTTATCTACTATCTTCTGGGAGCATTGCATACCTGAGGTCACTACCTACTGGGTGCATAACCAACCTACTATAGTGGAAATTTGCTTCCTACCTACGGGGGCACTACCTAATAGGGGAAGAAAAATCACCTACCCACCACCACCCAGTCCCCCTACCCTTTCCCCCCAACACACTTAACTACTCCCTCATACTATGCAGGGCACCAAGGAGGCATTGCTTGGGCACTAAGGGTAGGGAACATGTGGGTAATGTGCTGAAAAAGTGCAGAGCCTAATATGTTTGTTGTCTGGCAGATTCTGTGGAAAAGAGTAATGGTTGGAAGAAGATTTAATGATGGTCTGAGCAAGACAGAGAAGAAAAGGAAACATAACTATTCCAAGAAGATGCCTCTTGTGAGTCATTAGATGTAACTGCACTTATATAGTGTGTAGCGCCTGTGTAGAACCGGGGTCACCACTATATATGGTCTATGTTCAGTGATTCGTATACAGTCATTTTGTGGGGGTAATGGTAGTGGTCATGGTATAGTGGTATCATTATCCCTTGTGTACTGATATTATTGGTAATATTGGTATCAATATAGGGAATTTGGTCAGTAACTGTATGATGGTAATCTGTATGGTGATGATATTCCTCCTTTTATAATGGTATTATTGGTAATAATGGTCCCAGTATACAGGATTTGATCAGTAACAGTATGGCGGTAATATGTATGGTAATCTTCCTCACTGAACTAAAGGGCTCGTGATTTTCTTGTCCTTTCTTTTAAAATATTTTTTTTCATAGACAATGGAGAAGATAGTGGGTGGGCCCTGGGGGACGGACTCTAGTGGGCGGGGCACGGGGTCAGGGGGCCCAAGCCTTGAACTGTGTAATTAAATTTGTGAAATTTCTGATGGCTGATGTGCCGAAATGTATGTATCGCTGCTTACTAGACATAGTGTACATCTGCCAGGCTCTTGCAACGGGCCCAAACAATTTGCTTATGAATGTAATTCAGCAGAAAAATGCACTAATGTGCCATTCAAGTGTTGAAGAGGAGAAGCCTAGCATCTGCTGTGCCCTAGGGCCACAACATATCTATGCCAAAAATTCCCTCTGTCTTTGTGATAGACAGCAGATTTTGGCTTGTAGCACTGTACCCTGATAAAATATTGCTCATGCACCATTAAATCACATTGCGGTTCAGGCATGGTAAGCAAGTGGGGCTGATGCCTAATTTGACACACTTACTGCACTTTCCCGGTCTTTGTTAGCTGAACCCTTTTTGTCTATAATACAGAGGACAGGGATTTTTAGGTTATAACTCTTAAGGCACAATAGACCCTGGGCCACGCCTCTTTGACACTTGAATTGCACATTGCAGTTTTCTTCTGAAATAAGTAAGGGACTCACTGTTAGGCTGCATTCACACTACGTTTTTCAACTACGGTTCCCGCATATGTTTTCTATCAAAAACCGTATGGGAAAAAAAACGGATGGAACAGTATGGGAAAAAGTAAATCGTATGCATTTTTAAACAGTATACTGTTTTTAAAAGTGCATACTGTTCCGTCCCTTTTTACTTAAAAAAAAAACCATACCTTTTTGAAAATTCTATCCATTTTTAATGGGAGGGGTCTTTGGTGGGGACTTCAGGATGCAAATGCGCATGTGCAAACAAAAAACGCATACGGTTTTGCCGTATGGAACCGTATACATGTGCGTTTCCCATTGATGTCCATGTTAAAAAAAAAAAAAAAGGTATGCGGTGCAGTACAGTTTTTTTTTTCAACAATATTTTATTGAATTTCAATGTAAAAGAAACAACAAAATCGAGAATATGACTTTGCCAAAGAAAGCAAAACTAATCCTAAATATTTTTTTAGATATATAAATACAAAAAAACCAAGGACAGAGCATGTAGGACCCCTTAATAATGATAATGGGGAGGTTGTCACGGGCGATCAAGAGAAGGCGGAGCTACTCAATGGGTTCTTTAGTTCTGTATACACTATGGAAAAAGGAGCTGACATTGGCCAGATCAGTGGACTTATAAGGGATTACATACAGGAATACATAGGGGATAATAGTATTATAAGTGATAGCCAGCATGGGTTTACTAAGGATAGAAGTTGTCAAACCAATCTAATTTGCTTTTATGAAGAGGTGAGTAGAAGCCTTGACAGAGGAATGGCTGTGGATATAGTGTTTCTGGATTTTGCTAAAGCGTTTGATACTGTCCCTCATAGACGTCTGACAGGTAAGTTAAGGTCTTTGGGTTTGGAAACTTTAGTTTGTAACTGGATTGAACACTGGCTCATGGATCGTACCCAGAGAGTGGTGGTCAATGATTCGTACTCTGATTGGTCCCCGGTAATTAGTGGTGTACCCCAAGGTTCTGTACTGGGCCCGCTGCTGTTTAATTTATTAATCAGTGATATAGAGGATGGTATTAACAGCTCTGTTTCTATCTTTGCAGATGACACCAAGCTTTGTAGCACGGCACAGTCTATAGAGGATGTGCATAAGTTACAAGATGACTTGGATAGACTTAGTGTCTGGGCATCCACTTGGCAAATGAGGTTCAATGTGGATAAATGTAAAGTTATGCATCTGGGTACTAATAACCTGCATGCGTCGTATGTCTTAGGGGGGATTAAACTGGCAGAGTCACTGGTAGAGAAGGATCTGGGAGTACTTGTAGATCACAGACTACAGAATAGCATGCAATGTCAGGCTGCTGCTTCCAAAGCCGGCAGGATATTGTCATGTATCAAAAGAGGCATGGACTCAAGGGAAAGGGACATACTCCCCCTTTATAAAGCATTGGTACGGCCTCACCTGGAATATGCTGTTCAGTTTTGGTCGCCTGTTCATAAAAGGGACGCTGCGGAGTTGGAAAGGGTGCAGAGACGCGCGACTAAACTAATATGGGGCATGGAACATCTTAGCTATGAGGAGCGATTAAAGGAGTTACAATTGTTTAGTCTTGAGAAGAGACGTTTAAGGGGGGATATGATAAACGTATATAAGTATATAAATGGCCCATACAACAAATATGGAGAAAAACTGTTCCAGGTTAAACCCCCCCAAAGGACGAGGGGGCGCTCCCTCCGTCTGGTTTAGTCTAAAGGGGCGACACGCCTTCTTTACAGTGAGGACTGTGAATTTATGGAATGGTCTACCTCAGGAACTGGTCACAGCAGGAACAATTAACAGCTTTAAAACAGGGTTAGATACATTCCTGGAACAAAATAACATTAATGCTTATACAGAATTATAAAACTACATCCCTTTCCCTTATCCCCTTACACCCTTCCCTTCAATTCCCTGGTTGGACTTGATGGACGTATGTCTTTTTTCAACCATACTAACTATGTAACTATGTAAGGCATGAAGTTTGATAACAGGAACAAATATCAAAAACGTAGACAGCAATTTTGCATTGACAGCATTTCACTTGAAATCTCCCTGGCCCTCTGAGTACCAAATCCACCCCATTATACTCTCGCGACCCCAACAATATCCATACATAGTCATAGTACACAGGAAAATAGTACTAAATCGTGGAATGGAGCAATGTACAGCTTATAACAGTTTCCCCATGAGCTCTATCGTGGCCGGCATGTCCACACCCAAATGCATACTCATGTGTTAATGCGCCAGAGGCCCATAAACTATGTAACTTTGCTAGTACAGATATCCCTTTCAATGGCCCCCAAGAAGTACTTAGCCAGGATCAGGAATGCCCCAACTGTATACTGAACCTCCCAAAGGAGGACCCCCAACTCGGAGATTCCAAGTGCTATTAGTATCAGTAGTCAGAGAGCTCGGGTATTAGCTGCCTAAATCATAGGATACATAAATGAAAGGAAGCAGTGGTCAACAAGAAGAGAGGAAGAAAGAAGAAGACAGAGAAATAAGAAAAGAAACACACAGAAAGATAAAGAGAAAGACAAAGAAAAAAAAAAGATAAAAGATAAAGGATACCTCCCGCACCGGACCCCCCCCCTCCCACCACTAAGTAACTCTCAAACCACCCAGCGAGCCACTGAGGCTGGCCGCACAATACCACGAGGAGTCTGCAAACTCCTTCATCAATTTGGGTAGCTCACTGGGTGTATACGCATACTCCATGAACCTCCTACAAGTTTTGAAAAATCTGGTAGCTTTCTTCTCAGTATTTCGTATTGTATCCAACCTTTCTATGAACAATAGGTCTTTCATGATCTCAACCACCTGCATACTCGTGGGAGGTTCCCTTTGTAACCACTGCCGTAATAAACTGTTACGCCTAGCGCTCCGGGTCCCCGCTCCTCCCCGGAGCGCTCACGGCGTCTCTCTCCCCGCAGCGCCCCGGTCAGTCCCGCTGACCGGGAGCGCTGCACTGTCATGGCCGTCGGGGATGCGATTCGCACAGCGGGACGCGCCCGCTCGCGAATCGCATCCCAGGCCACTTACCCGTCCCGGTCCCCTGCTGTCATGTGCTGGCGCGCGCGGCTCCGCTCTCTAGGGCGCGCGCGCGCCAGCTCTCTGCGACTTAAAGGGCCAGTGCACCAATGATTGGTGCCTGGCCCAATTAGCTTAATTGGCTCCCACCTGCTCCCTGGCTATATCTGATCTCCTCCCTTGCACTCCCTGGCCGGATCTTGTTGCCTTGTGCCAGTGAAAGCGTTTAGTGTGTCCAAAGCCTGTGTACCTGAACTTCTGCTATCCATCCTGACTACGAACCTTGCCGCCTGCCCCCGACCTTCTGCTACGTCTGACCTTGCCTCTGCCTAGTCCTTCTGTCCCACGCCTTCTCAGCAGTCAGCGAGGTTGAGCCGTTGCTAGTGGATACGACCTGGTTGCTACTGCCACAGCAAGACCATCCCGCTTTGCGGCGGGCTCTGGTGAAAACCAGTAGCCTCTTAGAACCGGTCCACTAGCACGGTCCACGCCAATCCCTCGCTGACACAGCGGATCCACAACCCGTAAGCCGAATCGTGACAGTAGATCCGGCCATGGATCCCGCTGAGGTGCCGCTGCCAAGTCTCGCTGATCTTCCCACGGTGGTCGCTCAGCAATCGCAGCAGATTGCCCAACAAGGACAGCAGCTGTCGCAGTTGACCGCCATGTTACAGCAACTTCTGCCTCTGCTACAGCAGCAACCATCTCCTCCGCCAGCTCCTGCACCTCCTCCGCAGCGAGTGGCCGCTCCTAGCCTCCGCTTGTCCCTGCCGGACAAATTTGATGGGGACTCTAAACTCTGCCGTGGATTTTTGTCTCAGTGTTCCCTGCATATGGAGATGTTGTCGGACTTGTTTCCTACAGAACGGTCTAAGGTGGCGTTTGTAGTAAGCCTTCTTTCAGGAAAGGCCTTGTCTTGGGCCACACCGCTCTGGGACCGCAATGATCCTGCCACAGCCTCAGTCCAGGCCTTCTTCGCTGAAGTCCGGAGTGTCTTCGAGGAGCCAGCCCGAGCTTCGTCTGCCGAGACTGCCCTGTTGAACCTGGTCCAGGGTAATTCTTCAGTGGGCGAGTACGCCATCCAATTTCGTACTCTTGCTTCCGAGTTATCATGGAATAACGAGGCTCTCTGTGCGACCTTTAAAAAAGGCCTATCCAGTCGCATCAAGGATGTGCTGGCCGCACGAGAGATTCCTGCCAACCTCCAAGAACTCATCCATTTGGCTACCCGCATTGACATGCGTTTTTCTGAGCGACACCAAGAGCTCCGCCAGGAAAAAGACTTAGATCTCTGGGCACCTCTCCCACAGCATCCTTTGCAGTCTACGCCTGGGCCTCCCGCCGAGGAGGCCATGCAAGTGGATCGGTCTCGCCTGACCCAGGAAGAGAGGAATCGCCGTAGGGAAGAAAATCTCTGTCTTTACTGTGCCAGTACCGAGCATTTCTTGGTGGATTGCCCTATCCGTCCTCCACGTCTGAGAAACGCACGCACGCACCCAGCTCACGTGGGTGTGGCGTCTCTTGGTTCCAAGTCTGCTTCTCCACGTCTCACGGTGCCCGTGCGGATTTCTCCTTCAGCCAACTCCTCCCTCTCAGCCGTGGCCTGCTTGGACTCCGGTGCCTCTGGAAATTTTATTTTGGAGTCGTTTGTTAATAAATTCCGCATCCCGGTGACCCGTCTCGTCAAGCCGCTCTACATTTCCGCGGTCAATGGAGTCAGACTGGATTGCACCGTGCGTTACCGCACAGAACCCCTCCTGATGTGTATTGGACCCCACCACAAAAGGATTGAGCTCTTCGTTCTCCCCAACTGTACCTCTGAGGTCCTCCTCGGTCTGCCGTGGCTCCGGCTTCATTCTCCCACCCTTGATTGGACCACCGGGGAGATCAAGAACTGGGACTCTGCCTGCCATAGGAAGTGCCTCTCCCCCCCTCCCAGTCCCGTCAGGCAAACCTCAGTGCCTCCTCATGGCCCCCGTCCTGGTGTCACACTGCCCCGTGCCAGGCTTCGCCCTCTGCCCTCCCTCCCCATTCCCACTCCTGCTGTACTGCCTGCCGTTGAGGAAACCCTCCATTCTTTCCCGGTGTCCTCATCCCAGGGGAGGCAGTTACCGGTCAAAGAAAAGGGGAGACCTAAGGGGGGGGGTACTGTTACGCCTAGCGCTCCGGGTCCCCGCTCCTCCCCGGAGCACTCACGGCGTCTCTCTCCCCGCAGCGCCCCGGTCAGTCCCGCTGACCGGGAGCGCTGCACTGTCATGGCCGTCGGGGATGCGATTCGCACAGCGGGACGCGCCCGCTCGCGAATCGCATCCCAGGTCACTTACCCGTCCCGGTCCCCTGCTGTCATGTGCTGGCGCGCGCGGCTCCGCTCTCTAGGGCGCGCGCGCGCCAGCTCTCTGCGACTTAAAGGGCCAGTGCACCAATGATTGGTGCCTGGCCCAATTAGCTTAATTGGCTCCCACCTGCTCCCTGGCTATATCTGATCTCCTCCCTTGCACTCCCTGGCCGGATCTTGTTGCCTTGTGCCAGTGAAAGCGTTTAGTGTGTCCAAAGCCTGTGTACCTGAACTTCTGCTATCCATCCTGACTACGAACCTTGCCGCCTGCCCCCGACCTTCTGCTACGTCTGACCTTGCCTCTGCCTAGTCCTTCTGTCCCACGCCTTCTCAGCAGTCAGCGAGGTTGAGCCGTTGCTAGTGGATACGACCTGGTTGCTACTGCCGCAGCAAGACCATCCCGCTTTGCGGCGGGCTCTGGTGAAAACCAGTAGCCTCTTAGAACCGGTCCACTAGCACGGTCCACGCCAATCCCTCGCTGACACAGCGGATCCACAACCCGTAAGCCGAATCGTGACATAAACTTTAAGTCGTGGCCAGCAACATGAGATGTACGCCCCTAGACGCCACCACCGGACCTTCTGCACCCTCCAATAAGGAAAGAGAAATGTAGTGAAATATCATCGCCAGCGGGGACAAAGGAACCTCCACACCCCAAATCTCTTTGATGAGTGCTTGCACTTCACCCCATAATGTTTCCAATTTCGGGCATTCCCACAGCGCATGCAGTAAATCTGCCTTAGGGAGATCGCATTTAGGGCAATTCCTAAGGTAATGTACCGGAGCATCTTTGTACGAAAAATTTAATGCATAAGTTGCTTTTTTGTAAAAGGCGAAAATGCATTTCCCTCCTGCTTTCGCTCACTATAGATTTTCTTACATGCTGTAATCCCACTAATAGTTTGGTCCTCGCATCCCTGATGCCCAGTTCCTCCCCCCAGGAGCTGAAGAGAGACTCCCCCAATACATGCAGCGAGGTCTGCTTAAGGGTACAATACAGGTCAGATAAGGACATTCTACCCCCTAGCTTGTCCCAATTGAGTGTTGAAAACCGCCTCCCTTGAAAGGTACTCCCTACTCCTAGGTAGGCCTGTGACATATGAGCGAGCTTGCATATATTGTAGGAAATGTCCCGGTGGCAGACTGAATGTGCAGCGCAATTCATCCCATTCCCATATGGCCCCATCCTCCCCAGAAAACAGCTGATGCACAAAATGCAGTCCCTTAGACTTCCATAATCTAAAAAAAAAGGATCATTAGTTCCCTGCGGGAACAACAAGGAGTTCCAGAGAAGTAAGAAAGTTGACAAACATCCGGCAACATCTGGCAACATCCGAATGACGAATCAGCAATGGTATAATTTGTGAAGGGTATAACAATCTACCAAAACTTATCATCTTGAGAGGATGCGCTCTTCTAAATAAGAACAGGGGCAGAGTCTGCCACCTGGTCAGCTCCTGAGTTATGCATCTGAACAGGGGAACGTAATTCAGGGTGTACAAGGAAGAGGGTGTGGTGCCAACCCTGATCCCCACGTAAGTGATGGACTTGACCGCAACCTCAACTCCTAATTCCCTTGTAGTTTTATGGGTCCCTTGACTTAAGTACAGTAGCTGGCATTTAGAGATGTTCACTCTGTAACCCGAGTAGCGGGCAAAAGCGGTATGAGCTTCCAGGACACCATGTAACTGTGAATTAGGAGACCCCATAAATAATAGCATGTCGTCTGCAAAACACGCTAACTTAACCTCCACACAGCCCTATAACCTCTATATATTGAAGGCCCCTGCAAATGAATTGCCAGTGGTTCCGGAGCCAAGTCAAACAATAGTGGGGAGAGGGGGCACCCCTGACGGGTTCCCTTCTGTAAGCTAATACTATCGGACTAAAAACCTGTCGTATAAATTCTAGCTCTAGGGTCCGAGTACAGGGCCCCAAGAAATGTTCGAAAGACACTCAATACGGTTTTAAAACTGGAGTCAAAACCGTGGTTGAACATGGTTTGGAGTACTGTTAAAAACCGTATTGCAAGCAAACCGTACGCAACCGTATGCATCAGGGTGCATACGGTTTGCAATGCTTTGCCTATGTATACGGTTTTCAATATCGTTCCATATGTTTTCACTAATGAAACGTAGTGTGAACCCAGCCTCATAGAGGTAGGATCTTCATAGATAGATTGTGTTGTACATATAATTGTGATTCATAAGCAAATTTGATGGAGACAGATTGGCTTTTAAGATGTATTCTAGGATTTTTTTCTTCAGCCTTTGAGCCCATGATGCCAAGTTATAATACTGTGCAATTTGCTTCTATTAGGTCCTTGCGTCGTTTTGTCCTGTTTTTTTATGTACAAGACCCACACCCAGAAGTACTGTAGTACATGTCTTTTAAAAATTACCCAGCATTCCATGCATCCAAAGACAAAATGTCATGAGTCATATATTCTCCAGAGGGACGTGGCTATGGTGCAGTGGGTGGGAGGATAGTATTACTTCAGTAAATCCCTTTCACCCTACAGCATAGCCACATCCCCTGGAGACAATGTGACTTATGACATATTGTCTTTGGCCACATAGAATGCTGGGAAAGGTCAGAGACAATAGTAAAATAAAAAGACTTGAACTATAGCACTTCCGCTGTGGGCCCCGTTCATGAGAACAGGACAAAGTGATGCACAGAGCTACTAGAAGCATATTACACAGTATTATAACTTAATGCCCAGTACTGTGCCAGCAGGAGTCAACACTCTTGTATGTACATTCTGTAATGTGCCTCCTAAAGAGTGATATGCACTACGGAAACAGAGTAGCATGCTGCCAATCATGTCAATGGCAGCTAGAGCTGGGCGGTATGACCAAATATGTGTATTACGGTATTTTTGTAACTTATAGCGGTTCCACGGTATATAACGGTATTTCTTTCACCCCCATCCCAAATCATGTTACCCGCCAGTGCTGTTCTGCTCCCCCCATCAAATCATGTTACCCACCAGCGCTGTTCTGCTCCCCCCATCAAATCATGTTACCCGCCAGCGCTGTTCTGCTCCCCCCAATTAATTATCAGTCCAGCGGGGTACTACTCACATATGTCACCCGCAAACACTGCCCTCCTCCTCTTTGTTGGGGGCCGCCGGCGCTGGAACTCACTGTACGCCAGCCAATGGCTGTCCGGGCATACTGGGATTTGTAGTTTTGCAACAACTAGAGGTCCGCAGGTTTGAGACCACTGCTGTACGCTGTATCCCTATGCCCAGGCTGCAAAAGATAAAGAAAATAATCTTTAACTTACCTACGTCGCCCTTACGCTGGGGACTGGAATGTTGGACAGCCGTCAGCCTATCAACGGCCAGAGCGATGTCCCGCCCTGGCCAGTGATAGGCTGAGCCCACTGTCATGTAAGAAGCTGGCTCCCCGAAGTGGGGACAGCGCTGTGCTGGGCTGATAATTCATTCCCAAGGGGGAGGGGCCAAACCGGTATTGCGGTATGGGAAAAATTCATATCGTGCAGCCCAAAAATTTCAGTATTCGGTATGAACCGGTATACCGCGGCTACATCGGTAATGGCGGCTACATCTGTACATTGTATTATTTTACTATATCTGTAGGACTTGAAGAATAATCTTTAGTTACAGAGGTCTAAATTCCCTGCAGAGTTGTAGATACAAATTTTTAAATTCTTTCTGTCTGTAGCCACCACTAGGGGGAGCATAGAAGCTTACTGTATACCATTTTATTATTAATATCAATTTGTAGAGCATGGGCAGTAATCTTCCCCTACTGGCAGCTAGAACTTTATTATTTACCTCTATATTCCAGGGAATTTGGAGTTATGTGTCAGGAAAATGGAACATTTTAAAGATAAATTAAAAATTGAATTAACACAAAATTGTCATCTTCTTTTAATGACGTTGTTTTCTTTTAATCTATAAAATGTAACATGTAGAGTTTATGCCAATTTCCTGTTCTTTTAATTAGTAGCCATATAAATTATACATTCCTAATGCATTTCTGCCTCCATGTTGCCATTTTGCAGACAATTCTCTGATTATATCACTTCAATGTGACTTTACGATAAGCTTCACTATTTACTAGGTAGCTATACAATGCAAAGTGAGTCCTGTTTCATTAAAGAAAATCACTGCCGGCTCATTACTGGCAGCAAATACATGATGAATTTTTCCTGTTCTTGTTAATTAAATTGTTTATTGTTCGACCACATTCGCCTTCCCCCTTTTTATATTATCTGAAGAGAAATAAATTAGCCTAACTGCTAATGGTTGGGCTTATTCATTCCCATTTGCCTTAATTTTAAATCAATCAGAAGCAATGGTTTAGCCCAATCTATGTGTCATAATTATTACTTCTATCTCTCAGAGACAGAAAATGATCCTCTTGTCTTTATAATAAAACTAAGTGATCATCAGTAAGTGATTTGCAGTAAATGATCTGAAAACATGAACATTTTAAAAGTTCTGAAGTTCTACTGAACCAAGACAAGGTGGCTGGGCGGCCAGGGATGTCTCTCTTTATCTTTCTATGAGGCGGTTCATTCGGTGATTCTTTACTACGCCCCTTGCCAATTAGAACTGTATCTCTTGACAAAGGACAACTCACTGTACACATTACAGTGTTATTCCAAAATTAATAGGGAATAACACTGTAATGTAGACAATTACAGGGATATTCCAAAATTTAGCACCTATCCAAAGGATGGGATCTGATGTGTGGCATTTTAACCTCTTCATTACACAGGGTGTATCCCATGGAAATTTCGATCCCCGCCGCTAGCTGGTCAGGGACCGGACCGGGATGCCTGCTGAAATCATTCAGAAGGCATCACGGCTCATCACCGGAGGAGGTCCTGAGACCCTTCCCCCCCTCATATCGGCAATTGCCGGTACATACAAACCGGCGATCAGTGGCGATTCCGGGTCATGGGGGTCACATGTGACCCCATGACCCGGATAAGGATGATGAGCAGTGGTGTAATATACACCACCAATCATCATCCGTACAGTACTGGGAGGTGGCAGTGTTTCCACGCCCCAGTACAGCTGTGATTGGGCGGCACCAATCACAGCAGTATGGGGAAGGGGAAGGTGGTCGAAGGAGCATGGTACTCTGTTCTGCCCACCACAATTCTGTGATCTGGTGTGCAGGACAGAGCCCCATGCTGCCATCTCCCCCTCAGTCTGAAAAAGTGCCCCCTTTCTGTGGACCCTTGGGTCCGTAGCACATTTCGCTACGTGACCCTGGCCCTACTGGGTCGCTGCAGTCTGCCACCAGCGTTTTTTTTTTTTTGTTTGTTTGTTTTTTTAGCTCAGACCTTTTTTTTTTTTTCTAAATGTGTGGCCGAGCCCTCTTAGCTATAAAAGAGTGGCCCGCCACCTTTAGCTAAAGCCCACCCACCGCTGATCAGTCTAGTAGTACTGATCAGCGTTTTTTTTTTGTGGTGCAGCCACTTTTTCGGGTTATGGCGGCTTTTTTATTGATTTCTTTTTTTTGCACCTATAAGTGGTTCGTGCCACCAGTGGCAGGCCTGTGCTTTGTGGACAGACGGTACCTCTGTGTGCGGCCTGCCCCACCGCTGTCAGTGATTTATCACTGATCAACTGATTTTTTTTCAGGTATTTTGTCTGAGGGTATGTGTACGTGCCACAAGCCACTGTTCTGGGCTGAGTGACCGGACCCCCCCCCCCCCCCCTCTGACTTCTGGGCCCTCTGCTGCCACCAAGTGCTAATCAATGCGCACACCACTGATTAGTTAAACGCTATTTTTTGCGCTAGAAGTCAATTTTTTTCCCTTTTTTCTCCTTTTAGTTTATATTTTTCCTGTTAGGGTGGGTTTAGTAAGTTAGGGTGGGTTAGGGAGGTAGTCTTGCACCCCACCATCCCCATTAGAGTAGGGAAATGGCCTTCAGGGCATTTTCAGCGGAGAAGGCATATGCCATACTTGCCTCAGACACTGAAAGTGCCACAGAGGACGAGGAAGACCCCACCTTCCTTATTTCCTCATCCTCCTCATCATCTGGTTCTGATGATGAGCCACCAAGGTGGCGGAGATGCCGCCATGCGGGACTGCAAACCTCCTCTGCTCCTGACCCTGTGCCCCATGTTAGTATGAGTCCCCCTGGTGCTCATACTAGTCAAGCCCCCCGGCCAAGTTCACTGGTGCCCCGTGTCAGGACTCAAGACTTACATTGTCGGGTTCACTGAAATAAACTTTATAAGCTATTATTTCAGTGACGACTTTGTCAATCTGATGGGTGTGCAGACGAATCTGTACACCCAACAGTTCGTCGCCACAAACCCGGGCTCACTTTTGGCTAGGCCCAGTGCAGCCGAAATGAGGACATTTTGGGGCCTCGTGCTGTATATGGGCCTAGTCAAAAAACTCAGTGTCAGAAAATATTGGAGTGGGGACGTCCTTTACCAGACCCCGCTGTACAATATGGCCATGGCACATCCCCATTTCGAGGTCATTCGGAAATGTTTGCATTATGCTGATAATGTGGCATGTTCCCCCCAGACTGATCCCGCATATGACCACCTGTATAAAATCAGGCCGGTCATCAATCACTTCGGGCCCAAATTTTGGGAGGCATATGCCCCTGGAAGGGAGGTCGCTATTGAAGAGTCTCTCATCAGCTTTAAGGGGAGACTCAGCTCCCATCCAAGCGGGCGAGGTATGGCGTGAAGATGTATAAACTTTGCGAGAGTACCTCAGGGTACACTTGCAAGTTTATGGTGTATGAGGGACGAGATTCCTGTATTGAAACCCCAGAATGTCACCCCCACTCTGGGTGTTAGCGGAAAAATCACTTAGGGCCTTTTGCACCCATTGCTAGATAAAAGTTACCACCTTTACTTGGATAACTTTTATACTAGTATCCCTCTCTTCACATCCCTCGCCACCAGATCAATGCTTGCTTGTGGGACAGTCCAGAAGAATCAAAGAGGCCTTCCTTCCTATCCCATCCAAATTCCTATTCCCCGGGGTGAGTCTCATGCCCTTACCCATGAAAACCTGTTGCTGGTCAGGTATAAGAACAAGAAGGATGTCCTTATGCTCACCACAATTCATGGGAACGGCAGCACCCCTGTACCTGTGCAAGGTATTGTGGGACCAGTCCTCAAGCTCAATTGTATGAAGGACTACAATTGGTATATGGGGGGAGTTGATTTTTCTGATCAAGTCCGCAAGCCTTATCATGCCATCCGGAAAACACGGGTATGGTACAAGAAAATTGCGGTCTACATAGTACAAGTTGCCATGTCCACTCCCCCCCCCCCATAGTTCACTTCATCCATTCCTGGAAAATACATTTAGGGAACACCCGTCTTTTCCAAATCTCCACTTCACCCCTATACACCTTCCCTAGGGGGTGTACTGTTTGTAATAGGCTCACATATGGGTGTTACCTTTCTTGTATTTTCCTCTGAATATATGTAACTTTTGGGTCCGTAAGAAACATCGGCCTCAAATGCGAAGAGTTCTTGCTCATGAGCTCTGTCGTATTTCCAGGCAACAATTCAGAATCACATTTTAGTTTTTCCCAGAAAGATGAAGCAGAGCATAGGCTGAAAATTGCAATTTTCAAAAGCTATCCTTCATCCATCCCTGGAAAATAAATTTAGGAAACAACCGTGAATTCAAAATGTCCTCTTTAGCCCTATACCCATTCCTCAGGGTGGGTACTTTCTGTAATGGTGTCACATGTGGGTGTTTCATTTTTGTATTTTCCTCTGAATGTATGTAACCGTCAGCTACTGATATGCCATAGGCCACAAATGCAAACAGACTCTATGAATTCTGCGCCTTGCTGTGCGCCGCCCAGCATGTTACCCCATATGTGGATGTATTTCCATAGTCAGGGGAAAAAGTCCTCCAAAATTTGTAACCCAATTTCTCCCATTACCCCATGTGAAAATGTAAAAAATTGGGTAACCCCAGCATTTTAGTGTAAAAAAATAAAAAAATTTCAATTTATGGCCCACTTTAAAAAAAAAAAAAACATGAGGTGTAATTACTCACCGTACCTCTTGTTACCTTCCTTGAGGGGTGTAGTTTCAAAATTGTGGTCACTTGCCGGGGTTTTTTTTTTTAGATTTTATGTCAACCTCAACAATTGCAGCACAAAGCACCACTTTAGGCCTCAAATCTCATCGGTGCTGTCTCACTCCTAAGCCCTGTTTTCACCCGCATAGTGCTTTCCCGCCTTATATGGGGTATTTCCTTATTCTGGAGAAATGGGGCTACAATTTTTGTGGAGCTTTTTTTCTCTTACTACTTGTGAAACAAAAAAATTTTTGGTTAATGCCAGAAATTCAGTGTTAAAAATAAATTCTTTCACTTTTACGGCCCACTGTTCAAAAAACATGTGAGGTGTAAGTACTCACTTTAACCCTTGTTACGTTCCTTGAGGGGTGTAGTTTCCAAAATTGTGTCTCATGTGTGGGGATACTGCTGTTCTTGCACAATGGGGGCTTTGTAAACGCACATGGCCCTCGACTTCAATTCCAACAAACTTTTCACTCCAAAAGCCCAATGGCATTCCTTCTATTCTGAGCATTGCAGTGTGCCCACAGAGCACTTTACATCCACATATGGGGTATTTTCTTTCTCAGGCGAAATTTCACTACAAATTTTCGGGGCCTTTTGACCTATTACCCCATGTGAAAGTGAAACATTTGGGGTAACTGTTACGCCGAGCGCTCCGGGTCCCCGCTCCTCCCCGGAGCGCTCGCTACACTCTCCCCGCTGCAGCGCTCCGGTCAGATCCACTGACCCGGGGCGCTGCGATTCCGCTTCCAGCCGGGATGCGATTCGCGATGCGGGTAGCGCCCGCTCGCGATGCGCACCCCGGCTCCCGTACCTGACTCGCTCTCCCTCGGTCCTGTCCCGGCGCGCGCGGCCCCGCTCCCTAGGGCGCGCGCGCGCCGGGTCTTTGCGATTTAAAGGGCCACTGCGCCGCTGATTGGCGCAGTGATTCCAATTAGTGTCTTCACCTGTGCACTTCCCTATATCACCTCACTTCCCCTGCACTTCCTTGCCGGATCTTGTTGCCATTGTGCCAGTGAAAGCGTTTCCTGTGTGTTCCTAGCCTGTGTTCCAGACCTCCTGCCGTTGCCCCTGACTACGATCCTTGCTGCCTGCCCCGACCTTCTGCTACGTCCGACCTTGCTTCTGTCTACTCCCTTGTACCGCGCCTATCTTCAGCAGCCTGAGAGGTGAGCCGTTGCTAGTGGATACGACCTGGTCACTACCGCCGCAGCAAGACCATCCCGCTTTGCGGCGGGCTCTGGTGAAAACCAGTAGTGACTTAGAACCGGTCCACTAGCACGGTCCACGCCAATCCCTCTCTGGCACAGAGGATCCACTACCTGCCAGCCGGCATCGTGACAGTAGATCCGGCCATGGATCCCGCTGAAGTTCCTCTGCCAGTTGTCGCTGACCTCACCACGGTGGTCGCCCAGCAGTCACAACAGATAGCGCAACAAGGCCAACAGCTGTCTCAACTGACCGTTATGCTACAGCAGTTACTACCACAGCTTCAGCAGTCATCTCCTCCGCCAGCTCCTGCACCTCCTCCGCAGCGAGTGGCCGCTCCTGGTCTACGCCTATCCTTGCCGGATAAATTTGATGGGGACACTAAGTTTTGCCGTGGCTTTCTTTCCCAATGTTCCCTGCATCTGGAGATGATGTCGGACCTGTTTCCCACTGAAAGGTCTAAGGTGGCTTTCGTAGTCAGCCTTCTGTCTGGAAAAGCCCTGTCTTGGGCCACACCGCTCTGGGACCGCAATGACCCCGTCACTGCCTCCGTACACTCCTTCTTCTCGGAAATCCGAAGTGTCTTTGAGGAACCTGCCCGAGCCTCTTCTGCTGAGACTGCCCTGTTGAACCTGGTCCAGGGTAATTCTTCCGTTGGCGAGTATGCCGTACAATTCCGTACTCTTGCTTCAGAATTATCCTGGAACAATGAGGCCCTCTGCGCGACCTTTAAAAAAGGCCTATCCAGCAACATTAAAGATGTTCTGGCCGCACGAGAAATGCCTGCTAATCTTCATGAACTTATTCACCTAGCCACTCGCATTGACATGCGTTTTTCCGAAAGGCGTCAGGAGCTCCGCCAAGATATGGACTCTGTTCGCACGAGGCGTTTCTTCTCCTCGGCTCCTCTCTCCTCTGGTCCCCTGCAATCTGTTCCTGTGCCTCCCGCCGTGGAGGCTATGCAGGTCGACCGGTCTCGCCTGACACCTCAAGAGAGGACACAACGCCGCATGGAGAACCTCTGCCTGTACTGTGCTAGTACCGAACACTTCCTGAGGGATTGTCCTATCCGTCCTCCCCGCCTGGAAAGACGTACGCTGACTCCGCACAAAGGTGAGACAATCCTTGATGTCTACTCTGCTTCTCCACGTCTTACTGTGCCTGTGCGGATGTCTGCCTCTGCCTTCTCCTTCTCTACTGTGGCCTTCTTGGACTCTGGATCTGCAGGAAATTTTATTTTGGCCTCTCTCGTCAACAGGTTCAACATCCCAGTGACCAGTCTCGCCAGACCCCTTTACATCAATTGTGTAAACAATGAAAGATTGGACTGTACCATACGTTTCCGCACGGAGCCCCTTCTAATGAGCATCGGATCTCATCACGAGAGGATTGAACTTTTGGTCCTCCCCAATTGCACCTCGGAAATTCTCCTTGGACTTCCCTGGCTTCAACTTCATTCCCCAACCCTGGATTGGTCCACTGGGGAGATCAAGAGTTGGGGGCCCTCTTGTTCCAAGGACTGTCTAAAACCGGTTCCCAGTAACCCTTGCCGTGACTCTGTGGTTCCTCCAGTAACCGGTCTCCCTAAGGCCTATATGGACTTCGCGGATGTTTTCTGCAAAAAACAAGCGGAGACTCTACCTCCTCACAGGCCTTATGATTGTCCTATCGACCTCCTCCCGGGCACTACTCCACCCCGGGGCAGAATTTATCCTCTCTCTGCCCCAGAGACTCTTGCCATGTCTGAATACGTCCAGGAAAATTTAAAAAAGGGCTTTATCCGTAAATCCTCCTCTCCTGCCGGAGCCGGATTTTTCTTTGTGTCCAAAAAAGATGGCTCCCTACGTCCTTGCATTGACTACCGCGGTCTTAATAAAATCACGGTTAAGAACCGCTACCCCCTACCCCTCATCTCTGAACTCTTTGATCGCCTCCAAGGTGCCCACATCTTTACTAAATTGGACTTAAGAGGCGCCTATAACCTCATCCGCATCAGAGAGGGGGATGAGTGGAAAACAGCATTTAACACCAGAGATGGACACTTTGAGTATCTGGTCATGCCCTTTGGCCTGTGCAACGCCCCTGCTGTCTTCCAAGACTTTGTTAATGAAATTTTTCGTGATCTGTTATACTCCTGTGTTGTTGTATATCTGGATGATATCCTAATTTTTTCGGCCAATCTAGAAGAACACCGCCAGCATGTCCGTATGGTTCTTCAGAGACTTCGTGACAATCAACTCTATGCTAAAATTGAGAAATGTCTGTTTGAATGCCAATCTCTTCCTTTTCTAGGATATTTGGTCTCTGGCCAGGGACTACAAATGGATCCAGACAAACTCTCTGCCGTCTTAGATTGGCCACGCCCCTCCGGACTCCGTGCTATCCAACGCTTTTTGGGGTTCGCCAATTATTACAGGCAATTTATTCCACATTTTTCTACCCTTGTGGCTCCTATCGTGGCTTTAACCAAAAAAAATGCCGATCCCAAGTCCTGGCCTCCTCAAGCAGAAGACGCCTTTAAACGACTCAAGTCTGCCTTTTCTTCGGCTCCCGTGCTCTCCAGACCTGACCCTTCCAAACCCTTCCTACTGGAGGTTGATGCCTCCTCAGTGGGAGCTGGAGCTGTTCTTCTACAGAAAAATTCTTCCGGGCATGCCGTCACTTGTGGTTTTTTTTCTAGGACCTTCTCTCCGGCGGAGAGGAACTACTCCATCGGGGATCGAGAGCTTCTAGCCATTAAATTAGCACTTGAGGAATGGAGGCATCTGCTGGAGGGATCAAGATTTCCAGTTATTATTTACACCGACCACAAGAACCTCTCCTACCTCCAGTCTGCCCAACGGCTGAATCCTCGCCAGGCCCGGTGGTCTCTGTTCTTTGCCCGGTTTAATTTTGAGATTCACTTTCGTCCTGCCGATAAGAACATTAGGGCCGATGCTCTCTCTCGTTCCTCGGATGCCTCAGAAGTTGAACTCTCTCCGCAACACATCATTCCACCTGACTGCCTGATCTCCACTTCTCCTGCCTTCATCAGGCAAACTCCTCCAGGAAAGACCTTTGTTTCTCCACGCCAACGCCTCGGAATCCTCAAATGGGGTCACTCCTCCCATCTCGCAGGTCATGTGGGCATCAAGAAATCTCTGCAACTCATCTCCCGCTTCTATTGGTGGCCGACTCTGGAGACGGATGTTGTGGACTTTGTGCGAGCCTGCACTATCTGTGCCCGGGATAAGACTCCTCGCCAGAAGCCCGCTGGTTTTCTTCATCCCCTGCCTGTCCCCGAACAGCCTTGGTCTCTGATTGGTATGGATTTTATTACTGATTTACCCCCTTCCCGTGGCAACACTGTTATTTGGGTGGTCGTTGATCGATTCTCCAAAATGGCACATTTCATCCCTCTTCCTGGTCTTCCTTCAGCGCCTCAGTTGGCTAAACAATTTTTTGTACACATTTTTCGTCTTCACGGGTTGCCTACGCAGATCGTCTCGGATAGAGGTGTCCAATTCGTGTCTAAATTCTGGAGGGCTCTCTGTAAACAACTCAAGATTAAATTAAATTTTTCTTCTGCATATCATCCCCAGTCCAATGGACAAGTAGAAAGAATTAACCAGGTCTTGGGTGATTATTTGCGACATTTTGTTTCCTCCCGCCAGGATGACTGGGCAGATCTCCTTCCATGGGCCGAATTCTCGTATAACTTCAGAGTCTCTGAATCTTCCTCCAAATCCCCATTTTTCGTGGTGTACGGCCGTCACCCTCTTCCCCCCCTCCCTACCCCCTTGCCCTCTGGTCTACCCGCTGTGGATGAAATTTCTCGTGACCTTTCCATCATATGGAGAGAGACCCAAAATTCTCTCTTACAGGCTTCATCACGCATGAAGAAGTTCGCAGATAAGAAAAGAAGAGCTCCTCCCGTTTTTTCCCCTGGAGACAAGGTATGGCTCTCCGCTAAATATGTCCGCTTCCGTGTCCCTAGCTACAAGTTGGGACCACGCTATCTTGGTCCTTTCAAAGTTTTGTGTCAAATTAATCCTGTCTCTTACAAACTTCTTCTTCCTCCTTCTCTTCGTATCCCTAATGCCTTTCACGTCTCTCTTCTTAAACCACTCATCCTCAACCGTTTTTCTCCCAAATCTGTTCCTCCCACTCCTGTTTCCGGCTCCTCGGACATCTTCTCTGTCAAAGAGATCTTAGCCTCTAAAAAGGTCAGAGGGAAAACTTTTTTTTTAGTGGACTGGGAGGGTTGTGGTCCTGAAGAGAGATCCTGGGAACCTGAGGACAACATCCTAGACAAAAGTCTGCTCCTCAGGTTCTCAGGCTCTAAGAAGAGGGGGAGACCCAAGGGGGGGGGTACTGTTACGCCGAGCGCTCCGGGTCCCCGCTCCTCCCCGGAGCGCTCGCTACACTCTCCCCGCTGCAGCGCTCCGGTCAGATCCACTGACCCGGGGCGCTGCGATTCCGCTTCCAGCCGGGATGCGATTCGCGATGCGGGTAGCGCCCGCTCGCGATGCGCACCCCGGCTCCCGTACCTGACTCGCTCTCCCTCGGTCCTGTCCCGGCGCGCGCGGCCCCGCTCCCTAGGGCGCGCGCGCGCCGGGTCTTTGCGATTTAAAGGGCCACTGCGCCGCTGATTGGCGCAGTGATTCCAATTAGTGTCTTCACCTGTGCACTTCCCTATATCACCTCACTTCCCCTGCACTTCCTTGCCGGATCTTGTTGCCATTGTGCCAGTGAAAGCGTTTCCTGTGTGTTCCTAGCCTGTGTTCCAGACCTCCTGCCGTTGCCCCTGACTACGATCCTTGCTGCCTGCCCCGACCTTCTGCTACGTCCGACCTTGCTTCTGTCTACTCCCTTGTACCGCGCCTATCTTCAGCAGCCTGAGAGGTGAGCCGTTGCTAGTGGATACGACCTGGTCACTACCGCCGCAGCAAGACCATCCCGCTTTGCGGCGGGCTCTGGTGAAAACCAGTAGTGACTTAGAACCGGTCCACTAGCACGGTCCACGCCAATCCCTCTCTGGCACAGAGGATCCACTACCTGCCAGCCGGCATCGTGACAGTAACACTATCAATATAGTGCAAAAAATCAAATTTTTCACTTTTACTGACCACTGTCAGTAAAAATAACCTGTGAGGTGTAATTACTCTCTGTAACCCTTGTTATGTTCCTGGAGGGGACTAGTTTCCAAAATGGTGTCACATGTGAGGGGTTTCTCCAAAAGTCCAATAGCGCTCCCTCTGTTCTGAGGCCTGTAGTGCACCAGCAGAGTACTTAATGTCCACATATGGGGAGTTTTCTTAATCGGAAGAAATTGGGCTTCAAATTTTGGGGTCCATTTTCTCTTATTACACTGTGTGAAAATGAAAAATTTGGAGTAACACCATCATTTTTGTGTTAAAAATCTAAATTTTCACTTTTACGGCCCACTGTTCAAAAAACCAGTGAGGAGTAAGTACTCACTGTAATCCTTGTTACGTTCCTGGAGGGGTGTAGTTTCCAAAATGGTGTCAAATGTGGGGTGTTTCTGCTGTTCTGGCCCCATGGGAGGTTTGTAAATGCACATGGCCCCAGACCTCATTGTCAGCAAAAAAGTCCAATGGCGCTACTTCTGTTCCAAGACCTGTAGTGTGCCAGCTGAGCACTCAACGTCCACATATGGGGCATTTTTTTAATTAGGAGAAATTGGGCTTCAAATTTTGGGGTTCATTTTCCCCTATTACACCATGTAAAAATGAAAAATTTGGAGTAACTTCATTTTAGTGTTAAGAATCTATTTATTCATTTTCATGTCCAAATTCAACGCAAAGTTGACAAACACCTGTGAGGTGTTAAGGCACACTATACCCCTTTTTACGTTCCTTGAGGGGTGTAGTTTGCAAAATAGTATGCCATGTTGTTTTTTTTTGACTGTTCTGGCACCCTGGGGACTTGCTAAATGCCCCCAAAAACCATTTCAGCAAAATTCTCTTTCAAAAAGCTAAAATTTACTCCTTCTCTTCTGAGCATTGTAGTGCGCCAGCAGAGCACTTAATGTCCAAATATGGGGTGTTTTCTTAATCGGGAGAAATAGGGCTTTACATTTTGTTGTCCATTTTCTCCTATTACCCATTGTGAAAAAGAAAAATTTGGGGTAACACCATCATTTTAGTGTTAAAAATCGAATTTTCAGTTCTCATGTCCAACTTCAACGTAAAGTCGTCAAATACCTGTAAGGTGTTAAGGCTCACTGTACCCTTTGTTACATTCCTTGAGGTGTAGTTGCCAAAATATATGCCATGTGTTTTTTTTTTTTTTGCTGTTCTTGATCCCGTAAAAATGTAGAAAATTTCTTCTATACATTGAAGCCCTCTAATATCTTCAAAAAGTAAAAACATGTCAACTTTATGATGTCAACATAAAGTAGACATATTGTATTTGTGAATCAATATATAATTTATTTGGAATATCCATTTTCCTTTCAAGCAGAGAGTTTCAAAGTTAGAAAAATGCTAACTTTTCAAAATTTTCATGAATTTTGGGATTTTTCTCCAAGAAAGGATGCAAGTAACGACGAAAATTTACCACTAACATAAAGTAGAATATGTCACCAGAAAACAATCTCAGAGTCAGATTGAAAGGTAAAAGCATCCCAGAGTTGTTAATATATAAAGTGACAGTGATCAGATTTGCAAAAAAGGGCTGCGTCCTTAAGGTGAAAATGAGCTTCGTCCTTAAGGGGTTAACCAATGGGACACCCACCAATCGCAATAATGCTTCCGTGCCCTCTTGTGTGAAAGGAGCAGTGGTCCAGCATGCACTATGCCAATTCATTTACTTTCTACAGGACTACCGAACATAGCCTAGCACATTGCTTGGCTATCTCCCTTAGTCTAAAAGTGAGTTAATTGAGTGGCAACATGAATGCTTGATCAATACTACATCCACAGGGGAGGGCTTAGGATCAGATGAATAGATACTGCAGAGGAACAAAATCATAATAAAATAGTGGCTTAAGTCTACCAGAACAGGAGCTGTTTGCACAGAGCATCTCTTGTTCTGTCTCATATACAGGTGTCCAAAGCAGAGGACTCCACTCGATGATGCTGACAACACAAAGATTTGTAACAGGGTTGATGTCCAGGAGGGATAAGCCAACTGGAAAAGGATTAAGGTAATTTAGAGGAATGGTCAGAACTCTGGCAACTAAAAGTTAATGTGGATAAGTGCAAGATAATGCACCTTGGGTATGAAAACCTCAAGAGCAGAGTATAGAATATGCATATATATATATATATATATATATATATATATATATATATATATATATATAATATGGGTGCACTACTGTGGTAGATGTAAACAATACATTGGCTATCCCTCAACACTGATGTTAAAATTGAGACATTCGCCAGTGTATCCTTATATGAAGGACACACCAGAGCCCGCACACCAACGCCAAGGTTTCTCAAATTGGTGCGAGACCTACGCTAATCCTACCTGTGCTTGATAAGCAAAAGAGGGGCCAGTGGGCAATTACGGCAGCATTCGGTTGACTCACAACTTCCTCCCAGATACCCTCCAGCGTGACTGAGCACACATGCAATGGGAGGAGGGAGGCAAGCTGCAAGCCCCACCTGAGTTGGCTAATATGGGTGCCTGGCCTCACAGGTGCTACCTTAATGCTGCCTTGTAGATATTCAAGGCGCATTAATTTTGGAGTTTACACACCTCCAAATATAAAATTTAAACAAACAACAAAAAAACCTGGTCTCAAATGGCTGGAGGTGCTCAACCCCATATGCGGTTGTGCATTTATACTGGGGGAGCAGATCCTGCCCTTGTAGTCCGTTGCTAAGGGTGATCCCCAGCATAAAAATGCATACAATGGAGGATGCCTGCAGCGGACTACAAGTGCCACAATAGAATCCTACACCAGATAAACGGTGTGGATGTGTAACAATTAGAATACAATACAGGAATATGGGTGCACTACTGTGGTAGATGTAAACAATACATTGGCTATCCCTCAACACTGATGTTAAAATTGAGACATTTTAGGTGGGGCTTGCAGCTTGCCTCCCTCCTCCCATTGCATGTGTGCTCAGTCACGCTGGAGGGTATCTGGGAGGAAGTTGTGAGTCAACCGAATGCTGCCGTAATTGCCCACTGGCCCCTGTTTTGCTTATCAAGCACAGGTAGGATTAGCGTTAGGTCTCGCACCAATTTGAGAAACCTTGGCGTTGGTGTGCGGGCTCTGGTGTGTCCTTCATATAAGGATACACTGGCGAATGTCTCAATTTTAACATCAGTGTTGAGGGATAGCCAATGTATTGTTTACATCTACTTCAGTAGTGCACCCATATTCCTGTATTGTATTCTAATTGTTACACATCCACACTGTTTATCTGGTGTAGGATTCTATTGTGGCACTTGTAGTCCGCTACAGGCATCCTCCATTGTATGCATTTTTATGCTGGGGATCGCCCTTAGCAACGGACTACAAGGGCAGGATCTGCTCCCCCAGTATAAATGCACAACCGCATATGGGGTTGAGCACCTCCAGCCATTTGAGACCACATTTTTTTGTTGTTTGTATATATATATATATATATATATATATATATATATATATAGAATCTACACGGTAAAGGAGGAGAGTATATTTAAAAGAAGAAAATCTACAAGACGAGGACACTGTTTTATATTATATTAGAGGGGGAAGATTTATCAGTAAGTATTACTTTCAGAAGTATTACTTTACTGAGAGAGTAGTGGATGCATGGAATAGTCTTCCCGTAGAAGTGGTAGCTGCAAATACATAATGTATGTTTCTCCTTCTCTAAGTAAGTTTAAAGGAGCATCACATGCTTGAAACCATCTTATTTTTCCACAATTTTGAAAAGGTGCCAATAATTTTGTCCAGCCCATTTTTGGAGTTTGGTGTCCAATTAGCTTTTTTTCCTCCCTTTTTTTGTTTAGTTCCAATACACACAAAGGGAATAAACATGTGCATAGCAAAACCTCTGTTACTGCAATCCTTTTCTGTGAGAAATACTTCATTTTGTAGAAAAATTTCAGGGGTGCCAACATTTACGGCCATGACTGTATACTAGAGAGAAATTTGTGAAGTTCTTTCCAGTCTGACAACAGTGCTTTCTGCTGACACTTCTGTCTGTGTCAGCAACTGTCCAGAGCAGGAGAGGTTCTCTATGGGCATATGATTCTAATTTGGACAGTTCCTGACACGGACAGAGGTGTCAGCAGAGAGCACTGTTACATAGTTACATAGTTAGTACGGTCGAAAAAAGACATATGTCCATCAAGTTCAACCAGGGAATTAAGGGGTAGGGGTGTGGCGCGATATTGGGGAAGGGATGAGATTTTATATTTCTTCATAAGCATTAATCTTATTTTGTTCCAGGAATGTATCTAATCCTGTTTTAAAGCTGTTAATTGTTCCTGCTGTGACCAGTTCCTGAGGTAGACCGTTCCATAAATTCACAGTCCTCACGGTAAAGAAGGCGTGTCGCCCCTTGAGACTAAACTTTTTCTTCTCCAGACGGAGGGAGTGCCCCCTCGTCCTTTGGGGGGGTTTAACCTGGAACAGTTTTTCTCCATATTTTTTGTATGGGCCATTAATATACTTATATACGTTTATCATATCCCGCCTTAAACGTCTCTTCTCAAGACTAAACAATTGTAACTCCTTTAATCGCTTCTCATAGCTAAGATGTTCCATGCCCCATATTGTCAGACAGAAAATAAATTTCCATGCCCCATATTGTCAGACAGAAAATAAATTCACAAATTTCTCTGTTTTATACAGCAACTAATAAGTACTGGAAGGATCAAGATTTTTTTAATAGAAGTAATTTACAATTTTTTTTTAACTTTCAGGCACCAGTTTATTTGAAAACATTTGTTTTCTACTTATTTCCACAGGAGTTCCCCTTTAAAAGGTTGTTCTGATTCCCCAGAGATGTCTGGTATAACATAGTCCTAGGAAACCTCAGAGCTTCTTACCAGATTTCTTCAGGGACTCAGAAAACAGAATGACATTTTTTTAAACTAAACTACTTCATTAGATTTGGCTAATCTTACTGTAGGTTCACTTTTCGTAAGAGATTTGGCAACTATGAAAGCAAAAATAGCTTTTGGTTTACAATCCATCATTCACAGGATAAAAGTGCTCAGTATTAGAAAATGAGTTCTGCTTTTTATTGAAAAACAGCATCAGTCTTGACTATGGGCAATGTCTAATATTGCGAGTCGTACTTTCTAATCCTGGACACCAGCTTTAATATATTTATTTTTAACGGCAGCCTTTATGGAGAGAAAGTTGTGATTATTTTTGTTTTCAGACAATATTATAACGTTAACTCACAAAAGACTTCCCTCGAATGACA
Organism: Hyla sarda; assembly: GCF_029499605.1. NCBI lineage: Eukaryota > Metazoa > Chordata > Amphibia > Anura > Hylidae > Hyla > Hyla sarda. The sequence goes on from NC_079195.1 coordinate 205,091,472, forward strand.
TTAAATAAGAATCTCTAGTGCCATTTGTGCCATTTATACAGCACTTCATAATCCATAATCTTGTTTTGTATTACAATTTCATAAACAAATGTGAGAGCCGTTTTATAAAATGCAATAATGTGATCAAGCACAGACATCACCTGCTTTATCACCGCACCTTTAACGTTTTATTCCATGCATAAAACTCAAGATTTTATTATTGAGATAACCATAAAAGCTCAACCGTTTTTGTGTTTTTACATACTTAATATTTCAGCACTTGAAGCCTGGATAACATCTAGGAGGTTTGTTCTACAATGACGTTATCATTGGTGTAAATATCTCTTTGTGGATAATATTTTGTTATTTGTTTATAACCCAATTAATTCCATTTCACACATCATTACCAAACGTCACTGTATTTGGCAAAGTTTCTAGAAATTAATTGGAATAAATCTTATTGCATGAACTTATTGACTAAGAAATTAATTGTATAGAAAATGTGAAAATGCTAAATCAAAATGGCAGGCTTGACCAGGGATGTCAAACTCATTATCATTCAGGGCCACATCAGCCTTATAGTTGCCTCCAAAGGGCAATTTGTAATTGTAAAACTGTATTCATCTAACTACTACTTATTGTTAAATAATCTTAAATAACACCAAAGTAGTTCAAATAGTTTCACTAGAGATATTATGGTGCACCACTTGCTAATTAAAAGGCCAACATGTCCTTTAGGACCCTGTTAGATATTAGCCACCCCTTACACCTATTTAGCACCAAGAGCATTGAAATGCACCTCGCAGGCCACATAAAATGACATGGTGGCCCAGATTAGGCCCTCTCATAGGCTTGCATTGAGGGGGCGGAGCGTGATGTCACATGGGGGCGGAGCCGTGACATCACAATGCTCCGTCCCCGTGACCGCCAGGAATCAGACCTGGAGTGAACATGCTCCGGGGACTGATTGTAACGGGGTGCTGCGTGCAAGATCATGGGGGTCCCCAGTGGTGGGACCCCCGCGATCAGGCATCTTATCCCCTACCCTTTGGATAGGGGATAAGATGTCTTAGCGCCAGAGTACCCCTTTAAGTTTGTAAAATGTGGTCTAGATTATTTCAGCATTAACCTCTAGAGGACACAAGACGTACCAGTACACCTTGGCTGCCTGGTACTTGGCACACCAGGTTGTTCATGTACACTCTGAGTCTTTTTGGGACTATGAAATAGAAGATCGTTGATTACACTGATCAGTGGTATGCCTATGCATAGCACTAAACAGTAATAGCAATAAAAAGATTGCTGTAAAAGTAAATGTTAATAAGCCCCTCCCCAATAAAAATGTCATCCCTTTCATTTTTCCTATTTCACAAAAAAAAAAAAATCAACATATTTTGTATCACAGAACTGCGGAAATGTCCACACTATTAAAATGTAATGTTAATGATCACGCATGATAAACATAAGAAATACCAGTCCAATATTCCTGATTTTGGGTAACATCACATCCCTTAAGGACGCACGGTTTTTATGTTTTTGCATTTTCATTTTTTCCTCATCACCTTCTAAAAATCATAACGCTTTCAATTTTGCACCTAAAATTACCGTATTTATCGGGGTATATCACGCACCGGCCTATAACACGCACCCTCATTTTACCAAGGATATTTGGGTAAAAAAAGTTTTTTACCCAAATATCCATGAAAAAATGAGGGTGCGTGTGTGCGCGTGTATACCCCGATATACCCCCAGGAAAGGCAGGGGGAGAGAGGCCGTCGCTGCCCGCTTCTCTCCCCCTGCCTTTCCTGGGGTCTAGAGCGCTGCTGTCGGCCCTTTTCACCCCCTGGTTATCGGCGCCGCTGCCCGTTCTGTCCCCCTGACTATCGGTGCCGGCGCCGATTGCCAGGGAGAGAGAAGCGGTGCCGACAGCCAGGGGGAGAGAAGGGGCAGCGGCACCCATTGCCGGCGCCGCTGCCCCGTTGCCTCCCCCCATCCCCGGTGGCATAATTACCTGAGTCCGGTCCGCGCTGCTCCAGGCCTCCGTCGTGCGTCCCTGGCGTCATTGCTATGCGCTGAACGGTGCGGCGCATGACGTCAGAGCGCCGCGCCTATAACTTTTTTATTTTTCCGCGTACGGGCCGGTGTGAATGCTCATTTGCACCATGATCTGAAGTTTTTATCGATACCATTTTTATATTGATCGGACTTTTTGATTGCTTTTTATTCATTCTTTCATGATATAAAAAGTGACCAAAAAAATGCTATTTTGGACTTTGGAATTTTTTTGCGCATATGCCATTGACCGTGCTGTTTAATTAACAATATTTTTTTTATAGTTCGGACATTTCTGCACGTGGCAATACCATGTATTTTTTTTTTATTTACAAAGTTGTTTTTTTAAATGGGAAAAGGGGGTGATTCTTACTTTTATTAGGCAAGGGGTTAAATGATCTTTATTAACTTTTTTTCACACTTTTTTCTTGCAGTGTAATAGCCCCCCTAGTGGCTATTACACTGAACATACCAATCTCGTACACAGATTATTACATAGTTACATAGTTAGTACGGTTGAAAAAAGACATGCGTCCATCAAGTTCAACCAGGAAATTGAAGGGTAGTGGTGTGGCGCGATATTGGGGAAGGGATGGGATTTTATATTTCTTCATAAGCATTAATGTTATTTTGTTCCAGGAATGTATCTAACCCTGTTTTAAAGCTGTTAATTTTTCCTGCTGGGACCAGTTCCTGAGGTAGACTGTTCCATTAGTTCACAGTTCTTATGGTAAAGAAGGCGTGTTGAGACTAAACCTTTTCTTCTCCAGACGGAGGGAGTGCCCCCTTGTTCTTTGGGGGGGGGTTTGACCTGGAACAGTTTTTCTCCATATTTTTTGTATGGGCCATTAATATACTTATATACGTTTATCATATCCCCCCTTAAACGTCTCTTCTTAAGACTAAACAATTGTAACTCCTTTAATCGCTCTTCATAGCTAAGATGTTCCATGCCCCATATTAGTTTAGTCGCGTGTCTCTGCACCCTTTCCAGCTCCACAGTGTCCCTTTTATGGACTGGTGCCCAAAACTGAACAGCATATTCCAGGTGAGGCCGTACCTCGAGTCCATGCCTCTTTTTATACATGACAATATCCTGCCGGCCTTGGAAGCAGCAGCCTGACATTGCATGCTATTCTGTAGTCTATGATCTACATGTACACCCAGATCCTTCTCTACCAGTGACTCTGCCAGTTTAACACCCCCTAAGACATACGATGCATGCAGGTTATTTGTACCCAGATGCATAACTTTACATTTATCCACATTGAACCTCATTTGCCAAGTGGATGCCCAGACACTTAGTCTATCCAAGTCATCTTGTAACTTATGCACATCCTCTATAGACTGTACTGTGCTACAAAGCTTGGTGTCATCTGCAAAGATAGAAACAGAGCTGTTCATGCCATCCTCTATATCATTGATAAATAAATTAAACAACAGCGGGCCCAGTACTGAACCTTTGGGTACACCACTAATAACCGGGGACCAATCAGAGTACGAATCATTGACCACCACTCTCTGGGTACGATCCATGTGCCAGTGTTCAATCCAGTTACAAACTAAAGTTTCCAAACCCAAAGACCTTAAAGGGTAGCTCCCACCATCCTTTTTTTTCTGTCCCTGCCTATTGCCAATCAATCCCTAACACCCTCCCTGCTTTTACTTTTTATTTTTTACTATATTAAAAATGCTTTTTGTCTGCCTGGCAGTGTGCTCACTACCAGGAAGACTTCCCCAGCAGGCACCACGTCACTGATGCCTGCTGGGAGGGGACTTCCGCCCTTAGTTCATCTACACAGGGTGCCTCCAGCTGTTTCATCACTACAACTCCCAGCTTGCCCTGACATCTATTGGCTGTCAGGGCATGCTGGGAGTTGTAGTATTGAAACAGCTGGAGGCACCCTGTGTAGATAAACTATTAGTTACATGCGGCGCTAGCCCGTCCCCTCTGTCTCCCTCCTGTCTGATTGACAGGCAGGGAGCGAGCGCAGGCTGAGTGAAAAAGGACCGATGCCCGGCCGCATCGGTCCTTTTTCAGGTGTGACGTCACGCCAGGCTGCAGCCGGCCACTAGGAGGGAGACCCCTAGTAGCCGGTTTTCAAATGTAAATTAAACAATTTTAATAAAAAAATAATAATAAAAGTATATTAGAGATATGTTGTAGTGCATACGTACTACAACATATCAAAAAATAAAGTTGGTGACAGTGCCCATTTAACTTACCTGTCTTAGACGTCTATGAGGGACAGTATCAAACACTTTTACAAAATCCAGAAACAATATATCCACAGCCATTCCTCTGTCAAGGCTTCTACTCACTTCTTCATAAAAGCAAATTAGATTGGTTTGACAACTTCTATCCTTAGTAAACCCATGCTGGCTATCACTTATAATACAATTTTCCCCTATGTATTCCTGTATGTAAACCCTTATAAGTCCTTCAAACAATTTACCCACAATGCACGTTAAACTTACCGGTCTATAGTATCCTGAGGAAGACCTAGAGCCCTTTTTGAAGATTGGCACCACATTCGCCTTGCGCCAGTCCCTTGGCACAATACCAGACACCAGTGAATCTCTAAATATCGTGAACAGGGGTACAAATTGATCCTGCCAGTAGCATATGCTTGTCTCAAAGATTAAGCCATGCACGTGTAAGTACACACGGCCGGTACAGTGAAACTGCGAATGGCTCATTAAATCAGTTATGGTTCCTTTCGACACGGCAAAGATCAGTGTTATCTGCAGTTAATTGCTCAAGCCTGGATTTCAGGCTTGGAGCAATCAATCGCTGATCGGACGTGACAGAGGCAGGTAAGGGGACCTCCGCTCGCGTTCTAGCTGATCGCGACATTGCGATTTCACTGCGATGGTCCCGATTAGCCCGACTGAGCTGCCAGGAAAGCTTTTACTTTCATTTTAGATGCAGCAATCAACTTTCAACGCTGCATCTAAAGGGTTAATAGTGCGCGGCACATCGATCGGTGCCACACGCTATTAGCCCAGAGTCTGGCTGTTAGAGCTGGGTGGTATGACCAAAAATGTGGTATTTTTGTAAGTTATGGTGGTTCCACGGTAATTAACGCTATTTTCAACCCCCCCAATCATGTGACCCGAGGGCGCTGCTTCCTCCCCCCCCCAGTTTATCAGCCCAGCGCTGCGCTGCCACCCGCATGGGGGAACCAATCATATGTGACCTGTGAGCGCTGCTTCTCTCCCCCCCAAATAATTATAAGCCGCTGCACTGTACTGTACTATCCTGTTCCCGGGCTGCAAAAATAAAATAAATCTTCACTCACCTTCCTATGTTCCCCCGTTTCTCCGGTACCGGCCTCACAGTCCTCTTTCTGCTTCCTGGGGATGGGAACATCACAGAGCCATCAGCATATCACCGGCTGCAGCGATTTACCGCCTCGACCGGTGATAGGCTGAGTGCACTTTCATGTAAGGAGCCGGCTGGCTCCTTACATGACAGTGGGCTAAGCCTATCACCGGCCGAGGTGGGACATCGCTGCAGTCGGTGATACGCTGACGGCTCTGTAACGTTCCCATCCCCAGCGTGAGGCCGGTACCAGAACAACGGGGGAACGTAGGAAGGTGAGATAAAGTTTATTTTGTTTATTTTTGCAGCCTTGGCACAAGGATAGTACAGTAAAGTGCAGCGGCTGATAATTATTTGGGGGGGGGGAGAGAAGCAGTGCTCGCGGGTCACATATGATTAGTTCCCTGATGTGGGGACAGCATGCTGCGGCTGATAATTCATTCATTTGAGGGGGAGAGGGGCCCAACCAGTATTGCGGTATGGGAAAAATTCATATAGTGCAGGAAAATAATTTGGGTATTCGGTATGAACCGGTATACCGCTCAGCACTATCAGCTGTCATAAGTGACCCCGCGTTATATACCGGGACCGGGCACAGAGTGTACAGGTACACACTCTGCCCTTATGAGGTTAAACAGATGATATCAGTTTTACTGCAAATGTAAATGTAACGAAAAACCCCAAAACTTGCAAAATTGCAGTCTTCCATTTCCTGCCAAAAGTAATATTTTTTGGTGCGCCGTACATTTTATGGTAAAATAAAAGGTGTCATTACAAAGTACAATTGGTTATGCAAAAAACAAGCCCTTGACTTATCTTGAAAGAGTTAAAAGGAAAGAGAAAAAGGAGTCTTCCATTTCCTGCCACAAGTAATATTTTTTGGTGCGCCCTACATTTTATGGTAAAATGAAAGGTGTCATTACAAAGTACAATTGGTTATGCAAAAAACAAGCCCTAGACTTAACTTGAAAGAGTTAAAAGGAAAGAGAAAAAAAATATGTGGAAAACAAAAGGGAACAGAGAGGAGAGCAAAAAGGTGCTAATTATTTTTTAAAAATTTGAATTAGACACAGTTTAAGGGGTTATCCAGTATTTGAAAGCAGAGCCAGTTTCTTTCAAAAACCTCTTCCCCTTTGTCCCCTGGTTGGGTGTGGTTCTGCAGCTCAGTTCCATTGAAGTGAATGGAGCCAAGTTGTAATACCAAACCCAACCTGAAGACAGACAGGGAGCGGTTTTTTAAAGAAATTATCTTTTTTTTTTTTTTAATTCCTTGATAACTCCTTTACGTTCATTATAGAAATTCACATTTCTTTATTTAATTTGGAAAGTTTGGGTTTGTTTCAAACAAATTTGTCACATTGACAGCAGTACGAGACTTGTATCATTAAAGGAAAAAGGGATTTGCAAAATGTGTCACTTATATGAATTGGGAAAAAATTTGAACTTCAGCACTCTGATTTATACATAAGGGATTGAAAGCAGTCACTGGTTGAAGTATTCACAGTTATTACATGCTTTTAGTAGCACTAGTGAAAAATAAATTATACAGTATATTTTCTTACTGCCAGTGGCTAAAGAAAGTGGCCCTATATTTATTGAAGACAGACTCAAAACACTTACTATAACACAAGTGGGGAATAAGGCAAAGTAGCTGAACGATAAATTGGTACTATTAATATTACACTGATTATATTTTTATTCTCATGCGTTACATTAGATTGGCTATAGAAAATATTCTATGTGTCCTTGATGCTGCCATCTGGGGGGTTGGCTTTATCCACATGATTTGGCAATGTAAGAAAAATCAGGTCTACTGGAAGTAGGTGATTGCTTATATTTAAATTAGAATGAGATCGGCCAATCTTTTCAATGTTTGGAATATCATTCTGGTTGATTTCTCATTGTACACTTTCATATTTTATTTCTTAGACTTCTTTTATATGCTAGGCTGACCGTGGTAAAACATTGGTGCTCTCATCAGCCACCTAGCTTGAGAGAGTGGAAAAATTTGGTCAATAAAAAAATTATAACTTATGAAAAAAATGCAAGTAGAGATAGAAAAAGGGTAAATAATATGGAGTAGTTGGCTACATTGGTCTATTAACTAATCTTAGTTATCTGATGACCAGTCTGAAATGAATTATGTCTTGCCCCCTTCTCTCTTCTCCCCTGTTGGTAATTGGTAATGGGTGGTAGGTGGTGTGGGATTGTGTTTCTGGTTATAGTTATTGATGATAACATTTTATTAGAAGTTAGTAATTTAGCAAAAGTCATAAATAAATATTGAAATAAATAAACTAAACTGTTTGTCGATTAGCCTGTATGTACAGAGTTTCCCTTCTTGTTTCTCTTTAATCCACAGAGAAAAATCAATATAATAATTGCACACTTTCTAATGACTAGCATCTAAGATCCAAATCTCCCCCAGGATTTGTAACATAGGACATGAAATATAAAAAATAATTTGCTAGGTACAAGCATTTTCCGTCCCATTGAAAGATGGCCAGTGGTGCTATTGTTACCTGATCAGTAGGGATCCTACCCCAGGGATTCTCACCTGTCACACACATCTTTACTGGCAGATGACATTCAATGAGTATTTCCTCTTACAGTTCTATTACCCCTTTCTTTGTCTCTTTGGGGAAGATTTGTCAAAACCTGTCCAGAGGAAAAGTTGCCCAGTTGCCCACAGCAACCAATCAGCTTGCCTTTTCATTTTGCAGATGCCTTGTTAAAAATGAAAGAAGCAAGCTGATTGGTTGCTATGGGCAACTTTTCCTCTGGACAGGTTTTGATAAATCTCCCCCTTTGTCTTTTCCCTGACATTTTTTTAAAGGGGTAATCCTCCCATAGACATCTTATCCCCTATCCAAAGGATAGGGGATAAGATGTCTGATCGTGGGGGTCCCGTTGCTGGGGACCCCAGGATCTTGTCTGCAGCACCCCTCTGTCTTTACTGCACAGAGCAAACTCGTTCTGTGCGTAATGACGGACATCACGGCTCCGCCCCTCGTATTGTCACGGCCCGACCCCTCAATACAAGGCTATGGGAGGGGGCATGGCGGCCATCACGCCCCCTCCCATAGATTTGCATTAAGGGGGCGAGTCGTGACGTCACAAGGGGCGGGACCATGATGTCACAATGCGCCGGCCCCTGTATTGCCTGTCATTACGCACAGAGTGAGTTTGCTCTGTGCAGTAATGACAGAGAGGTGCTGCAGCCAAGATCCCGGGGGTCCCCAGCAGTGGGACCCCCGTGATCAGACATCTTATCACCTATCCTTTGGATAGGGTATAAGATGTCTAGGGGCAGAGTACCCCTTTAAGTCTAAATTCCAACAGCACTGTGTGAACACATTCTTGATACTGAATAATAAAATGTTTGGTGATGTTTCTAATTACATGAAAAATTACCAATGCACAGTGTTATCAACAACAGTCTTTAAATTAAAACTTTGAGACAGGCTGACGTAAAACAGTGTTTTCCAAATGTGTGCTTAAAGCAGAACAAAACACTAAGCACATGGTATTATCAGAATCAGGAACAGTTTAATTTTCCCATGAACACAGGCTGACATATAAGAGCACTGTGTTAATTTGAGCTTGACACTAAAATGTTTGGTAGATTTTCTAATTAAATAAAACTTCCCAGTGCACAGTGCTATCAATAACAGTCTTTAAATTGCCACTTTAAGACAGGTTGACATATAATTATATAGCTATATTTTCGGTGGGGCTATATATGATGCCAACCAATAATCAAACATCAGGATCAGGAATAGTTCAATTTTTCCTTGGACACAGGCCGATATTACTGAAGAAGATAGGGGATACAGAATCACAGCAAATGAATGGTTGCAGTGGCTGCTGGCCTGAACCTGACTGCCCAAGTCACACTTAGACTGATACCTCTTATATGGTTGCAGTGGCTGCTGGCCTGAACCTGACTGCCCAAGTCACACTTAAACTGATTCCTCTTATCTCACAATTCTCTCACTCTCCCAGTTTTTCTTCTATTGTTCTTTTTACTAAAAACAGACTGAAACACAGACTGACTTATTGTACTTCTGTACAATCTTACACAAACTGTCTATGAGCCTCTCTCCCTTCTGAAACTTTTTTCTCATATCTAGAGGAAGGTAAAGCAGGAAATGGAATGATTTATGACAAGAGGCTTTCTTTAATGCAGGAATCACTTGAAAAAGTACAATTAGTCATCAATGACTTTTCATTTTTTTAAGATGTCTTACCAAATATCAATGTCTTTTCCTAAGATGGCTGCAAGCTTTAGTCATCAATGAATTAGAGTTCTTTTACAAGTGTAATGTCAGCATCGAACACAATAAATGCTGAATCTCTGCTAACCTCTGCCATCTGCACGTTTTTGGACGGCAGCTTTGTTGATGGGCACCTTGCCCATTCTGACAAGGTGAACTATGCTGCACTCAAAATTCAATTAAATAATAATAAAAAATCATTGAATTAAATATAACATTGATGCAAGCAAAAATATATCTCAGCTATGCTAGCAATAATATGCTTGGAGTCACGTTTAGTAACTAATAAAACATTGCTAAAGGGTATAGCCACCGGAGAACAAAAGTTTCATGAATTACATTACATTACAAAAGTTTCAGTATATTACATTACTTATTGTGTACTTATCCCAAGTTACAACCTCTGTTCGAGTACAGTATGTTCACATGTCAGATTAGACACAGGATTCATTGGGATTTTTTTACCTAAAATCCACATAAAACAATCTGTATTCCCTGCAGCTAATTACATCCGTAGGAAGATGGTGCACGTGGTGGATTAAGTCCAGAAATCAATATAGAAAGTATAAGGGTTTTATTGCATATCTTTGGATCATATAGGGTGCGTTTCGACTAACATCGCAATGCTGTTTGATCCAAGGGTATGCAATAAAACCCTTATACTTCTACTTTGGTAAGTTCTGGGACTCTTTCTATAAGTTTTCAGTGATTGAATCTGATGGAGCACTGCCTTGTTTTTCATTGTTGCCAGAAAGGGCCAGTGCCTGGAAAAATCTTCTCCTGTTTCTGGAAAGAGGGAGCGATTAAGAATAAAAAGGGTTCTCCAGCCTATAATTATTGATTACCTATGATGCCTGTTTGCTTGAACTGTGTTGCCTGCATATACAGAGAACAGAGCTAAAATCAGACAGCTCCATATATTGTGTAGTTGCCATGCCAAGGTACTGCAGTTCAGCATTCATTTACCTCAATGAGGTCTGAGCTTCAGTAACCCAGCATGGCCACTACACAATGTATGGAGCTGTTGGCTTCTGGCTCTGTGTGATTTCTTTTTTATGTATATGTAATAGGGATTGAACAATATTGATTTTTTAGAACCGATACCGATAACCTGTGAACTTTTAAGCCGATAGTAGATAACTTATACCGATATTCCGTTGCCAGTATAGTTCCCCACATTAGGTGCAGTATGTTCCCCCACAGACATACAGCCTCCCGCCATATACAGTGTATGGCTGGAGGCTGTATGCCTGTGTACTGCCCCACTTCAGTGCTCTGACCACCACTCCTCCAGTCTGGCCATAGCAGTAGTTCCCGGAACCGGAGGAGCGGTGGTCTGAGCACCGAAGCTGACGTGCCGCTGGTCACTTACCATGCTGGCCAGCACGTGTCTTCCACCTCCATGTTCCGCTCCTCCGCGCCTCTGTTGCTTTGGGCGCACGCACAGGACATCAGTGACATCCCGGCGTGTGCTATCTCCCGGCGGTCCCTGCGTTTTTAAACTTAACGTGGGGTTGCAGAGACTTGATGTGGGCATCCCTGTGTCCCGAAAACATCTTTCAGGACACAGGGATTTCCGAGCTGCAAATATATTCATTGGGGGTGCACACGCTAGAAGCATTATCGCCAAGGTTAGATACCGATACCGATAACTTACAAAATCGTGAATATCAGGCGATAATATCGGCCAATCCAATAATCGGTTGATCCCTAATATGTAACACTTATTGACTTTTACCAAATTATCAAGGGCTTCAGTACTCCTTTAATGTTACTGTTGTTATCATGCTTTTGAACACATGCCTGTGTGTTATATCACAGATTTCTTAATATATAGTACCTAAAGGATTCTGTAAATCAGATTTGAATTACCATCCTCGTTCCTGTATATAAATAGCCCAAACTGAGAGACGCTAATAAAGATTTTCTTTGTGATCTGTTTTGACATAATCTTGTTATGTTGCTAGGTACAGTAAATACAACCCATACAAACCTGCTAGATATCAAATCACACATTTTTGTTACAGTAATGTTTTTTCTGCTTCTTCCTTTTTTGTTTTTTTTTGTAGATAAACTCACACATTTAATGCAAAATGTAACATTATCACCAAATCATGTATGTGTAAAATCTTGCACCAGACTAAAATAGAATGTGGTTTACATTTACATTGATTCCGCACAGTATACAGTATTTACAGTACAATATATGAATTGCAGATAATATTAGGATTTTACTATTGTTGTAGAGATCTGGTCTTTTTTCAGATTTGCTACCGTATAAGGGCAAGTCCCATCATAAGTCTTATTGTAACGGTCTTACGTGATTAATCCGCTGTCCTTTGTGAACAATGACTGAACCGTACCAGACAGCGGAGTCTAAGGTGCCGTTGGTTTTCACCAGAGCCCTCCGCAAAGTGGAATGGACTTATAGCGGCAGGCTGCACCCAGGTCGCTAACCCTGGCACGATCTGTTCACACAGGTTGCCCAGATGGAACTTGGCACAGATGGTAGCATAGTCAGAACGAAGCACAGGTCAGAAGGCAGGCGGCAAAGGAGCGTGGTCGGGTAACAGGCACAAGGTCAGGAGGCAGGCTGCTAAGGAGCAAGGTCAGGTCCAGGCACTAGGTCAGGAGGCAGGTGGCAAAGGAGCAAGGTCAGGTCACAGGCTGGAGATCAGGAACACAGATATGGCACACAAAACTTAACACTTTCTCAAATGCACTAAGCACAAAGATCTGGCACCATGATGGGGAGGTGCGGACTTAAAAAAAAGAGTACGTCCAGCAGGTGACCAATTAAGGGCGTACTGGCCTTTTAAATCTAGCTGTGCCCTAAGGAAAGGGGATGCGCGTGCAAGCCAAGCACAGAAGCAGGAGGACCGGGGACAGAAGAAGGTGAGGGGATGCCCGGGGCCCGCAGGCGGGCAAGTCCCGGAGTAACTGCAACTAGCAGGAGGGTCGCGAACATAACGGCCGGGACGCGGGTGCGGGTGCGTCCCACACCGTCAGTCCCAGAGCCACAGCAGTTAGGGGAGAGGGGCTTTCACGGCCATAATAAATGGCCGGAGCGCTGCCCTTAACACCCATCATATATTCCTTTGGCATATTTGGCATATTGCAAGAATAAACTCTAGGATACAGGTGAGCAACTACATATAGCCATATTCATAAGATAGCTCTCGGCACAATGCTACATCGGCCAACAGCTGTCTCTCCCAGTTCTCCCACACACACATTAATGCATTGCTTGGCCACCCTTCATGTGTTCAGAATAGGGAGAGTAGAGGAGATATTCTTCTGGTAGCAGCTTATCTTTTCAAGAACAAAGGGATCAGGCTGTCGAAATCCAACATGCCCGTTCCTTCTTTCCCTCAACATCTTCTGTCAGGGGAAATTTGGGAGGTCCCCATATGCATTAAATGGTAGGTGGGTTCGGCTGACACATATAATATGTATGGGGCCTTAGGGGACTAAGGTTTTTTGTTCTTAGCATGTATTCTGTATACCAATGTTCTCATCAACATGCAGTGCAGAAAAATGCAAGAACAGGTCCTTTCAAATGAATAGGGTTGTGTTGCTGTTTATTACTTGCACTGGGTACTCTGCAAAGAGGTGTAGTGTAGTACTTGGGCCCCTTTTGTCTGAATAGCATGATGGCCCCAGTCTCTGTACCCCTGTCAATCACTAAATGATGACCTAGTGCTATGCCATAACTTGCTATAGTAGTACTCTGAATCTACCATCTGTTTTGTCGTCATTGAAACTTATTAAATATTATAGTTGACATTGTGCTTATCTTGGCATTATTTCCGGCAATTTCTTTCAAATCAAATGTGACTTAATGCATATTGACTTAAGAATGTCATCAATGTACTGTAGCTGTGAGATAGAAAAATCTTAGTTTTGTTGAGGGGAGGCAGAACTGCGACTGTTTAGGGTCCTTGTACATGGCCAGGGCCATGGTAGCTCACCTATTTCAAGGCCCCAGGATTGCAAGGGGAAGGCTACGTGAGTGATTGATAAATGCTACTATCATTCAGATGTCGAACATCCCATATGACACAGAGAACTTTGCTGCTGATAAGGATTGGTTTTTAAGCAGGAGGGATTAGCTGACAAAGAGCATTTGCCTGTTTGTCAGTTAATTTCAGGCCCAGTTACAGTGGGCACTATGGGTCTGTTTGGTTGATGATCACCCAGGGAATCTGTTTCCTGTTTTATGCTTTGAAACAGGCGCAAGGAGTGGGGTTTCTGGAACATAAGGATTTCCTGTGAAGCGCTGCCGTGATTGGGCTAGGAAATCAGAGGGGGGTGGTTCCTGTGGCTGGTCTTCATACCGCTGGTCGTATCTGTGTATATGGAGAGATGCGTCACAGGACTGCAGAGGCTGAGAGCAGCTGCTGAGACCGAGGCCACTAGTAATTGGGGCAGTTCCTGGCAGCTATTTTAAACAATGATTTCTGGCTTATGAATAAATCATGGTGTTTTGGGACCCCGCACCCTGCATCTGTTTTAATCTGTCTGTGGTGTGGGCAGCATAAAAGAGGTGGCAAGTTCCCTTTAAGCTATTGTCAACATTGTAAACACTGGGGAGGGGGGGGGGGGGATTTATGAAGCGCCATATGTCATTACACACACCATACAAAAATTTCTGTGTTTTTTTTATTTTTATGAGAAGAGAATGCAGAGCAGGGATGTGGACAGTGCCCAGGCAGTGTCAGTCATGCCTAGTAGGCGTGGTTACATCCCAAAGAATGTTGACTACCTAAAGAGTGTAGATTTTACCCAATATAACATGTTGCCATCCAGTTATATAGGGTAAAATCTGATCACATGTTTCCTTCAAAATCGCTGCTCGTTGTCATTTCAAAGAAAGCTTCATGCTTACTCTCAGTAGATAATAATTGTAATATTGGTGGTTGGTGTTCGCAGGTGTGCTGTGTGTCCTGGCACTCACTGGTACTGCTCTGTGTTCTCTGCTCTGCCTCCCTGCTGTTTGCCCCAGACTGCCTCTCCTGGTGGCTGTCCTGCTGCCTCAACCATGGCTGCAGTTCCCCATCTGCTTTTTAAAGGGCCAGTGTATACATATAGGCCACCGCACTGAGTTTTTGGAAGATGCCATTACAGAAACTGTGTCGTTTTGTGATACTGCGGGCACCAGTTGAGGCACCAAGAAGAGCAGCTTAATAGAGCCTTTCTGCTTTTGGAGGATCAAGAGAATCGCAGCAGGAAGAAAGATGTGAGGATATAAGGCAGGGGTCCTCAAACTTTTTAAACGGGGGGCCAGTTCACGGTCCCTCAGACCGTTGGAGGGCCGGACTATAGATAACAAAACATGAATAAATTCCTATGAACACTTATATATCTTATTAGTGGACTACCACTTTAAGTACACAGCACAGTTCCTCCCACATTAGGTTGGCAGTATAGATCCCCCACATTAGGTTGTAGTTCCCCCACATTAGGGTTTGCAGTACAGTTCCCCCACATTAGGTGCAGTACAATTCCCCCACATTAGGTGCAGTACAATTCCCCCACATTAGGTGCAGTACAATTCCCCACATTAGGTGCAGTACAATTCCCCCACATTAGGTGCAGTATACTTCCCCCATATTAGGTTGGCAGTATAGTTCCCCCACATTAGGTAGTAGTTCACCTACATTAGGTTGTAGTTACCCCCACATTAGGTGCAGTATAGTTCACCCACATTAGGTTGTAGTTCCCCCCACATTAGGTGCAGTATAGTTCACCCACATTAGGTTGTAGTTCCCCCACATTAGGTGCAGTATAGTTCCCCCACATTAGGTGCAATATAGTCCCCCACATTAGGCTGGCAGTATAGTTCCCCCATATTAGGTGCAATATAGTCCCCCACATTACGTTGGCAGTATGTCCCCCCACATTAGGTGCAATATAGTCCCCCACATTAGGCTGGCAGTATAGTTCCCCCACATTAGGTGCAATATAGTCCCCCACATTAGGCTTGCAGTATGTTCCCCCACATTAGGTGCAATATAGTCCCCCACATTAGGCTGGCAGTATGTTCCCCCACATTAGGTGCAGTATAGCTCCACCACATTAGGTGCAGTATAGTTCCCCCACATTAGGTGCAGTATAGTTCCCCCACATTAGGTGCAGTATAGTTCCCCCACATTAGGTGCAGTATAGTTCCCCCACATTAGGTGCAGTATAGTTCCCCCACATTAGGTGCAGTATAGTTCCCCCACATTAGGTGCAGTATAGTTCCCCCACATTAGGTGCAGTATAGTTCCCCCACATTAGGTGCAGTATAGCTCCACCATATTAGGTGCAGTATAGTTCCCCCCACATTAGGTGCAGTAAAGTTCCCCCACATTATGTGCAGTATGTTCCCCATCATTAGGCTGGCAGTATAGTCCCCCAAATTACGTTGGCAGTATAGTTCCCCCACAGGCATAAAGCCTCAAACCATAAAGTATGGCTGGAGGCTGTATGCCTGTGTACTGCCCCATTTCAGTGTTCCGACCACCGCTCCGGCCATAGCAGGACCGGAGGATCGGTGGTCAGAACACTGAAGGGACGCGCTGCTGGTAAACACTTACCTACTACCAGCGCGCGCGTCCTTGCTGCTTCTCTTCTGCTCCGCACTCGGTTGCCATGGGCGCACGCATGGGACATCAGTGACGTCGCTGCGTGCGCCAGCTCCCGGCGGTCCCCGCGTTTTTAAAGTAAACGCGGGCCGCAGGGACTTCAGAGGCATCCTTGTGTTCCGAAAGCATCTTCCGGAACACAGGGATGTCCTAAGGCAAAAACACCCGGCGGGCCGGGTAAATGCGCTCCGCGGGCCGCAGTTTGAGGACCCCTGATATAAGGCATACATGAAACCTACGCTGCTGAAGCCCTACCCTCGGTGTCCCACCAAATCTTCGCCTCCCTCCTTGGTGAGGAGTGGGCGACGGCCATTGTTATTGAAAGAGTTCACCAAGCGCTGCGCCCAAAGCCTTCTCCAACGGATCCACCCCGTGATGTGATATGTGGCCTGTTAAGTTATGTGGACACTGTGGCTGTCTTGTCTGCTAACAGGGAGTCCGAGGTGGTCCTTTTTGAAGGTCATCCATTACAATTGTTTCAATATATTTCGCCTGCAACTTTGGCCAAAGCTAAGAAAAATTAGATGATTCGATTTGCTAATTCTTTTTTTTTTTTTTTGCCTATCACCCTATCTTGTATGGACTGTCCCTCTCCGTATACCACTCTACTCCCCCCACTCCCCATTACATCTACATCCCTGTTTTATCCTGTAGTCCTGCTCATATGCTGTTATGCTTGTAGCTCTGAGCCGCCTGCAACCTTTTTATTATGGTGGAGGCCATTCTGTTGCATCTCCGTGTGCAACATATGGATCCAACTGAGTGCACTGCTTTGGACTCTGTAGCTCCATGTTGCACAGCACAGGATGCAGATATCTCCCGCTTATGGAGATTCGGAGGTGGAGTAATTTTGGGGGACTGGGGGTTATGACCGTCTTTTATTGTTCTTGCCTGTCTATTATGCTAGTTATATTTATCGTTCTGCTTGCTCCATCTCATTAAAGATGTAATCTTATGAAAGATAGTGTTTGTGATACTGAGCGATGGCAGGGATTTTGGGAATGTTGCACAATACTGCTTTGTTACGCATGGCTCTTGGGGGGTGCTCCGATGCTTGACGTGTGGGGCAGGCTGCGCTTGGCAGAGGGTTGCCCCTTTCATTCTTCATCATTGTGACTGACTTGCCTCTGTACTCATGTTCCTTCCCAGCTTTTCGCTCCTGTTCTCTTCTATTCTCTTGTCCACACTTCCTCTCCCATACTTAACTGTCTCCCCCTGTCTTTTCCTCCCTCTTCCTCTTTTCCCTTCTGCTCCTCTCGTCCCCTCCTCTCTTCTACTTATACAATACGAATAATGTTAATGATACCGGTGTTTAGGGCTCACTATTTTTATTGCTAACTGTTAATGCCCTAGAGGCATTTTTTCCTAGTAAGCAGGTTTAGGCCGGCTGTCGGTTTGGGAATATTTCCATGCCCCATCTAAGTGCATTTGGCTTCCCTTTGCACTCTTCTAGTACTCTTGTCTTGTGTCTTTTCCCCATGTTTGACATCTTCCCCACTGCTGACCTCTCTCATGTTGGTTTCCTCCTCCGCTTAACCTCTGCTTTTGGTTTTCTTCTACTTACTACTCCTTTTTCTTGGTCTCCTCTTCTATCCTTACCTTTTTCACACACTTGCTCTCTCTTTACTAGGTTCTTACTTACCCCCTCCCCCTCCTCTCCACTGCCTACATTGAGTAGGCTACCTATAGAAACGACTTGGTTGTCTGAGCCGGGCTCATACAGACTACTCACCCTGCTTGCCTCATGGCCTCTCTTAAAATACTAACATATAACATGAAAGGCTTTAATTCGCCTGCTAAGAGACATAGTATTCTCTCCTTTTTGAAGAAAGACGGGGTCTCAGTGGCCTTCTTGCAAGAGACGCATTTTAAACGGGGACGTATCCCCAATCTACCTACCAACCACTTCTCTCTTTGCTACCAGAGTGGGAGCACAAACTAATCTTCTAGAGGTGTCTCTATTGCATTGCATCGTGATGTACCTTTTCAGCTTGAGGCTCAACACGACTCGGGGGATGGCAGAGCATTATTTATAAAAGGTAAGATTGGCTCCCGGACATACACCCTGGCCTCAGTGTACCCACGTAACAAACGCCAGGTCCGCTGGCTGCTTCGGACCATGGAGGAGTTGCAGGCTTTTGCTGAGGGGCCCATCTTACTGGGATCGGACATTAATGTAGCTCTTGACCCCAAATGGGATACTTCGGTGGGGCGCTCCACTCTCCTCGGTGGCTCTTCGCACTTTAAAAAATAAGCTTCACTCTCTGGGCTTAGTGGACATTTGGCGTAGCATGCATCCGGTTGATCGCACATACACATTTTTCTCTGTACCGCACCAAATGGCACAGCATCTTGATTACCTCTTTTGCCACGACAGTTTACTTCAATCAGTTATCTCATAGAAACATAGAATGTGTCGGCAGATAAGAACCATTTGGGCCATCTAGTCTGCCCAATAATCTGAATCCTATCAATAGTCCCGGGCCCTATCTTATATGAAGGATAGACTTATGCTTATTCTATGCATGTTTAAACTCCTTCACTGTATTTGCAGCGACCACTTCTGCAGGAAGGCTATTCCATGCATCCATTATCTCGACAGATGTAGGCCCTTGCACATTATCAGATCATGCACCTGTCCATGCAAGTCTCTTTTTCTCACACCAACCTCTGAAATACTAGACTTGGAGATTGAATGACTCGCTCTTGGACCGTGAAAGTGACGTCACTAAGCTGGACGAACAGTTACGGAATTTTTTTTTACATTAACGCCATTCCTGACGTTTCCACCACCACTGTCTGAGAGACTCATAAATGTTAAATGAGGGGCTTACTGATAGCGCTGGGAACTAAACTCAAAAAAGAAATGTCAAAGGACATCAATACAATTTTAGCTAAGATATGCGCCTTAGAGAATGATAACCATGCACCCTGCGACTCTGAGATCACACAGGAATTGACCAAGTTGAGAGAGGATCTGAGAGATCTCCTCCATAGCAAGTATGCTTCAAATGTCACTCATTTTAAGCAAAAACTTTTTCTCCATGGAGATTAAGGAGGCAGGCTTATGTCGGCAATGATAAAAAGACGGAGAGAACAGACGTGCATACCTGAAATACAATCGGGGGGTGGGCACTGGTGTCTAGATACAACCTCCATTGGATCAGTCTTCTCTACTTATTACACCTCTTTATATAATCTAGTACCCACTGCTACAACACCATTGGACAGGACACAGGCAATCACATCCTTTCTGGACAAATTGCATCATCCCAGCCTTTCAGTGGATGAGGGTTCCTTCCTGCTTTGTCCTTGTACAGAGGAGGAGATTGGGAAGGTCCTTTCATCTTTCCCGATGGGAAAGAGCCCAGGGCCTGCTGGCCTTAGTCTCACATATTACAAGGTATTCAGAACTACCCTATTTCCACGCTTAACAGTGTGATGTAATGCGCTCCTCTCAGAAGCGACTTTATCGACTCAGGTGCTAGAAGCACACATCACTATCCTCCCCAAGGAGGGCAAGGACCACACGCTTTGTCCTAGCTACAGGCCCATTTCTTTGCTGGAGCTAAGGTTCTCTCCCCGGCGATGTCTAGCTCTCTTATACCCTTCATTTAACATCCACAAGTGTCGGATATTGATGATGTGTGGTTGAAACTGGATCACATTCCTCTCAAAGACTTATGCCCTAATAAGGAACCTCTGATGCCTGAGCTAATCCAGGTGATGCTGCCTACTGTCAAATTTAACTTTTACCACTACTACTTAATCAGAAGAGCGTGTGCTGCTGTGTTAAGGGTGTGTGTCCTTGGGGCTGATCTCAATTGGTTGGAGTGTGTGGCGCTGGCTGCTCTCGCTCTGGGCTTAGATTGCGCACAGTGCATTTTGGCATGGTAGAGGAGGTGGACTCTGCGATCCTGTTATTCCTGCTCTCATGGGAGAGAGTTAGTTGTGTCACTCACTCTGGAAGAAGAGAAGTACTGAGACATTCGCATGGTTTTTCAAGATGTGTCAAGCTGCAGGAAGGCCATTACAAACTCCTCACAAGATGGTCCCGCACACCAGAATTATTACATCACTGGGGCCTTGCACCTACAAACACATGCTGGAGGTTCCGCACTGGTAGGAGAACCTTTTCCTATATATGGGTGCATTGCCCAGACATTATTGCGTTTTGGTCGGAGATTGGTAAACTCATATCTATTATAGTATTATAGTAGGCAAACAGATCACACTGACACCTCCACTGGTACTCTTAGGCTTATCTAACGCAGATTGCAATATGCATAAAAAGTCTTTAGTTGCTCACTTACTCTCTGTTGCGAAGGCTTTGATCCCCCTTCACTGGTTACAAGTACTGCCTCCCACCACACTCCATTGGCATCAGAAGGTGTCATAGAGAATGGAGGAATTAGTCAGCTGGAGTACTCATTCCCATGATAGCTTTCTGAAAATTTGGACGCCATGTCTAAACTATAAAATCGGCCTAGCGTTGCACCTCCCCTCTTCTCTAGTACCCCCCTTAACGCCTTAATCTCTCTCTTTTTCCTCATATTCCGCTTTATCTATGCTCTTGGACCGGACCCTATTTCCTCCATCCCTCTTCCTTTTTTCTCTTTCTCTCACCCTTTTACCCTCTGCTTCTTGTCTCTTCCTACCTCCATGTTTCCTTTTTATGCCTCTCATCTTGTATCCCTTGGTGTGTTATTTTTGTACAGTTTCTTGTCTCCTAGTATTGGTTTCCTTTTCCCCATCTCCCTCCCCTTTTCCCATACATGTGTTCTCAGTAATAGTTTTTTTCTACCCAGTCATGAGCCGCAGCTGAGGCGGTACATTTTGCTCCCCATACTCCTGATTGGAGTATGTACTCTGTATTCTCCTAACTGCATTATATGTGCATAATATATATTACTAACACTTTAATATGGGGCCTGTGAGCTCATTGTTTGTACTGTTATTTACTTTGTACTGTTATGTACTTTGCTTATGAAAACTAAAAATAAAGAATTGACAAAAAAAAAAAAAAAAAAAAGGTTAAAACCTTCAGGATACTTAGTCTCCGCTCCTGAATTTGGCCCAAAGTCAAACCAATAGGAAACACTGTGGGTCCACGCCCATTGGGGCATTACAATAATAATCATTCCTGGTTATGTGATTGGCATACAGGTGCTGTTACCTTTTGTAAATATTATATTACTGTGTTGAAATATGTACAGAAAATAATTTCCTAGAGAGGAACTGTTTTATATTTGCACTAAAACATCTGAATTTAATCTTTTACAGACCAGTGGTTTGGACTTGATGAATGGAATTGCAGCCTGGCTCACCAGTTTCTGATCGCTGAAAAAGTTATGGTTTTAGTTTTATAGCAGTTTCACAATATCTACCATGGACTGCAGTCTAGAGATATCTTAAATCAGCGAACTAGAATATAAAATAGCTGAAGACAAAATATAAAATTGTACACAGAGTAGCGGGTGCAGAATGTTCACTGATTCAGCTGTATGTACCCACAGAGGACAGGCCATGTATATGATTCCATTCTGCATTAAATGGATTCCTGTGTATCCATCCATTCTTATTTTGATATACAGCATTGTGAAGTAGAAAATCTATAGGGGATTGTTGTTAAAATATCAATATACAACTAAAATATTCATGATACAATACTGATTCACTGAATACTTTTCTGTGTGTGTTCTATGTTCTAGCTATTTCATATCCACAGTATCTCACATAAGTAAGTCCACACCTCACATTTTTTAAAATAATTTATTTTATCTTTTTTATGTGACAACACTGAAGAAATGGCACCTGATACAATGTAAAGTAGTGAGTGTACAGCCTGTATAACAGTGTTTAATGTTGTGCCCACTCAAAATAACTGAACACACAGCCAGTAATGTCCGAACCTTGGCAATAAAAGTTAGTACACCCCTAAGTGGAAATGTCCAAATTAGGCCCAATTTTCCTCCCTGGTGCCATGTGTTATTTGAGTTACAAGGTCTCAGGTGTGCATGGGGAGTAGGTGTCTTAAATTTGGTGTTATCGCTCTCACAATCTCTAATACTGGTCACTGGAAGTTCAACATGGCACCTCATGGCAAAGAACTGAGGATTTGAAAAAAAATGTTTTTCTCTACATAAAGATGGCCTAGGCCAGGGGTCTCAAACTCTAATTATCTGGGGACCACTGGAGGTAGCAGCTGGGTGAGGCTGGGCCGCATGTGCCCCTTACATATAATGCCCCCATCATGTGCCCTTACATATAATGCCCCCATCATGTGCCCCTCACATATAATGCCCCCATCATGCGCCCCTCACATCTAATGCCCCCATCATGTGCCCCTTACATATAATGCCCCCATCATGCGCCCTTACATATAATGCCCCCATCATGTGCCCCTCAAATATAATGCCCCCATCATGCACCCCTCACATATAATGCCCCCATCTTGCGCTCCTCACATATAATGCCCCATCATGTTCCCCTCATCATCCACCAGCAACACCCCCCACCAGCAGTAGCACCCCCATCATCCACCAGCAAATCCCCTCCCCATTCCCCTTATTCTACCAGTAATTTTACCGAAAAATTCACGGCAAAATGGAAAAAATATTAATTGTGCGACAAAATTGAAGAAAAAATTTCATTTTGTAACTTTTTGGTGCTTCCGTTCCTATGCAGTGCATTTTTCTGTAAAAATGAAGCGTTATCTTTATTCTGTAGGTCCATGCGGTTAAAATGATACCCTACATGATACAAAATGATACCCTAAAATGATACAAAATAGGTTTGATTTTGTCATACCTCTGAAAAAAATCATAACTACATGCAGGAAAAGATATACGTTTAAAATTCTCATCTTCTAACCCCTATAATTTTTTTATTTTTCCGCGTACGGGCCAGTATGAGGGCTAATTTTTGCACCGTGTTCTGAAGTTTTCATCGTTACCATTTTTGCATTGATCAGGCTTTTTGATCGCCTTTTATTAATTTTTTTATGATATAAAAAGTGACAAAAAATATGCTATTTTGGACTTCGGAATTTTTTTGCGCGTACGCCATTGAACGTGCGGTTTAATTAATGATATATTTTTATAGTTCGGACATTTACGCATGCGGCGATAACAACTATATTTATTTTTATTTACACAGTTTTAGTTTTTTATGGGAAAAAGGGGGGTGATTCAAACTTTTATTAGGGAAGGGGTTAAATGACCTTTGTTAACTTTTTTTTCATTTTTTTTTTTTTGCAGTGTTATAGCTCCCATAGGGGGCTATAACACTGCGCACACTGATCTTTTACCCTGATCCCTGCAAAGCAATAGCTTTGCATGGATGAGCGAGATAGGGGCTTGATTGCTGAAGGCTGTAGCTCAGGCTTGGTGCAATCAAACGCCGATCGGACGCGATGGAGCAAGGTAAGGGGGTCTCCGCTCGTGTCCTAGCTGATCGAGACATCGCGATTTTATCACGATAGTCCCGATCAGCCCGACTGAGCTGCCGGGAAGCGTTTGCTTTCATTTTCAGCGCGGCGATCAACTTTGATCTCTACGTCTGAAGGGTTAATGGCGCACGGCACAACGATCGGTGCCGCGCGCTATTAGCCCAGGGTCCCGTCTATGAATAGCAGCCGGGACTGACCCGGTGTGATGCGGGGTCACGGCGTGACCCCGTTTTAAACACCGGGACCGAGTGCAGGGCGTACAGAGAAAATACTATACTTTTTGAATTTCTTTTTTGTCTTGTCCACAGTGCTATCTGCTGACACCTGCTGCCTGTATCAGGAACTGTCCAGAGCAGCATACGGTAGGTTTGCAATGGGGATTTTCTCCTGCTCTGGACAGTTCCTGATACGGGCAGCAGGTGTCAGCAGAGAGCACTGTGGACAAGACAAAAAACTAATTCAAAAAGTATAGAATCTTCTCTGTAGCATACAGCTGCTAAAAAGTACTGGAAGGGTCAAGATTTTTTTAATAGAAGTCATTTACAAATCTGTTAAACTTTCTGGCACCAGTTGATTTAAAAAAAAAAAGTTTTCCATCGGAGTACCCCTTTAACATTGATATACTTTACTAGAAGTAATGTAACCAGCAAGTAAATGATATTATACATGATACACAGTAGCAGAAATGACCTAAAACACTATAGTCATAATTTGTCATAATTTCAGAGGCCAGAAGCTAATTGCTGACAGTAGTCGGTCTAGCAGTAATCGCAGAGGTTGTCTTGAAGAACAGCCTTTAGGGTAGGGTCACATGTAAAATACGGCATGTGTGACCCTACCCTTAAAGTGACATTACCCTTAAAGTGTAGTCTTATCCCGATATTCTCCTTAAACAAAAGCTGTTCCATCTAAAATCCCTTCATCCTTGCCATAAAGCTAAATCACTGGAAAGAGTTAAATTGAATGTATCGCCTAAATTATTATTTTTTTACTCATTAGAACCAGATACTGAAACAAGTTCTTTTTCTTTCCAATCAGTTTCTCTTATTTCTTATTAAGACAATCCCTTTAATCTAGTAGCCCAGTTCTTTATCCCTTAGATGGGCACTGTCATTAAAACATTAAAACTATTTTTGCTATTGCACTCCTTATGATAAAAAAATCTTTCTAATATACTCTGTTTAAAAAAAAAAAGTTTTCTATGTTTTGTGTCTGAAAGAGCTGCCACTAGGTGTCTCCCTTCTTGTCCAGACCACATTTCCCCCCATCTCTTGCATAGACTTTGGACTCCTGCTGGCCTGGCAGAAGTCCAAAATCAGGAAATGCAGTCTGGAGTGCAGGGGGGGGGGGGTATTCAGCCTTAGCCAATCATAGCTCATCTCATCCACTGAACTGCTTGGTGATGTGTGTAGCAGAGTGAGGGAGGAAGTTCTCCCCTGTATGGCTTCAGATGATGTCACACCTGCTGGGGAACGCCCCTTCCCAGTCTGTGAATCTGACTGAGACTGAGCAGAAAATACAGAGCAACATCATGGTAGAAAACTAACAAATAATAAAAATAAAGGCAGGGAGTGGTTTATCATGATGGGACAATGAACTGGGAGGAGTATAAAATATAACAAGATAATGACAGGTATTTTTTAAAAACAATAAATATTTGCAGTGTTCTTCCACATCGATCCTACCTATCTATTCCACAACCTACATTATTACTGTCTAAACCAGTGGTCTTCAACCTGCGGACCTCCAGTTGTTGCAAAACTACAACTCCCAGCATGCCCGGACAGCCATCGGCTGTCCGGGCATGCTGGGAGTTGTAGTTTTGAAACCTCTGGAGGTCCGCAGGTTGAAGACCACTGGTCTAAACCATCATTGAGACCGGTATTTCTGTTGACGGATTACTAGGAATAATTTTTCCTGCTATGATAAGGGTTCACTGTTCACAAAAAGGATGCCTCTCAAAATATAAGTCTTGAGAAAGCCCCTAAGCCCCTCTTGCTTTTGATTCTCCTGCTACCATTCTGCCGTATTAATAAATGGCGCAGCCATAAAGTTAATGGTTTAAATTTGCGGCTTTATTTGTATCTCATCTTGAAGCCCTCGCTGTATTTAAGATCCCTAATTGTTTTGCGGCTGCTGTTAACATAACTTACTCTTAAGTCAATAGACGTGGTGAGTGGCTGCATTAAATGAGTGTTGTGCACTTGATGTATCACTTTGCCACTTTTAAGTGTTTGTTGGGTCTAGTGATCTTGTTTTCTGCTGTGTTTTTATTGTGCTGCGCTTTGGATTTTTGCTCTCCCTGAAATGCGCTACACATGCCTGTTATTATATGAAAACTAGTATAATGATCATCTGCTGTCTCCACTTCACTAATAAACAACCAGCTCTCTGTGTTTTCATCATAGCTGCGGAAAGCGCGGTGTCCCTTACATAAAGTGGATAGTATTTTTCCTTTTCAAATGCAAGCATGATTATATATCTCAATATCTTTTTTTTTTCTTTTTTTATACGCTGTTATGTTTATCAGCCCTTTCATTTACAGCAGAAACAGCTTTCAGTTTTTTTTCTACTCTGCATTGAATTACTGTTAGGGCAGCGTTACATCTATAAATGTCACTACACTGTGGGTATATGGTGGAATACCAGCCAAAATGTAGTCAAATATAAACCACAGCATAACCATCAGCCAGGATAGGTAAACGTAGTCCATTTTTTGCTACATTTGTTCTGATTCACAACAGTACAGTGTAACTTCTCTAAGGCTGGGTTCACACTACGGTTTGTCATTACAGTTCCCGTATACGGCTGGGAGGAGGGGGCGGGGCTTAATCGCGGCGCCCGCACTCAGCCGTATAGGGGAACCGTAGTTAATGCATGTCTATGAGCCGACCGGAGTGAACCGCAGCCTCCGGTCGGCTGCTTTTTCGGCCGTATGCGGTTTCCCGACCGCAGGCAAAAACGTGGTCGACCACGTCTTTGCCTGCTGTCGGGAAACCGCATGCGGCCGAAAAAGCAGCCGACCGGAGGCTGCTGTTCACTCCGGTCGGCTCATAAACATGCATTACCTACGGTTCCCCTATACGGCTGAGTGCGGGCGCCGCGATTAAGCCTCACCCCCTCCTCCCAGCCGTATAGGGGAACCGTAGTTACAAATTGTAGTGTGAACCCAGCCTAAAAGAACACTTCTTTGAGAAGACTGCTACATTTTTACATTTTTTATGTAACTTTGGATGGTCTTCTCAGAGAGATTTCACTGTCTAAGTTTAATGTGTGTGATAGAATAGTGCAGACACAATTGCAGACCGTACAATTGTGTCCACAAAATAAAACATATATTGATAAATAGCAGACCAAACATAGTCACAAACTGATTATATGTGGTCTATTGAAGTCTATGGCTACACTGCGGTATATACTTGAATACCCTATTGTCAGTATTTCTGTATATACCCCCAGAATAGTCACATGTGAAGCAATAAAAACTGGTAAATCAGGTGGGATCAATGAACATATCTATGTACTCTTTTCACGTCAGGTGACAAGGACCTTGACATAGCGTCACCTGATGCAAAATGAGTACTTGGTGTGTTGATTGATCCTTCCGAGCTTGTCCTGCTATGGAGCAATGAAGAAAAACCCTGTTTTGACAAGTACAGATGCTGTGTGCCATGTATATTTACTTTTGGTGAGAGAGATTACCCTGTGTTGACATAGATGCGGAAATGTTGAATGGCTGCAGCAGGGAATTGTAGAAGGTAAGTATTCATTTTTTTTTTTTTTTTTTTTTTTTAAACACACGAGACGGGTAGACCCACCATTCCTGAGAACTAAAGGGCTGCTGTGATGAATAAGTGCTGTGGCTCCTTGATTCTTTTTTCCAGAATAACTCTGGGCCCCACTCAATAATTCTGTCCTGTATCCTATTGCATTCTCAGGATTGGTGGGATAAGATTCTTACAAATCATAACGTGATATCATATTTTACTGATGTGCCATCTCTTTGTGAGATAGTAATACCTCTTTAAACCAGATATTTTGCTATTGTTACCTACAAATTCTTAAAGAGCTTTTAAACTAGGAGAGCTTCATTTGATGTACTTATGGTGAGCTGAGCATTGAAAAGCAATATTAAGTCCTTCAAAATGAAAGAAGTCTTTTAAAATGAATTCCCTCTTTCATTAAAGGGGTATTCCAGGCCAAAACTTTTTTTTATATATATATCAACTGGCTCAGGAAAGTTAAACAGATTTGTAAATTACTTCTATTAAAAAATCTTAATCCTTCCAATAGTTATTAGCTTCTGAAGTTGAGTTGCTGTTTTCTGTCTAACTGCTTTCTGATGACTCACGTTTCGGGAGCTGTCCAGCTCCTATGGGGATATTCTCCCATCATGCACAGCTCCCGGGACGTGACATCATCATTGAGCAGTTAGACAGAAAACTTCAGAAGCTAATAACTATTGGAAGGATTAAAAATTTTTAATAGAAGTAATTTACAAATCTGTTTAACTTTCCGGAGCCAGTTGATGTATAAAAAAAAGTTTTTGCCTGGAATACCCCTTTAAGGGAGTATCCTAGTGTTTAAAAAAAATGCTGCTGGGGGCAGTGCAAATTTAGAAAAAAATGTAAATAAAAAAAACAACTATATTTACCAGGCCCCGGTTCCCCCCTGGTCCCTCCCAGCTCTTTGTTATCTACTTTCAATCCCTCAACCTCCGCTTCTAAGACAAATGCTCAGTGCAAGACATGCTGCACTGGCTGCAGCAATGTCCTGTCTAGGCCAGTAATTGGCTGAACGGGCAGGTCCTGCTTCAAAGGAGTATCTTGGAATCAGAAAGAAGACAAGAGGTCAATGGTCCTGAATTAACTGAAAGGGAGCCAGGGACAAGATAGGTAAGTATAGCTATTTATTTTCTTGCATGGCCCAACAGCTTATGAATAAAAAAAGCCTGGCCATACACACAATCATTTAAGAAGCTTCCATGAGAAAATCTATGAATGACCATTCAATACAGGTGACAAAATTTGCAAACAAACTAACTGTCCTGTTGGTTTTTTGGCCATTCTTATGCTATGTTCTTTAAAGGGGTACTCCGCTGCTCAGCGTTTGGAACAAAATGTTCCCATAGACTTGCATTGAGGGGGGGGCATGACATCATGAGGGGTGGGGCTATGACGTCACAAGCTCACGGTGCCAGCTCCTAGCATTCGGAACATTTTATTCCAAACGCTGAGCAGCGGAGTACCCCTTTAATGTATGAAGCAGTCTGTCAAAGTAGTTAACAACACAGGCTATTGGTGCATATTTGAAAAAATAAAACATCAAATAAAGAAGGAGGTTAGACCTAGTGAACACTCATAAGTGAGTCAAAGAACATTAGCCTTAAACATATTGCAAATTTTTCACCAGCAGATCATGGGATGACACATCTCTCCTAACCAGCCAGTCCTTTAGGCACATATGCTTATGTTTATTACATTATCTCTATTTTGAAAAGCACAATAGCACACATCATTACAGACGCTTGCCTTTTATTGGGAGCCATGTTATCTCTGTATTGCCAGCAATGCCTATGTTGATAGTAACAATGGTTCCTTCAATAAAGAAGGCTCGTAATAGATATGTAGACATGCCCACTATGCTCCCATGAAGGAGGCAGTTAGATTATATGCTTTCTTCTTAAATCATTTCTTTTTCATTGGCCAACTATAATCTGCTCAAATAGTAACTTTTTATTTAGGTATTTGGTATGGTTAGTGACAGTCGCTCAGACAATCGAAGAGATGAATGACCATTCGTATGACCATAGCTGGGTGTATATCTCAAGTCTATGGCTAGACATACATATGGGACTTTGATTGGCCATACAAGACCGATCAAACTCCTATGGGATCTTAGTACAAATGATTTTGCCAACCACATGAGACTCAACCGGAAGATCATTTTTTTTTTTTTTTTTTTTTTGTGAAAAAAGAAAACATGCTTCTGTAAAGTGCCAAATGATCAACTGAATTCTGACACAAAAGATCCCTCATGGCTGATCACACTCTTTTGGCAGACATAGGTCTGCTGTCAGCCATCAAGAACACTTGTTCAAGTTTAATGTACAGGTGACCGCTGGTTTAGGCCATTTTGGCCAACCATTATCCTATGTGAATGGGCAGCCTAATCATGAATTTTAATAAAAGAGCCCATGGAACCTCTAGATGTAACTTCATGACAAAGATCACTCGTCTTTGGCACCACCAGTTGGACTTCCTACTTGAATTCTTGGCATCAAGTAAATGCTTTATCTCTTTAACCTGCATTTATTTGCAAAAACTAGATGTTACCTTTAATATCCCCTTCCGAGTAGAAGGTTGAAGTAGAAAGCCTGACAACAGCAGCAGCGTTTCCAGGAGGCAGAGAACTGAGTCACTGTTTCGTCTCATAAGAAATACAGAAAATCAGCATCTTTACATTCACATAACAGCCTTTAGCACAAAGAAGCTACAATTGAACACATAATCCTAGATTGAAAATGTCTGCTGTAACACTCAACGGCACTGACGGCTCTTATAATTTCCTTACAGATGGAGGAGCTACATGAAAGCTTCTAATTTTCATACTAGCACTAGCTCGGTGCCCCTGTAGCTCATTATTTTTATCTCGTGGCAGCTGCTGATACTATGAGAGGGGCTGACTTTTTTTTTTATTTAAGAGAAACATTAGTCAGTTAGTGCTGGATTCCTGACATGCTCTACAAAAGCTTTGTAATAGTAGCTATAGAATGGGTGGGGGATTCAAAAGCATTTGCTCCTAGAATTAGGTGTCATAAACCGGGAGGTGAAGTTCAGCTCATCCCAATCAGAATTGTTTTACGAGCATCCCATCTGTGCGGCTGTCAAGATCTCTCCTTCCGAGCGATAGTAGCAACTCGAAATGTCTTACAGAGAACTCGGCAAAACGCAATTGTCTGATGTTCTTCCTATTTTATCATTTCTGCATGAATGTACAAAGGCAGCTGATTTCCGAAGCTATAGATATCATTTTAATTTTTCGAAAGTGACCTTTACTAAATTGCATGTAACCCCTTTCTTGCCTGAAGGTTCTGAATTGCTTTATGCAGAGGTGAGTTGGCTGACTCTCAGCGGGGCTTGTGATGTAAATTTTCCCTGCTGCGTCTTTTTTTTTAGTCTGTCAACATCCCGTATAGATTGAAAGCCCTTAAGGGTAGGTAAGGGCTTCCACTTCTGGGTTGTCTAAGTTGGCTTGCGGCATTATGGGAACACATGCATTATTGTTATGTATACGGTGTTGACTTTATATATGAAAATTTGATAATATTCATATGTTGCTTTTGTTCTACTTTTATTTTATTACCTATAAAATTTGTGTTCTTCTACAGCCAAATATCTACACTCATATTCCTGTCTATAGAATGCAACATTTTAGAATACATAGTACTGATGTAGTAACTGTACTGTATTTGTTAAACCAGTGACACATCTTTTCTGATCCATTCTCCACTCTTTTTGGAAGACCATATCAAACACTTTACACCTTAAATGTATGGTCAGGTTTCAGGTATGATGAAAGTGAAAATCCTGGAAAATTGTATGTAACAAAAGGTAATAATTAAAAAAAAATGTATATACTATTCCGATTTGATTACCACTGTGGTCCGTGGGCCTTTCAGTCAGCTTATCAGTCAGTATGTTGGGAGTTTGACCTTCATTGATTTGGTGTTGATAAGGATAGGCCATCACTATGAACCACTTATAGACCACCAATATGCCTTTTTACAATAGTCACTAGGTGGCCTTATTCCTGTCCATACACTGGGTAAGGAATAAGTCAGCACTGACCTCTTTTGCTTGGTGTTGCAAGACCTTGGCTGTCGCATTACAGCTGGGCTCACATTCTTAAATCATAATGGAGGCATGTAAGGAGCTTATGTGCATCTTTCAGCCTATTGGTACCCCAGTATATATCACATTTATTTTAATTACCTAATATTCTTATAATACCTTATAATTATACACTGCTCAAAAAAATAAAGGGAACACTTAAACAACACAATGTAACTCCAGGTCTATCACACTTCTGTGAAATCCCACTGTCCACTCAGGAAGCAGCACTGATTGACAATCAATTTCACATGCTGTTGTGCAAATGGAACAGACAACAGGTGGAAATTATAGGCAATTAGCAAGACACCCCCAATAAAGGAGTGGTTCTGCAGGTGGTGACCACAGACCACTTCTCAGTTCCTATGCTTCCTGGCTGATATTTTGGTCACTTTTGGCAGTGCTTTCACTCTAGTGGTAGCATGATACGGAGTCTACAACCCACACAAGTGGCTCAGGTAGTGCAACTCATCCAGGATGGCACATCAATGCGAGCTGTGGGAAGAAGGTTTGCTGTGTCTGTCAGCGTAGTGTCCAGAGCATGGAGGCGCTACCAGGAGACAGGCCAATACATCAGGAGACGTGGAGGAGGCCGTAGGTGGGCAACAACCCAGCAGCAGGACCGCTACCTCTGCCTTTGTGCAAGGAGGAGCACTGCCAGAGCCCTGCAAAATGACCTCCAGCAGGCCACAAATGTGCATGTGTCTACTAAAACGGTCAGACACAGACTCCATGAGGGTGGTATTAGGCCGAAATCCACAGGTGGGGGTTGTGGTTACAGCCCAACACTGTGCAGGACAGTTTGCATTTGCCAGAGAACACCAAGATTGGCAAATTTGCCACTATGGACTGGCCCGCCCGTTCCCCAGACCTGAATCCCACTGAGCACATCATGTCTCGCTCCATCCACCACAGACTGTCCAGGAGTTGGCAGATGCTTTAGTCCAGGTCTGGGAGGACATCCCTCAGGAGACCTCATCAGGAGCATGTCCAGGTGTTGTAGGGAGGTCATACGGGCACGTGGAGGCCACACACACAACTGAACCTCATTTTGTTTTAAGGACATTACATCAAAGTTGGATCAGCCTGTAGTGTGGTTTTCCACTGTGATTTTGAGTGTGACTCCATATCCAGACCTCCATGGGTTGATAAATTTGATTTCCATTGATCATTTTTGTGTGATTTTGTTGTCAGCACATTCAGCTATGTAAAGACGAAAGTATTTCATACGATTAGTTCATTCATTCAGATCTAGGATGTGTTATCTTAGTGTTCCCTTTATTTTTTTTGGGCAGTGTATTATAACTAGGACCTACAGTTATTTAACAGTTCTTTAACCCCTTCCCACAGAATGACTTATATAAACGTCGCGTTATGCAGAAAAGTTATTCAGTTAACCCGGAGATGTGCTGCATCGCACAGGTTAACAGGCAGAAGTCCCGCTGTTACCGGCGGGAGACAAGTTCTTCAACACACCCCAGGACCATCTGTGAATGGTCCTGGTCAGCGATCACTATGATTGGTCCCTGTGGACCAATCACAGAGTCTCAGCTGACTGGGGGAGTGAAAGTTCAGATCCCCCGCTCTGCCCGCTCCTAGAAGTCCGGACAGAGCATGGGAAGCAGGACCGGCATAGGAAGCAGGGACCGGTGGCAGGCAAGTGGAGGAGGCAGCGGTGGCAGCAGTGAAGATTGCTGTAAAGTGATCTTCACTGCTGCTTCTAGGAGTTTCAAAACTACAACTCCAAGCATGCCCAGACAGCCTATGGCTGTCCAGGCATGCTGGGAGTTGTAGTTTTGCAACATCTGGAGGGTCAAAGTTTATAGACCACTGTGTAGTGGTCTCTAATCTGTGCTCTTTCAGATGTTGCAAAACTACAACTCTCTGTACGCCTGGACAGTCCAGGCATGCTGTGAGTTGTAGTTCTGGAACATCTGGCCCTACAGATGTTGCTAAATTACAACTCCCAGCATGCACTGACAGACCACGCATGCTGGGAATTGTATTTTTGCAACAGCTGGAGGCACACAGGTTGGGAAACACTGAGTTAAGTAACAAACGCTCAGTGTTTTGCAACCAGTGTGCCTCCAGCTGTTCCATAACTACAACCAGCAGCATGCACAGACAGCCAAAGGGCATGATGGAAGTTGTAGTAGTATGCCTCCAGCTGTTGCATAACTACAAGTCCCAGCATGCCCTTCTGCTGTCACTGCATGCTGAGAGTTGTAGTTTTGCAACAGCTGGAGTTCCCCCCCCCCCATGTGAATGTACAGGGTACATTCACACGGGCGGGGGTTTACAGCGAGTTTCTCACTGCATGTTTAAGATGCAGCAAATTTTCCGTCGCAGCTCAAACTCCCAGCGGAAAACTTGCTGTGAACCCCCGCCTGTGTGAAAGTACCCTAAAAACACTACACTACACTGCACAAAATAAAGGGTAAAACATTAAATATACACATACCCTTACACATTCCCCAAGCCCCCCCATCAATAAAATGAAAAACATCTGGTATGGCACTGTTTCCAAAATGCAGCCTCCAGCTGTAGCAAAACAACAACAACTCCCAGTATTGCCGGACAGCCATTGACTGTCCAGGCATTCTGGGAGTTTTGCCACAGCTGGAGGCACCCTGTTTGGGAATCACTGGCGTAGAATACCCTATGTCCACCCCTATGCAAATCCCTAATTTAGGCCTCAAATACGCATGGCGCTCTCTCTTGGAGCCCTGTTGTATTTCAAGGCAACAGTGTAGGGCCACATATCGGGTATTTCTGTACTCGGGAGCAATT
Organism: Hyla sarda; assembly: GCF_029499605.1. Taxonomy (NCBI): domain Eukaryota; kingdom Metazoa; phylum Chordata; class Amphibia; order Anura; family Hylidae; genus Hyla; species Hyla sarda. The sequence goes on from NC_079195.1 coordinate 205,125,866, forward strand.
GAGTTACAAATTTTGGGGGGCTTTTTCTCCTTTTACTCCTTATGAAAAGGTAAAGTTGAGGTCTACTCCAGTATGTTGTTAATTTTTTTTTATTTTTTACATTAACTTGCTGGTGTTGCCCCATACTTTTCAGAAGAAGTAAAAGGAAAAAAAGACCCCCAAAATTTGTAACGCAATTTCTCCTGAGTATGGAAATACCCCATATTTGGGTGTAAAATGCTCTGCGGGCTCACAATAGGGCTCAGGAGTGAGAGCGCCATGTAAATTTGAGGTGATTTGCACAGGGGTTGCTGATCGTTACAGCGGTTCTGACATAAACACAAAAAAAACAAAACACATGTGACCCCATTTTGGAAACGACACCCTTCACGGAATGTAACAAGGGGTATAGTGAGCCCTAGCACCCCACAGGTGTTTGAAGAATTTTCAATAAAGTTGGACATGAAAATATAAAATTTTTATTTTTTCATTAAAATTCTAGTATTATCCCAAATTTTTCATATTTACAAGGGGTAATAGGTAAAAAGACCCCCAAAATTTGTAACCCTATCTCTTCTGAGTATGGAAATACCCCATGTGTGGATGTAAAGTGCTCTGCTGGTGCACTACAGGGCTCAGAAGAGAAGGAGCGCCATTGGGCTTTTGGAGAGAGAATGTGGCTGGAATTGGCTGGACCCCCCCCACACACACACACACATGTGACCCCATTTCGGAAACTACACCCCTAACAGAATGTAATAAGGGATGCAGTGAGAATGTACACCCCACAGGTGTCTAACAGATTTTTGGAACAGTGGTCCATGAAAATGAAAAATTTGATTTTTCATTTGCACAGCCCACTGTTCCAAAATGCCAGTGGGGTGTAAATGCTCACTGCACCCCTTATTACATTCCGTGAGAGGTGTAGTTTCCAAAATGGGGTCACATGTGGGTCCACTGTTCTGGCACTGCGCACGAAGCGGCGGCTGACACGCCCCCTCAATACAACTCTATGGCAGAGCCGGAGAGCTGCCTTCGGCAATCTCCGGCTCTGCTATAGTGATGTATCGAGGGGGCGTGTCAGCCGCTACTTTGTGCGGTGGTCGAATCGGGTTTTGAAATCCCATGTGGTCTCACCCACATAGATGAGACCACATGGGCAAACCAAGGCATATACCACATATGTTGAAGTACAATTCAAGTAGTGCTTGAGATCATACACCTTGCTGCTTTTAGGATGTGTGAACTGTGACTTCTTGATCATCTGGTGTGATAAAAGCGGCAAGGTGTATGATCTCAAGCACTACTTGACTTGTACTTCAACATATGTGGTATATGCCTTGGTTTGCCCATGTGGTCTCATCTATGTGGGTGAGACCACATGGGATTTCAAAACCCGGTTCAATCATCACCGGTATACGGTGAGGAAAAAACGGTTGGACCTGCCGGTGGCGAAACATTGCACTGAATATGGCCATACTGAATGGGATTTGAAATTTATTCTGATCGATCACGTACCCCAACAAAAGAGGGGGGGGGTGATCGTATCAGCAAATTAAAAAAAACTTGAACTTAAATGGGTCTTTGAATTGCCGACACTTCGTCCAAAAGGTCTAATATGGACTTTACTTTAACACCCCAAATATATAATGCATAAACCCCATGACACTGGAAATCTAGACATCACTAACGTATAAGGATTGTGATCACTTACTAATTGATGTAATTATAATTTTGTTATTATATCTTATACTGAGGGCGTCACTCATCTGCTTCACTGACCACAGCCCACAAGACAGCCGAAGCGCAGCCAGGTAAGGAAAGGCGAAGAATAGCACAAAGGAGGAACATGATGATGAGACGGGGAAATGATGAGGGGGAGTGATGGAGGGCATGATGAGACGGGGGGGGATGAGACAGGGGGAAATGATGAGGGGGGAGTGATGGGGGGCATGATGAGACAGGGTGGGGGATGAAGAGACAGGGGGAAATGATGAGGGGGGAATGTTGGGGGTACATGATGAGACAGGGTGGGGGATGATGAGACAGGGTGGGGGATGATGAGGGGGGAATGATGGGGGGACATGATTAGACAGGGGGAAATGATGGTGGGGGAAGTCACTAAATGCTTAATGTCTGTATGGCTAGTGGTGGTCTATGACAGGGGGAAAATGATGAGACATGGGGGGATGATGAGACATGAGGGGTGCCGATGAGAGGGGTAAATGTGGCACAGGGACTGATAAAAGGGAAGGAATGAGGTGGCACTGGAGGGGACAGGACCAAACTGAGGTGCAGAAGAAAACAAAGTTAGGGGGATGATGTGGCATTTAGTCCAAGTCATTTATTTAACATTAAATTTTTTTTTACTTAAATTTCCCTGTTAAAATGGGGGCGCGTGTTATACGCCAGTGTGTGTTATACGCCGATAAATACGGTAATTGTGAGGTTTTTTTGTGTGTTACACTGATTGGGGAAAGGCCGAACATAGATGGCTTTTGTGCACATTTTAACGGTTTTACTGATTTCTCTAAAAATGGTGGACCTGTGTTCATAACAAAATCAGTTATTGACTATTATAAAAAGGTCTGCCCCATTACAAGTTTCATTGAACAAATCAGTTTGACAACAGATACAAATAAATTATAGCGCATCAAAAAGCTTCTATGAAAATGGAGATCACTGTTCATCTCAGTGTGATTTTCCAACATGTTCGTTAGAACTGATGACATTTTCCAATTTTTTGTTCTGACAATAATAATTTATGGTGTCCCGGTATTTATACTGATGTATATAAAATAAAAATTGAAACATCTAAATAAAGGATGAAAAAAATCTGAAATAATATCCTAAATGGAAGTTTCCTCACAGGAGCTGATCCAACAGTCTTGAGCTGCCAGCGAATCCATAATGCAAAAGCCTGCCCTGTTGATGCCACCACTGAAGTCTAGTACTCGTAATACAATTTACAAATCCCTTGGCATAGTTGAAATTTACATACATGCATTTTTATGATGGCATTTGGATGCCAGTGTGTTTAGACAGCCCTTTCTGCTCAAAATCAAAGTGTTCTGTGTTCTCTGTTAGAAATCTGCATTTTCATCTTGTTAAGTTACCATGCAGATGCCAAAGGTATCTTAAAACCTTTTCAGCGCCAAAGTCAGTGCCCTGGTATTTGTAACTGTGACAATTTTTTTCTTTTTTGGGGGGGATTTGGGGTCATTGCTTTTCCTTTGGGGGATGCAGAGAGGCATTAAACCTCAGGTAAAGGCAGAGGAAACAAAGTGGTGACGCTCCTTATTTAGTATGGAACAACAGATGTTCTTTTCGGCAGTGAGGAAGAGACAATTATCATAACAAAGAGACATGTTATAGTGTCGGATTGCACATTTTTGAGCATTAGCAGCTCAGGGGCCCTAATGTTCTCACAAAGAAATACATAGGCAGAGCATTCCAGAAGATGAGCTTTATAAATCTGAATTCCAGGCAGAACAGGGCAGTTTTAAATCTTCCGTTCCTGAAAGCTCAAAGAATTAAAATGATTCCCCGAGTTTAAATATGCCATTTATAGCATCAAATATACTGTATCGTATTCTTTTTACAACATCGCCCTTAACCCCTTAAGGACCCGGGATTTTTCCATTTGTGCACTTTCGTTTTTTCCTCCTTACCTTTAAAAAATCATAATTCTTTCAATTTTGCATCTAAAATCCATATGATGGCTTATTTTTTTGTGCCACCAATTCTACTTTGTAATGACATCAGTAATTTTATCCATAAATATCTACGACGTAACGGAAAAAAAAAAAATCATTGTGTGACAAAATTGAAGAAAAAAACGCCATTTTGTAATTTTTGGGGGCTTCCGTTTCAACACAGTAAATTTTTTGGTTAAAATGACACCTTCTCTTTATTCTACAGTTCCATATGATTAAAATTATACCCTACTTATGTAGGTTTGATTTTGTCGTACTTCTGAAAAAAATCATAACTTCGTGCAGGAAAATGTATACGTTTCAAATTGTCATCTTCTGACCCCTATGACTTTTAATTTTTTTCATTTTTGTATTGATCGGACTTATTCATTTTTTCATGATGTAAGAAGTGACCAAAAATACGCTATGTTGGACTTTGGATTTTTTTTGCGCTTACACCATTGACCGTGCGGTTTAATTAATGACATATTTTTATAATTCGGACATTTCTGCACGCGGTGATACCACATATGTTTATTTTTATACACACAGTTTTTATTTTTAAATGGGAAAAGGGGGGGTGATTCAAACTTTTATTAGGTAAGGGATTAAATGATCTTTATTCACTTTTTTTTTGCAATGTTATTGCTCTCATAGGGGACTATAACACTGCACACACTGATCTTTTGCATTGATCAATGGTTTCTCATAGGAAACCATTGATCAATGATTCTGCCGCTTGACTGCTCATGCCTGGATCTCAGGCACTGAGCAGTCATTCGGCGATCGGACACCAGGAGGCAAGGTAAGGGACCCTCCTTGTGTCCTACAGCTGTTCAGGACACCGCAATTTCATCATGGTGGTCCCGAACAGCCCCCTGAGCTAACCGGCATTAGTTTAGTTTCACTTTAGATGCGGCAATCAACTTTAAATGCCATGTCTAAAGGTTTAATAGCGCGCGGCACCGCGATCAGTGCCATCCGCTATTAGCCACAGGTCCCGGCCGTTGTTAGAGGTCGGCCCGACTCGCTATGACGTGGGGCCACGCCGTGACCCGCTTTATAGAACATGAGCGGACTGGGTCCTTAAAAGGTTAAAGCAGTGTGCCCAATCTAATGCAGTACTTTTAACCCTCTATAGCTATATCATGTGGGATTATTATTTTGAGAGAATATAATCTATCTAGTACAGCTTAAAAGTTTAATATTGCACCAATTTCAAGATTGTTATCATTATTATTGTTACCAAACCCAGAGTATTTCATCCTTTAAAAACCTGCAATTAAAAAAACCTTTGAGAATACTCAAATCTGCATGTGCAAACAAATGTTAAGTCTATTAACAACAGCTATTACAGTGCCCATGAGGGGTAGATTCAGAAATTAGATCTCCTGGATATATAATAGCTTCTTGTTTAAGAGCATTCTTCTCAATTAGGCTATATTGTCCTTCCTCAGAGGTTTACATGAGGAGGAGTACTCCCCATAAAATGTCACTGATGGAAGGCTGCAGACATATGCTACTGTATAGGCAAACATTGGCATACCATGGCTATTGGTTTTCTTTTGGCATATGCTGGTTACATTGGTGGGGTCCAACCTTTGGGACCTCTACTGATCACGAGAATGGTGGTCACCGCTCCATTCACGCTCCATGGGACTTTGGAACATAGCAGGTTTCGGTGATCAGCAATTTTTGGCAGTCCAAAAGATAATAAATGGAATTCATCTAGAGGTCAAGGGCTCTCAATTTTCCTGATTCTTGGGGGTCCCAATAGCTGGACCATCACCAACCAGCTAGTTATTATTACCTATCCTGTGGATAGGGGTGAGGGCCTTTGTAGATTGACTTATATGTTCCCTTAAATGTGCACCAGTCTTGTAGATTGGTGCATACTTAAAGAACCTTTACATGACTCAACTACTATACAGACAGGTTAGCATGAACAATCACTAAATCGTTCATGCATCCCTTTATTTCCATCCTTTATTGTCATATCCTCTATTACATGGGGAGATATGTGGCCGATAAACAGACCAATGGTTTTGTATTGGCCCAACGAGTGTGGACCCGCAGTGCCACCTACCGGTTTGACTTTGGGCCAAACTTAGGAGCAGAATCTAAGTATTACCCTGGTTTTCACCCTTTATCCTGCTCTGGGATTCAGAAGCTGGACTTCTCCTGCAGGGGAGATACCAGGTCACTACTACAGGCCAGCCCGATTAGCTGGCAGCTGGGCAGACAGGCCTGAACACCTTGTTAACAAGCGCAAAGGATACAGGCAGGAGGGGCAAGCTGACTCTGTACTTAGTAGTACAGAGTAGCAGAGCTGGAAAGGTATTATAGCAATGCTGAGTATGCAGCTGTTACGCCGAGCGCTCTGGGTCCCCGCTCCTCCCCGGAGCGCTCGCAACTTCCTCGCAATCGCAGCGCCCCGGTCAGACCTGCTGACCGGGTGCGCTGCGATACCTCTCCCAGCCGGGATGCGATTCGCGGTGCGGGTGGCGCCCGCTCACGATGCGCACCCCGGCTCCCGTACCTGACTCGCTCTCCGTCGGTCCTGTCCCGGCGCGCGCGGCCCCGCTCCTTAGGGCGCGCGCGCGCCGGGTCTCTACGATTTAAAGGGCCACTGCGCCGCTGATTGGCGCAGGTGGCTTAATTAGTTTATTCACCTGTGCACTTCCCTATATAACCTCACTTCCCCTTTCCTTCCTTGCCGGATCTTGTTGCCATCGTGCCAGTGAAAGCGTTTCCCAGTGTGTTCCTAGCCTGTGTTCCAGACCTCCTGCCGTTGCCCCTGACTACGATCCTTGCTGCCTGCCCCGACCTTCTGCTACGTCCGACCTTGCTCTTGTCTACTCCCTTGTACCGCGCCTATCTTCAGCAGTCAGAGAGGTTGAGCCGTTGCTAGTGGATACGACCTGGTTGCTACCGCCGCTGCAAGACCATCCCGCTTTGCGGCGGGCTCTGGTGAAAACCAGTAGCAGCTTAGAACCGGTCCACTAGCACGGTCCACGCCAATCCCTCTCTGGCACAGAGGATCCACCTCCTGCCAGCCGAATCGTGACAGCAGCACAGAAGCTGACCTGGGCACTGTTACGTCTAAGCCAGTAATATAATATTGAAAAAGATCCACCAATGCAGAAAGTGTACAAAATTAATAATAATCTTTATTATAGCAAGATTATTTACAAACAGGAAATCACATAGAATATAACCCCAGCAAGAATTCATTGGAAAAAAATGCATACTGGGGTGGATAAAAACCTGGCAGAAAAAAAAAATGACAATTTACACTGTATACATGGGTGGGGTATACATAGCAACCATGTGTATGCAAAGGTATTAGCAAATTTGTAAATAGAGTAAAGGAAGAAAAGGTTTGTATAGTGGCAGATGGATGGTAGATACAAGGATTCAAAGAAAATTCCAAAAAGGCTATGAGCCAAACTAATAGGAAAATTATCCCAGTACAATGCAATCAGGATGGGAAAGACAAGTGTAGACAAATACCATACTAGTTACCCATTCCATTCACCCACCAGTCCTCCAACACATTGGAGGAATTTTGGGTAACAAGGGTAAGTACCCTTGAGGCAAAGAGGGGAGCAATTAAAATGTTTCAAGTAGCTAAGTGCAAAACAAGGGTAAACGTACGGACCCCTGATGGTCTGGGACAGCGAATGAATTCCTGGTAGTCCAGGGCATTGAAGAGGTTCATATAAGTATGTCTGGTGAGCTAGGCAAATTGTTAAATCCAATTAATTTCAGATTACCTTATATTTAAGTGAATATAACCCAGCTCTCCCAGTCTATTTATTGGTTTTCAAAAGGAAAATGGTAAATATAAAATATACAGCTAGATTTTCCAAGATGCTAGATGAAGAGCAGTGAAAAGGTTAAAGGGGTATTCCAGGATTTTATTTTTATTTTTTTAGTATGCTACAGGGGCTGTAAAGTTAGTGTAGTTAATAATATAGTGTCTGTACCTGTGTGTGACGGTTTTCTCACAATTCTTATGTGATTTTACCCCCCAATATTTATTTTTAACAGCATACAAAATGACTGTTGTCTCGGATTTTTCCCAGCTTGCAATGCGGCCGAGACCTGACTCACTAGTCAGCTGATGACAGAGCGATCGCTTGGTGGGAGAGAGATCAATCTGCAACTAATGCAACAGCTATAGGCACCCTGATTGAAAACCACAGGTCTTTTCATGGATGCAGCTAATTTATGTTTCAATGGGTGGGGTGGCTGATTGTTGGGAGGGAGGAAAATGGAATTGTGGGATTTGTACTCAAAAAAGTCAAACAGGATATACAAGTTCACAGAAAGCTAGCCACAGTGTTATGATAATCTCGCAACATAACCATTTAGCCCCAAGACAAGCGCATATCCTTCTTAAGCATGTCCATTACTGTCTGCCATGTACATACTAAAATCATCTTATGGTGGATAACCCCTTTAATGCAACACACTCATGATTCAGTGGTCAGACACCTCTCCAGGCTCCAGCAATGTCCCCTATGTTACAGGAAACTGAACATTAATAGTTCAGCTTCCTGTTTCCTTCCAGGGAGGGGACAAAGGTGACTGTGCAGCTTCACAGTTCTCTCTATCATCAGGCAGTAGAATTCAGGAGCACTGTGCTTGATCTTAGGGGAATAGCTCTGGGTTGCGGCTCAGCAGACTGTTTCTGGATAGTTTCTGAGCTGCGTGACCATGCCATGTATCTTATAGAGAATTTTGACAATGACTAGTTTAGTTATAAACCCCCTTAATTCTAAAGAATGGTTTACATAAGCATATAGAATGCGTATGTGTGATGCGCCGCAGCTCTAACTGAACCACATGCAGCATGGGTGGGGTGGCCCTGAAGCTCCCATTGACTTTAATGGGAGCTTCAGTGCTATACTACTCAGAAGTCACATGTCACTTCTTTTCAGATGGTTTCCCCGCGGTTTGGGCCGTGACACTGCGTTGTTTTGCACAAGAAATCATTGTCCTTACTTGTTTATATGCCTATTTAAACAAACCCTAAAGCTTGAAACAATAAGGCATCAAGAATATAATTCCTAAAAATGTCTACAAAAAAACCTAAATTGCAACTCCTGCTCAGAAAGAAAAAAAATTTTTTTTAGAACGGCAGAATTTCAGTTGAATTGAAATGATAGCCCGATTGTAAATATATGGTTCTGCCTTCATGATCCCTTTGTAACTCTATAAATAAATCAGCACTTTGGTCAAGAGAGAACATATTTTTCCATGTTTTACCCCATCTGCTGTTAGTTTCAATTACTAAAACTCATTTCCTCATAGACACTAATTTGGTCCCACTCTGGTGCTGGAGTGATTCAATTAAAAGTCATTTTTCTACTTCCCGACCCTGAATTATATATACTTAGATCATTACAACTTGACAGCTGCATGTTAAATAGCTGCCACATATCCTTAGCTACCACAGCTATCTCAAGTTGTAGGACCAAACAACTCCAGAAATCACCTTGTCAACCACAAGGACTTGTCAAGCATTCAAAGCCATTGTCCAAAACGGCTATAGTTAGTCATGGGGCTTAAGAGCTCTCGTAATATGTCCATTCCATTCAGAATCCGTCTTACTTGCTCTCTCTATAATGGATCACAGGAATATCAACCATGCTATTAAATAAGCCATTTGTAGGAAAGTGGCTGAATAGTCATCTTTTTCTCCTATAAATGCCATAATCACTGGAAAGAAAAAACGTGTCAGGGGTGAAAAGGTTAATTCTATCACTTTGCCAGTATATTTCTTGTAAGCGTGTGCCCAGAGTACTCACAGATTTGCATTTTCATTAGATTTAGTATTCAGCACTTAATGCCATAAATTTGTTCCCAAAACTCTTTAACTCCCTAGAGTGTTTCAATATATCGAATGCTATTTGCTTTGTATTATGTTGGCAGCAAAAATATGCAGTAAAAATACTGTCAATATATATTCATAGCTAACATTGTTAACTAAAAGCAATATTGTTTTTCCATTGTAAACTGTCATAAATGTTTGGCACCCCGTGGTGTCAGCCAAAAAGTCAAAGAAACATCAAGCCCAGAGAAATACATAATACAAAAGCTTTGATACAATGTCAGGCGTTCAGCATTTAAATATGCGCCATTATCATACGGTGGAAACAATCAAAATTTTCGAGATGGGTATTTTTCAACCAGGAGATAAACTGAAAATTGCATTGTCTTTCATATTCTATTATTCGTGATCTATACTGAAGCGGATTGCTGGATATATAATCTGCACTAAACATGCTAATTTCTTGGTGTTAGACATGGGTGTGCTTATTCCATTTACATTTGTGTACTTGTTTTGAGAGTTATAGAAACAGATTTTAGTGTTTAGCTATTGTCATTGACTAAACAAAAGGTCCAATGGGTCTACAGTGGCTTGCTGGCTTTACATGGATGGGGCTGCCAATGCTGGAGTTGGCACTTCAAGTATTTGGATATACAAGCGATTCAGCCACATGACAAATAATGAGTTCATGAGACTGTTCAGCTAAAGGAATGTAGGGAATTATTAAAAACTTTTTTTTTCTCATAACAAAAGAAACACAAAATAGTGCACTCACAGTGTGAAAGAAGAGCCATGATTCATAAAATAGAAAAAGGTGTCATGTCTCGCGCTCTGGCCGCGGGCGCGTGGTCCCCGGCTGCCAGCGGGGCTGGGATTTGCATCGCGGGATGTGCCCGCATACGGCGGGATGTGCAGGCGCGCACGGCTCCGTCCCTTAGGGCACGTGCCGAAGCTCAAAAATTTAAAGGGCCAGTACGCCCGTAATTATTGTGTACACCTGACACTATTCTATAAGTCTATGTACCTCTCACACTTCCCTGCTGGATCTTCAGTGCCTATTTTCTGAGAGAAAGCATTCCCTATTGCCTGTTTTGCCATACCCGTGTATCCAGACCATCCCGCTACTTTTTTTTACTAGGAACCTTTGCCACCTGCCTTGACCTTCTGCTGCGTTGACTACGCTACAGCCTCCTCCTTCGGTAACTCGCCTTGCCCAGTTAACTGTGTGGTCGAACCTTGTCGGGGGGTAGCAACCTGGGTGTCACCTGCCGCAGCAAGCCCATTCTGCCTTGCGGTGGGCTCTGATGAAGACCAGCGGCACCTTAGACTCCGCTCCCCGATATGATCCACTTCCAAGCTTCGTGACAGCCTACATCCCAGTACGTGATAAAAGGACTCCCACATCCAGTGATACGACACCCTGTTAGGGCCCAGACCCAAGGTGAGAAAGAGAGGAGCAAGTAAATAAGCAAGCAAATAACAAACTAGCTCCCAGAAAGTACCAAGACTACCAACAAACCCACCATGCCCCCCTCCACCCAAATAGGGTAACATAGCCCGTAATTCTCCAGGGTAGCATTGATAGGAGTACAATGTCTCAGAAGCAAAGCAAAATTACCTCTACGAATTAGGCAACCGCAGTGGATCCATGGAGTTTCTAAGATACTCCAAATCATACCAGGCCGTGTTTCATATAAGGCGGACAATCTCCATTATCTGCTGGGCTGTAAAATATGTCACAATGAAAAGAAATCATGGGATCCCTATAAGCTGCATGATGGCCGGAGGGAACCAACCTTCCTGGATCGGTGCTCCGGGTATACTAAAATACTAATACAAAGCCATAATACATAAAATAGAAAAAGAACTCCCACAACGAGTGGTAAGACACTCTGTTAGGGCCCTGACCAAAGGCGGGAAAGAGAGAAGCAAGTAAGTAAGCAAGCAAATAACAAACTAGTACCAAGACTACCAACAAATCCACCATGCCCCCCCCCCCCAAATAGGGTAACATAGCCCATAATTCTCCAGAGTAGCATTTGTAGCAGTACAATGCCTCAGAAACAAAGCAACCGAAGTGGGCCCATGGAGTTTCTAAGCTACTCCAGATCATACCAGGCCGTGTTTCAAAAAGGGCCAACAATCTCCATTATCTGCTGGGCAGTAAAATGTGTCACAATGAAAGGTAATCACGGAATCTGCATTAGCTGCATGATGGCCAAAGGGAACCCTCTCCGATCAGTGCTCCAGGAATTTCCCCACACAAATGCATTTTTTTTTTATGTCATTACAAAGTACAATTAGTCCCCCATAAAACAAGTCTCATATGGACCTGTAAGTGAAAATTTTGTGTTATGAATTTTTTAATGCGACTAGGAAAAAAAAAGCAAAAATAAATAAATAAAAATAAATAAACAATCGCTCTGTCATTAAGGCCAAAACAAGGCTGCGTCATTAAAGGGTTGAAGCTTGAGGATTCTTCTATTTTTTTTTTTTCTTTTCACTAATTCCCCTGGATGCTAGAATATTTTAAAAATCGATTTCTCCTACATGGCACAATTGTTAATCCTTAAACTAACATTATCTAAAAACCTATTAAACATCTTTTAAATATGGAAAATACAAAAAAAAAAATATATATATATATATATTATAATTAGAAGTAATAATGAATGTTGTACCAATAAATGAAGAGGGCAGGATAATCCAGCTGTTCACCATCAAGGTTCTTGCACCCGCTTGACCTTCCTTACAGCGCAGGGACATCCTGTCATTAGATGGGAGAGTAATGTCAGACCCCATCCATTGGTGGGATGACCTTGTTGACTACGCTCTTTTGCTGTTCTCTATTTCTTGTATGGATATTGATGAATGTGATAATGCAGTTGGGGTTTACTACACCTAAATTAGTGAGGACATCCTTGTTTACATTTGTCATTCCCCACACACTGATAAGTATTGCACCATAATCCAGGTCCACCAGATGGACATGCACTATTTACAGCAGCTCTCCAAGCTAGTAACTCCCCTCTATTATATCTGTATGCACCAATAGAGCATATGCATTAGTGTTTGCTAATTCAGACTTTAAAGATCAATCCCTTATAAAATTAAATAAAACATGTAAATAGAACTGACTTTTCAGTTTAAACACTTACTTCTACAAATATTTTTTTACCAGTATTTTAAACTTTGTAAAAGCCCCAACCCCCCCTGCATTATATGCCTCATAATAACTAACAGTAGTGAATGATCAGAGCTCACTAGACCTAATGAAAAAAACAACATCTATTAGCAATCAAATGTCATTACACATACATACGATGTACTGCAACGCAACGTTGGAAGGTTGGAAGCAGCACACCATATATTATAGGGGATAAGATGTCTGATCGCGGGGGGCCCACCGCTGTGACCCCCCGTAATCTCCCTGCAGCACCCTCATTCTATGTGGGAGCTGCGTTTCCAGTTTCGGAAACCTCCGGGAATGGGGATGTGACGTCAAGCCACACCCCCTCCCTTCATGTCTATGGGAGGGGGCGTGACTGGAGACGCAGCTCCCGCATAGAATGCGGGTGCTGCAGGGAGATCATGGGGGGTCCCAGCAGCGGGCCCCCCGCTATCAGACATCTTATACCCTATCCTTTGGATAAGGGATAAAATGTTTTTGCCCGGAATACCCCTTTAATACAATTACCATACAGAGCTTGACACATTAAGCACAGGTGTCTCTACACTATAGGGGAGATTTATCAAAACCTGTCCAGAGCAAAAGTTGCTGAGTTGCCCATAGCAACCAATCAGATTGCTTCTTTCATTTTAGAAAAAGGCCTCTGAAAAATGAAAGAAACAATCTGATTGGTTGCTATGGGCAACTCAGCAATTTTTTCTCTGGACAGATTTTGATTAATCTCCACACATATAGCATACCACATGCTACACTAACATTCCTCCACACATTTTGATACAAATTCAAACAATAAAGCATTACAGTCAGTGATAGGGGAAAAAGGTTAGGAAAAAAGGGGTAGGGAGGGAAGCTTTATTGAGAGACAAAACACACAAGGGAAAGGGGGAAGGAAAGGGATGTTGATCCACTTTTTCCTCGAAATCCAGACTGTCCCCATCAGAGCAAAAAACTAAAATACAGGCACCCACTCTTTATCTCCCATATTATTCAGCCTCTTCTCTGCTTTTAGAGATGAACACTGGTGTTGAGCGCGAATAGTCGAAATGCAAATTTTTACTGCGAATATTGGCACTTTGCGATCTTGCGAATATTTAGAATATAGCGATATATATTCGTAATGAGGAATATTTGTTTTTTTCTTTCTTCACAGTACACATCACAGCAATGATGTGTACTGTGTAAAAAAAAAAAAAAAAAAAAAAAAAAAAAAGTGATCACCCCTCCTTGCTTCCAGCTTTTGGCCAAAGAAGGCTGTGGAGCGCAAATATTTTGTATATGCAAATATTTGCAAATATCGCCACTACCAAAGAACACTGATCCCTCCCTTCTTTTAGGTGAAAGATATAATTGCGCATGCACACTATGCAAATTTCATTATGAATTTTCACATAAAAAAAAGGAACGAACATAGTGAATATGCGAATTTCGCGAACATAGGAGGAATATTCATTCATATATTTGCGAAATATCGCAAATTCGAATATGGCCCCTGCCGCTCATCACTAATGAACACAGTATTTGAGGATGGGAGACAATAGTACGAAGCTCCAGCTGCTCAGGGGCAGATTAAGAAGTGAAGAGATAGAGTTAGTTCCTGAAAGAGATCGTGTGGTGTGACAATGCTGCGCTATAGGAACTTCTATCTTATCTAGGTTGCCATTTTGTCAGGTTTTGACATTTGACATCTTTCCATTGGTCTAAGGACATTGGGATTGTCCTGTAGTCAGAAAATATAAATATATCAACTAGTGACTGAACTATTAGGCTATGTTCACACCTCAGAATTTGGAATTACCGTATTTTTCACCCTATAAGACGCACCGGCATATAAGACGCACCCAATTTTAAAGGTGCAAAATCTAGAAAAAAAAGATTCTGAACCAAATACAATGTAAAGTATAGGACAGTGATCTTCAACCTGCGGAACTCCAGGTGTTGCAAAACTACAACTCCCAGCATGCCCGGACAGCCGTTGGCTGTCTGGGCATGCCAGGAGTTGTAGTTTTGCAACATCTGGAGGTCCGCAGGTTGAAGACCACTGGTATAGGAGGTAATACTCACGTGTCCCCGCCACTCCGGACCGTCACCGCTGCCCCGAATGTTGCCCTCCATCGCTGTCGTCACATCCCCGGAGTGTCCCCGTCGCTCCGGAACGTCTCTGCTCGCTCTCCGTCGCCGCCATCACATCGCTACGCACGCCGCTCCTGTTGGATGACTGGACGGCGTGCGCAACGACATGATGACATCGAAGGAGAGCACTGGCCATGCAGGGGATCCCAGCAAGGAGCAGACACTGAGGAGGCAGGTAAGGTCCCTCCCAGTGTCCTGTAAGCTGTTTGGGACGCTGCGGCGGTCCCGAACAGCCCGACTGAGCAGCCGGGTTAGTGTCACTTTCGCTACAAACGCGGCGGTCAGCTTTGATCGCCGCGTCTGAAGGGTTAATACAGGGCATCAACGCGATCGGTGATATCCTGTATTAGCTGCGGGTCCCTGCCGTTGATGGCCGCAGGGACCGCTGCGATATTACAGGTATTTGCCGTATAAAAAATTTGCCGCCGAAAAATACGGTATGTACGGAGATGCCGGAGTCCAGTTGAATTCAATGGGATTTTGCTGCGCTGTGCACACGGTGGAATTTCTGTGCAGATGTTACTGGCATGAAAATTCCGATCTCCATGTCCGCAGAAAGAATGAACTGGTTGGAATGCTTAGCTGTCTATGAGACAGTGCACTCCTGTGCGGTCCTAGCACCGGCATTTTCTGCCGGTGCCCACAATCTGCAGACTGTCCACATGGAGATATTCCGTGCAGACTTTCTGAAGTGTAAACATAGCCTTACAGTGCTGCTTACTAAAATTCCAAAAACTTCCTCTTATTTCTATGCATTACGAAGCAGATTGTCCACTATTCTGCTCCCTTCATTGTGCTGTATTGTGTGGTTTTTTAGCGGAGCTATCCAAGGTTCTGAAGTGATGCACTTTGTTCTTGGTCTTTACTATATAAAACAGAATATTGATGATTTACAACATCTATCATGCAACAGTCGATTTATGTTCATGATTATTTAAGCAGCTTCCATAAGTGATTCTCCCAAGGTTAAAAGGAGCAAGCAAAGATTAAACCGAGCCCGCCAGCATTGCTATCATCATTAAATCTTTAATTTGATTACTATTCTTATTATTGCTACCGCTATCAACATGCTAAAATGATACTTTAACCTTGTCATGAGTTTATGAGTTGTTGATGTAGGTAATGTGTGTAATCATTTTATTGTTGATCAGTGGTTGTTTATGAGGAATGGAAACGACACTTTAGCAGTTTGAAAAGTTTCCATTTGTATGAGGATTAAGATATAGATGACATCTTCTTGGCCAAAAATCCCTCTGTCATTTAAAGGGAAACTTGCCTTAAAATAATGTGACATCAGCAAATGACCCCTGGTTTCATTTATGTTTTTATGTTAAACATATTTTTGGTGTAACACCACAAAATAAAACAAATAATAATCAAGCTCTGTAGAAAATGCATATATAACACAATCCCACCACTATTCTAACACACTTCAAACACGAAAACCAAAACCGGCTCTCACCCTCTTCCTGGGCAGGAGCAGTGTCCTGAAATAAATCTGTATGTTTAAGGTCTGTGGACCAAAATGCATTAGCCCTGCTGCACCAATCTACAGGGTGGGCCATTTATATGGATACACCTTAATTAAATGGGAATGGTTGGTGATATTAACTTCCTGTTTGTGGCACATTAGTATATGTGAGGGGGAAACTTTTCAAGATGGTTGGTGACCATGGTGGCCATTTTGAAGTCGGCCATTTTGAATCCAACTTTTGTTTTTTCAATAGGAAGAGGGTCATGGGACACATCAAACTTATTGGGAATTTCACAAGAAAAACAATGATGTGCTTGGTTTTAACATAACTTTATACTTTCATGAGTTATTTACAAGTTTCCGACCACTTATAAAATGTGTTCAATGTGCTGCCCATTGTGTTGGATTGTCAATGCAACCCTCTTCTCCCACTCTTCACACACTGATAGGAACACCGCAGGAGAAATGCTAGCACAGGCTTTTAGTATCCGTAGTTTCAGGTGCTGCACATCTCGTATCTTCACAGCATAGACAAGTGCCTTCAGATGACCCCAAGGGGCTCAGACCGGGAGACCTTGGGGGCCATTCAACTGGCCCACAACAACCAATCCACTTTCCAGGAAACTGTTCATCTAGGAATGCTCGGACCTGACACCCATAATGTGGTGGCGCACCATCTTGCTATGGGTGTCAGGTCCGAGCATTCCTAGATGAACAGTTTCCTGGAAAGTTGATTGGTCGTCGTGGGCCAGTTGAATGGACCCTAAGGTCTCCTGATCTGACCCCCTTAGACTTTTATCTTTGGGGTCATCTGAAGGCATATATATAATATACTGCAAAAGAAGAAAGAAAGTAGGCGGCAGCTCACCAAACGTAGCTTCAGGCTTCTTTTTATTCAAGCAGGTGTACAATCAAGTGCAAATTCACATGCAATGAGCGACGTCCGTTTCACACAATACTGTGCTTCTTCTGGCTCAACAAACATTCACTGGGCTAACCCCGGTTTAAATACACACATATCGGTCAATTGGCCACAGGCTTAAATAAGTGACTGTGATACAGACCTCGGTACAGGATCTCTGCGTCACTCCATAGCAACCACAGTAGTGCCAGTTGAGACTTTTTTTTATGCACAATATATATAATATATATATTAAAGAAAACAGCTGTATAACAGATTCCTAAACAAATATCATTTCCTGATATTTCTCTTTCTCCTGCGATGTTACAGCTTTGTGCAGTTCGGCCCGTATGTTTATTTGATTCATTACCCCTTTCTGCCTCCTTTTCAGTTACACTCAGCATGCCAAAGGGATAGGTTCGAGCCTCTACCTGAGATCTTCCCAGTACACCTCCCATCCCCTCTACACACAAACCTCCGACCTAGTGGCTCAGTGGTCAGCGCTGTTGTCGTAGAATATACAACACTCAAAAGTCATTGCAATGCTAGTTTATTGAAAACTCCCAGACAACCCCTTTAATAGAGCAAAGAAATAGTTGTGTATATAAACCCATTCTCTAACTCTCTAAGGCTGCATTCACACCTCATTTTCAGCCTACGTCTGGGAAGGGGAAAACCGGGCGCTCCCGTACCCCAGCCAGTCCGGTGCTGAAATCCATTTACTTTAATGAGCTGACCGGAGTCAAACGGTGACTCCGGTGGGCTCAGTTTTGACCCGTATGCGGTTTTATGACCAGACCTAAAACCGTAGTATACTAAGGTTTTAGGTCCGGTCAGGAAACCGGATATTGGTTACAAATGAGCCAACCGGAGTCACCGTTCGGCTCATTAAAGTAAATGGATTTCAGTGCCGGTCCGGCTGGGGTACGGGAGTGCCCGGTTTTCCCCTCCCCCAGCCGGATCCGGCAACCGTAGTCTAAAAATGAGGTGTAAATGCAGCCTAAGAGAGAGACACATATGTATGTGTTGTACTAGCTCTATATTGCCCATTCACTCAGATTTTTATGTCATTGTCATGTCAACATCAATGCATAGATCAATAGTGCAAGCCTATATAAGAAACTTTCTAATATAGCTTAGTAGAAAAAATGCTTCTTTTTCCTGTTATTAACTGTGTTATATATCTTATTAGGCAAAAATGCTTCTCACGCCTGTTTTCAATCCCCCCACCCACCCACAGCTCAAACCTCCTTCTATTAAAATCATCTGATTTTCTTTAAGACAATCAATACAAGTCTATGGAGGGGGGCTCTGCCCACTAGCTTTGGGAGAACGTCAAATTAAAGATGAAACCTGCAGAGTAAAAATCTGCTAAAAATACCAAATACAAATTATGATATGTCCAAACATAATGGTGCTCCTTATGTACACACACAGGGTGGCTTATCCTGGAAAGTCACCTGAATTGACATGTACACTTTAAAATACATTTGCCTTTTAACGCCAAGTGCCCAGGGAACTACAGAGCACAGCACCAGACCTGACCAATACTTCACCCTCTTAATAGTCAAAGTTGCTGCTCTGTCTGCTATAAAAATATATTTGGACCTACTGTTTTTTAAAGATGACTACCCCTATCTAGCCTATCTAGTCAGATCCACTTGACGGACAACTGCTTCAAACTAGCTAAAGACAAATTATATGTTTATTGGCTGACAAGTAAAGTCAGTGTCTGTCACAATGGCATTCACATTTGTCACAACTTCACATGCATGTACAGTGGTCCCTCAAGTTACAATATTAATTGGTTCCAGGATGACCATTGTATGTTGAAACCATTGTATGTTGAGACAAGAACTCTATGGAAACCTGGTAATTGGTTTTAAAGGCACAAAAATGTCATCCAAAAATAGGAAAAAGTGAGAATTAAAGAAAAATAAGTAGATAACTAATATAGATAAAGCAAATCCTTACATATAAAAGTAAGAAAGATCTGCTGGGAGCTGTAAATCACTGTCTATGTCAGTGTTTCCCAAGCAGGGAGCCTCCAGCTGTTGCAAAACTACAACTCCCAGCATGCCCGGACAGCCTTTGGCTGTCCGGGCATACTGGGAGTTGTAGTTCTGCAACAGCTCGGGGTACCCTGCCTGGGAAACACTGGTCTATGTAGAGGACAGGAGCTTCTTCGGGGTCCTGTACAGTACACGCAATGTCCTAAAAAAGTAACATGGAGTCGCCCTCACCACGTGTCCAAAGGAGCAGCTAACCCTGGCACAGGTGAAGTGTACAGAGCATGTAATACCTCCCTGTACTGTAGGGGGCGCTACCAGACATCAGTCAGTGCATACGCTTCAGTAATACAGGGGTTTTACCAGTGAATGCCCATTCTGATTGATCAGTTCTTCCGGCCATTGACACGTTTCACAAATCTGGACGGTCTGTAGCATTGTATGTTGAGTCTGGTTCCACCTTACAATGGTCCAGAAAAGACTATTGTACGTTGAAACTATTATATGTTGAGGCCATTGTAAGTTAAGGGATCACTGTATTATTATGATAGGTGAGTAATCACATACCTACTTGATATCTTAGGTACCACCCACAAGGTTTACCTTTCATACATTTAACTCCCATTGTGTTGTGCAGTGTAGCCATAGAGATTAGTCGGGATAATACAGACGGTGGTAACATGTGATGATAATAATTAGAGATGAGCGAACTTACAGTAAATTCGATTCGTCACAAACTTCTCTGCTTGGCAGTTGATGACTTATCCTGCATAAATTTGTTCAGTTTTCAGGTGCTCCCGTGGGCTGGAAAAGGTGGATACAGTCCTAGGAGACTCTTTCCTAGGACTGTATCCACCTTTTCCAGCCCACCGGAGCACCTGAAAGCTGAACTAATTTATGCAGGAAAAGTTTGTGACGAATCGAATTTACTGTAAGTTCGCTCATCTCTAATAATAATATATGTGTTCATATATATTCTGTTACTGTTTTGTTGCCGTTACTGCTTTCTAAAACCCAATCCTTCCACCATTTCTGTGTCTGCTTCTCAGTAAATCATGTCTACCCCCACATATTTTAATGGTCTGTGTGCAGATTTAGATCTCAGGACACTTACATTCTTATTAGTTTATCTTGTTCGTTCTTTTTTAAGACAACATCCTGCAAACTTCTAGCTAAGCATTTGTATGGGAACACTTTCCAAAGTAGAAATTGACTATGGTCAAAGGTCTTGTAGGTGCATATTCACATAATTAGTCTCTTACGTATTCATGTATTCTGACCCTGAGTACCTACATTTCTTCCAATTTGTATTTTTTTTCTCAACTTTTTAACTCTATAGACTACAGAAAGTAAAAAGTTATACCAAAACACAGGGCATGCCAGTTTATATTGTCTGCTATATACATCTCAACCATAAACCAATGCTGTAAGCCTGACATGACTTCAATGCCAAGCTGACCATAACTGAAATAAAAGATAGACAGCGCTCCGTGGTGTGATATTGTTAATGCACAATAGAGATAAAAGAGCGGTTACCGTAAATGGTTACACTCCGCTAAGTGCAACAATGGATAAAAGCATCAATAGTGGGGCATCTGCAGCTACTCCACGTCCGAAAAAATACAGCAAGAACAAGAGCACCAATATGGTGACGGGATTGAGAGCGCAAGACACTCAGGTAGAAGGAAATGAGGTTTATTCACCCATGATCCAACGCGTTTCACAGATAGACTGCTTCATCAGTCTGATGAAGCAGTCTATCTGTGAAACGCGTTGCATCATGGGTGAATAAACCTAATTTCCTTCTACTTGGGTGTCTTGCGCTCTCAATCCCGTCACCATATTGGCACTCTTGTTCTTGCTGTAAGCTGACCATAAAGCACAGATTGGAGGCCTGGCTTTGTATAAAATAAGACAGTGGAGATGAATGTACACCGATAGTTACCTGTTTGTCAGTAATCAGATTCCAATAATACTTTTACTATAGCAGAGGTCTCCAACCTGGTCCTCAGACCAACAGTCCAGGATTAACATTTTTCTCAGTTCTATTACAATGGAGTAACTTACAGAACCTTAAAAGTTGGTGGGCCTTGAGGACTAGGTCGGGGACCACTGTACTGTACAAAAGTATTGGACCTGAGCTCTTAATAGATAGTTTTATGCTGAAGACCTTGCACAATTTTTATAGCCCATGTTTTAACCCTTTCTTTGTTGTCAATATCTTTTTCCAGGTAAGGCCTCCAGAACTGGACACAGTGACCCTTATTTACTAAGCTAAAACCGACCAGGTTTGTCGGGTTATTCCAAGTTATTTTGGCGCATAGTGTCTGTGACATGTCTGCGCCAGTGTGCACCAGGAAAATCTGACAAACCCCAAATTTCATTGTTAAAATCCGAAAAGGGGCATGGTCTGCCACAAAGTGGGCGTGGTCAGTCCCAAAGGGGTGTGGTTTCAAAACCCGACCTATTTACTATTCGAATTAATAGAAAATGAATACATTGCTGGAAATTTCCACCTAGAAATAGCTGGTCAGAAAATTTTCCTGACTTGTAAATCTGTGAATCCCCATAGTAAATAGAGTGGAATCCTTCAAGTCAGAAACAACATTCCACACCAGTAACAGCCAACACTCTTAGTAAATGAGGGCCAGTATTTCAGATGTGGTCTCACCAACACTTTATACAGTTGGATCACAATGTCCCTCTTTCTACTGGTTATACCTCTAGCTATGCCGCCCACTATTAGCTTTACCTAACATATAGCTGCACTGTTAAAGGGATTATCCAGGAAAAAACTTTTTTTATATATCAACTGGCTCCAGAAAGTTAAACAGATTTATAAATTACTTCTATTAAAAAATACTAATCCTTTCAGTACTTATGAGCTGATGAAGTTGAGTTGTTCTTTTCTGTCTAAGTGCTCTCTGATGACACGTATCTCGGGAACCACCCAGTTTAGAAGCAAATCCCCATAGCAAACCTCTTCTACTCTGTGCAGTTCCCGAGACAAGCAGAGATGTCAGCAGAGAGCACTGTTGCCAGACAGAAAAGAACAACTCAACTTCAGCAGCTGATAATTATTGAAAGGATTAAGAATTTTTAATAGAAGTAATTTACAAATCTGTTTAACTTTCTGGAGCCAGTTGGTATAAAAAAAAAGTTTTTTCCTGGAATACCCCTTTAACTTATTATGAGGATGTCAGAAATCACTACCCTTAAATCCTTCTCTTCTGAAGTCTTTTGTAGCAAAGAACTGCCAGTACGATACTCAAATGGAGGATTCCTTCTCCACAAGTGCATTATTTTCCATTTGAAAACATTGAGCTGCATTTAGCAATGTTTTGACCAATCACCTAGTAAAGCTTAAAGTGTACCTGTCAGATACCACAAAAAAAAAAAAAACTGTTATGTTACTCAATACCATAATAATCCTGGTCATGTACATGTAATTTTTATGTCTCTATCACCCATTTTTTTCACCCAAAATAGCAAATTAACACTACTCACTGTCTTTTTCATCTTCTGAAAGGGAGGGGCTTGTCCCTCTCTTGCCTGCACCGTGCTGACTCAGCTTTCTCCCTCACTCTGCTGACTCACTGCTCTCGGGAGCCTTGAAGCCCTGCTCTGTAACCATTTCTTCTCAGTTTTTTTGTGTTTTTTGTGCACACACACAAAATGATTATTGGATGTTGGTTGTACTCTACCACCAAAGACAATATGGTGAGTGTATAACATACATCTTCCTAAATTACTGCAAAGGTTTAATGCTAAAAGTACAGTGTTTTTTTTTATGCATGCATTTTCTCTCTTCATGTGTGTCATCCTTAGGCAGTCCTGTAATGCCGGGACTTGTAGTTTTGGAATTGTTGGAGGTACAGTGTTTGGATAATTTTTTTACAGCAGTGTTGCCTTCAGCTGTGTGCCTACAGCTTTTGCAAAACTACAACTCCCAGCATCCCCATACATCCATTTACTGTCCAGGCATGCTTGGAGTTGTAGTTTTGCAACAGCTGGAGGCACATGATTGGTAAAAGTTCTTTAAGACCCAAATTCCATCTAGACCCAATGCTTTATTTAACTTTAATCGGGCACATTACCCTAAAACATCGGCCTTGGAAAATAACTAGAGCAAAGCTATGTCCAAAGCCACCTTCTAAAAAAAAAAAAAAGAGCAGAAACAGCCGTTTAAATTGTCAGCGACTGCCTTAACACCATCAATAATTTCTCCATTACTTATTTTTGTAATGCCACAATTTTTCTTCTTTTCATCACTATTATTTGAAGAACGTTTTACCTCCCTTCTTAACAGATTTGACCGTTTCTTACTATTTAAAGGGGTACTTCGCTGCTCAGTGTTTGGAACAAACTGTTCCGAACGCTGGAGTCAGGAGCTCGTGACCTCACAGCCCCGCCCCCTCATTACATCACATTCCGCCCCCTCAATGCAAGTCTATGGGAGGGGGCGTGACAATCATCACAACATCACAAGTGCCGGCTCCAGCGTTCAGAACAGTTTGTTCCAAACGCTGAGCAGCGGAGTATCCCTTTAAGGATTTAGCAGCACTTTGTATATTTTGTTTCCTTCTGTCTAATTGTATACACCTCTCTGTCAGCTACACTTTCAGTCTCTTTATACCTCTTATGGGCAGACTTTTTTGTTCTTTTACCACAGCCCTTACCTCTCTTGTAAACCTCAGTCTCTGACCTCACAGAGGCTCTTGAATGAATTGGCTAAAATTCCCATAGATACCTCCAAAATCTTGTAGAAAGGCTTTCCAGATGTCTATATCCTTTTGATATAGCATGGGATGGCATAAAAGTGCCTTTAACTGTAATACGTATATGCCCCAATACTTTTTACATATAGTGTATACATGTATTATACTAGGTACAGTTTGGATTCCACTTATTTTGTTGCTATTGCACATCTTCCATAAAACATGACAGTCATGGGGTTATCCTTCTGGGATTGATTTAAAATAAAAAAGGCCCTGGGAGGCTTAGTGGACATCGATCTCATCAGCTTAAAGAAAAATGGTCATCTGTTCACCTACATTAAACCCAATACACTGGGTTATAGTGTGGGTGAATAGGAGACTAATGAGGGGTTAAAGGGGTATTCCAGGCCAAAACTTTTTTTATATATCAACTGACTCCGGAAAGTTAAACAGATTTGTAAATTGCTTCTATTAAAAAATCTTAATCCTTCCAATAGTTATTAGCTTCTGAAGTTGAGTTGCTGTTTTCTGTCTAACTGCTCTCTGATGACTCACGTCCTGGGAGCTGTCCAGTTCCTATGGGGATATTCTCCCATCATGCACAGCTCCCGGGACGTGACATCATCATTGAGCAGTTAGACAGAAAACTTCAGAAGCTAATAACTAATGGAAGGATTAAGATTTTTTAATAGAAGTAATTTACAAAGATGCTTAACTTTCTGGAGCCAGTTGATATATATAAGAAAGGTTTTGCCTGGAATACCCCTTTAATGTGTTAAATACGTATCTGCAGCCCAGACATTTGTCCCAGAGAAGATCTTCAGTAATTTGCGCACTGGAGAAGGGCCCGCCAGCCCAAGATGAATATTCATTGCTGCGGGTCATGTGAGTGCTGCGCCGACTTAGCACTCACGTGACATGCGACAATGTATATTCATATTGAGCTGGAGGGCCCTTCTCCAGCGTGGAATTCACTGAAGATAGAAGAAGATGTTCTCTTTGCTAGATCTCCGGGCTGCAGGTACATTTTTAACCCATTAACCCCTCATTGGTCTCTTGTTCACCCACACTATAACCCAGTGTATTGGGTTTAGTGTGGGTGAACAGATGACCGTTTTCCTTTAAGCTAAGGGGATCTCTTTCTGTTAGCTTGAAATGCGCAAGAAATGCCTATATAATGGGATTTTTAGGAAAAAAAAGCCCTTTTAATATTCATATCATTATGGAAGTTGTCTAAGATGAAAAAAAAAAAAAATATATATATATATATATATCTATATTTTTTGTTTGGTAACAGCTCCACTCTTTATTAACTTGGTCTGGTATTGCCTTTCAGACATTTTTAAGTCAATAGGGTGGGCGGAACTGCAATACCAGTTACATCCAACATCCAAAGTGGTGCTGTTTTTGAAAAAGATTTAACTCCTTTAGTTTATTTGTGTTCCTGTGTCTCTGTGGGCCCTGTTTACATTTGTGTTACAATACAGGATAGCTCAGAATACAGTGCTATTTTGCTCTGTTAAATTACAGGGGCCATGATGGAAACCACAATGTACTCCACTAAAGTCATTGGGGTATGTCGAGCGTCATTGAAGACCTAAAAATACAGAATGCAGTGCTGCCATATCTTTTCATTGTGCTGCACAACAACAGGAAAAATGACGCAGACGTGAAGGCCTTATTGTGTTTTTTTTTCCTTAGAAGCACATATTAAATCCAAAACGGTTTTAGCATTTCATAAGCTAGACACAAAATATCAGGTTATTCATTGTGCAAAATAGATGTGCGATATCTACAATTACAAGCACGAGAAGCAAACATTCAGTGTGCTGCCGGAGAAGGATCTGAATAGAAGATTACTGAAACTGTCAGTGTGATGTGATGTATTCCGCCCAGTGAAAGTGCTACTCGCTATTACTATTGTCTTCCTGCTTGTACATAATTTACATTTTCTTTGTGTCCAGTTGTGGATATTTTATTTGTCATATCGATAAAAGGCATAGCTCTGGGCGTTAAACAGACTTAGGGGGAGATTTATCAAAACCCGTGGAGAGGCAAAGTTGCCCAGGTTCCTGCTCCACAGGTTTTGATAAATTTCCCCCTTTGTCTCCTAGAAATCCTCTATAAGGCTGGGTTCACACCACGTTTTTGCCACACTGTTTTCAAACAGTTTTTCTAAAGAAAACCGTATGGCAAAAAAATGTATGGAACAGTATGGAAAAAAGTAAACAGTATGTGTTTTTAACCCTTTAAGGGCGCAGCCCTTTTTCACCTTAAATGGCTACTGTCACCAACTTTATTTTTTAATATGTTGTAGTACTTATGTACTACAACATATCTCTAATATACTTTTACTATTTATTTTATTTTTTATTAAAATGGTTTAATTTACATTTGAAAACCGGCCACTAGGGGTCTCCCTCCTAGTGGCCGGCTGCAGCCTGGCGTGACGTCACGCCTGAAAAAGGACTGATTTTGGCCTGGCAATCAGTCCTTTTTCAGTTAGGCTGCACTCGCTCCCTGCCTGTCAATCAGACGGCACTGGCTGGGAGGCCACTCCTCCCGTACATGGCCTCCACCTCGTTGCCGCCGCTGTCCCTGCACGCCCGCTGCCGGATTCTGCAGTAAGTGTAATGAGGGAATGGGGTATGCGGAGGGGGGTTTGTGATGGAGGGAACGGGGTATGCGGGGGGGGAGGGTTGTGATGGAGGGAACGGGGTATGCGGGGGGGGGGTTGTGATGGAGGGAACGGGGTATGCGGGGGGGTTTGTGATGGAGGGAACGGGGTATGCGGGAGGGGGTTTGTGATGGGAGGGAACAGGGTATGCGGGGGGGGGTTTGTGATGGAGGGAACGGGGTATGGCGCGGGGGGGAGGTAGCCTTTGGCTGTCCGGGCATGCTGGGATTTGTAGTTTTGCAACAGCTGGAGGCTCCCTGCTTGGGAAACACTGACATAGACAGTGATTACAGCTCCCAGCAGATATTTCTTACTTTTATATATATATATATATAAGAACTTGCTTTATCTATATTAGTTATCTACTTATTTTTCTTGAATTTTCACTTTTTCCTATTTTTGGATGACATTTTGGTGCCTTTAGAACCAATTACCAGGTTTCCATAAGTAGATGTCACGAGGGGCGGAGCCGTGACGTAACGATGCTCCGGCCCCTGTACTGCCCGTCATTACGTGCAGAGCGAACTCGCTCTGTGCTGTTATTATAGCGCAGTGCCGCATCGGGGATCCCGGGGCTCCCCAGCAGCGGCACAGCGGTGATCTGACATCTTATCCCCTATCCTTTGGATAGGGGATAAGATGTCTAGGGGCAGAGTACCCCTTTAAGGTTGTTCTTTTCTGTCTAAGTGCTCTCTGATGACACGTGTCTCGGGAACTGCACAGAGTAGAAGAGGTTTGCTATGGGGATTTGCTTCTAAACTGGGCGGTTCCCGAGACATGTGTCATCAGAGAGCACTTAGACGGAAAAGAACAACCTTAAAGGGGTTGTGCGCTGCCCTGCAGTTCGGAGCTCCGCTCACAGCGTCCGGAAGTTCATTACTCCGAACGTTGTGTGCGGGCTTCCGTGTTCGCAGCCGCCGGGCGTGACGTCACGCCCGGCCCCTTCATGACGTCTCGCCTGCCCCCTCGTGATGTCACGCCCGCCCCCTCTACCAAAGTCTATGGGAAGGGGGCGTGACAGCGGTCATTGAGGGGGCGGGCGAGACGTCACGAAGGGGCCAGGCATGACGTCAAGCCCGGCTGCTGCGATCACGGAAGCCCCCACACAGCGTTCGGAGTAATGAACTTCCAGACGCTGTGAGCAGAGCTCCGAACTGCAGGGCAGCGCACAACCCCTTTAACTTCAGAAGCTCATAACTACTGAAAGGATTAAGATTTTTTAATAGAAGTAATTTACAAATCTGTTTAACTTTCTGGAGCCAGTTAATATATAAAAATAAAAGTTTTTTTCCTGGATAACCCCTTTAAGTGTGACAAATAAAAGCGGTAAATACTTTTTTCACAGCACTATATATGAAAAAAAAAAAACACTTCATACCGTCTATCCAGTTTGTTATCCCTCCAGGAAGTATGTGACTCAATATGGGTATAACCCCATAGAACTAAGAGAGTTATGCAAAATCTAGCTAATGCAACAGCCAGCCAAATATGCTATATTGAAAAGTGAGTAAAAATGTAAGAAAGACTATAAATATAGATCAAAGTGTCCACATTTGCTGTCAAAATAAGATAGTAACAGTATTAAGGTGCAGAGATGAAACAAACCAGCACTTATCCACATTGAAATCTATAAAGTGTCTTCGATTGCTCAAGGGATCTTTAGATATTGCATTATTTTCTCTATCTTATGGATAACTTGACCACCTCCGCTATGAATTTTTCATGATTTTCCTGACCTTGCAGCTTTTTTCCTGCGGAGAGAGTAATATGGTATTGATTTGGGTGTTAGGTTGCTGCCTACCGTACCACAACAGGATTTTTGTAGCCTAGAAACTTCAATCCCTGATTACTCATTAGAGACTGAGAAAGTTTTCTTAGATGTGGAATGTTAGAGCTTGAAATGTTTGGAGGCCAGAGTCGCGGCTGCCTTTAGTAGTTGCTGTTTAGTGTAATGAGACTTCATTGTCCAAAAGTTCCCTAACAAGACCGGTTTCTTGTGTTTCACTCGTACATTAAAGTAAAAGAGATGGAAGTGAAAGAACTTATTAAGCTGAAAAAAGAGAAACAAAATAAAAGTCTCTAGTTGTTATACCTATAAATTGAGAAATAGTGTTAAAGAAATTATGCAAAACAACAATGTTTTAAGATCACTTAAAGGGTGCGTTCACACTGAGCTAATGAAGAGGAATTGACGCAGAAAAATTTACGTGCGGACAAAAGAATTTTCTATTCGTGTGGAATTCGTGCAGAATTGCATGCGGAAATGGGGGAGAAAGAAGTGAAGGGTTTTTCAGCCATTTCTGCGTGAATTTCGCATAAATTCCGGGCAATTTTTTTTTATCATTGACTTCTATTGATTTCTGCTCGCGGATTCCGCTTGAAGAATGAACATGTTCTTTCTTCAAGCGGAAAGGAATTCAGCGTCGGAATTCTGCGAGCAGAATTTCCGATGTGTGAACAGGACAGCAGAAAAAAAATTAAAGTCAATGTGCAGAGGAGATGTGCATTAATGGGGAGCGCAGAATTCAAAGGAGTACTGCAGCGATAACTTTTCCCCTAGCTGCAGGATAGGGGATAAGTGTTTGATTGTGGGGACCCGGCACTGCCATGGCTCTGCGCGGCTAGTGCTCGTGTCGTCGACCTCACTGAGGTCGACAGACACGTTCCCTCCATTCAGCTCTATGGGAGAGACAGGGATGCACAAATGCTGCATCTCCGCCTCTCCTATAGAGATACAAAGCCTGCCCCCTACAGGAGATGGTGGGGGGTTATATATATATAAGTTATATGCAGCTGCAGATTTCCTTTAAGTCCATTCAAGAAAAGAAAAAAAAAAAAAATAGACATAGACCGTTACAATATTTTGGATTTGGAATTGAAAAAAAAAAATAAACAACAGTATAATTCTGCAACTTTTGGGGGTTTTGTCGCTATGTTGTTCACTCTTGAATAACTATACACAATTCATGTAATTTTTTATGTGTTTTTACTTTTATTACTTTGTCTCTCCAAATTCTGACCCCTATAACTTTTTAATTTTTCAGTCTATAGAGCTGTGTGAGGGCTTATTCTTTCTTTATTTTAATGATCTGTACTGTGTATTGGTAACATTTTAAGTTAGATGGGACTTTTTAAGCACTTTTTATTCAATGTTTTATTGGATGTGAGGCGGCCAAAAGAATACAATTGACATTGTTCACCATGCAAGATAACTTTACAGTTTAAGAGGTTGTATACTTCTGCACACAACAATACAAATTTGTTTTCTTATTTGAAAAATGGGCAATGGGGTTAATTAGAATTTTGACTATGGGTGTTTTTTTTTTATGTGTTTGTTTTTTTCTATTGCAGTGTACTGTTCTTTTTCTGTACTGGTATTATACCCTGCCTATGGCAAAGTGTAATAGGAGTAGAATGATAGAAGACATGAAGGCCTTCTAATGGCCCCTTGCTGCAATGACAACCAACTGTTTGGGGCCCCAGAATTAGATTGAGGGCATGATCAGATGCCACAAGTGTTTAGCACACCTAATCAGAGCACTTAGGTAATGTGGTGTATTACATGCAGCCATATGTAACTGTGTAGTCTCTGCATAAATAAAAGAATATTTCTTGGGGTGGTTAAAGGGGTACTCCGCTGAAAACATCTTATAAGATAAGATGTCTAATTGTGGGGATTAAAAATCTTTAGGGATTAAAAATCTTAATCCTTCCAGTACTTTCAGCTGCTGTATGCTCCAGAGAAAGTTGTGTAGTGCTTTCCAGTCTGACCACAGTGCTCTCTACTGACACCTCTGTCGGTGTCAGGAACTGTCCGGAGAAGGAGAGGTTTGCTATAGGGATTTGCTTATGCTCTGGACAGCTCCTGACATGGACAGAGGTGTCTGCAGAGAGCACTGGGGTCATACTGGAAAGAAGTGCACAACTTCCTCTGGAGCATACATACTAATTAACAAATTATTTGTCATGCCCAGAAGAGATAAGAGGTCCCCTATAGACTCCCCATCTCGAAGAAATTTTTAGGAATGATTAAATTTACACCATGTAGGAGATTAGGCACACAGAATCAGGAAATGAAGCATCTGTACTGGTTCTCTTTGTATGTTGAACACTTAGGCTCCATGAGTCTTGGGGAATTGATTGGCCCAACTCGGTCTCCCATTTTCTAACATGATCATGTCAGGAGAATGTCCGAGAATATGACTTTAATGGATGTACTGTACATGAAGTTTTTCAAAACAGTTGTGGTTGGGGGGGGGGGCGGGTGAACTAAATGACTTGAGATAACATGTACCATATTTTTCGCCCTATAGGACGCACCGACATATAAGACGCACCCAATCTTAAAGGTGCAAAATCTAGAAAAAAAAGATTCTGAACCCAACAGTGATCTTCAACCTGCAGCAGACACCGAGGAGGCAAGTAAGGTCCCTTCCGGGGTCCTGTAAGCTGTTCGGGACGCCGCAATTTCACAGCAGCGGTCCAGAACAGCCCGACTGAGCAGCCGGGTTAGTGCCACTTTCGCCTCAGACGCGGCGGTCAGCTTTGATCGCCGTGTCTGAAGGGTTAATACAGGGCATCACCGGTGATGTCCTGTATTAGCCGTGGGTCCCGGCCGTTGATGGCCGCAGGGACTGCCGCGATAGGTGTGTATTCGCCGTATAAGACGTGTTTTGGGGAAGAAAAAGTGCGTCTTATACAGCGAAAAATACGGTAAGCAAGAGAAAAAAAGTGTACTATCTGGCAATAATGTTAAGGATTTCTTGTTCTTCATCGCTTCTGCACTAATCTGAATGATGAATCCCGTTCTGATGTTTAGAAGTAGCCTGGCATGAGGTTTGTGATTAGACATGTAGAATAGATTCACTATGTTTGAAATACAGTTTTTAAGGCTTCACATTAATCTTTAAATCATGGGCATAGTTTCTTCTCATTGATATCCGAATGAGGAGTTTCTCGGTTTTAATCTTATATTCCTAATGACCACCATTTATATCTGTGCTCTAATCTGAATGATGAATCATGTTCTGTTTTTACATTTTTCTTGAGGTCATATGATTCCCTCTAATATTGTCTGCTCAAATGTTGATATGTGGAAATAATTACACATTAGGTCCTCCATGCATGCTACTAAACCTTGGAAGTTCATCAGTGGCCATTTTACTCATGTGCACACTATTCTGCTGTTGGTTTACCATTGTGATTATGTGATGTCACATCATGTCATGACATGGAGGCCGGCAGCTTGGCTGCATTGCAGAAAACCCATCAAGTGAGAACAATGCAGCTTCTGCTCCAGAAGTAATAATGCTATTTCTATTGCCCCCTATTGGTGGTAGCTTCCCTGTGAATCAAACCTATTAAAGGAGTAGTCCAGTGTTGAACAACTTATCCCCTATCATAAGGATAGGGGATAAGTTTGAGATCGCGGGGCCCCCTGCGATCTCCTGTACGGAGCCCCGACAGCCCGCGGGAAGGGGGCGTGTCGACCTCAGCGCGAAGCGGCGGCCGACACGCCCCCTCAATACAACTCTATGGCAGAGCCGAAGCGCTGCCTTCGGCAATCTCCAGCTCTGCCATAGAGATGTATTGAGGGGGCGTGTCGGCCGCTGCTTCGTGCGGAGGTCGACACCTGCTATCTGGCCGGAGAGCCTTGCCCCTGTACAGAGAGATCGAAGGGGGCCCCAGCGGTCGGACCCCCCGCGATCTCAAACTTATCCCCTATCCTTAGGATAGGGGATAAGTTTTTCACCACTGGACTACCCCTTTAAAGAGCAGTAACACCAGAATGTCCTAGTAAACCCACTAGTGTTGGCTCCTCATCCATGCAGAGGAGGATACTGGTTAGAAAAATGACAGACATTTGAGGTGGGTTTGAGGAAATAATGGGGGATATTTATCATTGTGTCCTATTGCTTTTCTTATGGTGTACATTTGTGAATTTTTGTTATATTTACGCTAATTGCAGGGTTTTTTTGCGTTTTTTTTTTCAAAGTTCTAAAATCTGTCATTTTGATCTTTTGGTGTTGCTAGACCATTTTTTGAAGTGACGGATGCAGTGGTTACAAATTTATTATCTGCATATTTTTTTATTTTGCGCAAATTTTACCGCAAATGGCGGAAAAAAATCAGAAAATTTTGACCACCTCCCGACCAGGTCTAAAAAAAGATTATTACTCCTGTCTGTTTGCCAAAAATAAAAAATCATCAGCCAAAGTGAAAGAGAGAGAAAATAAGGAAGAGAATAAGAACGTTTAAAGACATAAAAAGTAAAAAATTTTAAAAACGTGCAAAGGAAAAGTAAAGCAGTTGTCCATATGAAACAATCAGAAATATTTTTAAGGTACAAAAAAGGAATGGTAAAGATATAAGAAACAATAAGATTGTTAGCGATGGCCAACATCTCACAATTTCATGTTCCCAAGTTTTAAAAAATATCCAACAAAAGTGATGATAAAATAATATATAAAAAAAAAAAAGATGAAAGGTAAAGAAAGAAAACCTGTTCAACTAAAACATTCGTCTCTTGATCACTAAATTCTTATCTTTTTCTTGGCCTGCGGCAAGGAAGACCACTACTCAAATGTGAGGGAGACTCTCTTTGCAGACCTTCTTTTAGACATTAATCTGACTTAAAATTAAAGCTATAACAAATAAAGCCAAACACTCAGACAAAAAGCTCCTCAGAAGCAGGGTAGACAGGGTAAACATGAAAGCCGCAGTAGAAAATTATCTGGGAGCAGATCTGCGCAAAATGTATCACGGTCTCTGTGACAATATGATAAATTTGGAGCAGCACCGCCAAAAAAGCGCATCTAGACAAACACAAAAATTATCTAGCCCTCATTGATAAATAACCCCCTATGTTACTACTTGTGGAGACCATCAGATGGGACAGGGAATGTATCACCTAATTGTTTTTTCCTTATTTGAGCCAGTTACTGAAACATTTTATATTCTAATTTTCTGATTGTCATTATTTTTTACATTATTTTTTATTTTATTTTTTGGGGGGGGGGGGGGTGCCACCTTTCCTGTCAAGTTTTAAAGAATTTTGAGATATGCTTTACAGAAGAACTAATAGACAATAGACAACAATAGACATGACATGTCCCATTTAGATGAACTGGAAACACTACTGGGCATTCTCTGTGACCTTTGCTGAGGGCATTCTACAGGGGCAATGCAGATTTCCCGCTGTTGTGAATGGTGGTGGATCCAGTGTTATTTATCTACTGGTGTCACCTTTTGCTGTACTTCAATCTGTTTTAGGTATTATGGGAAACTTATCTGTACAGGGCAGGAAGTCTTTGCTTAGTTTTTGACCTTGTGGCCAGAATCACCATAAAATCTTAAACATTATGATAACATTAAATTGAAACAATAGGTCATTTTCTGATGACACAAGTCCAATTACTGCTGGCCGAAACTATTGTTTTGCATATAGTTATCTCTCTCAACCTCCCCATACATGGGCAAACATTCATGTGTCCTCATGGTGGCTTATCTTTCCCAGAACAATAAGGTCGGGCAGCTAAAATCCAACATGCTCAACTTTTCTCTTATCTGTCGGAGGAGAGTCAGGAAGCCACCATAAACTTTAAAAAGTTGACCAAACCCTCTAAAATTTCGTTTTAAGTGTACACGGCACCTTTATAGACCAGGAAATGCTTCTTGGAAAAGAATATGGAAATCAGCTCTCTTCCTAAAGCAAGGAAGCGGTCTCCTTTGTGACAGCAAATAGAGATACTTTAGCTTTTTTGAGAATTAATGCCCGTCCTTGTAAACAGCCTTGAAACTACTTACTTTGCTAATATACCTAACATAAATTTGCCAGGCAATAAAAAACAATAGGTTAAAGTCTATGAAACTCTCAGCAAACCAATTCAAAAAGTTTACGTCCCGGAATCAACTTTTCTCAAGTAAGAATGATGTGTATAGTGCAGGCTTTTAAAAGTGTGTGTGCAGCAAGTATTTTCTCATTAAAATTCCTGGTCTATTCTAGATAATCACTAGGAGGGACAGTTTCATATATATAGACATCTCAAAAACTTTTCTTTTGGCTGCTTACAGTGGAAGAGAAAAGCTTTGCCTGAACGAATGAGTAATTGATGGGTAGTTAAATATGCAGGTGCCCACTGGCTAATTGTAATTCTGCCAGTTAAAACATTTCTTCGTCCAAGGGGAACATTTAATGCATACTAAATGTCCAAGTAACACACATCATTCTGAAAAAGAGATGTAGCCGAGTGTATCATTGTAACTGCACTGTGTTGCGACATCATTTTAGTAGAACAAAGAAATAAAAGGTTGATATTTAAATTGGAGTAAATAATTGACCATCTAACAGGACATATTTTTATATGAAGATGAATTGCTAAGAAATTGTAAATCTTAACAAATAATTTATGGACAATACATTACCTAATATTAACTATAGTCTTTAACTTATGAGTTTTTCTTCGCTTGGAGGCTTCAGAGCTGAATTCTCCCAGCATCCTTTGCCAATAAATTCAGGAGTTGACAATACATAAGTCACGTTCATGATAAACACATTAAAGTACTTCTTTTATTATTATTTTTTGTTATCCTCTTGAATCCTTGGTACTCTTTGCGCTTCTTGAGATGCTACCAAACTTTTTTCCTTTTTGAATCGCCTATAAGTCTGGACCCCCGTTGTTGGTGAGGTCAAATTGGTGTGACTCAGGGCTGCAGAGTACCCATCTATATATTTGTTTCTCCCCGAAGAGGGATTGATCGGCCTACTACAGGGTTGTGTCTGCTCCACAACCCCTCCAGGTGAGCGGTTCTCCCATTATATACTGGCTATGATTTGCCTTTCCTGATGTTATTACCCTTTATGGCACTCCGACCCTCTTTTTCTTTTATCATTCACCCATAGATACTAAATGGTTTGCTGAAATTAGTCAGAAATAGTACATGAAGGAGCTCTTAGTGACTCTTTTTAAGGCTTGTCTGTAATGACTTAGAGGTAAGGGGATATGTTTCGTGGAAAGAGGGAATGGTTTGAAATAAGACGCAAAATTCTGGTACAAAACAAAACTCACTCATAGGTGTTGTCAAGTTTTACAAAACTGTTAAACCTCTTAGGGACTGGGACAATTTTCATTTGAGACATGAGGTGTATCAGCTTACTGAGGGATCACATAGTAAGAGTGAGAAAGAGATTGAGAGCGCCACAAGTCAGTATAAAAATCCAAACAGGTGTGTATGAGATCAGCAACCAGATTAGGCACTAATAGGCTAATAAAGACGAGTTCTAACAGGCAGATAATTTCAATAGCATTACAGAGGTAAATGAGCAATACAGATGTAAATAAGCCGGCACTTACATTACAGTATAATTCATTTATCCACTACATTTGAAAAACTTGCGGAGGAGCAGAATCATCGGAAGCGCAGAGACGACAGTTGTTTTGTGCATAGTGATGGGGGATGGCGGAAGAAGTGTGCTGCTATGCATGTAACAAGTAATCAAGTTACATGCTCCCCATTGAGAGGGGTGGGGTAGGAGGGCATAGTAGCTAGAGAGAAACAGAGGTAGAGAGAGAAATGCAGAGACACCTAAGCAGCTTGTAACAAGTATGAAATATCATCCTAGTGTTGGATTCACAGCTTACACTGCTGAGTACTGCTATATAATGTACTCTATACTGATGCTTCTGTGCGTATGCTCTTCAGATATAGGGGATTAGGATCCCATGTTCTGTGTGTCAAGAAGAGTGTATAGGGGACATCCTATTAGCCCTACTAGCTTAGGGATAACTGAAAAGAAGAGATGGAGCTTGTAGAGGGGAAAACTGGTGAAAAATGTAATTGACATTCAAAGTAAATACTATAGGCAAAGTGATACTCACTCTATTGCTGTAATAGCTAAGCGCCGCATAACAAATTAATTGTAAAAGTGATTATGGGCAGCATATGGATGAGCATCACTTGGGCTTATCTCTGATTGCCCACCCATTCAATTATTAATTTCACTCTCCAAACACTTGAGAGGTCGCACTTGTTCTAGTGTCAGCAGCTTCATTGGATATTCACAAGGCTTGGGGGTAGGGGGTAGATGAAGGTCACCATCTATCATTGCATATTTCTGGATCGGTTATTTGTGTTTGTAAAGTGACTTTAGCATTGCTGACTAATGTTCTGTCTGTTTCTCGCCAATACACATTATCTGTTTTAGGAGATTGATTTTGTCATTAACATAGGCTATATATTCTGGCAAACACGGAAGCAGAGAACAAAGCATAAAATTGATGCTAGACTGCTTACGAGTTATCAAGATTTTGTGCTCGAGACTAATACACTGAGTACCGTGACACAAAATATCCTACTTACATTCTGAATTGTATGTACTGTAAAAGCTGGGGGTCAATGCAAAGTCCATTAAGAGTGTATGGAAGAATCACCGAGACAGTGTGACAAACCATCCCCCTCTCCCTTCCCAGCAGCTCAGCTGCATGTAAAATCTACCGGGGACTTGTGTATATTACCACCTGAGGTACAGTGATTCTGCTTTATGTGGCTTATACATCACAATAAAGACTATCATTATTTTCTAGGAGAGAATGTTAAATATGTGAGTTCTTTGCTCTAGGCAGAGCTTGGTTTATCATTATAAGGTGTTTGCAGCAGCTACCGCTCAAAAGCACATTCCTCATAAGTATAAATCTGCAGCTTTAGAGACAAATAGACCTTAAAGAGTACCTGTCACCAAACTAAACTTTAATATATTGTCCCTTATGTAATTATAAGACACTCTGCTATTTACTTGCAGTTAAAATTCTCAACCTTTATATGTTTTTAATGTGATTGAAAAAATGGCCACTAGATGGCTCTGTTCTATTCCTGCACAAGTCAAACAGTTAGTTTGGTCTCCTCCTGGCCTGGAAGGAGACCAAACTCAGGAAGTGCACGTGGGGCATGGCGAGGCACAGCTCAGGCTCAGGCTTCAGTGACTTCACACCTGCTGGACAACGCCCATTTTCTCCTGCCGGGATCTCACACAATGTGAGCAAGGGGAAAGGTATGATAATCTAACTTAGTTTAGAAAATATGGTTTGATGACAGGTACTCTTTAAAGTCATCATGGCTGGTGGAAGTTATTATTGGTTATAAATAGTAGGGGTACACTTTCCTAAAGTCTGGGCTTAATTTGAACCAGTATATTGGGTATATGATATAATATAATGTGAAATAAAATTTTAATTAAAACAATTTATTTGTACAACAGTATTAATGCTTCCTGTGGTGTCCTTTGTAGGGCCCTTACATCAGACAGACCACGATGGAAATAGTATAGTAATAGTAATAGTATAGTAAAAATGTATATATTATAGTATAATATAGTAAAAATGGATATATTATTCATACAATAAGCATTAATATTGTTGTACAAATAAATGTTTTTAATTTTAATTTACTGGACATTAGGGAACGACCGATTATGGGTTTGGCCGATATTATCGGCCAATATTCACGATTTTGGACGTTATCGGGATCGGCATTATCTGTATATATTACCTTGCCGATAATGCTGATAAAGAGTTAAAGAATTAAAAGCCCTAATTTGGCCAAATCTGCTGATTTTGGAAGCACCAGACATTGATCTATTTAGTATAAGCACTTCTTGACCATCCACCAACAGAATGTGTCGGATGAAAGAAGAAGTGGTCATGTTTAAATTTAAAGGTGGTTTTGGGGCAAGAATGATTAATGGCCTATGCTCAGGATAGGCAATCAATTGTTGATCGACAGGGTGCCGAAACCTGGTATCACCAGCTGAACAGCTGTTTGATGCCTGTAATACACAGTGAACTGGACTGGAAGCAGTTGGCTCTCTGCACTGTGTAGTGACTGGGCCTGGATCTTGACTTTCCCAACTTGAATTTGGCGGTGCCATCACTACACTGTGAACCAAACCATCTGTGTATTCCACATCGGCGGGAGTACTGGTTGTTGGCACCATACTGATCAAAGATTTGTGGCCTATTCTGAGGACAGACCATCAATCATTCTCTAGCTTAGTGATTCCCAAGTGCGGTCCTCAAGTAGCCCCAATCAGGTCACGTTCTTTCACAGGTGACACTAATTATGATGATTCCTAATACAATGACCATAAGTTTATCACCTGCGAAAGACTAAGGAAATGAAAACATGATGCAATTGGGTAACACTGACCTAGCACTTAAAGGGGTACTCCGTTCCCTTGCTTTGGGAGCTCCGCTCCCCATCATCCAGAAATTATTGTTCCGAACGATGTGTGTGGGGGCTTCCGTGTTCAGGGCCGCATCTCGTAACGTCACGCCCGCCCCCTCGTGATGTCACGCCCGCCTTCTCAACTAAAGTCTATGGGAAGGGGGCACGACGGCCGACACGAGGGTTTTGCTACGGGTATTTTCTCCTGCTCTGGACAGTTCCTGATACGGGCATCATGTGTCAGCAGAGAGCACTGTGGACAACACAAAAAAGAAATTCAAAAAATAAAGATTTTCCTCTGTAGCAAACAGCTGCTAAAAAGTACTGAAAGGATTAAAATGTTTTAATAGAAGTAATTTACAAATCTGTTTAACTTCCTGGCACCAGGTCATTTAAAAAAAAAAAAAAGTTTTCCACTGGAGTACCCCTTTAAAACCACTTTAAAGCCAAACTGTTTTAATCACTTTGGGTGTCTTGTGGCTGCTTATTGCCATTTCACACCTAAGCCAAGTATACATGTGTATGGGAAGGTTGGAAGGAACAGTTGTAGGCCAATGAGTGTTCAACCAACAGCTATTGGTGGTATACTCCCAATTTATGTAACATAATAAGGTGGTAATGTTAACATATTGTTGGTAATGTAAAATTGGGTGGTGTGCTTTTTTTATGCACTTATT
Source organism: Hyla sarda (assembly GCF_029499605.1). Classification (NCBI taxonomy): domain Eukaryota; kingdom Metazoa; phylum Chordata; class Amphibia; order Anura; family Hylidae; genus Hyla; species Hyla sarda. Next base: position 205,165,374 of record NC_079195.1, read on the forward strand.
TTTAAGTGGAATCTTCACTTTTTTCAGCATTTTTGCTGATTATGGACAAAAATCCACATGTTAAATAAAACATGACGCTAAACATTTGACCACTAAACCTAGTTTACTGGTTGTCAGTCACTCAATATATGGACATAATTCATTTATTAAGGAAAAATACCAGATCCAGCAATGGACTAGATAATAAAGTTTAAGTTGAGAGGTTAGGATTTTGTCTTTCTCCTTCAATAGTTTAATGTAGGACAAAATGCAGTTAGATTATCTCATTCTGCATTATCATACTAAAGTTACATGAGATCATGAGCATTTCCCCAAGGGTTACACATAGATGGGAAAATGGAAGAATTGCCTGCAGGCAAAGATGAAGCCTCCACTATTTGTGGGATATGACTCATTCAGTTTATTTTTCCAAAGCTTATCATTTACTCGAGTCATCCTAATCAATCAGACACTTTCTCTGGAATATAGAGCCCTATGAGACAATGAATTATAGTGCTAGTGATATACGAGTAGATGATGTAAGCATTAAGTACATTAAGATATGGGGGGATTCACAGAATGACTCACATTAGTACTGTAAATGGAGTAAGATCATGTAACTGAGAAAATGGCAGGTGTATGAGAATCAGCTCCATGTCCCCTGCTAAATCCACACACGCAAACTATAAATGAGTTACAATATATATGACATATCTACAGCTATAGATGACAACTTGTATATAAGTGATAAAAACGACTTCTCTAAGATCATAACTCATTATTATTTAAAGGAAGTAATCCACTGCGTTATGCCATGTGCAGGCCTGAAGGGGTAGTGAATGACGCAAGGCTTAACCCCTTGGGCCCTGCACTGGGTATAACACAATATACACTATATCAGTTTTAAATAAAATTGGATACAAGTGTTAGGCTAGGTTCACATCAAGATTTAACCATCCAATTATTGGACTGTAAAATCGGATGAAAACAGATTGCAAAAAATCGTATACAATTGTATGTAAAAATTTCTTCGCTATTTGATTTTAAAATCGTATCCAAAAAAATCAAACAGATGAAAATTCCATCCAATTTTCAATAAAAAATCTGATCCGGTTTTAAAAATGAATATGTATACCAATGGCAATAAAGTTTTATATATTTGAAGTGTATGTGCTTTGAAGTCTACTGCGCATGCGTACAAAAAAATCATGTGCGATTAATCTGATAGAATCGCACAGTTACACGATTCCATGCGATTTATATAGACATCAATAATAAAGAAATCAGACACGATTATGACCCAATTTCGAATCTGGACAAAAAAATCGTGGTTAACCACGATTTTACCTCCGATCTTAAATCGTGCAAAACTGATGCATTTGTTGTCTATCATTAATGAATGGAATTCAATGGATACGACTTGGCCTGCAGATATGTACGATTTCAAAGTTAAAAATCGTGAGAAGAAGTAGGATGGTAAAATGGTGATGTGAATGCACCCTTACCTAAAAAATGTTCAGCTCAGAGACTTTAGCTTCTGTGCTCTATGCCTTAACACCCCAGGTGTCCATGAGGTGTAACTGGTGAAGCCTCTCTATTTTTGCAACTAGAGTAAAAACAGTCCTGCTAGGGTATATGTTAGTGGAAATAGAGAGAGAGAGAGAGAGAGAGAGAGAGAGAGAGAGAGAGAGAAATATTATATATATATATATATATATATATATATATATTTTTTTTTTTTTTTATTTTTTTTTTTATTATAATAAATACATTTTAAAAAAAGTGGAGAGATAATAGAAAGATAAGTACTAATGAGATAGTCCAGTATTTTGAAAATTACGTTTTATTATGTAATTAACCCCTTAAGGACTCAGCCCATTTTGGCCTTAAGGACTCAGACAATTTAATTTTTACGTTTTCATTTTTTCCTCCTCGCCTTCTAAAAATCATAACTCTTTTATATTTTCATCCACAGACTAGTATGAGGGCTTGTTTTTTGCGCGACCAGTTGTCCTTTGTAATGACATCACTCATTATATCATAAAATGTATGGCGCAACCAAAAAACACAATTTTTGTGGGGAAATTAAAACGAAAAACGCAATTTTGCTAATTTTGGAAGGTTTTGTTTTCACGCCGTACAATTTATGGAAAAAATGACATGTGTTCTTTATTCTGAGGGTCAATACGATTAAAATGATACCCATTATTATATACTTTTATATTATTGTTGCGCTTAAAAAAAATCACAAACTTTTGAACCAAATTAGTACGTTTATAATCCCTTTATTTTGATGACCTCTAACTTTTTTATTTTTCCGTATAAGTGGCGGTATGGGGGCTCATTTTTTGCGCCATGATCTTTACTTTTTTTTGATACCACATTTGCATATAAAAAACTTTTAATACATTTTTTATAATTTAAAAAAAAAAAATGTATTTAAAAAGTAGGAATTTTGGACTTTTTTATTTTTTTTCCGTTCACGCCGTTCACCATACGGGATCATTAACATTTTATTTTAATAGTTCGGACATTTACGCACGCGGCGATACCAAATATGTCTATAAAAAATGTTTTTTACGCTTTTTGGGGGTAAAATAGGAAAAAACGGACGTTTTACTTTTTTATTGGGGGAGGGGATTTTTCCCTTTTTTTTTTTACTTTTACTTTTACATTTTTTTACATTTTTTTTTTACACTTGAATAGTCCCCATAGGGGACTATTCATAGCAATACCATGATTGCTAATACTGATCTGTTCTATGTATAGGACATAGAACAGATCAGTATTATCGGTCATCTCCTGCTCTGGTCTGCTCGATCACAGACCAGAGCAGGAGACGCCGGGAGCCGCACGGAGGAAGGAGAGGGGACCTCCGTGCGGCGTTATGAATGATCGGATCCCCGCAGCAGCGCTGCGGGCGATCCGATCGTTCATTTAAATCGCGAACTGCCGCAGATGCCGGGATCTGTATTGATCCCGGCACCTGAGGGGTTAATGGCGGACACCCGCGAGATCGCGGGCGTCGGCCATTGCCGGCGGGTCCCTGGCTGCGATCAGCAGCCGGGATCAGCCGCGCATGACACGGGCATCGCTCCGATGCCCGCGGTTATGCTTAGGACGTAAATGTACGTCCTGGTGCGTTAAGTACCACCTCACCAGGACGTACATTTACGTCCTGCGTCCTTAAGGTATGTTGTGAGGTCTTTAAGCAGGGCCCTTGCTCTAGACGTATCACAATTTAAAGTACATAAAATACCAATTAGTGATGAATAAAATACATGGATAAAAAACTACTGGATACCGAATACAACAGTTTTAACTTCTGATGCACCTGATATAATATGTATATTCTAGGTTTGGTTACTGCAGCTGATAAAGTTTGTACAGTTAGTAAGTTGCTGCAATCGCTTGCAATCCAAGGGAGAGGTGCATAGCACCACCGCTTGATTATTCATGGCTATCTCTTAAACACGCTTTACAGTTATCTCCTTGTCGGATATAGGTGCACAGCACCACTGTAACATTTCTGCAGTTACATTGTTTCAATATTTCTAAAGACATTTCGAACAGTTATTTTCTTGCCGGATTAAAAGCATCTGCAGGTCTTTTTGCCGGATTAAGGGACATTGGGACATTATTTTTGCTCTAATTAGAGAATATTGCAATAACCACTGTTTGTTTGTGCAAAGTATTATATAGTTACATAAGAATTGCACTTTAATTCAATAGGAGTCCTCAATATATTTTATAACATATTTTATTTTATTTTACTATTTTTATGCCTCATCATATTTTACAACTTGCTTATACATTATCACATAGCTTGAAGTAAGCCACAAGGGCCCTCCTGCTTTTTCAGACAGCTATAGCTATATATAACAGTTATGTTTATTGTGTTTCTTAATAAATACATCCTTTTATATCTATCTGATACTCAGTATCCATTTAACTTTGAGCACCGTCACTTTCCATGTGTTCCTGAATGTGTAAGGGGCAGCGCTCCAGCCATCCATCCTGGCTATGAGCTCTCCCTCTCCTCTGTCTCTGCCTGTCCCGGGACTCGCGGTGCGGGACATGCCCGCACGCGTGTCCCAGGTGTTGCTAGGGCAAATGCTCCGGCCGTTCTGTCCGGCCGTGAGCGCTCCCTATCTAGTGCCTCCGGCGGATCTGGGACTCGCTATGTGGGACACCCCCGCATGCGAGTCCCGAGCGTCCTATCACCTCTCTCTGCTCCCGGCTGTTCTCCTGTCCTGCTTCGCCAGCACGTGCATCCCCTTCCCTTAGGGGGCGCGTGTACCGCTATTGCTAGATTTAAAGGGCCAGTATGACCATAAATGGTTGTTCTCTGGGCGGACTCTATATTAGTCTGGCACCTCCCTAATATGGTTCCAGATCTTTGTGCTTAGTGCCCTAGAGAAAGCATTCCTGTCAGTGTGTCTTATTAGTGTTTCTGACCTCCAGCTTGTGACCTGACTTTGCTCCTTTTGCCGTCTCCCTCCTTCAGGCCTTCGGGCTATTCAACTTTTTGGGGGTTTTCCAACTACTACCTTCAGTTTATTCCTCATTTTTCTTTCTTGGTTCCCCAATTGTTGCCCTTACCAAAAAGAATAATAACAGCAAAAATTGGTCTCCCGAGGCTGAAAAGGCCTTTTCTCAGTTGAAGTCTGCCTTCGCTACTGCACACATCTTCAGTAGGAGTTGATGCAGTTCTTACCCAAAAATCCTCTAAAGGAAAAAACATTACTTGCGGTTATTTACCAAGACCTTTTCTCCTGCGGAGAGAAACTATTCTATTGGTGACCGGGAACTCCTCGCCATAAAACTTGCATTAGAAGAATGGCATCATCTTTTAGAGGGCTCTGCTCATCCAGTTTTTACTGATCACAGAAACCTTTTATATCTACAATCTGATCAGCTCTTTAATCCCCGTCAAGCAAGATGGTCGCTCTTCTTCGATTCAACTTCATCATTAATTTTCGTGTGGCAGAGAAAAATCTCGTCCCTCTGATGTTGCTGGTCAGGATATCACTCCTTGTCATATCATTCCTCCTGAGTGCATTACTACTGCATCTCTAGCTTCTCTTCTTCAAGTTCCACCTGGGAAGACATTTCTGCCTCCTCTCCTCAGACGTCCTTTCCTCTGTTGGGGACACTCCTCATTGTTGGCTGGTCACTCTGGGATCAAGAAATCTTTTCACTTATTCTCTCGACACTATTGGTGGCCGCATCTCGAACAAACAATTCTGGATGCCCCATGGACTCATATAGCAATGGATTTCATCACCGATCTTCCTCCGATCGTCCGGTTACAATACCGTCATCTGGGTGGTCGTTGATTGGTTTTCCAAGATGGCACATTTTATTCCTTTGCCCAGACTTCCTTCAGCTCCTCAGTTGGCCAAACATTTTCTCCAACAAATTTCGTCTTCATGGCCTTCCTTCCTACATTGTCTCGGATCGTGGGGTGCAATTTGTCTCCAAATTCTGGCGTGCCCTTTGTTCTCATTTAAAAATTCTTCTGAACTTTTCTTCTGCCTACCACCCTCAATCCAATGGGCAAGTGGAGTGAGTTAAACAGGTCCTGGAAGGCTACCTGCGACATTTAGTTTCAGCCCAGCAGGACAAATGGGTTGATCTTCTGCCTTGGGCTGAATTTTCTTACAGTCAAAGAGACTCTGAGTCCACGAATACTTCTCCCTTTTTTTTTGTCTACGGTCTTCATCCTTGTCCACCCCTTCCTCTACCTGATTCCTGTCATGTCTGTATTGGCCTGTGTTCACACACAGCTATTGGTTTGGTTGTGTGTGAACAGTTTTATGTTCCCTGGTCAGGGAATAGTTAATGCCTCTGGCTTTTTCAGCCAATAGCTCGTAGGGTGTGTCTATTTAATGTCAGCCCATTCTAGCCTCTGGGCTGGTGATAGACTTCATTACATCCTGACTTGCTAACATGCTGGACATGCTGCTGGGAGCTCTTGGTGAAACACTCTTTATTTGAGCTTTCAATCTACTATCTCTGTCTTAGCATGCAGCTTACATTTATCTTGATATGTCTGGGCTTTTAGCCATTGTTATGTGGCATGCCCTTAGTAGATTTTAAGCTGTGTTTGTATAGGTTTTCGGTTTTAGGATTTGTACGTCCTTTTTGCTATGTGTCTGTTCACACTGTGTTTTCTCTTGTATCCGTTTATATGAAGTTATGTGTTTTATATTTCTGTTTTCCTGCTGGGTCAGCTTCTGACCAGACTGTGGAGTGTGCCGATTGCCAGTAGTCTATTTGGATTTATTATTAATGGCTACTTCATTAGTGGAGTGGAGTGTCCAGTTTGTGTGTCCAGTGTGAACAGTGTCCTTTGTTAGATCCCTGTTACCGGGGACTCCTTGTCTACTGGAGGTGTTTGGAGGGATTGCTATTCCTGTCTTGTGTTCAGTGTGAACAGTGTTCTATATTTATATCCTGATGTATCCGTTTTTCTGAGTTGTAACTTGGCATCCCTGTTACCTGTCCATGGGGACTCCATGTCTATTGGAGGTGTTCAGAGTGATTGCGATATTCCTGTTTAGCGATAGATCCTGTTTACCTGTCCGAGGTTACTCAGAGGGTATTGTTATTCCTGTGTCTACCATTTTTCTAGGGGATTCAGCATCTTCCTGTTTTGTTTCTGGAGTATGTTCAGACTTTCTGATGTTTTGAACCCTATATGTTTATTAGTTCCATTCAGATCTTTGGAGTTCTGTTCATGACCGCTTATCTATATTGTCCTCTGTTCATGTCCACTGATATAGTGTCCACTGTCCTAACTCTCTGATCTGTGTCCTCTGCACTTAATCTGTTATAGAGTTCTATGTTCCGGTTATGTTTCTGGTTTGTGACCGACTATTTGTTAGTATGTGTTTTTATTAGGCCCCTGCACTTTAGGTCAGGGAGGAACCGGCGCCCAGTTGTCCCCTTGGTCAGTCCCAGACAATTCTTCTGGAGTGCCAGCTGTGGATACCCTAATCAGAAATTTTGTGTCCATCTGGCAGGAGACTCGACGCTTGTTGCAATCCGCTTCCTCCCAAATAAAGTCCCAAGCGGACTAGAGAAGAAGACCACCTCCTTCCTTTTCTCCTGGTGACAAGGTCTGCCTCTCCTCCAAGTATATATGCTTTAAAATTCCCAGTTACAAGCTGGGTCCTCGTTACCTGGGTCCATTTGTGATTCTTCAAAAAAATCAACCCTGTCTCTTACAAATTATGTCTGCCCTCCTCCCTCCGCTTTTCAAATTCTTTCCATGTCTGATGGGGGGGGGGGGGGTATTGTTAGGGGCAGCGCTCCGGCCATCTATCTTCCCTGTCTCTGCCCATTCCAGGACTCGAGGTGTGGGACGCGCCCGCACGCGTGTCCCGGGCATTGCCAGGGGCAATTCTCAGGCCGTTCTGTCCAGCAGTGAGCGCTCCCTATCTATTGCCTCCGGCAACTCCGGGACTCGCTATGCAGGACGTGCCCGCATGCGAGTCCCGAGCGTCCCCTCACCTCTCTCTGCTCCCGGCTGTTCTACTGTCCTGTTTTGCCAATGTGCGGTCCCCTTCACTTAGGGCATGCGCGTGCTACTATTGCTAGATTTAAAGGGCCAGTACGTCCATAATTGGTTGTTTTCTGGGCGGACTCTATATTAGTCCGGCACCTCCCTAATATGGTTCCAGATCTTTGTGCGTAGTGCCCTAGAGAAAGCGTTCCTGTGAGTGTGCCTTATTAGTGTTTGTGACCTCCAGCTTGTGACCTGACTTTGCTGCTTTGCCACCGGCCTCCTGACCTTGTGCCTGTGACCCGACTACGCTTCTTTGCTGCCAACCTACTGACCCGTGCTACGCCTGACTATGCTTCATTCTCTGTGCTGAGTTACATCTGGGCAGCCTGTGTGAACGGATCGTGGGAGGGGTGGCGACCTGGGTTCCACCTGCCGCAGCAAGTCCATCCCGCATTGCGGCTGGCTCTGGTGAAAACCAGCGGCACCTTAGACTCCGCTCCCTGGTGCGGTTCAGCCAGTGTCCACACAGGACAGTGGATCCAGCCGTTTACAGTGAGACCGTTACAGCATGCATGTATTATAGGTAGTTCTCTTTGGATAGTGAAACAATCTCTTTGGTCTACTCCCAAACTTCCACTGATCCTATTAAATGATATAAAAAGGTTGCCTGTAAAAATATTTTAAAATTTCTTTAAAGAATAATTTAAGCAAGACTGAAAAAAATGTCAAATATGCCTTGTAGGAAAAAAAATATTGGTTATCCTTAGCTGCTCTTAGCTGCTCTGATATTTCTTCTAGATGTTTCCAAATGTCATAGTAATGATTATTAGAATGAAAATTATAATTTAGATTCTACGATGCACAGATACCGATTTCAAGGTGAGAACATGGAACAATCAGTCAGGAAAAGGAAAGCAACATTCTGCCAATAGATCTGTCATGTTCTGCTTATAAGATTACTGTGTTAAATATATTCGAAAGTTCTACTCATTTATGAAAACAAATGATAATGTTTGTTATGAAATAAACTACAGTAAAAAGAGTGCTAGGTGGAAAAATAGTAGGATTAAAGGAAGGTAATTTCTAAATGTACAAATTGTCACACCAGAGTATCTGGTGGCACCTTGAGGGTACAACTGATCTGGTGTTGACTAAAATGAGAAGTGAATCCGTGTATTCTTTATTAGAGATCCACCACTTGGAAGTTTGGAATTAACCAATCAGATCCCCAGCTCACAGTCCACAGAGTAGTCACTAGTCATTAATCGGGCCGGGTACTCTTTTAAGTAGCCCTGAGAATGTACAGTGGTTTATGCGATGCATTACTGTATTAATTGTCATGCACGTACCATCCCACCAAATATACATTTAGTCAGCGGCAATGCCTGCAGTATTGTATGCATCACAAAATCATTGAGATCCAGGCTTGAGCACTCAAGCGGCTGAATCATCGACCAATGGTTTCCTATAAGAAACCATTGAATGATGTAAAAGATCAGTGTGTGCAGTGTTATAGCCCCCTATGGGAGCTATAACACTGCAAAAAAAAGTGAAAAAAAGTGAATAAAGATAATTTAACCCCTTCCCTAATACAAGTTTGAATCACCCCCCTTGTCCCATAAAAAAAAAAAAACTGTAAATAAAAATAAACATATGTGGTGTCACTGCGTGCGGAAATGTCCGAATTATAAAAATATATAATTAATTAAACCGCACGGCAAAAAAATTCCAAAGTCCAAAATAGTGTATTTTTGGTCACTTTTTATAGAATGAAAAAATGAATAAAAAGCGATAAAAGAGTCTGATCTAGGTACCCCAAAAAACTACAGATCACGGCGCAAAAAATGAGCCCTCATACCGCCCCATACGTGGAAAAATAAAAAAGTTATAGGGGTCAGAAAATGACAATTTTAAATGTATAAATTTTCCTGCATGTAGTTATGATTTTTTACAGAAGAACGACAAAATCAAACCTATATAAGTAGGGTATCATTTTAATCGTATAGACCTACAGAATAAAGAGAAGGTGTCATTTTTACCAAAAAATTTACCGTGTAGAAACGGAAGCCCCAATTACAAAATGACTTTTTTTTTCCAATTTTGTCTCACAATTATTATTTTTTCCGTTTTGCCGAAGATTTTTGGGTAAAATGACTGATGCCATTAGAAATTAGAATTGGTGACACAAAAAATAAGCCATCATATGGACTTTTAGGTGCAAAATTGAAAGAGTTATGATTTTTTAAAGGTAAGGAGGAAAAAACGAAAATGCAAAAACGGAAAAACACTGGGTCCTTAAAGGAGTACTCTAGTGCAGAGTATTCCTACTCCGTCCTGCCCGGGCTGCAAAAAAAATGAAAATGAACCATCTCTCACCTTCCTGGGTTCCCGCAGAGCGCCACTACAGCTGATCGGTCCTCCGGTTCATCCTCTTCATACTTCCGTGTGAACGAAGCGTCACATGGCGCTCAGCCTATCACCGGCGCCATGTGACGCACTAGGTGCGTTTTGTTTGTGCTTTTAGCCACCATTTTTCTTTCTATGTTGGATTTTAATATAATACGTTAAAGCTATGAACTTTTATCCAGTTTTGGGAGCCAGATTTTCCTTACTCTTGTGCTCATCTGATGTACCTGGGAACACGGCCCTTGCTCTATCCGTGGCTTCCGCTGGAGGGTGTGCTGAGTTCATTGTGATCTGGGTCTGCATGCTGCTAATGGTGAGCTGAACCTTTACCTTTATTTCTGGTCCCTTTAAGGAGACCAAGACTATACAATAAGAAACAAACGAATGTTTTCTAACATAGAAAAGAATCAGGGAGAGGAACCATAGATCATATTGTGGAAATGCACCTCGTGAGGCCGTTATGGAAATGACAGCAAGTACAAAAAATGTCTTTCCTGTACACAGCAATAAAAGTTTGCTATGACCTTTTCTAAACACAGTAGAGCATATCATTAAAAGCATTTGCATTTCTTAATTGAAAACACATTGCAACTCAAAAATGATTGTTGAGCCATGACATGGCAATCTCTCCCCGCACCTTCCCGCTAAACGGCAAGGTAATTATCCACATTACAGAATGGTATGGAGGATTCTTATTTTCTCTTAAGAGCAATTGTTTGAAGATCACCTAGATAGAGCAACTCGCGGATGGAAAACCGGTGCTGAAATTACCTGGTAAATGTCTGATTTGTATTCCTAAATTAAAATGGTGCCTCCGCTGGGTAGATTGGATATAAATGTCCTGGGGAATCATCGTAAATATTCCAAAACAAAGGCGTAACTTTTAGCCATTATGTATCCAGTATCACAATGCTAATTACATATCAGTAGGGTAGTGTTTTCCAAACAATATACCTCCAGCTGTTACAAACCTACAACTCCCAGCATGCCTGGACAGCCAAAGGCTGTCCAGGAATGCTGGGAGTTGAAGTTTTGTAACAGCTGGAGCAACCTGGCAATAGGATATGAAAAATACATTTAAAGACAGTGCCTAAAGGATCTCAAGAATCAAATTATTTAATAACCAGATTATTATTATAATTTTTTTTTTTTCTAAATAATTTTTATTATTTAAAAGGCAGCAAATAGTACAGTATGGCAATAAGAAAGGTACGGGAAATAAATGCAGACATTACAAAGATCAATTGAAGGAATTATATAAATATGGTTTAGGTTAAAAAGTAAAATTATTTTCATTAAAAAAGGTGAGTTTGTTAGTTGGAGGCTATAAAGAGAATGTCCGCCCTTGTAAACAATAATGTAACCAAAATACCATATAGTGGTTTATAAATGTTTTCAGTTATTTATTAAATTTTTTAATGCTTACAAACATCTTTCCTTACCCCTAAATTCACAACCTCTCCAGCACCAGTGCTGATCCAGTATTGCCCACTAGGGGTGCTGTAGTGTACATAATCATAAGGTATTGCAGCCAATCACTGGCAGTGTATTCCTGAACAAGGCCGATTGGCTGCAGCATCACATGAACAATATATGTGATCATCTCTGCAGTTCAGGCAAAAGACAACAAAAAGGTGGAGGTGATAGAGGTGATAAGATGTCTGATCACGGGGGTCCCGCCGCTGGGAACCCCCATGATCTCTCCTGCAGCATCCCGTGTCATTTGCAGCAGGGAGCGAACTTCACTCCGTGCATAATTTAGGGGGCGATACAGGGGCCGGAGTATCGTGATGTAATGCCCCACCTCCTCAATGTAAGTCTATGGGATGGGGCCCACGGCTAAATAATGGTTGTTATCACAGTCATACCTTTTATATCTTCATAGTCCTTTCCTGTGCTGGTATATTAACTTTTTTGTTAATTTTTAAATGAGACTCAAGGGTCTTTTTCCAGCATGGCAGGAGCCAGGTAAGTCTCTCCATTGTCTCTTTATCTTGTGGTTGTCAGTTATAAAGGATAGGTGGATGCAAGTAGACTTACCTGGGCTGCTGCAGGGCTGAGGAATACCCACTGGGCACTTGAGCCTCATTTACATAGTAAGAAACAGGCTTATATTTTAGCACTGCAAAAGACTATAGATTAAATAAGAAAAAGATTATCACTATCTAGACATGGGATTATTTAAACTCATGTTTTTCTGATGACAGGTCCACTTTAAATACAATTAGATAAGAAATATATTTTTTATTTTTAACTTCCCCTGTATCAGTAAGTATTCTACACTCATTGGCAAAAAAGAATGCACCCAAATAGAAATGTCGGATTGCTGCAAAACACAGTAACCTGTTAATGGTTACAGGTGGGTCTTGCCCAAGAGGGCATAAAAGTGCTTCCCCCACTGCTCTATAAAAACACTCTCAGAGAATACTTTGAGATAGTGTATTCCTGACCTTTGGCTTGGTCTTTGACCACCCCTTAGCTTAGTGTTTTGTTACTGCTTTACTTTCTGGTTTTGACCCTGGCCTGTTGGATTTTGCTTTGTTTGTCAGTTTGCTGTTACCTGTTTTATGCTCCCTGGTTTGTGCTTTGTTTTAACCCATTGTGTCCCAATATTATTGTGACATTGCCACGCCCTGTACCTTATTTAGCGTAGGTGGGCACCCCAAAAGGCAGGGACCGAGGTTTGGAAGATTTTTTTTTTTTCAGCATTAATTTGGAGAACTTATGATCAAATGTATTTGATCTGGTCAGATGAGCCTCAACAGTATGGACCTTTCAATCATGGTTCGTCTACATCATAGACCAAACAAGTCACAACAATATGCTTATAATGGTAACTTTCTACTAAAAAAAAATTAATAAATAAATACATTGAAACATGTACTCCATTTGAAATTCAAAATTTGCCCTGATACAGTTTCTAAAAACAAAACAAATGGAAAAAAAAAAAAAAACATAAGCTATTTTAGATGTTATTCCAAACCTCTCATCTCATCTTTAGATCCTGAGTTTGAAAAATTGCTAAGCAATAGATAAAAACAAGAACTTGTTGGTATACAGTACATCTAAACCATGCAATCAATTTGATGCTAAACCACTGTGACATAAGGTGAAATGTACATTGTTTAAACGCCAGACAGAATCTTACGCCATTTAAATACAGATGCAGTACTTTTCGTGGAGAAAATGGACAGTCTAGGAGAATCCAGAAGAAACCAAATCAAAAATGTCTGTATCATTTCTTTATACAAATTGATTTTTTTTCCCCTCAGGAATGTAGTATGACGTGAGCTGATAAGATTTATACTGTACATAGAACAATTCTCTGTAATGGAATATGCATTAATTCATGTTACCGTCTTGTGGGTAAGTGACTGTCTTGTCTTCTGGAAGATGACAGAAATTTGTGAATGGAGCGTCTCCTGTTTAAGCATCATCCAGTCTATATTTATACAACACAATTTCATAATTCCAGATTTCCTTTAGATTGACATTAATTGCCCTCCTTAAACCTTTCAAAAGCCTAAATGGAACCAACTCAAGTCAGCGGTGACATGACAGATCAATTGCCTAAATGCTGTAAATAGAGGAAGAAAGCCATTGAACTGTTTGCCCACAAACACCGAAATTATGTCTATACGTTCGCTCCACAATTTTTATGTCTAGTCTGAAATGGAATCGATGCATTTCACCTACAGAATGTCACTTCATGGAGCTCCTCTACCATGAAAGAAATTGGTTTAGTGATTGTTCTGCTATTATAAGATAATATCATAATCAAAAGAAGTAATAGAAGAGGGAGTTTCATATTGGCTAGTGAACAGTTAGATATTAACTACTGGGCCAGTTTTGTGCATAAGAAGGAAATCTTTAAGGAAATGTATCACCTATATTTTTTTCACTAATTATAGCTGAATATTGATACATCTTGGGTGGCCATCTTGCCTGAGCCTTTATTAACAACATTAAGACATATTCTTTACATGGAGTGTTGGAAACTATAGAGTGATGATGTCCATTGACTTCTACAGAATAGGAAGCTCCAACCTATTGTGAGGTTCAATAGCCAAAGCTAATATAATGCAGATAGTGACATGAAAAAAGCTGATGAGTGAGCAGATTTGAAAATAATTGAATTTGTTCCAAAAAAAAAACAAAACTGTAAGTCTGCTGGTTTATTAATCATGGCTTTGTCCAAGCTGAAGCACACACATGGACAAAGTCCAGTAAGTGAGGGTGGGCTATCAGACAGGAGTGAGCACAGAGGAGTTCTATCAGACAGAAGAGAGCACAGCGGAGTACTATCAGACAGGAGAGAGCACAGAGGAGTGCTATCAGACAGGAGAGAGAGCACAGAGGAGTGCTATCAGACAGGAGAGAGCACAGAGGAGTCCTATCAGACAGGAGAGAGCACAGAGTAGAGCTATTAGACAGGAGAGAGCACAGAGGAGTACTATCAGACAGCAGAGAGCACAGAGGAGTACTATCAGACAGGAGAGAGCACAGAAGAGTCTATCAGACAGAAGAGAGCACAGAGGAGTGCTATTAGACAGGAGAGAGCACAGAGGAGTTCTATCAGACCGGAGAGAGCACAGAGGAGTGTTATCAGACAGGAGAGAGCACAGAGGAGTCCTATTAGACAGGGGAGAGCACAGATGAGTACTATCAGACAGGAGAAAGCACAGAGGAGTCCTATCAGACAGGAGAGTGCCAATAGGAGTACTATCAGACAGGAGAAAGCACAGAGGAATGCCATTAGACAGGAGAGAGCACAGAGGAGTGCTATCAGACAGGAGAGCACCGAGGAGTACTATCAGGAGAGAGAGCACAGATGAGTACTATCAAACAGGAGAGAGCACAGAGGAGTGCTATCAGACAGGAGAGAGCACAGACGAGTGCTATCAGATAGGAGAGAGCACAGAGGAGTCCTATCAGACAGGAGAGAGCACAGAGGAGTCCTATCAGACAGGAGAGAGCACTGAGGAGTACTGTTAGACAGGAGAGAGCACAGAGGAGTCCTATCAGACAGGAGGGAGCACAGAGGAGTCCTATCAGACAGGAGAGAGCACAGAGGAGACCTATCAGACAGGAGAGAGCACAGAGGAGTCCTTTCAGACAGGAGAGAGCACAGAGGAGTCCTATCAGACAGGAGAGAGCACAGAGGAGTGCTATCAGACAGGAGAGAGCACAGATGAGTGCTATCAGACAGGAGAGAGAACAGAGGAGTACTATCAGACAGGAGAGAGCACAGAGGAGTGCTAGCCCACCTTCATTTACTGGACTTTGTCCATGCCTGTGCTTCAGCTTGGACAAAGCCATGTTTCTATAAAAAGGAAATATGTTTTTTTTTTATTAAGTATATTAGAAAGCTTAATGTTTTGTCAAGATGTACAATCTGATGTACATCTTGATGTACAATTTTTAATCTGATAATGTCCATTTAAAGCTGCCCTTGTGTAGAGTGCCATGGAAACTACATAGAGGAGCATGGACTCCTCTGAAAGAGAGGAATCCCTGCTTCTATACAATAAGCAGTGATACTGCATACTAAGTATAGCCTTCCTTGAGTTTAGCAATGCAAACTATTTATGCATTTCTTGCTACTCTATCTCTACCCCGGATTTTGTCACCACCAGGCCCCTTGCTTTATCTTCACAAGCCGAACACCCCTCTTTCAAATCCATTATTCTTTCTGTTAGTGTAAACCAAGCCTAAGTAGTTCTGCATTTTCATCTTTCTGTTTTTTGTAAACCACCATGTCTTCATTAACTTTTCAAGCCTAAGAAAAGGTATTCTATATTATTATACAAGAAGTTTAACACACTTTGCACTTAAAGTTCCCTCCCCCACTTGTCTTCATCATCTTAGAGGTGTCATAGTAAAATACTAGAGATTGTAATCAGTAAACAAGAATAGTTTTCAGATGAAGCAAGAAAGTTAGAATGAGGATGGTCGCCTTTTACTTTGGGGATGTTCCACTGGCATCAGTGTAATGAAGATAAAAGACGCTGCCAGAGACTTGTGTTGTACAGAGCAAATCTTAGCTAAGAAGTCAAAGTAAACCCTGGAGAAGCCAGATGTTGAGAAATAGATTCACTGTCTTGGGTCCCTTGTCATATGTCTGCAATCAACAGCAAAACAATAGCTATGTCCATAATATAATTAACTTTGCTTTAATGAACATAATATGAAGACTCCAAATGGTTCCTTGTCTATAGTAGGTAATAAAGACCAATAAACCTGAGAATGGAAGACTTACATGTTAGATAGTTTTGCAGACAGAGCCATACACAATTTACTCGATATTGGCCATTGCACTTGTTCAGACTGGCCATACATGGTCAGTGATACCAGGTGAAGGATAAACAAACTTTCTAGGAACCTTCTGGAAATGATTCATGGACTATTGACTATTGCACAAAAATTTTAAACATGGCTAACCGCATTTCAGACAATGGCTTCTGTCATTATTTGGCTGAAACAATTGTTCATTAACTTCAGTCTAATATTTGTGGGTCCTTTAAGAAAACTAGAGAATTGATAATATGGCATGAGAAGGGTCATGTACCATGAAGGTAGGTTATGACTAAGGGGTGAACCCCCAAAAAGCTTTAAGTTTTTTTATTTTGTTGAGAGTTTTGTACTGCCCAAATTTTTAAGAATTCCAATAAAGCCAAGAATTTAATGAATTCGCTGGATTTTCCTTCTGTTTTCATATAGCTATTATTGCACTTGTGTCAAGCAATACGCAGGTAAGATGACTAAACCTTCTTATGTTTATAATGGATTTCAGTAGATAAAACTGGAATGGACATACCTTCAGTGGTTGTGAACAACTCTATGTTGCCCTGTGTGCAAATTTTTTTCTATTACTTTTTGCCTATAACCACAACCATTATCCAGTGTAAATGTTTAATTGGGCCTGACAGAATTGTAAATGTATGTGGCCAAACGCAATGAAGATGAAAGTAGCTTTATACATAAAACAGCTGTCAGCCGAATGCTCATTCAGTCGACAGCTGTTTCTCCCAAACCTCCCATACATATGCAAAGCTCTGCCTGACCAAGCATTTATGTGT
The DNA here is from genome assembly GCF_029499605.1 of Hyla sarda. NCBI lineage: Eukaryota > Metazoa > Chordata > Amphibia > Anura > Hylidae > Hyla > Hyla sarda. Next base: position 205,182,351 of record NC_079195.1, read on the forward strand.
TCAGCATAGAAAGAAGAGAGGTATGCTACTGCCAAGCATCATCCATTTACATCAGCATTTTACTCAACTACTTTAAAAGTTATCCCCTATCTAAAGGATAAGGGTTTAATTGAAGGGGTACGACTGATGGAACTCCACAGCGATCTCCCAAATGGGGCCCCATCTCTCCATGTGCCAACACATAGCTACATGCACAGGTAGAGAAATGGGGCCCCTGTTCTGGAGATCATGGGAGTTGCGGAGGTTCAACTTTCCTGTGATCAGACACATATCCCCTATTATGTGGATAGAGGATAACTTTTAAAGGAGTGGATTACCTTTTTAACTTCCTGGGGCCGCAGGTGCCAGAGCAGTGGACCCCCCCATTTTGGAAACTACACTGCTCATAAAATGTAATCAGGGGTACAGTGAGCATGTATGTTCCACAGGTGTCTGACAGATTTTTGGAACAGTGGCAGTTCATTTGCACAGCCTACTGTTCCAAAGATCTGTCAAGCACCAGTGGGGTGTAAATGCTCACTGCACCCCTTATTAAATTCTGTGAGGGGTGTAGTTTCCAAAATGGGGTCACATGTGGGGGGAGGGGCATCCACTGTTCTGGCACCATGGGGGGCTTTGTAAAGGCACATGGCTCCAGACTTCCATTACTAACAAATTCTCTCTCCAAAAGCTCAATGGTGCTCCTTCTCTTCTGAGCATTGTAGTTTGCCCGCAGAGCACTTTGCATCCACATGTGGGGTATTTCCATACTCAGAAGAAATGGTGTTACAAATTTTGGGGGGCATTTTCTCCTATTACCCCTTGTAAAAAATGTAAAATTTGGGGAAAAAAACAGCATTTTAGTGAAATGTTTTTTTCCCATATACACATCCGACTTTAACGAAAAGTTATCAAACACCTGTGGGGTGTTAAGGCTCCCTGTACCCCTTGTTACGTTTCTTGAGGGGTGTATGCATTTGATGCATTGCAGAGATTATTGGTGGACCCATAGTTTTTTTTCTTTTTATTTAAACCAATATTTCAGATTTTTAGAATTCCTAGAAGTTTAGCCTCTCGATATTCCAAACAAACCACAAAGCTCATGGGCGCTCAATAGCACTCCTTCTTTTCTGAGCACTGTAGTTTACCCGCAGAGTACTTTACATCCACATACAGGGTATTACCATACTCAGAAGAAATGGGGTTACAAATTTTGGGGGCGTTTTCTCCTATTACCCCTTGTAAAAATGTCAAATTTGAAGAAGAAAAAAAAAAAAGCATTTTTTTTTTCATTTACACATCTGTCTTTAACGAAAAGTCGTCAAACACCTGTGGAGTGTTAAGGCTCACTGTACCCCTTGTTAAGTTCCTTGAGGGGTGTAGTTTCCAAAATAGGTGGTTTTTTTCTTTTGCTGTTCTGGCACCATAGGGGCTTCCTAAATGCGACATGCCGCCCCCCCCCCCCCCCCCAAAAAAAAAAACATTTCAGCTAAATTCACTCTCCAAAATCCCATTGTCGCTCCTTCCCTTCTGAGCCCTCTACTGTGCCCGCAGAACACTTTACATCCTCATATGAGGTATTTCCTTACTAAAAAGAAATTGGGTTACAAATTTGGGGGGGGGGGGGTTTCACTCCTTTTGCCCCTTGTAAAAATATTTAAAAAAATGGCTCTACAAGAAAATGCGAATGTAAAAAAAATGAACATTTTTAATTTTCTCCTTCACTTTGCTGCAATTCCTGTGAAACACCTAAATGGTAAAAAAAACTTTCTGAATCTCATTTTGAATACTTTGAGGGGTGTTATTTCTATAATGGGGTTATTTATGGGGTTTTTTTTCTCACAGAAAGGCCCCTCAAATCCACTTAACTGGTCCCTGAAAATTTTGAATTTTCCGTGAAAATGTTTTAAATTGCTACTATACATTGAAGCCCTCTAATGTCTTCAAAAAGTAAAAACATGTACACTTTATGATGCCAACATAAAGTAGACATAAAGTAGACATATCAATATATAATTTATTTGAAATGTCCATTTTCCTTACAAGCAGAAAGTTTCAAAGTCAGAAAATTTCAAAATTTTCATAAAATTTGGGGATTTTTCACCAAGAAAGGATGCAAGTAACGACAAAAATGTATCACTATGTTAAAGTAGAATATGTCACAAAAAAACAGAATCAGAATAAAATGTAAAAGCATCCCAAAGTTATTAATGCATAAAGTGACAGTGGTCAGAATTGCAAAAAAGGGCTGAGTCCTTAAAGGAGTACTCCGAAATAGGAAAATTGTCATCCATACTGCCCATAGTAAAAAATAAACAGGTACATACCTTCCTTCGCTCCCCCGGTGCCTCCGGTAACCCACTCCGGTCTCCATCGTTATCCTCTTACTGGTTGCCAGTGGTCGGCGAGTCATACTGCACTTAGCCAATCAACGGCCGCAGCGAAGTCCTGACTCGGCTGGGGATAGGCTGAGCGGCAGTGTAAGGTTTTCGGCACCTGCTGCTGGGGCTGAAAACGTCACACTGCCGCTCAACCTATCGCCGGCCGAGTCGGGACTTCACTGCAGCCGGTGATTGGCTGAGTGCAGTATGACTCACTGACCACCGGCAACCAGTAAGAGGATCGCGGCGGAGACCGGAGTGGGTTACCGGAGGCACCGGGGAGTGAAGGAAGGTATGTACCTGTTTATTTTTTTTACTGCGGGGAGTATGAATGACAATTTTCCTTATACCGGAGTACTCCTTAAAGGTGAAAATGGGCTGAATCCCTAAGGGGTTAAAGTTACAGCAGTTTTGGGGTTCTTGCATGTTCTCAGTTCAGAGTCAGGTGCTACTGCTAAAGGACTCTCTGTAGGCGATAAGTCCATACACAAAACTAGGAATGGCTCATCAATGTCATTAACAGTTAATCTTGTTTAATCCAAGGCATTCATCTCTTTTCCATGACCTTGCAAGATCTATTTATGTTTGTAGATGGAGCTGAGCAATCATTTATATTCCCCTAAAGTCCGGAGACTTAAACTCTTAATTGTTTTAAAGACACATTGTCTAAGATGCATAAATGAAAGTGGCCTGTTATTTCTTATATAGAGTATTGGTGCTTAGCTTCTTGAGTTTTTGTGCATAATAGCCCCTACCAGCGTGATGTTGCTATTTCCTACATGCCACATTGATATATTAACAAAAGATACAGTTCCGTTGTTCTCTTTGGCTTAAAATCCTATTCCATACTGTTCTGCTTTTTAATTTTACAAAGTTATGCTAATGCTTGTTAATGTATTCCAAGTACTGATATGTAAAATGACATGTTTAGACGGAGAAAAAAAAACTGTTATCATTACTTAAGGCCCCAAAAATCCATTTTGACAATACATTTACATATCTCTTATGGCACTTAAATTGACAAAGCCGCTTTGATGGGGAAATGGGCTGTGACTGCCACAGCTAAACACTTTCACATCTAGAGCGCTCTGTGTTCAGCTTTCTTTCCATTTATACCATGTGGTTTGTTTGGAATATCGAGAGGCTAAACTTCTAGAAATTCAAAAAATCTGAAATCTGGCTTAAAAGAAAAAAAGTAAAAAAAAAAAAACTATGGGTCCACTAATAATCTCTGCAATGCATCAAACTGCCATGAAATAACTGTATATAATGCCCATATGGCATTATGGACCTTTCAGTATGCAACACTCAATTAGTTGATGACTGATAAAGAGAAGTTATGGCAAGGCTTTCTTTAAGCTGAGGCAAAAAAGGTAATATAAATAACCAGACCAAGGTAGAGTGGCTAATTGGTGCCCCCTGACTAGACATGAGCTAATCTCCCAAGATTTCTTTATGTCCGATATGGTGACTTTGTTTTTGATTTACATCCCAATTTAGAAGTGCCTCAGTTGCCGTCCACACAAAGTATGCACAAGAGCAGGGACTAATGTCAAAGATGACTATCCCTGCTTCTATACAGTATAGTAAGCACTATGTACCTGGCCAAGCAAATTGATTGAAACCCGTTTTATATATATATATATATATATATATATATATATATATCGCCACTGCTTACCTCTAGGCCACTTAATGTACAGGAGCAGGGACAGTAAAATGGGCCAGTATTTGTACAAACCCTTTAACCCCTTCAGGTGTGCATGACGTAGGAAAAGATGGAATAATTTAGGGGCCAGAACAGGATATGTCCTTCCCACTTCTGTATTTTGTTCAAGATAACTGCGTAAAATCCACGTGTCTATACAGTCTTAGGAAGGAAATGGGTCTTAATGAAAATTTTCATTAGTGAGGTTACAATCTCTGGTTGGTATTTGATGATGTTTAGTCATGCAAAAAAAAGTACCTAAGGTTTTTGGCAGAATTCACATATATCCAATGATCCGGCTCAGTGAACCCAACCCAAAACTGCCCACAATGGATGCCACAACTAATGACAAAGTGCCATCAGTTGGCATCAGCTCTCTAGGATTTGGCAGTCATTATTTGTGCAGGCCAAATAGGGGAACCCAGAAAGATGTATTCCTCTGTCCGTCATGTCTGGTGTCCAGATTGAGGTGCCAGATGAATGTGAGCTGTCTCATTCATTGGTTTCTTACCTCTATTCCTTTCCAAAAAGTTTTATTCTGTCCCTGACTTGACCCTTGTGTCTCAGAGATTGACCGAAGGAAAGAAAGTAACACCTTATGCTAGACTGCAGAATTTATTATTTAGTCACGTCATTGAAGCCTAGGCTATGCCTTTGCACAAAAGCAAGATGCAAAATAGCAACTTCAAAAAATGTTTTAACTTGGTCATATGGTTTATAGGAACTTCATAAAGCTGTTAAAGCTATATATAGAAATCCCCTCAAGTGTTGAGAATTGACTGAATAATCATATGCCTGTCAAAACAACTTCATTTCAAGGTATAAATGCAACACCTGGATTCCAATGAACCAACCATGGATTACAATAGGACCTATGTGATATAGTCCAAGGATCTATTTCATGGTTCATCTGTGTACATTGCACCATATCATCCACAGGCTGTGTGTCCTAAATGTCTGGTTATTAAAACTCCCATTTCCACAAGTGAGGTGGCCAACTGGTGACACATCCATGTAAAGAACGAAGGGGGAAGTAGCTGTGCATGCGTTTTTGGCTTTCCCTATTCAAGTTTATTAATAATAATACTAATTCCTTTATTTTTAAAGCACCAACATATTCTTTATTGCTGTACAAAGCTTGTCATCACTCAAATTGGCCCCTATCCCTACTGGGGCTCACAATCTAATTCCACCAATCACTATCTATGTTTTGGAGGAAACTGGAGTACCGGGAGAAAAACCATACAAATAGAGTGAGATCATACAAACTCCTTGCAAATGTTGTCCTTGGTGGGATTTGAATCTAGGACCGCATCAATGCAAGGCAGCAGTGCTAACCCATGAGCCACTGCTCACTCAATAGTATGTGGCCAAAGACCTGACTTCACCTTAAAGCGTACCTGTCAGATCCCACAAAAATTTTTTTAGTACCTAATCCTGACCATGTACGTTCTAATTTTTGTGCCTCTATCACCAATATTTATTATAAAAATCCCTCACAGTGTTAGAAATCCTCTCGGGGGAAGGGGGCGTGTCCCTTCCTTGTAATGGTGCGAGGTGATTGGGGCCTTGTCCATAAGTCATCTCTTGTCCATGACTCATGGACAAGCCTGATGCTGCTGCAGGACTGATTAGTGTCCCAGCTAGTTATGCCCTATCCTGTGAAAAGGGGATCACTTTGAGTCTTGAAATAACTTTAGTTTAAATGTATCTACCCTATATACAATGCTCTTTGACTGCAAGCATTGACTTACAATCGGTAACTCAGAAAAAGGAGTAATAATAAAATATCTGCTGATCTATAATTATAGGACAGACTTGATTATCAAGCACCACGGCCTATTAGTTATAGCCATGGAACGTAGCCGTCCTTCGCCTCGTGACATTTGAGGTAATATTCAGTATACACTGATATAGGGCAGGGACTAAGGAGAGAACCGTCCTGTTTACGATTAGCCGGAATACTGATAACAAAAGAGCCTGATTAGCCCCTATTAATTCATCAGAGGCTCGCGTGTTATTGAACACTGGGGATATAGTGTGACAAACAACACATGCTAGAAAATTACATTTCTGATGTGAGACAAATTGTCAATTTAAATGAGTTACTTTGTATATTTAGCTAGAAGCCACATTCACTGGTAGTACTCATTTGTGATCGTGTATTGTGAAATGTTAATGAATGTAGACCTAGATTAAGCACTTAAAAGTAAATGACAAAAAGATGTTTGTTAAAGTCAAACTCCATTTGCAAACCCACTTTGTTCAACCTAATGATGATAGAGTGAACCCTTCTTCTGAGCGTTTTCCAAATAAATGTTCCCACTAATGTTCTGATGCCTTCTTTTTAGCTGTCAATGACTCCTTTTATCAACCCCCCCCCTCCCTTTATGTTAGGGCTAATCTGTGACTTTATGTAGCACTACTAATGCATTGTAAAGATTGACTGACAGCTCCAGTCCAAAGAAATGCACTGCAAAGTTGTCTGCAATCATGTGGGCTGCATCTTTCACTTTTTAGTTAAAGAAGCACCCTGTTTTGTTTAGTTTTTTTCCTTATTTTGGGAAGGGGGGGGGGTTCACCATATTATGCACACTCGCCACCATTTGTTGTATTCTAGCACAGTTGCATCTACACGTTTTATTACTGTAACTTGGTCTTGCGATTACCAACCTTGGCCTAATGTGTCAGAGAAAGTCAGTTCTGGGTCAGCTGACTTCCTGTAAACTACAGGATGACATCATCACCTACCAGATCCCCTGCTGCCAGCTCACAGATCCCCCCCCTCCCAGATCTGTATACTGTTGCTGCTATTTCAGTAAGATCAGAACAAAGTATTTATACACCTTTCTGTGAGCCTGTGTTCACATATTTGAGTTTTTGCTGTGATTTTCCCAATGTTATGGTGATATTTTAATGCATTTCCGCAAATTAAAGGAGATATGTCAAGCTAAACAACATCCCCTATCCGCAGTAGGACCACCCATGATCTCCTGTATGGGTCCCCGGCTCTCTCCTGGAAGGCAGTGGCACGGCCTCCATATATCTCTATGGGAGAGCCCAAAATGCAGAAAGAATTCAATATGTGAACATAGCCTAAAGACTTCAGATCTTCATTAAACACCTCAATTGTAATTATAGGTCATATCACCTTCACCCCATGGCAATATTTTTCTAAAAATTGCACATTGAACAAAACAAAACATACAAACTGAACATAATGTATGGAAACCTGGGTGAACTCCGGAACTAGTAGCTTAGATGACTAGATGCAGTGATCAAACTCCACACATTCAGCCAGAGGATTCATGGGAAATGTAGAATGTATTACAGAATCACTTCAATGTGGAATTCAAACTAACATGTAGCCAATTTTATGCCTTCCACATCAACTAAAACAGGTAAATACAAGGCATATGCAAGAACCTCTGTTATGTTTCAATAATAGCCTATGCTGTACTGTATAACAAAATTAATTTCTAGTCACTAATAGTGACTACAGCCTCAGCCTTATGAGCAATTATAATAGACACTATAGTAGTAATTGATAGCAGTATTATTTATAGTCTCAAAGGACTGTCCCACGTTATGGAGAAGAAGTAGACGTCCACTATTGCTGTTTCATACATGGTGGGAGATTTATAAAAATCTGTGTGGAGGAAAAGTTGATTAGCTGCCCATAGCAACCAATTAGATCGCTTTTTCACAGGTTTCTTTAAAAATGAAAGAAGCAATCTGATTGGTTGCTATGGGCAACTGGTCCACTCTTCCTCTACATAGGTTTTAATAAATCTCCCCCCATGGTTTTGAAATAATGTAATAATGGATGTATTCACACGTACAGTATCCTGCGCAGATTTCAATGTAAACTTAATCCCTTTTTGAGCCCTTTTTCACCTTAAAGGGGTTATCCAGGAAAAAACTTTTTTTTATATATATCAACTGGCTCCCGAAAGTTAAACAGATTTGTAAATTACTTCTATTAAAAAATATTAGCCCTTTCAGTACTTATGAGCTTCTGAAGTTAAGGTTGTTCTTTTGTGTCTAAGTGCTCTCTGATGACACGTGTCTCGGGATCCGCCCAGTTTAGAAGAAGTTTGCTATAGGGATTTGCTTCTAAACTGGGCGGTTCCCGAGACACGTGTCATCAGAGAGCACTTAGACACAAAAGAACAACCTTAACTTCAGAAGCTCATAAGTACTGAAAGGATTAAGATTTTTTTATAGAAGTAATTTACAAATCTGTTTGACTTTCTGGAGCCAGTTGATATATAAAAAAAAAGTTTTTCCTGGATAACCCCTTTAAGGACTGAGCCCTTTTTTGCAATTCTGACCACTGTCACTTTATGCATTAATAACTCTGGGATGCTTTTACCGTTTATTCTGATTCCGAGATTGTTTTTTCGTGACATATTCTACTTTAACATAGTGGTAAATTTTCGTCGTTACTTGCATCCTTTCTTAGTGAAAAATCCCCAAATTTCATAAGAATTTAGAAAATTTTACATTTTTGTAACTTTGAAACTCTCTGCTTGTAAGGAAAATGGAGATTCCAAATAAATGTTATATTGATTCACAAATACAATATGTCTACTTTAGGTTAGCATCAGAAAGTTGACATGTTTTTACTTTTTGAAGAAATCAGAAGGCTTCAAAGCATAGCAGCAATTTTCTAAATTTTCACGAAAATTTCAAAATCTGAATTTTTCATGGACCAGTTAAGTTGAATTTTTCATGGACCAGTTAAGTTTGAAGTGGATTTGAGGGGCCTTTCTGTGAGAAATACCCCATAAATGACCCCATTATAGAAACTAAACCCCTCACAGTATTCTAAATGACAATCAAAAAGTGTGTTAATCCTTTAGGTGTTTCGCAAGAATGGCAGCAAACTGGAGGAGAAAAATCAAAATCTGCATTTTTTACACTAACATATTCTTGTAGCCCCATTTTTTTCATTTTTAAAAGGGGTAAAAGAAGAAAATACCCCCAAAATTTGTTGCCCAATTTCTCTCGAGTATGGAAATACCTCATATGTTGACATAAAGTGTTCTGTGGGCTCACAACATGGCTCAAGAGGGAAAGAGCAACTGTGGGACATGTTGACTTAGGAAGCCCCCATGGTGCCAAATAACCCCACATGGAATACTATTTTGAAAACTACACCCCTCAAGGAACATAACAAGGGGTGTAGTGAGCCTTAAAACCTCACAGGTGTTTGACAACTTTGCGTTGAAGTTGGACTTGGAAATGGAAGATTTGATTTTTAACACTAAAATGTTTACCCCTTTTTCACAAGAGGTAATAGGAGAAAATGGACCCCAAAATTATTTGAAGCCCAGTTTCTCCCGATTAACCCCTTAAGGACTCAGGGTTTTTTCCATTTTTGCACTTTCGTTTTTTCCTCCTTACCTTTTAAAAATCATAACCCTTTCAATTTTCCACCTAAAAATCCATATTATGGCTTATTTTTTGCGTCGCCAATTCTACTTTGCAGTGACATTAGTTATTTTACCCAAAAATGCACGGCGAAACAAAAAAAATAAAATAATTGTGCGACAAAATCGAAGAAAAAACGCAATTGTGTAACTTTTGGGGGCTTCCGTTTCTACGCAGTGCATATTTTGGAAAAAATTACACCTTATCATTATTCTGTAGGTCCATACGGTTAAAATGATACCCTACTTATATAGGTTGGATTTTGTCGCACTTCTGGAAAAAAATCATAACTAAATGCAGGAAAATTTATACGTTTAAAAATGTCATCTTCTGACCCCTATAACTTTTTTATTTTTCCACGTACAGGGCGCTATGAGGACTCATTTTTTGCTCTGTGATCTGAAGTTTTTATCGGTATGATTTTTGTTTTGATCACTTTTTATTCATTTTTTAATGGTATAAAATGTGACCAAAATACGCTTTTTTGGACTTTGGAATGTTTTTGCGCGTACGCCATTGACCGTGCGGTTTAATTAATGATATATATTTATAGTTCGGACATTTACACACGCGGCGATACCACATATGTTTATTTTTATTATTTTTTACACTGTTTTATTTTTTTTTATGGGAAAAGGGGGGTGATTCAAACTTTTATTAGGGAAGGGGTTAAATGACCTTTATTAACACTTTAAAAAAAAAAATTTTTTTGCAGTGTTATAGGTCCCATAGGGACCTATAACACAGCACACACTGATCTTTTACACAGATCACAGGCGTGTATTAACACGCCTGTGATCAGTGTTATCGGCGCTTGACTGCTCCTGCCTGGATCTCAGGCACGGAGCAGTCATTCGCCGATCGGACACCGAGTAGGCAGGTAAGGGCCCTCCCGGTGTCCGGTCAGCTGTTTGGGACGCCGCGATTTCACCGAGCAGCCGGGTCACTTTCACTTTAGAAGCGGCAGTCAGCTTTGACCGCCGCTTCTAAAGGGTTAATACCGCACATCGCCGCGATCGGCGATGTTTGGTATTAGCCGTGGGTCCCGGCCGTTGATGAGCGCCGGGACCGACGCGATATGATGTGGGATCGCGGCGCGATCCCACTTCATATCGCGGGAGCCGGCGCAGGACGTAAATATACATCCTGTGTCGTTAAGGGGTTAAGAAAACACGCCATATGTGGACTTTAAGGGCTTTGCTGGCTCACTACAATGCTCAGAAGAGAAGGAGCTAAATTTGGCTTTTTGAAAGAGAATTTTGCTGATATGCATTTTGGGGACATGTTGCATTTAGAAAGTCCCAAGGGTGCAAGAACAGCAAAAAAAACAAACTACATGGCATACTATTTTGGAAACTACACCGTAACAAGGAGTATAGTGAGCCTTAACACGTAACAGGTGTTTGACAACTTTGCGTTGAAGTTGGACGTGAAAATAGAAAATTTGATTTTTAACACTAAAATAATGGTGTTACCCCAATTTTTTCTTTTTCACAAGGGGGTAATAGGAGAAAATGGACCCCAAAATTTGAAGCCCAATTTATCCCAATTAAGAAAATGCCCCATATGTGGACTTTAAGTGCCCTGCTGGCGCACTACAGGTCTCAGAACAGAAGGAGCACCATTGGACTTTTGGAGAGACAATTTTGCTGAAATTGAAGTTGGGGGCCATGTGCATTTTCCAACCTTCCGTGATGCCGGAACAGCAGAAACCTCCCCTCACATGTGACATCATTTTGGAAACTACACCCCTCCAGGAACGTAACAAGGGTTACATTGAGTACTTAGACCTCACAGATTTTTTTGAACAGTGGGCAGTAAAAGTGAAAAATTTGATTTTAACACTAAAATTATGGTGTTACTCCAAATTTTTTTTATTTTCACATGGTGTAATAGGAGAAAATGGACCCCAAAATTTGAAGCCCAATTTCTCCCAATTAAGAAAAAGCCCCATATGTGGATGTTAAGTGCACTGCTGGCGCACTACAGGTCTCAGAACAGAAGGAGCGCCATTGGACTTTTGGAGAGAGAATTTTGCTGAAACTGAAGTCGGGGGCCATGTGCATTTTCAAACCTCCCATGATGCCAGAACAGAAGAAACCCCCACATGTGACACCATTTTGGAAACTAGACCCCTCCAGGAATATAACAAGGCGTAACAGTGAGCACTTACACCTCACAGGTTTCTTGAACAGTGGGGCATAAAAGTGAAAAATTTGATTTTTAATACTTAATTTGCAGGTATTAACCAATTTTTTTTTAGTTTCACAAGTAGTAAGAGAGAAAAAAAACTCTACAAATGTCTCCAGAATAAGGATATACCCCATACATGGCAGTAAAGCACCATGCTAGTGCAAAACAGGGCTTAGGAGTGAGACAGCACTGATGAGATTTGAGGCCTAAAGTGGTGCTTTGCACTGCATTGGTTGAGGTTCTGACATAATATCTAAAAAAAAAACAAAAAAAAAACGGCAAGTGACCACAATTTTGAAACTAAACCCCTCAAGGAAGGTAACAAGGGGTACAGTGAGTACTTACACCTCCCAGGTTTTTTTGAACAGTGGGCCTTAAATTGAAAAATTTGATTTTTTTTTACACTTAAATGCTGGGGTACCCAATTTTAAACATTTTCACAAGGGGTAATTGGAGAAGTTAGGTTACAAATTTTAGAGGGCTTTTTTTGTTGACTATGGAAACACATCCACATATGGGGTAACGATGAAGGGTAGCTTTTGAAAATTGCAATTTTCAACCTATACTCTGCTTCATCTTTCTGGGAACAACTTACATGTGACTCCAAATTGTTGCCTGGAAATACGACAGAGCTCATGACCGAGGACGATTTGAGGCCGATGTTTCTTACGGACCTAACAGTTACATACATTCAGAGGAAAATACAAGAAAGGAACACTCACATGTGAGCCTATTACAAACAGTACACTCCGTAGGGAAGGTGTATAGGGGTGAAGTGGAGATTTGGAACAGACGGGAGTTCCCTAAATGTATCTTCCAGGAATGGATGAAGTGTACTATGGGGCGGGAGGGGGGGGGGGGGGAGGAAAATTGCAATTTTAATACTGATATGCCAATTCCCAGAATGATGACCCAGAGTATAGCCAAAAGTAAAAATGATGCCTGCCCCAAACCCTACACTCTGAATCATCATTCTGGGAATGTGAAGTGTGTGGCCGTCCCTAACCTGTTACCTCAAATGCGGTGGGGAAAGAGCGCTGCGCATGTGAGGCAACTGCAAACCCCCAATGCTGTTGACTCTGTGTCCCATGACCCATGTTTTTTGGGGAAAAAAAGATATTTTCAGGGGTATTGGGAAATAATTTTTTTTTTTGGGGGGGGGGGGGGTTGGTATTAAAATTTGGAAGACAATGTACTCTGGACTGGTACATTGCAGTATAATTCTGGGGAATTAAAATTAGGGAAAAGGATTAAAAATGTTGTGCTCCATGGAAGTGTGATACTCCCTGAAGCAGTTTTTAGTGCAGATGCACGAATGATCGGGGCAAGTTTCACACTGAGCGGTGTCCACTCTACATTTTTTCTGTGATCGTCCCTTCTTTCCAGTGTGGGGAACCTCACCTGGAAAGTGTTGGCCGGGGGCCCACAGTTCCAGAGGTGCTCTGACCCGCTCCTTGGCGGCCACCAAAGATGAGGGCCTTTAGAACTTCCTCTTGAAACTGCAGGAATGTCCCTGTGTGGCCAGCATACTGGGACAGTACAAAATACTTATACATGGCAACCTGTACCAAGTAGACTGTAATTTTTTTGTACCATGTCCGTGTTTTGCGCATGGCATCATATGGCTTGAGGACTTGATCAGAAAGATCAACTCCCCCCATATACCAATTGTATTCCAGAATACAGTCGGGCTTGAGGACGGGTCCCGCGGTACCTTGCACAGGGAAAGGGTTGCTGCCATTCCCATGAATTGGGGTGAGCATAAGGACATCTCTCTTGTCCTTATACCTGATCAACAACAGGTTTTCATGGGAAAAGGTACGGGACTCACCCCGGGGGATAGGAGCATGTAGGGGATGGGGCGCAAGGCCCCTTTGATTCTTCCGGCTGTCCCACAAGCAAGCATGGATCTGGCAGCGAGGGATGTGAAAAGAGGGATACTAGTATAAAAGTTATCCACGTAAAGGTGGTAACCTTTATCTAGCAATGGGTGCAAAAGGCCCCAAACGATTTTCCCACTAACACCTAGAGTGGGGGGACATACTGGGGGTTCAATACGGGAATCTCGTCGCTCATACACCATAAACTTGCAAGTGTACCCTGAGGTACTCTCACAAAGTTTATACATCTTCACGCCATACCATGCTCGCTTGGTTGGGATGTAGTGCTGGAAGCTGAGTTTCCCCATAAAGCTTATTAGAGACTCCTCAATATCGACCTCCTGCTCAGGGACATAGGCCTCCCAAAAATTGGGCGCATTATCAGCATCATTCAAAAATTTCCAAATGGGGGACGTGCCATGGCCATACTGTAGAGCAGGGTCTGGTAGAGTACATCCCCACTCCAGTATTACCTGACACTGGGTTTTTTAACTAGACTTATATGCAGCACAAGGCCCCAGAAGGTCCTCATTTCGGCTGCATCAACTGGATACCACTCATTGGGTCTAGCTAAAAATTAGCCCGAGTTTGCATCAACGAACTGTTGGGCATACAGGTTCGTCTGGTCAACCATCAGATTGACAAAGTCATCACTGAAAAATAACCTGTAATAGTCCATTTCAGTGAACCCGACAATGTCAATCTTGATTCCTGAGTCACCAACAAACTCAGGAATCATGGGCTCATGGTCCACTGGCTGAGTCCAGACAAGTTCGCCGGTACGGGCACCAGTAAACTTGGCTGGGGGGCTTGACTAGTATGAGCGCCAGGGGGACTCATACTAGTATGGGGCACAGGGTCAGGAGCAGAGGAGGTTTGCAGCCTTGCATGGCGGCATCTCCGCCACCTTGGTGGCTCATCATCAGAACTAGATGATGAGGAGGACAAGGAAATAAGGACGGTGGGGTCTTCCTCGTCCTCTGTGGTGCTTTCAGTGTCGGAGGCAAGTATGGCATATGCCTTCTCCGCTGAAAACACCTTTCGGGCCATTTCCCTACTCTAATGCGGGGTGAAGTGTATGTATGTGGGGAGAACACTTTATTGGTGTGGTGCGAGACTTCCTACCCTAACCCATCCTGAACTACTTACTAACCCGCTCTAAGAACAAAAATATAATAATATAAAATAAAACTAAACAAAAAAAAAAAAAGACTTTTAGTGCAAAAAACAGCGTTTTCCTAATCAGTGATGAGCACACTGATTAGCGCTTGGTGGCTGAAGGGGTGCAGAAGTCAGTGGGGGGTCTGGCCACTCAGCCCAAAACAGTGGCTGGTGGCACGTACACAGACCCCCACACAAAAAAAACCTGAAAAATAAAATAAAAAAACAATTAAAACCCGAAAAAAGCACCCGCCTGAACCCAAAAAATACTGATCAGTGATAAATCACTGACAGCGGTGGGGCAGGCCGCACACAGAGGTACGGTCCATCCACACAGCACAGGCCTGCTACTGGTAGCACGGACCGCCTATAGGTGCAAAAAATAAACAGAAACGAAGCTTTAATCCCCGAATAAGCTCCTTCACCACAAAAAAAACGCGCATCAGTACTACAGGACTGATCAGCGGCGGGTGGGCTTTAGCTAACGGTGGTGGACTGCTCTTTTATAGCTAAGAGGGCCCGGCCACACGTCTGCGCCCCCCCCCCCAAAAAAAAAATGCTGGGGGCAGACCGCAGCGACCCTGTAGGGCTGGGGTCATGCAGCTAAAGGTGCTACGGACCAGCGGACACCTACAGATGGTACACTGTGAAAAGAAAAAAAAATATTTTCTTAACTCCTAACTGTCCCTACCTAGCCTAACCTGTCCCTGACTGCTTTCTGTGCCAAGTGGGCACTTTTTGACTATGAAGGGGGAGATGGGTCCTGCTCACCAGATCTCACAAGAATGGTGGTCAGAACGGAGCAACGTGCTTCTTCACCCATCTCCCCCCTCCCCATACTGCCGTGATTGGTGTGGTCAGTACAGCCGCCCAATCACAGCTGTACTGGGGGGTGGCAACACTGCCACCTCCCAGTACTGTACCGATCATCATCCTTATCCGGGTCATCGGGTCACACGTGAACCAGATGACCCGAAAACGCTGCAAATTGCAGGTTAGTATTTACCTCAGGATCCCCCTCGGCACTTTGCCGGGATGCCTGCTGAATGATTTTAGCAGGCATCCGGCTCCAATCCCGCCCCGAGAACGTCGGGAACCATAATTGCCAAAAATCGGCGTTCTGAATTGAACAGCGATTTGCGGCAATCGTCGATATGGGGGGGGGGGGGTCTCAGGACCCCCCTCGGCGATGTGCCAGGATGCTTGCTGAATGATTTCAGAAGGCATCCCAGTCCGGTCCCCGAACGGCTAGCAGTGAGGACCGAAATTCCCACGGGCATACCCATACGCCCTCAGTCCTTAAGGGGTTAATGACCAAATGCAGCTTCAAATGTGCAAAACTTTTGCAAAAGTTTGGTAGAGTAATTTACGCCTCCAAAGCCTATTTTCTGCAATCCACTTCCAATCTGCCTCCATTCCTCGTTGGGTAAAAAAAATCCACCTTCAAATGAGAGTCCCATTGAAGTCAGTGGGATTCTGTGGCGGAAATCTGCCTGAAGAATGAGCACCACCATTCTTCAGGTGGAAATTTGAAAGCGAAAATTCAGATCACAAACTCCGAAGTGCGAATTAGTAAGCAATTACTAGCCTAAGGGTCCATTCATACGGCAGAATCTCCTCTTGCGGATTTCCGCCTCAAATTAAAGCCCATAGACTTCTATAGGATTCTGCACTCCCATTCACACGTCTGAATTTCTGCTTGCGGCCTTTAATTTGAGGCGGAATTCCGCAAGCAGATATACTGCCGTGTGAATAGACCCTTAGTATACTTTACCCATCCTCTTTCCATTTTACCATAATACTTGCCCGTGATTTGCACCAATCACTAGCGCTCTCCGATTAGAAGAGAGTAAGAGCTGCTGCTCAAATGCTGCTGTTTAACCTGGTTTTCCTATTGAGTGTTTGCACACACACCTTACTTTTTCCGCTACTTTTATGAGCTCTCAGCTTTGTTTAGGTGTTTTCATGTGTTCTTGAAAGAACTCCCTCCTTCCATTGCTTCCTTTTCTCCATACTCCTTAGATTATTGGCTCTTTCACCTCGGCTTTAATTGTGCTTTGGTCTATGCACCGTGCCGTTTAATGCTTCTATTGTCCTTGATTTAGCTTGCCGCTGCTCCAAGCTCCAAATTGTCCTTCATGCAGAGTTGAGCTTGTAATAGTTGCTGAGTAAATGCTTTTGCTGGCATTCCCAGGCTTACTTACTCAGTCAGCCCGAGTCACCTTCAAAACATCAAGATTATATGTACGTACCCAACGATAAATAACCACCCGAGTCGGTCTGATGAAAATTGAATTTGTTGAAATATAGCCTACTATATTACAATCTACGCTGTTATTAAAAATTTTTATTGTACAAAACCAGTTTAAGCCGCGTAGCACTAAAAAAGAAATTAGATCGGGAGGACTTTGCAACGGAGATGGTGCGTAGTGGAATACAATGATATGCACATCACTGAAGGGCCGGGATCTTTTTCTGTATTTCTATGATAACTGGAATGCAAGGCTGTTGCTCTTATCCTGGGCTTCCTTTCATTAGAACGCAGACACTATTGCTTTCAGTGGTGTAGACAGGCATTTCTGAAGCCTTGTTTGTTTTGTGTTGGTGTTGCTCTTGGTGTCAGATTCATTCAGCACTTAATGCAGTGTGTGTGAAGAAGAGGAGACACTGGTTACCCAGTTACTAGTATGATGATGTGATTTATTGCAGACTACAGTACACGCTGGAGTGTGCAGCCGTCAATTGGAAGCTTACGGCCATTCTCAGTTCTAGTGTATTTGCCGGCTATCAAGCCATCTGAGACCTTCATTCCTTCCATTATGTAGAGAACTATTACAGCTCTATTTTCATGGTCGTATATATTTCAACCACTAGTTCTTTTACCACATTACTGCCCTCTTGCAAAGGCTATTTCAGAATGTCATTACGAGTCCAATAGTTCTCTTGCAACGAAAAAGTGTTGTTAAAGTGTAGTTTTTTGGATTTTTTTGTGCATCAACTTTTTTATTAAAATTTTTTTTATCAGGTGAAGTGTTTTAAATGAAGTGAATTCTATAACATCTGTGCAAAAGAGGTTTGCCCACAAAAGCCACACTTCTGCTGAAGTGGGAGTCCGACCGCTGGGACCCCCATGGATCGCAAGACAGGGGTTTTTCATGGTCCCCCTGGTTGAATGACGTAGTGTTCATACATGCATTTTGCGGCTCTATTTAGCTGGAGATAGCTGAGCACAGTCCCATTCCCGCTTTTTTATTCAGGGTGGAATACAGACCACGATTCCTATGATCAATGGACTTCCATATCCTGCAGGTAGGGAGTGAGCATCGTGCTGCCTAAAACAAAAGTAATTGGGGTGGTCCCTCTCTCTATAACCAAACAATTGGAGATATATCAATCAAGGCAGATGGGGTGAGGAGAAGACCTCCCCAATGGCTCCTGGTTCTGGTAGCATGAAAATGATGACATGTTCCCTTTAGAGAAATCAACACAAAAATTGCCCATAGATAGGGGAAGGGTACTACAAAATACCACAACTGATGTGCCCAAAGGGCACAATTACCCTTATTGTCCCCTATCCACTAAAACATAACTTTTATTGTTCGCTAACATTACATAGCGTGAATACAAAAAACTTTAAAATCCCAGCATCAGTGTTTATATAGAACCAATGAATATCACCTAGTGGAGGGAGAACTACACAAATGGCACCCCAAGAATATAGTCATCAGGCACCAAATGGATTTAAATATATGCACACCTTAAGAGATTACCACGCAAATAGGCACTAGTGCCTAATCACTAAGGGGGATATTTATCAAAACCTGTCCAGAGGAAAAGTTGCTGAGTTGCCCATAGCAACCATTCAGATCTTTTCTTTGATTTTTTATAGGCCTTTAAAAAATAAAAGAAGCGATCTGATTGGTTGCTATGGGCAACTCAGCAACTTTTCCTCTGGACAGGTTTTGATAAATCTCCCCATAAGTCCGCACCTCTAAAAATCTCAATGAGGTGTAATGAATTGACATTCAAATAGCACCATTGATTGACACATCTTTGGACACTAGTGTACATTAATAAGTACACATTTACGTTTAGCAACCTCTTTAAAGTAATTGTGCATATATTCAAATCTATTAGGTGCCTTATGACTATATTCTCATGGTGCCATTAGTGTGGTTCTATATATTCTATATAAACACTGATGCTGGGATTTTAAGCTTTTTTGTGTCCATGTTATGTAATTTTAGCGAACAATATAAGTTATGTTTTAGTGGATGGGGCACAATAAGGGTAACAGTGTCCTTTGGGTGCATCAGTTGTGGTATGTTCCCTTTAGAGGGTTCATATATGGGAGCACAAACATAGCTTTGTAACAGCCCCCCCTCCCTCCAATGTGTTGTATTTATAATACTAGTCTCTTCTAAGGTGGCAGAGAGCCTCTCCCAACATCCCCCCCCCCCCCATTATCACTGCCACCTTTGCACCCGGCATAGTCACAAATGTTTTTAAATATATGCCGACATAGAAATGGAGCTGTCTTATTGTCCCCTGATTTTCTATGTCAGAGAATCAAGTATTATAAAGAGAAGGATCCTTCATTCCCCTTGGAGATAGGAAGTGCCAGATGTCTCTGTTAGCCACGTATCCCTCCCCTCTCCATGGCACTGTTCTACCACCAGTAGCTTGGGAGCCACATATGATTCTCAGCTCCCTGACATATGGCTTCCCAGCTGTTGGCAGTTGTAGATAATAATGTTCACTAGTGGCACCAGGGAGGTCATAGCAATACTAGAACTTGTGTATACCAGGGTAACAGGCATATCAATTGCTTAGACCTTTAAAAGTATTATTTATGTGTTTTTTTTTGTTTGTTTTTTTGCTTTTAAAAGTTCATTGGAGCTCAGCATCATTTGATGCATTTTAAAGCAAACTAAGAAGGTTTGACTTCTTCTCTTTGATAAGAAACATGCATTATGGGCTGCTTTCACACTGCCATTATGACACGGCAGTGTGACAGGCGTCAGGGGAGCCGGGGAGAATAGTGGGAGAAAAATTAGAGCCGTCTTTTTCTCCCGATATTCCCGTAGAAAAAAAACGGGTCTCGGCGGCCCCCATAATAGTAAATGGGAGCTGCCGGGACCCGTTGTTGCCCGTTGCTCCCTATCACGAGAATAGACATTAAAGTCATGCAAAATGAATAAATAGAGACTTTAACGGCCGTTCTTGACGGGGAGAAACGTCAGTGTGAAAGGGGCCTTAAGCTGATCGTTCTGCTATAGTAGACAATGCTTCATGCCTTCAAATCTGGGAACCTTCCCCAAGGGACCATGGTTGACGATCCATTACATTGCCCTGTGTGAACTCATCATAGACCACCAAGGGTGTGTAAGTTCCATAGATCTTGCCTTACAATGTCAACTATGACAATCCTTAAAGGGGTTGTCTGGGGAGCAGAAAAGGCCCTACCTGTTGTGCACCCTGGCACTCCATTTCCGCATGCAGGCGAAAACCTATCCCTCACACAATGCTAATAGCTGCATGATATTGCCCAAACATAATGCAGCTGTAGCATGTAACATCATGCAGCTATTATACCATCCCACCACTGTAAGGTGACGGTATCAGGACAGACCCTACACTATAGTTATGCGTCTTCTGAGCAAATATTAAGCCTACAAATTCCTTATCACTTCCTGATGTATTTTCTTCCAGCTAATATTTTTGTATTTTTGGATCTACTGTTTAATCTATAACCCATGTGCCACCTGCTTGTGATCTTCAGAACTATATCTCCCCATACAGTCCCAAGTCTTTGACTATTAGATTTGTTTTTAACCCCAACCTACTATTCCATTACCTTCTCATCTGTTTGTTAAGGGATAATAGCCAATGACGTTGCGACCGGGGTGCGGCCCGCACCGGGTGACACCATCTTGATGGGGTGACACCAGGTACTAACAGCACCCCCCCCCCCCCCGTCCTCAGTTGCACTGTCTCCGTACTAGCAGCACCCCCCCCCCTCCTCACTTGCGCTGTCTCCGTACTAGCAGCATCCCCCCCCCACCGGTTCTCAGTGGTTGCTCCTCTGTACTAGCACCCATCAGCAAAGCCCCCCCCTCACCCCCGTCACCTGCACAGTGAACCAGCCTGCGCCCCCAAGTCTTTTGTTGCGCCGGCCCCACGTCCCTCCGCAGGGCCGTGCTGGAGGACGTAGCGTCACTCGCAGGGCGCCCGGAGAGAAGGAGCGCTACGCTGGATGGGTGAGTGTGTGTGTCTGTCTCTATCTCTGTCTGTGTGTTTCTCTTTCTGTGTGTGACTCTGTGTGTGTGTGACTCTGTGTGTGACTCTGTGTGTGTGTGTGACTGTGTGTGTAACTCTATGTGTGTGTGACTCTGTGTGTGTGACTCTGTGTGTGTGACTCTGTGTGACTCTCTGTGTGTGTGACTCTGTGTGTGTGTGTGTGTGTGTGTGTGTGACTGTGTGTTACTCTGTGTGTGTGTGACTCTGTGTGTGACTGTGTGTGACTGTGTATGACTCTGTGTGTGTGACTGTGTGTGACGCTGTCTGTGTGTGACTGTGTGTGACTCTGTGTGTGTGACTGTGTGTGACTCTCTGTCTGTGTGTGTGACTGTGCGTTACTCTTTGTGTGTGTGACTGTGTGTGACTGTGTGTGACTCTCTGTGTGTGTGACTGTGTGTGACTCTTTGTCTGTGTGTGTGTGTGACTGTGTGTGTGACTCTCTGTCTGTGTGTGTGTGTGTGACTGTGTGTGTGTGTGTGTGTGACTCTCTGTGTGTGACTGTGTGTGTGTGACTCTCTGTCTGTGTGTGTGACTGTGTGTGACTCTGTGTGTGTGTGTGTCTCTCTCTATCTGTGTGTGTGTGTGTGTGTTTTTATTTTTTGTGTGGGGGGAGGGGGGGGGTTTGTTTGAACCGGCGATCTAATGTGGGGAGACTTTGACCTATTGTGGGGAACATGCAAGGGAACCTGCGGCCTAATGGGGGGGAATCTGTGCTACCTAATGTGGGGAAACTATGCTATCTAATGTGGGGAAACTGCTACCTAATGTGCGAAAGCTGCTACATAATGTGGGGAAACTGCTACCTAATGTGGGGAATCTGTGCTACCTAATGTGTGGAAACTGCTACCTAATGTGTGGAATTTGTGCTACCTAATGTGGGGAATCTGTGCTATCTAATGTGGGGAATCTGTGCTACCTAATGTGGGGAATCTGTGCTACCTAATGTGTGGAATCTGTGCTACCTAATGTGGGGAATCTGTGCTATCTAATGTGGGGAATCTGTGCTACCTAATGTGTGGAATCTGTGCTACCTACCTAATGTGGGGGAACTGCTGCCTACCTAAGGTGGGGTAACTGCTGCCTACCTAATGCTCCCCCCGGCAGCATTAGGTAGGCAGGTAATTGTGGGGAAATTAGTACCTAATGTGGGGTAACTGGTACCAAATGTGGGGAATCTATGCTACCTAATGTGGGGAAACTGCTACCTACCTAATGTGGGGGAACTGCTGCCTACCTAAGGTGGGGGAACTGCTGCCTACCTAATGCTCCCCCCGGCAGTAGCACCCTCAGCATCCACTAGCAACACCCCCCCAGTACTAGCACCCCCATCATCCACTAGCAACTCCACCAGAGGGTACAGTATGTGGCAGATTTATATTCAGAGGGTACAGTATGTGTTGGTATTATATTCAGAATGTACAATGTGTGGTAATATTATATTCAGTGGGTATGGTGTATGGAAGGTTTATAATCAAAGAGTGCAGTGTATAGTAGTATTATATTTAGAGGATACAGTGTCTGGCAGGTTTATAATAATAATTGTTTTCATAGAGGATCAGAATGCGCTGACATAGTGAGGAGGCGTCTGGGCGTCACATTCTGCAGAGAGAAGATTTAGCTGGACCTGGCGGTATATACCATCTGAATTAGATAAGGGAAGACTATAGAGAAGACGTCACCTGTAGTCACTGATGCCATTGTACATTCTTCTCACTATGTCCCATCAGAGCTGTAGTCACTAGTGTTGCTCGCGAATATTCGCAATGCGAATTTTATTCGCGAATATCGCATATTCGCGAATTCGCAAATATTCGCGAATATAGCACTATATATTCGTAATTACAAATATATTGTTTTTTTTAGTTTTTTTCACAGTACACATCACATCCCTCTCTGCTTCCAGCTTGTGTGGTGTAAAGAAGGCTCTAATACTACTGTGTGAGACTGGCGTGCGAATTTTCGCTTATGCTAATTTTGGTATATGCTAATTTACGCATATGTTAATTTTCGCATATACGAATTTTCGCATATGCGAAAATATTACGAATATGCGAATTTAGCGAATATATGACGAATATTCGTCCATATTTTCGCAAAATATCGCAAATTTGAATATGGCCTATGCTGCTCAACACTAGTTATGATGAGTGAAACTACAACTCCCAGCATAACCTCACCACTGCTTAAAGGGGTACTCTACTGGAAAAAAAAAATCAATCAACTGGTGCTACAAAGTTAAACAGATTTATAAATTACTTCTATTTAAAAATCTTAATCCTTCCAGTACTTATTAGCTGCTGTATAAGTGATTCACAGGAAGTTCTTTTCTTTTTTAATTTATTTTCTGTCTGACCACAGTGCTCTGTGCTGACACCTCAGTCCATGTCAAGTACTGTCCATTGTAGGAACAAATCCCCAATCTATCCTGCTCTGGACAGTTCCTAACATGGACAGAGGTGTCAGCAAAGAGCACTGTGGTCAGACTGGAAAGAACTACACAACTTCCTGTGGAGCATACAACAGATTATAAGTACTGTAAGGATTAAGATTTTAAATAGAATTAATTTAAAAATCTGTTTAACTTTCTGGCACCAGTTGAGATAAAAGAAAATGTTTTCCAGTGGAGTACCCCTTTAAGTAATTCTGGGAGCTGTATATTTAAATGGTGAAAACTTCTTTAACACTTTCCCATTCTGTGGCAACTGGTATATTTGATTATTATACTGGAATTTCTCACAATGTGCTACAACAGTGGTGTCTGTCACAACAGGCTAAAAACTTACTGGGGGGGGGGGGGGGGTAGGTAATGGGTGACACAATTTTCTACCGCACCGGGTGACACCAACCCTAGCAGCGCCACTGATAATAGCTGCATGTTATAGAGCAGCGGTACTCAACTGGTGGAACGCGGTCCAGATCCGTACAGCGGCCGCCAGGCACCGCACCCGGAACTCTTGCCGGTCCTCTGAACCGGCCGGAGGAGGCATCCGCTGTCCCGACATTCATATGTATCGGTGTCTTTGCTCCCTGCCCGGCCAGCGCTTCCCCTATTATGATGGCGGTGTGATTAGCGCTGCCTGCATCATCTGCTCTGGACAGGCCTAACTAGAAGAGACCAGAGCTGTGGAGCAGCTCGGGACCTGCCACAGAAAAGCAGTGTATGACAGGTAAGTATGCAGGGCCGGGCCGTCAGCGGTGGGGGTGAGAGGGGAGATCAATGCTGCAGGGGCCTTGGGGGGTGGGGGGATAAATGATGCAGGGGTCTCGGGGTGGTGGTGTGGGATAGATGCTGCAGGGGTCTTGGGGGATAAATTCTGCAGGGTTCTTGGGGTGGGGGGAGATGAATGCTGCAGGGGTCTTGGGGTGGGGGGAGATGAATGCTGCAGGGGTCTTGGGGTGGGGGGGAGATGAATGCTGCAGGGGTCTTGGGGTGGGGGGAGATGAATGCTGCAGGGGTATTGGGGTGGGGGAGATGAATGCTGCAGGGGTCTTGGGGTGGGGGGGAGGTAGATGAATGCTTCAGGGGTATTGGGGTGGGGGCAGATGAATACTGCAGGGGTATTGGGGTGGGGAGCGATGAATGCTGCAGGGGTCTTGGGGTGGGGGGAGATGAATGCTGCAGGGGTTATTGGGTGTGAGGGAGTTGTAGATGAATGCTGCAGGGGTCTTTGTGTGGAGGGGGGAAGATGAATGATGCAGGAGTCTGGTCTTGGGGGGAATGAATGATGCAGGGGTCTGGTCTTGGGGGGAATGAATGATGCTGGGGTCTTGGGGGGAGATGAATGATGCAGGTAGGGAGTGTTAAGGCAGAAGGGGACAGAGGGGTCTGGGGGGACAGAAAAGTGTAAAGATAAATAATGCAGGGGTATTGGGGGGCAGAGGAGTCTGCAGGAGAATTAAGGGGGCCCATTCACATTGAGGACATTCCTCTGGAGGAAATCTGCTTGCAGCAGTCCAAATGTTTTAATGGTTTTCTGCTGCTCTGTGTAGACTGTAGCATCGCCACAGGGGAATTCCCCCAGCAGAATGGAAGTACACCCAAAGAACGAACATGTTAATTTTTTTTAGGTGGGCATCCACTCTGCTGGTGGAATTCCACCAGACTGCATTGTCATCTATAGAGATGGCGCACATCCGTGCAGTCCTATTGCCAATGGCTTCTGTGCCGCCTGCAGCAAGTGGACATTCTGCCAACTAAATGTCCACAGTATGGAGGAGTCCTTAGGGGTCTGCAGGAGGAGGGGGGAAATGGGTCTGGGGGTAGTACAGGGGTGGGATTCTGACAAACAGAGGAAACAGTGTCTGGCAGTATTATTATTAGGGGTCATGATGTCTGGCAGGTTTATAATGATTATTGTCTTAACAGGGTGTATGGAGGTATATCAGGGGCATGGTGTTTGACAGCATTATATTTTGGTACACAGCATGTAGTAGTATTATATTCAGGTGCGCAGTGTGTCAGTATTATACCAGGGGCGCAGTGTGTGTCAGTATTATACCAGGGGCACAGTGTGTGTCAGTATTATACCAGGGGCACAGTGTGTGGTGGTATTATACCAGGGGCGCAGTGTGTCAGTATTATTCCAGGGGTGCAGTGTGTCAGTATTATACCAGGGGCACAGTGTGTGGAAGTATTATACCAGGGGCGCAGTGTGTGGCAGTATTATACCAGGGGCGCAGTGTGGCAGTATTATACCAGGGGCGCAGTGTGGCAGTATTATACCAGGGGTGCAGTGTGACAGTATTATACCAGGGGCACAGTGTGTGGCAGTATTATACCAGGGGCACAGTGTGTGGCAGTATTATACCAGGGGTGCAGTGTGTGGCAGTATTATACCAGGGGCGCAGTGTGGCAGTATTATACCAGGGGCGCAGTGTGGCAGTATTATACCAGGGGCGCAGTGTGACAGTATTATACCAGGGGCGCAGTGTGTGGCAGTATTATACCAGGGGCACAGTGTGGCAGTATTATACCAGGGGTGCAGTGTGACAGTATTATACCAGGGGCACAGTGTGTGGCAGTATTATACCAGGGGCACAGTGTGTGGCAGTATTATACCAGGGGCGCAGTGTGTGGCAGTATTATACCAGGGGCGCAGTGTGTGGCAGTATTATACCAGGGGCACAGTGTGGCAGTATTATACCAGGGGTGCAGTGTGACAGTATTATACCAGGGGCGCAGTGTGTGGCAGTATTATACCAGGGGCACAGTGTGTGGCAGTATTATACCAGGGGCGCAGTGTGTGGCAGTATTATACCAGGGGCACAGTGTGTGGCAGTATTATACCAGGGGCGCAGTGTGTGGCAGTATTATACCAGGGGCACAGTGTGTGGCAGTATTATACCAGAGGCACAGTGTGTGACAGTATTATACCAGGGGCACATTGTGTGGCAGTATTATACCAGAGGCACAGTGTGTGACAGTATTATACCAGGGGCACAGTGTGTGGCAGCAGTATTATACCAGGGGCACAGTGTGTGACAGTATTATACCAGGGGCACAGTGCGTGGCAGTATTATACCAGGGGCACAGTGTGTGGCAGTATTATACCAGGGGCACAGTGTGTGGCAGTATTATACCAGGGGCACAGTGTGTGGCAGTTGGAGAACGATTATGACTTAACAAATAATGTTTTACAACAGGCAGCACCTATTTCTGGAATGGCACTACAGCCGTTAAGTGTGAACCAGGTCTTAGCGTTTAGTTTGGACCTTCACTGGATGGCAGACCTGGATAAGCGGACCCCTACTAAGAGTAGTTGAGTACCCCTGTTATAGAGAATCCCAACATCATCCTATAGAACATGGATAAGTTAGAAGATAAGGATATCTTGAGATGATGGATACCAATATATATTTTTGTGGAAATTCTGTGACCCCGCTGTTGCCAGAGCACACAATTTCCTACAACCCTCCTTTGCTTGCATGTGCTGTGAAGACTAACTAAGCCAGTACTTCTTGGCAGTATTATACCAGGGGTGCAGTGTGTGGCAGTATTATACCAGGGGCGCAGTGTGGCAGTATTATACCAGGGGCGCAGTGTGGCAGTATTATACCAGGGGCGCAGTGTGACAGTATTATACCAGGGGCGCAGTGTGTGGCAGTATTATACCAGGGGCACAGTGTGGCAGTATTATACCAGGGGTGCAGTGTGACAGTATTATACCAGGGGCACAGTGTGTGGCAGTATTATACCAGGGGCACAGTGTGTGGCAGTATTATACCAGGGGCGCAGTGTGTGGCAGTATTATACCAGGGGCGCAGTGTGTGGCAGTATTATACCAGGGGCACAGTGTGGCAGTATTATACCAGGGGTGCAGTGTGACAGTATTATACCAGGGGCGCAGTGTGTGGCAGTATTATACCAGGGGCACAGTGTGTGGCAGTATTATACCAGGGGCGCAGTGTGTGGCAGTATTATACCAGGGGCACAGTGTGTGGCAGTATTATACCAGAGGCACAGTGTGTGACAGTATTATACCAGGGGCACATTGTGTGGCAGTATTATACCAGAGGCACAGTGTGTGACAGTATTATACCAGGGGCACAGTGTGTGGCAGCAGTATTATACCAGGGGCACAGTGTGTGACAGTATTATACCAGGGGCACAGTGCGTGGCAGTATTATACCAGGGGCACAGTGTGTGGCAGTATTATACCAGGGGCACAGTGTGTGGCAGTATTATACCAGGGGCACAGTGTGTGGCAGTATTATACCAGGGGCACAGTGTGTGGCAGTTGGAGAACGATTATGACTTAACAAATAATGTTTTACAACAGGCAGCACCTATTTCTGGAATGGCACTACAGCCGTTAAGTGTGAACCAGGTCTTAGCGTTTAGCTCGGACCTTCACTGGATGGCAGACCTGGATAAGCGGACCCCTACTAAGAGTAGTTGAGTACCCCTGTTATAGAGAATCCCAACATCATCCTATAGAACATGGATAAGTTAGAAGATAAGGATATCTTGAGATGATGGATACCAATATATATTTTTGTGGAAATTCTGTGACCCCGCTGTTGCCAGAGCACACAATTTCCTACAACCCTCCTTTGCTTGCATGTGCTGTGAAGACTAACTAAGCCAGTACTTCTTGGACAGACCAAGAGATTGCAGTTGAATTTAACATCTGAGACCATCTAAGAGGATGATGTAAGATGATCATACCAGGAACAGGGAAAAGAAAAGAAGGCACGTGGGGAATTAGTGAGAATTCGGGTAGAAGAGCTGTCATGGTGCACATCTACAATCTTGTATAATGATCTGATTGCTTCTCAGCATAATATCAAAAACTAACAGGTTGTTAGTATACATTTTGATCAAAAAGTACAAGCCCACTCGCCACGTCAAGGCCACCTATCCAGAGTGGGTCCCTAACGTCCCTAGCATAAAATGGCGCAGCACCGGGCGGCGACCACCACCGCCGCAACGCCAATGCCCACAAGGGGGGAAACGACCCACTGGCAGAGCAGCCCCAACGTGGGGAATTAGTAAGTACAAATATCTCTGAAATAGTACATTTACAGAGGGTGAAATAAGAATTGAACACATCACTAGTTTTCTCACTAAATATAATTCCAAAGGTGCTATTGACATGACATTTTCACCAGATGTTGGTAACAACCCACGTAATCAACACAGACAAAGAAACCAAAACAAATAAGCTCAGAAATTATGTTATGTGTAATAATGTTAAATGGCAAAGGGAAAAATGAAGAAAGGGAGGTGCAAAAAGGCATGGAAAGCCAAGACTACAGCTGAAATCTATCAGAAATTTAAAAACAATCAAGCCCCTTATCTATGCAAATTCATATCAGCTGATTTAGTCCCAGCTGATGGCTACAAATAGGTCATGGCCAAGGTGGTACACAAGACACATCTCATAATGGGTAAAAGCAAAGAACTGTCTCCAGACCTTCATTACCTAATTGCTGTAAAATATAACAATGGCATTGGTTACAGGCGCATTACTAAGCTTCTGAATGTTCCAGTGAGCACTGTTGGGGCCATAATATGGAAGTGGAAAGACAAGCATTTTACCATAAGTTTGCCTTGACCAGGTGCTCCTCACAAGATTTCTGACAGAGGAGCGAGAAGAATTGTCCAAGAACACTTGTGGAAAATATTTAGTGAGAAAAACAGCGACATGTTTAATACTTATATTACCTGCTGTATATTGAAAATATGTCAAATTTCATATGATGCATTAGTTTAGACCTATACATTTATTTGTGAGAAAACCCCTTTAAACCAGAATTCACATCTGGACATGTATGTAGTACTCAAGATAAAAACAAAACAGCAGAGCTTCTCATGGGCAGTACGTTTTAGCAAGGTTGAATAACATGCATGTAAAAAACGGTGAGTGAAATAGTGTTCCACTTTTTGTAGTTGTGTATATGGACACAACTACCTCAACAGCGTTTTCTGCATTATTGCGGTGCAGCTGACCCGTACTCGAATCCAGGGGCCTCCTGGCTGAGAGGTGCAGTATTCAGATAGGTGTTCCACAACTGTGAAACAGGAAAAACAACGGTGTAATTCGGTGCCAAAAAGCTCAGACAAAAGGAAGATGCTGCGTAGGTCTTTTATTCCATAAGCTTTAGAACAGCCTTAAAACAAACACGTTTCGGGTCTGTGACCCTTTCTCAATGTACAGCAGGCTTTATAAAACAAGGCTGTGTAGATGTATCTTATATAGCCCAGAGGCGCAGTAATTAGTAGACCAGTGCCCAGGGGTGACGTCATTTGATTAGATTATAAAACATCCAGCTGATTGTGGAACATATATATATATATATATATATATATATATATATATATATATACAGATATAAATGCTTAAAATAAACATTGGTAAAGCAAAAAGCTCCGAGGTTTGAGCGAAACATATGTTGGGGTTGATACATTGACTGGTAAGACTTGCTTACTCTCTATAGACTCTGGGTTGATTTGTTTACATTGTCTCTTATGCTAGCTATCTATATGCACTATGCACCTTATATGAACAGTTTACACTATGTATTGTTGATATTACCTATTGGCTAAATCCCTGTAAAGAAGTCTATGTATTTTTACTATTCTCTACCTGTCATGTATTTCCAACTTTGATCGTATGTATGTGCCCTATTCTTTTCATATATTTTCAATTTTTTTATTAATTATATGTATCTAATAACATTTTGAATATTACTCTGGAAGTAGTGTCTAATTTTGGGGTAGATATTTTTGTTGTAACACTACACCTATGTGTGTTGGTCAGTGTGGCTAGATTCCCACCATTGTTTCTTTGGCGTAACAGTCTCCCAAAAAATGTAAAGAGGACCCCATATCATGTATCTGGGTTGTTCCTTGACACTCTTAAATAAATAGGTAGCCTGAGACTCAATAAAAGGGGCTTGATGATCGGTCCACTGAGGAATACATATGTGATTATATACTATAAATTGAATAGGATAAAATTGAATAAATAGGGATTATAAATGTTGGGTTCTTAAGATATACAGTCATAGCCATAAATGTTGGCACCCCTGAAATTTTTCAAGATATTGAAGTATTTCTCACAGAAAAGGATTGCAGTAACACATGTTTTGCTATACACATGTTTATTCAATTTGTGCGTATATTGTGGAAAAATGAGATTGTTTTAAGCATGTTATGCTCCTTTAAACTCACCTGGGGTAAGTAACATGTGTGGGAAATATAAAAATCACACCTAAAAGCAGAAATAAAGGAGATAAGTTCACTTAGTCTTTGCATTTTGTGTCTGTGTGAACCACATTAAGCATGGACAACAGTAAGAGGAGAAGAGAACTGTCTGAGGACTTGAGAACCAAAATTGTGGAAAAATATTAACAATCTCAAGGTTACAAGCCCATCTCCAAGGATCTAGATTTGCCTTTGTCCCCAGTGTGCAACATTATCAAGAGGTTTGCAACCCATGGCACTGTAGCTAAACTCCCTGGGCATGGACGGAAGAGAAAAATTGATGAAAGGTGTCAACGCAGGATAGTCCGGATGGTGGATAAGCAGCCCCAAACAAGTCCCAAAGATATTCAAGCTGTCCTGCAGGCTCAGGTAGCTTCAGTGACAGCGCGAATTATCTGTCGACATTTAAATGAAATGAAACACTATGGCAGGAGACCCAGGAGGACCCAACACTGACACAGACATATAAAAAAGCAAGACTACATTATGCCAAAATGAACTTGAGTAAGCCAAAATCCTTCTGGGAAAGTGTCTTGTGGACAGATGAGAACAATATAGAGCTTTTTGGTAAAGCACATCATTCTACTGTTTACCAAAAATGGAACGAGGACTACAAAGAAAAGAACACAGTACCTACAGTGAAATATGGTGGAGGTTCAATGTTATTTTGGGGTTGTTTTGCCGCCTCTGGCACTGGGTGCCTTGAATGTGTGCAAGACATCATGAAATCTGAGGATTACAAACAGATTTTGGGTCGCACTGTACAGCCCAGTGTCAGAAAGCTGGGTTTGCGTCCGAGATCTTGGGTCTTCCACAATGACCCAAAACATACATCAAAAAGTACCCAGAAATGGATGGCAACAAAGCACTAGAGAGTTCTGAAGTGGCCAGCAACGAGTCCAGATCTAAATCCCATTAAACACCTGTGGAGAGATCTTAAAATTGCTGTTGGGAAAAGGCACCTTCCAATAAGAGAGAACTGGAGCAGTTTGCAAAGGAAGAGTGGTCCAACATTCCATCTGAGAGGTGTAAGAAGCTTATTGATGGTTATAGGAAGCGACTGATTTCAGTACTTTTTTCCAAAGGGTGTGCAACCAAATATTAATTTAAGGGTGCCAATAATTTTGTTCAGCCCATTTTTGGTGTGACATTATGTCCAATTAGCTTTTTTTCCCTCCCTCTTTTGGTTTAGTTCCAATACACACAAAGGGAATAAACCTGTATATAGCAAAACATGTGTTACTGCAATTCTTTTCTGTGAGAAATACTTCCTTTTCTAGAAAATTTTCAGCGGTGCCAACATTTACGGCAATGACTGTATATAAGAATATTATCTACAAAACGTTATATGGATCAGAATGAATTTGTCCATATCAGTGGATTAAGGGTGTAGATCTGAGGATAAGTGGGAAGATTGTGGGAGGAGAAAAAAGGAAATGGGGGGGGGGGAGAGAACAAAAATAAGGAGGGTACTTGTGGAGGGGGGGAAGGGGGAGAATAGAAGGATGGGAAAAAATGAAAGAATTTAAAGTGGGGGGGGGACTTGGGTGGGAATGTATGGCATGTTTTTGTTAAAAGATTAGTAGATATTCTCGAGTCCTTCATTGAGGCCATGTGGCACTAAACTGTTCATTTTGAAAATCCAATAAGACTCTCTGCTTTTCAGTTTTTAAAATCGGTCTCCATCCTCACTGGGAATTTGTTCAATACCTGTAACCTGAAAATCTGCAAATTGATTATTATGATAGATCTCGGCATGTCTGGACACGATATGTTTCTCAAAGTTGTGTGTGACATTATATCTGTGTCTATTCATTCTGTTTCCCAGGGATTGTGTCGTTCGTCCGATATATTGTCATTTGCAGCTACACTCAATAAGATATATCACGTGAGTGGAGCTGCAATCAATGTTGTCTCTTATCTTAAAAATCTCCTGTGTTTGATTGCTTTGGAAAGTTTTGTTGCCATTTTTTATGTTTCTGCATAGTTTACTCGTCTTCAAATTACATCTATAACAACCCGGTGCAATTTTCTGGGATTTCTCCTGGCTTCCCGGATTTCATTCAATTTTCTTGAGACGGGTGGGGGCTATAAAGTTCTTAAGGGTTCTTGCTCTCCTGTAGGTGAAGCCTGGATTGATTGGTAGGATCTTCTTGAGTACTGGATCCTGTAATAAAATACACCAATGTTTTCTAAAAATCTGTTGGATCTTGTTGTGACCAGTAGTATAATCGGTGATTAAAATTAAATTGGTGATCTTCTGACAGTTCTTTCTGCTTTCATAGTGAATTATAATCTTGTCTTGTTTGGTGATTTGATAATTCTCTCCTGTATGCTGCCTGTACCATTTGCTTGGGGTACCCTTTTTCTTGGAGTCGTTTTTTTAAATAATTTTGCTTTGGTTGATAAAATCTATTGTTTTGGAACAGTTCCTACCTATCCTATGGAACAGACCATATGGAATGTTACATAGTTACATAGTTACATAGTTAGTATGGTTGAAAAAAGACATACGTCCATCAAGTCCAACCAGGGGATTGAAGGGAAGGATGTAAGGGGATAAGGGAAAGGGATGTAGTTTTATAATTCTGCATAAGCTTTAATGTTATTTTGTTCCATGAATGTATCTAACCCTGTTTTAAAGCTGTTAATTGTTCCTGCTGTGATCAGTTCCTGAGGTAGACCGTTCCATAAATTCACAGTCCTCACGGTAAAGAAGGCGTGCCGCCCCTTTAGACTAAACCTTTTCTTCTCCAGACGGAGGGAGTGCCCCCTCGTCCTTTGGGGGGGTTTAACCTGGAACAGTTTTTCTCCATATTTTTTGTATGGGCCATTAATATACTTATATACGTTTATCATATCCCCCCTTAAACGTCTCTTCTCAAGACTAAACAATTGTAACTCCTTTAATCGCTCCTCATAGCTAAGATGTTCCATGCCCCATATTAGTTTGGTCGCGCGTCTCTGCACCCTTTCCAACTCTGCAGTGTCCCTTTTATGAACAGGCGACCAAAACTGAACAGCATATTCCAGGTGAGGCCGTACCAATGCTTTATAAAGGGGGAGTATTATGTCCCTGTCCCTTGAGTCCATGCCTCTTTTGATACATGACAATATCCTGCTGGCTTTGGAAGCAGCAGCCTGACATTGCATGCTATTCTGTAGTCTGTGATCTACAAGTACACCCAGATCCTTCTCTACCAGTGACTCTGCCAGTTTAATCCCCCCTAAGACATACGACGCATGCAGGTTATTAGTACCCAGATGCATAACTTTACATTTATCCACATTGAACCTCATTTGCCAAGTGGATGCCCAGACACTTAGTCTATCCAAGTCATCTTGTAACTTATGCACATCCTCTATAGACTGTACCGTGCTACAAAGCTTGGTGTCATCTGCAAAGATAGAAACAGAGCTGTTAATACCATCCTCTATATCATTGATAAATAAATTAAACAGCAGCGGGCCCAGTACTGAACCTTGGGGTACACCACTAATAACCGGGGACCAATCAGAGTACGAATCATTTACCACCACTCTCTGGGTACGATCCATGAGCCAGTGTTCAATCCAGTTACAAACTAAAGTTTCCAAGCCCAAGGACCTTAACTTACCTGTCAGACGTCTGTGAGGGACAGTATCAAACGCTTTGGCAAAATCCAGAAACACTATATCCACAGCCATTCCTCTGTCAAGGCTTCTACTCACCTCTTCATAAAAGCAAATTAGATTGGTTTGACAACTTCTATCCTTAGTAAACCCATGCTGGCTATCACTTATAATACTATTATCCCCTATGTATTCCTGTATGTAATCCCTTATAAGTCCTTCAAACAATTTACCCACAATGCACGTTAGACTTACCGGTCTATAATTGCCTGGCGAAGACCTAGAGCCCTTCTTGAAGATTGGTACCACATTAGCCTTGCGCCAGTCCCTTGGCACAATACCAGACACCAGAGAATCTCTAAATATCATGAACAAGGGTACAGATATTACTGGACTTACCTCTCTAAGAACTCTTGGGTGTAGTCCATCCGGCCCTGGAGATTTGCTTACATTTACTTTACTTAACTTACCTTGTACCATCTCTACATTAAGCCAGTTCAGTACATTATATGATGTGTTACCAGCACTGACCTGGCCAATGTCAGCTCCTTCTTCCATAGTATATACAGAACTAAAGAACCCATTCAGTAGCTCCGCCTTCTCTTGATCGCCCGTGACAACCTCCCCATTATCATTATTAAGGGGTCCTACATGCTCTGTCCTTGGTTTTTTTGTATTTATATATCTAAAAAAATATTTAGGATTAGTTTTGCTTTCTTCGGCCACCTGTCTCTCATTTTGAATTTTTGCTGTTTTTATTACATTTTTACAGATTTTATTAAGCTCCTTGTACTGTTTAAATCTTATCGCTGACCCATCAGATTTGTATTTTTTGAAGGCTATTTTTTTGTTGTTTATTGCTCTTTTAACCTCATTTGTCAGCCATGTAGGATTTAGTTTTAATCGTTTATATTTGTTCCCCTTTGGTATATATTTAGCTGTATAGTTATTTAGAGTTGATTTAAAGATGTCCCATTTACCTTCTGTATCAGTATTTGAGAACACCTCCCCCCAGTCTATGTCCTGTAGTGCAGCCCTCAACCCAGGGAAGTTTGCCTTTTTAAAGTTATATGTTTTTGCTTTCCCCGTCTGTCTTTGTTTTCTACATTTTAAGTCAAAAGTAACTATATTGTGGTCGCTATTACCAAGGTTTTCCCGCACAGTTACATTACCAACCAGCTCTGCGTTGTTGGAAATGATCAGATCCAACAAGGCATCACTTCTTGTTGGGTCCTCCACAAACTGGCCCATAAAATTATCCTGCAATAAATTTAGGAATTTTCTCCCCTTTGTAGTTTTAGCCAACCCCGGACCCCAATCTATATCTGGATAGTTAAAATCTCCCATTATTACCACTGTACCTGCCCGGGCGGCCCTCTCTATTTGTTTATACAGCCGACCTTCTATCTCTTCAGTGATATTAGGGGGTCTGTAGATTACACCAAATATTATTTTTTCAGTATTTCCCTCCTTTTGTAATTCTACCCACAATGATTCCACATCCTCAGAATCATCACACACTATGGCATCGTTCACATTGACTTTCATACCACTTCTTACATACAGACAGACTCCACCACCTTTTCTGTTCATTCTATCCTTGCGAAACAATGTAAACCCCTGCAGATTGACAGCCCAGTCATGCGAGGAGTCCAGCCATGTCTCAGTGACCCCAACTATATCAATGTGTTCCTCCAGTATCAAGGCCTCAAGCTCCCCCATTTTATTTGCTAGGCTTCTGGCATTTGTGAACATACACTTTACATTTCCATTAAGTTTTACACATGTAGTCTCACTAATGGGATTTTCAGAGTTATTGGGGTTAATGTCATTTTTTGAGTTATAAGGGCTAATTGTACTATTTAAGTTATTGGGGCTAATGGGATTTTTTGAGTTATTGGGTCTAACGTTATTATTTAAGTTATTGGGGCTAATGGGATTTTTTGCGTTATTGCGTCTAACGTTGTTATTTAAGTTATTGGGGCTAACGGTATTTTTTGAGTTAATGGGGCTTATTGTAGTTATTGAGTTATTGGGGCTAATGGAATTTTTTGAATTATTGGGATTACAATTTTTCGGGCTACATTTATTTTTACAGCTGGTTTGTAACGCATGAATCTCCTTATCCACTGCTCTTAACCTCCCCCCACAGGACTCCTCTCCACCCGCCATTATGTCCTGACCCCTCTCTAACCTATCCATCCCACTGTCTGCTTTCTTTGCTTTATTATCCTCCCCCCACTCACCTAGTTTAAATACTCAGCCACCCCTTCCAGGATTCTCTCCCCCAGCACAGCAGACCCCCTTCCATTCAGGTGCAAATTATCCGTAGAATAGAGTTTGTACCCTAATGAAAAGTCAGCCCAGTGCTCTAAAAACCCAAACCCTTCCCCCTCACACCACGACTTAAGCCATGCATTTAACTCCCTAAGCTCCCGCTGTCTTTCCTGTGATGCGCATGTTCTCTTTCCATTTTCGAAGATGGCAACTTTTAAAATCTAAATGTAGTAGTTTTGATCCGATATGATTCTTATAGCTTCAGCAATGTACGTGGGTCTGTCTTGCACTACCACTCCACCCCCCTTATCTGCATTCCGAATTATGTTCTTTTTGTCGGAAAGGGTTTTTCTGTTTTTTTTTCTGTTGG
This sequence comes from Hyla sarda, assembly GCF_029499605.1. Lineage (NCBI taxonomy): Eukaryota > Metazoa > Chordata > Amphibia > Anura > Hylidae > Hyla > Hyla sarda. The sequence goes on from NC_079195.1 coordinate 205,219,357, forward strand.
AGTGATATATTATGATTATAGGTATAGTTAGCATTAATTGCAAAAAAAGTTTTGAGGAATTGTCCTCTATAATGTATGGGATAGAAAGTTGATTTGGGTCGGAGATCTGTGGTCAATGGTGGAGGATCAAGGAGAGGAATGCCATCTTGTTTCTTTGAAACCCTGGTTCGGTTTTCTTTGACCATTGTAAAATGTCTGTTCAGGGTAAATTTTCTAATGTACGTATTTAAGTCGACAAATACATTAAATTCATTCGTTTTTTCTGTGGGCCAGAATGAAAGGCCTTTACTTAGAATAGCTTGTTCATGTTCAGATAATGGATGAGTGGACAAATTAAATATTTTTTATGAAGTTTTTTGTTCTCATCCAAAACCTAAGAAGAACAAAAAACGTATTAAAAAATATTAAATGTATCCATATAAATATAATATATATCTATATCTATATCTATATCTATATCTATATATATATATATATATATATATATATATATATACTGATATTATGTTGTTTTTTTGGATTGCTTTAATAAAACAACCTCCTTTTTTCACCACAAGTGGTGAGCTATGTTATTTTCCTCTTTGGTTGTTAACCATTTGGGACCCTAACTGAGCACCCATGGTTTGAATAGAGAGTGCCGTATTTTCTATAAGCACGGGAGAAAGGGGGCGTGGTCCCGACAGTTTTGAAAAATCCCAATACATTTACTAAGGTTTCCACATAAAATGTTGTGGATTTGAGCTGGGAAAAACCCGACAGATTAGAACAGTTGTAAAGAAAAGCAAAACATAGGGAAAAGTGCAAAACATAGGGAAACATTAGTAAATACCTTGGGAAAATACCTGTCGGGAATCAAAACCCACAAACAAAACTACACTCCACTCTTAGTAAATAACCCTCATTATGTTTTTTGTTTTTCCAAACACAGAATGTGACATATTAGAATAATATCTTCTCATAAATAATATAGAATATAGAAAGTGGAAAATATATTCATTACTTTATATAACATGGTTTAGTTTGTGAATTCACAACACTACATTAGATATACGGCGTCCATGCATTTGTAAAATGACCTCATTTCTTGAGAGTTCACCGTTACTGAAGTTATTTCTTGCATTGGAAAAAGCTCGAACTGTTCAAAGTATTTTCCTGCATATCTTAATTAAGAACGAGTTAACCTCTAACACAGCCGACTGACAGAATGAAATCAATACATTAGGTATAAACAATGGTATATTGCTGCTTTTTATATAATGGTTTATTCATGTGGTATACATACAACACTTGTTTCAAATGCAAATGACTGCTTTTTTTGTTAGGTGATTTACCATTAATAGCCATTACCATATCAATGTAGTTCATATGGAATATGGTACGGCAGCAAAGGTGTCTTAAGGCCCTTTTTCATGGATTGACTATCAGGTAACTGAGCGTTCCTAGGAACCATAATGAGCCTATGTAAGAGGGCCAGCGATCAGCCAATGTACAAGCAAATGCTCATCGTCGGCTGATCACATCTTTTCTGCGGCCAATAAAATCATTATTATTGTCTGCATATCAATCTGTGTAAACATGGGATGTGCAGATGATAATGGACAATTTAAAGGACTGCATGATAAATCAAGCCTGGTAAAGGCTTAACCCCTTAACAACGCAGGACGTATATTTACGTCCTGCGCCGGCTCCTGCGATATGAAGCGGGATCGCGCCGCGATCCCGCATCATATCGCGTGGGTCCCGGCGCTAATCAACGGCCAGGACCCGCGGCTAATACCACACATCGACGATCGCGGCGATGTGCGGTATTAACCCTTTAGAAGCGGCGGTCAAAGCTGACCGCCGCTTCTAAAGTGAAACTGAAAGTATCCCGGCTGCTCAGTCGGGCTGTTCGGGACCGCCGCGGTGAAATCGCGGCGTCCCGAACAGCTGATCGGACACCGGGAGGGCTCTTACCTGCCTCCTCGGTGTCCGATCGACGAATGACTGCTCCGTGCCTGAGATCCAGGCAGGAGCAGTCAAGCGCCGATAATGCTGATCACAGGCGTGTTAATACATGGGACCTATAACACTGCAAAAAAAAAAGTAAAAAAAAAGTGTTAATAAAGGTCATTTAACCCCTTCCCTAATAAAAGTTTGAATCACCCCCCTTTTCCCATAAAAAAAATAAAACAGTGTAAAAAAAAATAAAAATAAACATATGTGGTATCGCCGCGTGCGTAAATGTCCGAACTATAAAAATATATAATTAATTAAGCCGTACGGTCAATGGCGTACGCGCAAAAAAATTCCAAAGTCCAAAAAAGCGTATTTTGGTAACTTTTTATAACATTAAAAAATGAATAAAAAGTGATCAAAAAGTCAGATCAAAACAAAAATCATACCGATAAAAACTTCAGATCATGGTGCAAAAAATGAGTCCTCATACCGCCCCGTACGTGGAAAAATAAAAAAGTTATAGGGGTCAGAAGATGACATTTTTAAACGTATAAATTTTCCTGCATGTAGTTATGATTTTTTCCAGAAGTGCGACAAAATCAAACCTATATAAGTAGGGTATCATTTTAACCGTATGGACCTACAGAATAATGATAAGGTGTAATTTTTACCGAAATATGCACTGCGTAGAAACGGAAGCCCCCAAAAAATGGCGTTTTTTTTTCGATTTTGTCGCACAATTATTTTTTTTTCCGTTTCGCCGTGCATTTTTGGGTAAAATGACTAATGTCACTGCAAAGTAGAATTGGCGACGCAAAAAATAAGCCATAATATGGATTTTTAGGTGGAAAATTGAAAGGGTTATGATTTTTAAAAGGTAAGGAGGAAAAAACGAAAGTGCAAAAACGGAAAAACCCTGAGTCCTTAAGGGGTTAAATGGACACTGTCATTAAAACTAATTTTTGCTATTGGATTCTTATGGTAAATAAAAAATATTTCTAAAGTACTTTGTTTAAAAAAAATATGTTTTCTATGATGTATTTGTAATAGAAATGGGATATTAGTCCTCAGCTCAATATCAAAAAGATTAAATAGTGGATGTCTGGTGTCAATAATAGAGAAAACAAAATTGGTATATAAATGGTATTTAATAGATATTAAATAGTGCGTTCCCGCAGGGCCCTATGGTAGCGCACAATTAGTTAAAAGGTAATAAATATAAAAATGCAACAAGTTGTTACACTACAGAGCGAATGATACTCTTAATAACAAATGTATCTATTAAGGCTACCAGCCGTATAATGATCCACTGGGTGATACTGTAACATACAGTGTTACACTGATCAGAATGGTAGTAAATTCGGTGTGCACAAAAATAAAAATAAAAACGTTCCTCCTGGAAAGGTAATAACTTAATATCAAAAAGAAATAAAAAATATACAAAATTTCCTGTAAATGGTAAAGGTGACAGTCCTATAGGTGGTGAAGTTGTATCCTGTAAAATAAATCCTACGATTGTCCTGAAACAATGTCCTGTGATAAAATCATATGCTGTAATGATTATGACATATAGATCAGTTTGTATAGTGGGTATTAAAGCTGGATCGCTGTTACCGGTTTCTCCACTCCACAACCAAATGGCCTGCAAATGAAAATGTGATCGCTGGCACAATTGGCACACCAATTGGCACACATGTGATCGCTGGCACACCACTGAGGAAGGGGCACTACTAATCTGCTTTGAACCCCGAAACGCGTTTGGTGACTGTGATTGAGCCTTACATATTGGTCTAGTTCACACTACAGCTGCGGTTATACAAGCACTGATCGGACAGTTCCTCTCTGGAGAGATTCTACTTATCATCCATCATCCACTTACTACATGGTCCTGTATTCAAATCCATCTGCTGAACCGGTGCAAAGCCCTCCATCATTGGAATAATACTTCTATCTGCATGCATCATTGATATTTAACGTCATCCAGTATCAACTAACCTCCCGCACAAGGTCAGCTGACCTGCCATCAGCTGACCTGCTACGTCAGACGCCAAGAGATAACTCGCCGGTGAGAGCGGCTGGACACTCTGCGATCAACACTCCACCCCGGCTAGAGTACACCTGACGCCAAGGGACGGCTGCATATCTTGTGACCGTCACGCCGCCCCGGCTAGAGCGCATCTGTCCATCGTCCATCTGTCCACCAGCGGTGCGGTGAGTGGCACAATTGTGCCAGCGATCAAATTTTCATTTGCAGGCCATTTGGTTGTGGAGTGGAGAAACCGGTAACAGCGATCCAGCCTTAATACCCACTATACAAACTGATCTATATGTCATAATCATTACAGCATATGATTTTATCATAGGACATTGTTTCAGGACAATCGTAGGATTTATTTTACAGGATACAACTTCACCACCTATGGGACTATCACCTTTACCATTTACAGGAAATTTTGTATATTTTTTTATTTATTTTTGATATTAAGTTATTACCTTTCCAGGAGGAACGTTTTTATTTTTATTTTTGTGCACACCGAATTTACTACCATTCTGATCAGTGTAACACTGTATGTTACAGTATCTCCCAGTGTATCATTATACGGCTGGTAGCCTTAATAGATACATTTGTTATTAAGAGTATCATTCGCTCTGTAGTGTAACAACTTGTTGCATTTTTATATTTATTACCTTTTAACTAATTGTGCGCTACCGTAGGGCCCTGCGGGAACGCACTATTTAATATCTATTAAATACCATTTATATACCAATTTTGTTTTCTCTATTATTGACACCAGACATCCACTATTTAATCTTTTTGATATTGAGCTGAGGACTAATATCCCATTTCTATTACTTTTCTATATCTCTCTGTGGGGGAGAGCTTTTAGTTAACCTCGCTCATTTTCTGTGGTTGAGCTACACATATCTGTATATCCATATGTTTTATTTGTGTTTAAAAATGCTGCCACTAGGTGTCTCCCTAGGTGTCAGTCCAGAGCACATTTCCCCCTATTTCTTGCACAGACTTTGGACTCCTGTTGGCCTGGCAGAAGTCCAAAATCAGGAAATATAGTCTGGAGTGCTGAGGGGCGGGTGTGCAGCCTTAGCCAATCATAGCTCATCTCTCACAGAACTGCTCTGGTCTGTGTGTAGCAGAGTGAGGGAGGAAGTTCTCCCCTGTATGGCTTCAGATGATGTTATGCCTGCTGGGTAACATCCCTTCCCAGTCTGTGAATCTGACTGAGACTGAGCAGAAAATACAGCACAATATCAAGGTAGAAAACTAACAAATAATAAAAATATAAAGGCAGGGGGTGGTTTATCATAATGGGGGCAGTGAACTGGGAGGATTCTAACATTTATCAAGATCATGAAAGGTACTCTTTAACAAATGAGTACCAGTTAACGAGATTGGATCTCAATATCTGCAGCCTATCGGCCAGCCTAAGAGGGTACTTAGTTGACACATAAACCATCCCAAAATTAAATAATGCACAACAAACAATATAGGGAAATGTATATTTTTTAAATATTCATTAAAATGATATTTAATGATATTCATTAAAAACATATATGCCATTAGACACATACTGTACTGTCGGATAGGAAGAAGACCCAAAAACACAGGGGCTCAGACCCAAAGAGCATAATGCAAGTAAATAAACAATGTGAGAGACAGACATTTAAGTACTAATAAACAATATCTATATATATAAAACTAAATGTGTGTATGTATGTATGTATGTATGTCAAATAGTAAACAATATTAACATGAAACTTGGCACACATGTTACTTATATGTCAACAACAAACATAGGATAGGTAATTTAACCCTTACTCACCCCCATTTGCCAGGGTCAGGGTTTTTGTTTAAAGTCCCATACAAGTCTATGGGAAATGTATGTTCCCACATAACGGCTGGATATATTTCAATACCTGGAACACATATTACGGGTCGGGATATGAGGACGGGATAGGAGGTCGGAATAGGAAGTCGGGATAGGAGGTCGAGATAGGAGGACGGGATATGAGGTCGGGATAGGAGGTTTGGATAGGAGGTCAAGATAGGAGGTCGGGATAGGAGGTCGAGATATGAGGATGGGATAGGAGGACGAGATATGAGGACGGGATATGAGGATGGGATAGGAGGACTGGATAGGAGGTCGAGATAGGAGGACGGGATAGTAGGACGGGATATGAGGTCGAGATAGGAGGACGGGATAGGAGGACGGGATAGGAGGTCAAGATAGGAGGTCGGGATAGTAGGCCGAGATTGGAGGATGGGATATGAGGTTGAGATAGGAGGTTGGGATAGCAGGTCAAGATAGGAGGTCGAGATAGGAGGACGGGAAAGGAGGATGGGATAGGAGGTCGAGATAGGAGGTCGAGATAGGAGGTCGAGATAGGAGGTCGAGATAGGTCAGAATAGGAGGACGGGATAGGAGGTCAGGATAGGAGGACGGGCTAGGAGGTCGAGATAGGAGGATGGGATAGGAGGACAGGATAGGAGGTCGGGATAGGAGGACAGGATAGGCGGTCGGGATAGGAGGACGAGATATGAGGACGGGATATGGGGTTGGGATATGACAACAATATATGAGGATGGGATATGAAGTCAAAAGCTTCCTCTGTTGATTTTCCTCCACAACAAGGATTAGGAAGGAAAACCCAGGCAACGCCAGGTACTCAGCTAGTTGTGCATAAAGAAAGAAGCCAACAATCAAGAGCAAAAGGACTGAACAGTTACACACATCACCTAAAACCCTGTGTGGAGCCAAAACCTTACCCACCAGACCCCAATGTATGTTTCGCTGCTTATCGCTTCGTCAGGGGGCGTCACACGTTTTGTCTTTCGGCAGTGCACATTTATATGTACGCTTAGTTGGTATTGTGGTTTATTTGGTGACTGACCCATAAACCATCTCATTTAGATCTGTAGTTATCGCACATTATAGCTATAGGCAAAACAATGGTTGGTGCTTAATGAACTTACCTGGCCCAGCTCTAGCTCTACCTCCAGCCCTCAATCAGGTGGCCGTCAGCATTCCTTGTCATTCTGGTGATGGTCCTGCATGTTGCAGGGCCATTCGTCATTGTGTGTCGTGGCCAGACTAGCCAATGAGTAGGTGCTGACACTGGGCCAAAAAGCTGCAGCGTTGGCGCTTGCAGACATTTAAACTGCTCTATGTCTCAGACGTAAGTTTTTACCCTACCCTAGCGTTCCTGTACCCTGTGTTTTCTGTGACCTCTGCTTGTGACCTAGAATAAAAAGAAAAAAAGTGCTCCCTGGTGTTACACCTTCAGCATAAGTAAGAAAGCAAGTGAGCCAAGGATCAACTCACCTATGTTGGTTGGGCAAATTCCGGCACAACACGTACATGCATTTAATCATTTGAGGCTGCTGCACACTCTTCCTACGAGTAAAATATTTAAACCCAGCTTCTATACTTCCTTGGATTACCTCATTGGCAGTGGCTATGATCCTCCGTGGTGGTTGATGTGGTATTGGCGTCTGTTTGTGACCTGACCATCTCTTTGCCTGCAGCCTTTGTATGCCACTGCTCTCTAGATTTGACCCTTGTCTGTCCTAACTTTGCCTCTGGTTTTGATTTTGTACTATTCTACCCTATTCTGGCTTGTCCCCTGGTAACCCCCTGTCATCTGATTTTGTACTTAATCTTTCCGTGGGTTGCTAACCTTGCCTGTCAGACTTCCCTGACATCCAGTACACTTAGCCCAGTTTAGGGACTGTGTAGGAAGAGACAGAGTTCAGGGCAAGAGCTCGTCTGTACTGACCCTACCACAAATTAAGCTGGATATGCACACAAGTTAGCTGTTGGCCAAACAGCTGCACGTTTGAGGTCCCCCCTGAGTGGCTTCATGATAGTCAGGAGACTGTGATGGCCACTCCAGAACCTCCATCTTTTTCTCATGTAACCACTGGAGGGACAACTGGGCATTGTGTTTAGTGTCATTGTCATGCTGGAAAATCCAAGAGCATCCCATACGCAGTTTTTATGCAGAGTAAAGCAAATTATCTTTCAGTATTTTCTGATAAAATGGCTGCATTCATCTTGCCATCAATTTTCACATGATTCTCCTTATCTTCAGAGCTCACACCACTCCAAACCATCAGTGACCACCTCCAAATTTCATAGTGGGGATGGGATTATTTTCACCTTTTTGAGTCCTCTCCAAACATAGTGCTTATAGTTATGACTATAAAGCTTTATTTGGCTTTGTGACTTTGTTACAGTGTGCCTGAAGCTGTAAGGCGTGTTAAGGTGTTGTCAAGCATAATGTACCTGGCTTCTTTCTGGCAACTCGACCATGCATCTCATTTTTGTATTGTCATATTATGCCCTTTGAAACAACCATTCCGTCTCTTTTCCTAGAGCTGTCTGTATTTTTCCTGAGGTTACTTGTGCGTTTTTCTTTGTCCCCAGAACAATGCTTCTGGCAGTTGTGGCTGAAATCTTTCTTGGTCTACCTGACCTTGGCTTGCTATCAAGAGGTCACTAAACTTTTAATTTTTCAATTAATAAGTGATTGAGCAGTACTGACTGGCCTTTTTTAAGGCTTTGGAAATGTTTTATATATATATATATATATATATATATATATATATATATGTTTTTTTTTATAAAGCTCCATTACCTTGCTATACTGGTCTTTTGACAGTTCTTTTCTGCTCTCCATGGCTTAGTAGCTAGCTTTCTCAGTGTATCCACATTACAGATAGCAAACTCATAGATTTTTATACACAGACACTAACTGCAATGTAAACAGCCACAGGTGTCAGAAGTTAACCTTGACTTGACCTTTTAAAGCGCCACTGACATGAGCTTTGGGGCATATAACCTAACCACAGTCTGTGTATGGTGTGTAGAATATGTCTCCAGCCTTACTTTTACCTTTTGTTATTCCAACTCTTATTATCCCAAAAAATGCTTTTATTTGCAGCCAAGGATAGACGTGGCCAGGAGTTTGCTATACCCCGCAGCTGCCACGCCTATCCCTCTGTACCCCAGCACTTGGACTGCTGTGTGAGTGACACAAAGGTCCCAGCGCATGCGCCCCTTATCTTTTTTACATGAGTGTTGACCGACATTTACATGAGTGTTGACCGACTCGCTTGCTCTCGCTGTCTGATGCCTCTGTGTGCATGAGCAATGCTAGAGGCAGAGAGTGAGCGCTCCCTGCCTCCAGTGAATGCAAAAGCACGCAGCGCGTCTCACGCACGGAGGAGAAGTAAGAGGATAAGTATTGGCACTGTTATATATATTTATATGTTATTTATATTACTATATATGTGCACCTTTTTAATATATATTTTAGAATAACAGTGCCTGTCCTCCTCTTCCTTCTCCATGCGGGAGACGCGCCGGGTGCTTCTGCATTCACTAGAGGCAGAGAGCGCTCACTCTCTGCCTCTAGCATTGCCTAGGCACACAGAGGCATCAGACAGCAAGAGCAAGTTCAAGCTGAGATATTAAAAGCTGGAATAACAAAGGTAAAAGTAAGGCTGGAGACACCATACAAAAACCTCATGAAATTTGCGCTTTATCCTGTGTATGTCACCTGTGAGTCTGTAACAAGGTCAACATTCCAGGGTATGTAAACTTTCCATCAGGGCCATTTGGGTGACTCCTGGTTTAATTATAATTTAAAAAGGGCAAAAAAACTATATGAAAATTCATGGCTTCATATGTTCCTTAAATAAAAGACTGTTTTGCGATGATCACTCATTCTTTCTATATCAGTGCCAAAATTTCACAATTTCTGCCAGGGTATGCAAACTTTTGAGCACAATTGTATGTTCAAACTGTATGTATTTGGGAGATTATGACTTCCATTTTGATGTAAATTGGGAAAATTTATAACAAATCTGCAGCACCCATATGTGAACATACCCAAACAGACAAATTGGAGATTGTTATTTTGGATGAAAAAAACAAACAAACTGGTTGGTTAATGCATGCAGTGAGAAGAGCTGAATATTGGTTCAGTCCAGTAAGGAAGATTAAATATAACAATGCACATTTCTCCGATTTGAGTCAGCATACACTTACCTACATAATGCATAGCGCGCAGAAGTTATAGTCTTTTTAAACAAATGTTTGAATAAAATATAGGCATGCAAATGTAGCATGTCTACTCCGAGCGAACAGTGGATTTTAATTACTTAGTGGTGGTGGAAAAATAAAATCCAAGTTCAGGGTGAGGGTCATTATGATGAAGATTAACTCTCGGTCTTGTTGGTCTTTGTCTGGAGCGTGTGTACAAATGATGATGAAGTCCCCAGTGAGCTCATTAGCAGGAGAGCAGGTAGAATATAATATGGTTGGATTAATGCATCTACTGAACCCAACAGGTTTCCAAAGACAAGGGAATAAATAGAATGTTCTCCTTATATATTACACCACTACATAATGTCTGTACAAAGACCCGGAATTAAAATACAAACTATCCATAAACAAGTCTCTTCAGGTCATATTTTGTGGTATATCATTTACTGAGTGTGCTTAGAATTAAAGGGAACCTAAACCCTCCCAAAAAGTAATGGTTTTGACTTTAAAATGAGATCAGATACCCCCAAAACAGTGGAAATTCTTTATTTTATAATTGGATGAGAGTTGAAACTGAGAGCCGGTTCACCTGCAACAAACCCAATACACGGGGTTATAGTGCAAGTTATTACAATGAGATATTTCCTACCCTATCTGAGTCTAGTTCCAGAGGGACCCATTGTATCAGCCTCCATTGCTGGTTTTTCACAATTGAGGCTGTACCCGGAATGCCAGAACTGCTGATTATACAACTGCAGGACACTACCCTAAGATGTACATTAACATGTGCATATTATGCTGCAGGTTTCCTGCTGGTAAGTCAATGATAAAATCTGCAGCAAAATACGCATACCTTAAAGTATGGGTGTAAAACACATAAGCACATAACTAAATAGGGCTAGTCATCAGGACTCCAGACATACCTTTTTTTTTTTTTTTTTTATTCCATAGTTAGTATGCAATTATATTCCCAGAGAGCGTTAACTAACAAGGCAAGAGCCCAAGTCAGTCAATCCCATGTCCTCTTTAATAAAGCCCACTTACATATGCCTAGCCTGTTTGACTGGCAGCCACTAAATAAAGATGGGCTGGACTTACCTGGGCTCATGCCATGCTGCGGAACACCCCCTGGGCACCTGAGGCTCATTTGCATAATAACAACAAGGCTAATATCTTGGCTTAGGAAAAGACTATAGAGATATGAATGGTCCTCCTGAGATATTGATGACTATCCCTAACTAGCCATGTGCTTATTTTCACCAATATTTCCCTGCGGACAGGTCTACTTTATGGAATAAAAAGACAGTACAGAAACAAAAAAGCAATTGGTCAACCAGCAAGTTTATTTTATGAATAGTTTTTTTTTTATATGGCAGTGGTGGGGATAAGTAAGGTAAGTAATTCTTTCTTTACATCAGTCTGAGTAGGGACCTGGGAGGGAACTGGGTAGATAAGTAACACTTATATTTTATTTTATAAAGTGGGGGTACACTTACCTCAAGTCTGGGCTTGATTATCACCAATAACTTGGTGTATATAAAATATATGCTTACATATATTTTATATTTTATATACACCCATTTATTGGTGATAATCAAGCCCAGACTTGAGGTAAGTACCCCCACTTTATACATTGTTCGCAGGTTGTATGGGATACACAACCTTTTCCACATTAGTACTCGTCTGGCAGTAATACTATTGTCCCTATTGTCGGGTTGCAGCTACCTATTTAGTTTTTGACTATATTTTATTTTAAACAGCCCTCTAGCAGCACAAATTAAAAAGTGTAAATCCCGGAATACCCCTTTAGGGTAGGGTTACACACAGCGCATACACAGTGTATTTCATGCTGTGCAAGATCCGCTGCGCAGCGGGAAATATGTTGCATATTCGCTTATCAGCACACAGGGCTACCCGGCAGCAGCCCTGTGTGTGCAGTGAGTTTTAGAGGCGGGGCAGCATGTCACATTTATGTCAGTACGCTAGCCCCGCCTTCAATCCGCCCTGCCCACACAAGGCTGCAGTGAGTAGCCCTGTGTGTGCTGATAGGAGAATTTGCAGTATTTCCTTCTGCGCAGCATGCGCTGGGTGCGACCCCACCCTTAATGTACAAAGAGGATTGTACACTGCTTTTTTAATAATAATCTTCTTAGAAATTAATCCTTTAGACAAGCAGCCATTTACATTCCTAATGAATGTCTAATATTTACCGTATATTGTCTTAGTCATACTTCTTAGTCATACGGATAAAGATTGGAAAAGCTAATGCAGCGCTCATTAAAGTGCATTCTGCTGCTTCACATTATAGGCGTCTCCACAGGTGGATGGAAATCGCACCTTCTAGCTCATTATTATCCGCTCCGAAACTTATTTCTACTCATTTTAGGAAAGGCTTGCTTTTAGGAGTCTAAGAAATTATAATTTTTTTTTCTTCTTTTTTTCTTTTCTGTAATTGTGAACCATTTAAGTTAGCCGAACAAAATATAAAAGTAAATCTAAAACATACAGTATGCCTCGGCAGTCATTAGCCCTCTAGATAGCAAACTGTAATGCAGGAATTACTGCATTACCCGCCTGAAAAACATTTAAACGCACATTAACTGCTGAGACAATAAAACAGCTCCATCCATTTCTAGTGGTTTCCCATTGACTTCCATGCTGTTTTCATCAGTGACTCCAGGAGATGCTTACTGTGAAAGCCTGAAAGGAGCGATCGGGAGTCAGTGTACAGTATTAGGACACCGCTCAATTACTGGCAAGCGCCTTATTCCTCTAAACTTAGGACTTCCTGTTTGTTTCATAGCAGCAAAATAATATCTCAATAGAAAGTAGTTTGTCAGACGAGCTTTCAAACCCAGAATCTCGAGACGCTGCGCCGCGCACTTATCATTTCAGAAGATAATAGTGAAATGAAGCAGCTGAATAATAAAGAAAGCGGAACATCTGCAGTCCTATGATGTACCAATAATATATACTAGCTATACAGCTTTTTAATAACTTTCATGCTGCGTTGCTAAAAGGTATCACAATTTGCAATAGATCCAATGGAGCGAATTAAGCACCTGCCTGAAAGTAGCTTCAATAGATTTTTTTTGGTTCCTGTTTTCTTTTTTTTAACTGATTAATATTCTCTTTGTAAAGGTAACTATACTCATAGGATGGATTTTTTTTACTCTAATCAAGACAGCCTTTAAAGAGGTACTCCGGTGGGAATTTTTTTTATTATTATCTTTTTTTTAATCAACTGGTTTCAGAAAGTTAAACAGATTTGTAAATGACTTCTATTAAAAAATCTTAATCCTGTACTCTCTTATTCCAGTGCTTATTGGCTGCTGTATGCTCCAGAGGAAGTTACGTTGTTGTTTTCTGTCTGGTGACAGTGCTCTCTGCTGACACCTCTGTCCGTGTCAGGAACTGTCCAGAGTTTAAGCTTATCCCTATAGCAAACCTCTCCTGCTCTGGACAGTTCCTGACATGGACAGAGGTGTCAGCAGAGAGCACTGTGGTCAGACTAAAAAGAACAACTCAACTTGCTCTGGAGCATACAGCAGCTGATAAGTACTGGAAGGTTTTATATTGAAGTAAATTACAAATCAGTATAACTTTCTGGAACCAGTTGATCAAAAAAAAATTTTTTTCCTCTGGAGTACCCCTTTAATCCCTTAACAACGCAGGATGTAAATGTACGTCCTGGTGAGGTGGTACTTAACGCACCAGGATGTGCATTTACGTCCTATACATAAACGCGAGCATCGGAGCGATGCTCAGGTCATGCTCGGCAGGTCCCGATAGCAGGAACCCATGATCGCACAGATGTCCGCCATTAACCCCTCAGATGCCGTGATCAATACAGATCACGGCATCTGCAGAAGTGCGGCACGTAAAGTGGACAATCGGATCGCCCGCAGCGCAGCCGCGGCGATCCAATCATCAGTAATTGTGGACGGAGGTCCCTCACCTGCCTCCGTCCGTCTACCGGCGTCTCCTGCTCTTGTCTGATATTGAGCAGACCTGAGCAGAAGATAGCTGATAACACTGATCAGTGCTATGCCCTATGCATAGCATTGAACAGTATTAGCAATCAAATGATTCCTATAAATAGTCCCCTATGGGGACTATTAAAGTGTAAAAATAAAAGTAAAAAAAAGTGAAAAATCCCCCCCCCAATAAAAATGTAAATTGTCCGTTTTTCCCCATTTTACCCCCAAAAAGTGTAAACATGTTTTTTATAATAAACATATTTGGTATTGCCGCGTGCGTAAATGTCCGAATTATTAAGATATAATGTTAATCATCCCATACAGTGAACGGCGTGAATGTAAAAAACAAAAATAAATCGAAAATTGCTGCTTTTTTTTATAACATTTTATTTTAAAAACTGATAAAAAATTTACAAAAAGTTTTATATATGCAAATGTGGTATCAAATGAGCCCTCATACCGCCGCTTATATGGAAAAATGACAAAGTTATAGGTCAGCAAAATAGAGGGATTTTAAATGCACTAATAAAAGAAAAGTTATAGAAAAGAAAAGAAAACATGTCTATTTTACCATAAAGTGTACAGCGTGAAAACGAAACCTTCCAAAATTTGCAAAATTGTGGTTTTCTTATCAATTTCCCCACACAAATAGTATTTTTTTTTGTTCCACCATACATGTTATGGTGATTTCATTACAAAGGACAACTGGTCTCACAAAAAACAAGCCCTCATACTAGTCTGTGGATGAAAATATTAAAGATTTATGATTTTTAGAAGGCAAGGAGGAAAAAACGAAAATGTAAAAATAGCCCTTAAAGGAGTACTCCAGCGCAAAATAACTTATCCCCTATCCAAACGATAGGGGATAAGTTATAGATTGCGGGGGGTCCGAGCGCTGGGGCCCCCAGGATATCCTGGATGGGGCCGTGGCAGTCTGCCGGAAGTGAAGTTTCGTCCCCAGCAGAAAGCCGTGGCAGACACTCCCCCTCCATGTATCTCTATGGGATTCATGGAGGGGGCGTGTCAGCCGCCGCGTCATGCGGGGACGGAACGCCCCCTTTCCTCTATATTGCCGCGGCCCCGTACCGAAGATCGCGGGGGGGCCCAGCGCTCGGACCCTCAGTTATTTTGCACTATAGATGTCCTTTAAGGGTTTAAAGGGGTATTCTGCATCTTAGTCACTGGTAGCTTATTCTTAGCATAGGACAGTAAAGACATTTTTCTACCATAAAAGGGCTATTCTCATCTGGACATTAATGGCATATCCACAGGGTATGTCATGAAAAGTGGATCACTGAGGGTCCCATCTCTGGGATCTGCACCTATGTCAAAACAAGGGTTGCCAGGTCATCTTCATCTTGGTCACGGCCACCAGAGCTGCACAGAAAGCTAAAAGCAATGAACAGTTTGTGTAACTCCCATTACCAGGGGGCCCTTGTAAGCTCAAGAATGAGGTGCCCAAAGTTCTTGTTGGAATGGAAAAGCAGTTGTGCATGCGTCATGCTGCTCCATTATTTTCTATGAGACTGTCAGAGATAGAAAAAATCTGTACCCTTCCTTCTCTGGCAATCACATAAACAGGTAGTCCTATAGACCCGTACATTCATAGGCTTACCCTCTATTCTGTGAATAGAGAATAAGTGTTGATAGTGGCACAACGCCAGCACTGCTTGTTTACTTGAATAAGGGTCTACTCAAACGGAAGAATTTCCACTTGCGGAACTCTGCTTCAAATTAAAGCCCATAGACTTCTATGGGATTCCGCACTCCCATTCACACTTCTGAATTTCCGCTTGTGGAAATTCAGAAGTGTGATTGGGAGTGCGGAATCCCATAGAAGTCTATGGGCTTTAATTTGAGGTGGAATTCCGCAAGTGGAAATTCTGCCATGTGAATAGACCCTTACTGCTTAACACAAGAGTCAGTGTGTGGATCTGTGCGCACGATCTGACAGGAGAGGAGACAGACTTTCTCTTTTTTTGTTACAGTAACTTGGCCCCCTAAAAATCTTTTTCTAAGGCCGCTTTCACACTATCAAAATACCTCCGTTATAAAAACCCTCAAAATCGGCCATTAAAAAATCCCATTATAGTCTACGGGATTTTTGCAATAGCCGTTTTAACCCATTATCGCCCGTTATTTTGTGACAGGTGAATGAACGGAAGAAATAGTGCATGCAAATCCCATAGACAAAAATGTACCAATTTCCAGGGTTTTTGTAATGGGCGTTTATAACAGAGGTATTTTTATAGTGTGAAAGCAGCCTAAGGCTGCATTCACACCACGTTTTTTACATACGGTATTACGGTTTTAGGTCTGGTCCAAAACCGCATACGGGTCAAAACTGAGCCGACCGGAGTCACCGTTTGACTCCGGTCGGCTCATTAAAGTAAATGAAGTCACAGGCTGATCCGGCTGGGGTACGGGAGCGCCCAGTTTGCGCCCGTATGTAAAAAACGTGGTGTGAATGCAGCCTAAGTCCATGCCTCTACTTGCAACTACAGTTCTGGAGACAGAAAGTGAACATACACAATTTTACTAATTTTCAGCTAATTTACAAGATAAACGATAAAACCGCCTGTTCAGAGAACGGTAAATGACTGGAGATAAGGTTTTTTTCTCTAGTATTTATAACATCCCATCCGCATAGATGAATGCCTTCTAACCTCAGAGTTGTTATTTAGTTTGAGATAACCATTGTATTGAAAAGCAACTGTACTGAAATGAACTTTGTGTTTCTGTAATTGTTTTGTGAAACAATTGATGTTGTGTATTCCACTTGAGAAGATTATTTCTTTGAAGAAAAATTGCATCCACTGTCTGGGAACAGATCCTTGTGGCCAGATTCTATAATTTCCTAAAAAAAAAAGTGAGTTTTCATGACAGATATTATTTCAGTATAAATTCAGCTCAGTGCCCGATTAACAGGTATCAAGCTACTTTCGTCTAGCTAACCATCAATGCGGTTGACCTGGTTTCTTTATACTTCATCTTTATGACAACATTATATTTTTTTTAGCTTGGCTTTTAACCCTCACTGTCTCACATAGTTATATACATTAAATTGGGCTTGTATAAGAAACAATGTATAGGAGACTCACACAAAAGAAAAGGATAGCGGAGCTCTCACCATTTCAAGTAGATGGCAGATCAATCCCACGCGTTCATCCACGGACTACAGTCAGTCCTTGCAGGGAGGCGGCAGGTGGATCCAGGCGGAGCTCAGACGTAGGCTCGACATGTGAGCTCCCTCTGGATCCACCTGCAGCCTCCCTGCTAGGACTGACTGTAGTTCATGGATGAACGCGTCCGATTGATCTGCCATCTACATGAAACGGTGAGCGCTCCGCTATTCTTTTCTTTTCTGTGAAGCTGCATTGAAAACTGTATGTTTTCAGCATGTAGCGCCACACCATCACCCATACCTGTCTACACCAGTACCGGAATCCACAAGCTATAATCTAGTGTTGGACTTATATGTAGTGGCGGTGCTAGCTATACCTGTACTTTTCTTCGAGATTAAATATTCAATCTATAGGAGAATTTTCAACATGATGACTATTTGGCCTCTATTTCATTGTGAACATTTATTGCCAAAACTTACTTTGGTGTGTACTTTAGTAAACTAGAGTAGTGCAGCTTTTTTGGGGAGCAGTCTTCTTTCAGAAACAACTAGGCACAAGAGGATTGGAAGGTGTTTATACTGTTAAAACTGTTAAAACAGAAAACGCATAGGTGTGGGTCTCACACTAAATCAAGTCCAGCAAAATCCACACTAAAAATTATCATGCAGAAAAAAGTGGGCACTCACCCTTAAAATGTAGCTTTTATTATTGCTTCATAGTAAAAAATGCTCTCCTGGCAAGGGAACAAGACTAACACCGGCGGCCGCTGGGGGTTTGCCTTGTTCCCTTTCCAGGAGAGTTTTTTTTTTTTTTTTTTACTATGAAGTAACAATAAAAGCTATGTTTAAAGGGTGAGTGCCCACTTTTTTCTACACAATATTCCTTTCTAAAACTACCTTGTAGAGGGATCAATGTTAAAGGGATATCCCAGGATTTTTGGTTCTTTGAATGTAAGACAGGGGCTGCAATGTTAGTCTAGTTACTAATATACTTCAATTACCTGTGTTTGGTGGCTGATATCAAATGTCTGTGTCTTTCTTTCTCTGGAACTTCATTTTACTGGAGTCTACAAAATGAGTGTTGTCTTGGACCTTTCCCAGCTTGCTATGTGGCCCGAGACAATTCATCACAAGTCTGGTGCTGAAAGGGGGCTTGGCTGCTCTGTATGTGAAGCCAGCCCCCTGAAGACATTACCAGCGCACATGTGCATGCATTCATCATCACACAGATCCACAGTGTCACGTCGGGCAGGGATAGAGTGCAGCCCTAAACTTACCCACACCCTCTGTCCCTACCTACTTGCGTACCTGTCCTAAATAACGGGTCCGCAACCACGAAGACGGTCCCTTCCTAAAACAAGTGAGGGACATTCAAAAGTCAAAACAATAAAATACAATAAAGTAGGCGTCGGTGAACAGCTGGAGGCACACAAAACTAACAGAAAATAAACTAAAACACACACAGAAAAGCGAGGTCAGACAGGACATGACAAACAATGCCGGTTACTCCGTGACAAGCTCTTTCACTGGCAACCAGGAAAAGAATGAACTGGACTAAATAATCAGCTCACAGGTGACTCAGCATGATTGCTACCACAGTCAGATCGGCTAAGGGGTAGAGAAGCAACCAGGCCAAACAAAAGCTCAGAAAAGGATAACCCTTCGGGTTCGTACACTTAGTTTGTGTGTCAAGTTGTGATGTGCTACAATGGGTGGGCACAACACCCAGAATTGTTGAATTTTAAAGCCCCTTCTTTATGGTCAATTTATATAGTATTTTAGCAGAGAGCATCAATGTGAGTCTTATAGGAGTGAATAGAGGAAATGGCTTCTTGTCCACATATAAGATTCTGTAAGATTCAGCTAATGTGAGTATGGTTACTTGGTACAATATGAATACAACAAGGAGAGAAAGCGTTTGATAGGATTTAAAATAAACAAACTTTATTAAATGGTGTTAAAAATCACATAGACATACGAACCCATAAACATGGGAAAAGAGACAAATCCCGGAAGAAGCCAACCCCTGGCGAAACGTTGGGTGCTGAGGGCCCATTGCCTTATATCCATTGTCCACTTGGTAATTTATTGTTCTTATTTTTGCTCTTCAATTTGTATGTATTGAGCTTGCTGCTAAGTTATTATACACTTGTACTTTCTTGTTAGACATAATGATAATGTCTGTTATTTACCTTATGTGAGCCCTCACTATGGTTCCAGTTCCTGGATTTGTCTCTTTTCCCATGTTTATGGGTTTGTATGTCTATGTGATTTTTAACACCATTTAATAAAGTTTGTTTATTTTAAATCCTATCAAACGCTTTCTCTCCTTGTTGTATTCATATCTTACCCTGCGTGGGATTTGTTACCTGCATATTAGGGGGCTATCCTTTTTTTGTTAATTACTTGGTACAATGCAGAACCAGAATGAATAAGATAGAAAAATAATTTATAAAGTTACCTGCCTTGCTATTTGCTATCACATATCCAAGGGTGGGATCTGGCTGTTTCTCCTGGTTCGGGCAAAACAGCCAGTTTGCTGAACACAGGAGAATACAATTATACATATATAATGAAGGTCATACAAAACCCGATAATTAAACCTACAGACTTCAAAAGTGAAGAAAAATAAGTAGGTGCCATAAAATATAACTTTTAATAAACTTGATTAAAATTCACCACAAAATAATATTAGGGTAAGTGTATATAAGGTGATCCAGTCACCAAAAACAAAGGGAGGGGACACACAGATGCAGCTCCCCTATAGCATAAACAGGTCCAAATATCTGTACATTAAAATTACACAGATTAACCCCTTGCTGTAAACCCAACGCGTTTCTGTTCATTTAGAACTTCATCAGGGGTATTTAAAGGGCAAAGGAATTATACCACAAAAAATATTAAATACAAGGTGTCAGACGGATAGATAAGAAAAACCGCATACAGGCAGCAGCAGACCCAGTTATATATAAGATAGAAAGAACAAGCGCATTATACAATTATAATAATACCCCTGCAGGAAAGATAACCTGCTTTTGGACGATACCAGATACCCAGGGGATAGCAAATGAACTCTTCTCCTCACCATACCATTCACAGAGGTAGAAGGTCCATCTTAAACTAAAAATGAGGGCCGTTTGGTGCTGCTTGTTTATTTCAAAGCGGGGTGCGAAACGAACTCTGCAGTGGCAGAGCGCCCGTACAATGTCAGGGAGCGCACGCTATTGTATGGGCACTCTGCCACTGCAGAGTTCGTTTGGCACCCTTTAAGATGGACCTTCTACCTCTGTGAATGGTATGGTGAGGAGAAGAGTTCATTTGTTATCCCCTGGGTATCTGGTATCGTCCAAAAGCAGGTTATCTTTCCTGCAGGGGTTTTATTATAATTGTATAATGCGCTTGTTCTTTCTATCCTATATATAACTGGGCCTGCTGCTGCCTGTATGCAGTTTTTCTTATCTATCTGTCTGACACCTTGTGTTTAATATTTTTTGTGGTATAATACCTTTGCCCTTTAATTGCCCCTGATGAAGTTCTAAATGAACAGAAACGCATTGGGTTTACAGCAAGAGGTTAATCTGTGTCATTTTTGTGTACAGATATTTGGACCTGTTTATGCGATAGGGGAGCTGCATCTGTGTTTCCCCTCCCTTTGTTTTTGGTGATTGGATCACCTTATATACACTTACCCTAATATTATTTTGTGGTGAATTTTAATCAAGTTTATTAAAAGTTATATTTTATGGCACCTACTTATTTTTCTGAAGACAGGAAAAGCAATGCCCAGACCTAGTCTTGTGTTGTGAACGTGACTCCAACTTCTTTGTGCAGTGTATGTTGTTTGATATCGCCTTTCATCTAAGTGCCTATACCACCCAGGGGCGGGCTTGACTGGCCGGTCCGATCGGACGTAGTCCGAGGGCCTGGCCTGGTACAGGGCCTGCCACTGCTACTGGGGATACAGGACACTTTTCCCGGATCCCCAGCAGACAGCGTTGCCTTCTCCTGTATGTGCAGTACACGCACATACAGGAGAAGGCGTCTCATCCGTGTGAGTCACATCTGCTACCTACACAAAGGAGACATGACCTCTGCCCCCACACAACTCTGCTGACTCTAACTCTGCTGTCTACACCTACTAGGGGGGACTCTAACTCTGCTGTTTACACCTACTGGGGGGTAACTCTAACTCTGCTGTCTACACTTACTGGGGGGGGGGGGACTCTAACTCTGCTGTCTACACCTACTGGGGGGGACTCTATATCTGCGGCCTACACCTTCTGGGGGGAACTTTAACTATGCTGTCTACACCTACTGAGGGGGACTCTAACTCTGCTGCCTACACCTATTGGGGGAGGGGGGAAAACTCTGCCGCCTGCACCTACTGGGGGGACTCCAACTCTGCTGCCTACACCTACTGTCTGGGGACCATGCTGCCTACACCTACTGTCGGAGAACCCTGCTGCCTACACCCACTGTGGGGGAACTCTGTTGCCTACACCCATTGTGGGGGAACTCTGCTGCCTACAGCCACTATGGGGGAACTCTGCTGTCTACATCTACTATGGGGGAACTCTGCTGCCTACACCTAATGTGAGGGAACTCTGCTGCCTACACCTAATGTGAGGGACTATCTACTATGTTCCTGCCTAGCTAATATGGGGACAAACTACTAAACTAATAGGAGGACTACCTACTAACTACATAGGTTTTTTTTTCATAGTGCCCCTCCCGAGACTAGGCTCTGGATCCGCCACTGGGTGGAGGAGGTGCTGGCTACCTACTTGACTAACTCCCTGACTACCTAACTTTGTACCTGGATGCCTTACTACTCACCTACATACCTGGCTATCTAACTACCTACCTACCTGGCTGCCTTACTACCTACCAACATATCTTGATCTACCTACCTAGTTAACTATTTACCTGGCTACCTACCTACCTGCCCTTTTACTGTGCAGGACACCAAGGAGGGCTTTATAACAGTTAGGTGCTTATAGATGGAAAGATTGTGTAGGGGGGGGAAGGGGGCTCTGGAAAAATGCAGAATCTAACATGTTTGTCCTGCAGATGTTAAAAGATGGACTTGGCGGTCTGATCAAGATGGAGAAGAAAAGGAAACAGGACGCCACCAATCAGAAAATACCTAATTGTGAGTCCCTTGATGTAAATGTAATCACTTATATGGTATACAGATCCTGTGTACAGCTGCTATCTACTGCCATATGGTGTTGTACATAATCACTTATATTGTATACAGATCCTGTATAGTATACTGGTCTGTGTATAGTGGTTTTATTCAGTACAGTATAGCGTTATTATCCAATTATTGTGTGGTGGTATATATTTACTCTTTGTATACTGGTATTATTGGTCATGGAAAATTATTTTATCTACCTTAAAGTGTTTCCTCTATATGAAATTTTGTTTATTTTGTGTGTAGGGCTGGTGGAGGGATTTGGGTAGAATAGGGGCAGATGTGTGACCAGCAGCAGAGCATCACAGGGGGCCCTTACTTTTTTAGTCCGGGGGCCCTGAGTGTTGTCAGTCCACCCCTGATACCACCTATTCAGAAAGCTGTCTCTTCCTCCTCCTGGTCACTGCTTGCTTAACCAGTATGGCTGATGCTCGCAGGTTGCTGGAACCCTTGGGAAAGGAATCTTCAGCCGTATTTGCTAAGACCTGCTAAGACCTTTTAGATAGTTGTTGGGGTATAATAGCAAACTTTACCTCTCCTGGAGCTGATGGGGGTTGCCAAATAGATAAAATCAAGTGCCACAGCCTAACAGCCTCTTTAGTCAACCTCCCCTCCTAGCTATTCTTTGACTGACATACAGCCCTGGGAGGATATGGGGATCTATACAAGAAATGAGAGCAAAGCTCCTCATGGTGTAATATATTTCATGAGATCATAAGAAAACAGAGTGAAAGAAAACCCTTATGAGTGGCCGCTCACTAGTTGGTATTGTGTAAGAAAGACACAGCAACTTATAGAGCGTATTTGTAGTATAGTCTGGACCAGACGGTATAGACCAGTGGTCGGCAAGCCGCGGCTCGCGAGCCACATGCGGCTCTTTACACACTTTAATGCGGCTCTTCTGTGTGTTGGGCGCCCGCTCCCCTCCCTCCTCTCGGGCGGCCACCCCAAAAGTCAGGACTCTGCAGCTAGCCTCTGTCAGTGCTCGCCCTGTGTGCAGCCCCGGCGGCCGGCTCCACACAGCTCCAGTCGGGTCATGTGGTATGGGGGGGTCTTTCTGTGTAGCGCGGCGGCGGCGAGGCAGCATCCTCTCTCTGTCTGCCGCCCTCAGAAAAAGACTGTGCCTCCCAAATCAGCAGCGTGTCATCTGGTAGGTGTAGCAATGGCCTGGCCTGCCTGTCTCTGGGGACTCAATTTCTGTGACAGAAAAAGGAAGGGTTGGGGGGGAATGGAGGGGGGGAGGGGATGAATATGAACAATATACCTCTGGAACTTGGAAATGAGAGATGTGGGCAGGGCCAGGGAGAGACAAATGAAAGGGGTGACTGATGGCCATCATGGAGGGGGGGGGGGGTGATTATGAATTATGTACTCATATGAGAAATGTGAACTGTGAACAGGGCAAAAAGAAAGGGGTGACTGATGGCCATCAAGGGCGGGGGGGGGGGGGGTGATTATGAATTAAGTGTGCCTAACTATGAAAATGAGAGATGTGAGCAGGGCAGGGTAAAAAGAAAGGCGTGATGGCCATCATGGAGGGGGGGGGATGTGACATGAGGGGGGAGAAATGTGACATGAGGGGGTGAAATGTGACATGAGGGGCAGAAATGTGACACGAGGGGCAGAAATGTGACATGAGGGGGTGAAATGGGACATGAGGCGGGGAAATGTGACATGAGGGGGTGAAATGTGACACGAGGGGCAGAAATGTGACATGAGGGGAGAAATGTGACATTGTGGGATTGACATAAAAAGGGTTGATGTGAAAAGGGGGTGTGGACATAAAATTGCGGAATATCGTAATCTAGGAGCCAGCAAAATAAGTTAGTGGTTCTGAGGTCAATATATAACAGTACCAGTGAGGACTATTTGAGTGTGTTTTCAGATACTTTTATATGTACTTTTTTTAGTTGTATCTTGATTTTTATTTCATTTTATGTTGTCATTTTTTTACTTTTATTCAACTTGACTGCAGAGCCAGTGCAATGTGTGCATGCCTGTTTTATTACTTTTACTTCTTGCCTACTGTTTTGGGTGTATCCATCAAGGTTGAGAACCCTACTTAAAATATCCATGATGAGCCCCACTAATTTTATAATACTATTTACACACACATAAGATGCCATATATGCGTCATCCACAGATAAATACCAGTGCGTCATCCACAGATCCCAATTTTCTCTACATTGTAAGGCAAATTTTATGGAATTTAACGTTATCGATAAATAATATCGTTCTAAAGTTTTTGTTTTATTAGATGTGTTATTTGTATCCTCCCGACCTATGTGGATACTTGCATGCAGAATATTCTCTATAAAAACTTATTGAAACTAAAAACAGTGTACCATCCTATGTATTTTCGGTTTAAAAAATGTGGCTCCCAAAATAAATTTCACTCGTGGTTTTAGCGAGATTTGGCTCAGTTGAAAAAAAAGGTTGCCCACCACTGGTATAGACTGTACCAGTCTCCAAGCGCTGGCCTCAGATCCTTGATCCACTGGAACAAAGTGATGTAAGAAGTACTGTATATACTCGAGTATAAGCCGACCCGAGTATAAGCCGAGAGCCCTAATTTCAACCCAAAATCCCAGGAAAAGTTATTGACTCGAGTATAAGCCTAGGGTGGGAAATACATCATCCCCCCCAGTCATCATCCAGACCCCCGTCATTAACATCCTCATCATCATCACCGCCTGTCATCATCCAGACCCTCATCATCATCACCTGTCATCATCCCCTTGTCATCATCCCACACCCCCCCCCTTCATCATCCCCTTGTCATCATCCCCACCCCCCTTCATCATCATCCCACACACCCCCCTTCATCATCCCCACCCCCCTTCATCATCCCCTTGTCATCATCCCCACCCCCTTCATCATCCCCTTGTAATCATCCCACACCCCCCCTTCATCATCCCACACCCCCCCTTCATCATCCCACACACCCCCCTTCATCATCCCACACCCACCCTTCATCATCCCACACACCCCCCCCTTCATCATCCTCTTGTCATCATCCGCCCGCAGTGGTCTTCAACCTGCGGACCTCCAGAGGTTTCAAAACTACAACTCCCAGCAAGCCCGGGCAGCCATCGGCTGTCCGGGCTTGCTGGGAGTTGTAGTTTTGAAACCTCCGGAGGTCCGCAGGTTGAAGACCACTGTGGCCTTCGACATCATCCAGCCCCCTCTCGCCCCCCTTTAGTTCTGTACAGTACTCACCTCCGCTCGGCGCTGGTCCGGTCCTGCAGGACTGTCCGTTGAGGAAGTGGTCCGGTGGGATAGTGGTTCCGGGCTGCTATCTTCACTGGGGGCGCCTCTTCTCCGCGCTTCGGGCCCAGAATAGAGGCGTTGCCTGGACGATGACGCAGAAGTACGTTGGCAATGAACGTACCTCTGCATCGTTGTCAAGGCAACGTGACTATTCTGGGGCCGGGCCCGAAGCGCTTAGAAGAGGCCTCCCCGGTGAAGATAGCAGCCCGAAACCACTATCCCACCGGACCACCTCCTCTCCGGACAGTCCTGCGGCACCGGACCAGTGCCGAGCGGAGGTGAGTACTGTACAGAACTAAAGGGGGTGAGAGGGGGCTGGATGATGTCGAAGGCCGCAGTGGTCTTCAACCTGCGGACCTCCGGAGGTTTCAAAACTACAACTCCCAGCAAGCCCGGACAGCCGATGGCTGCCCGGGCTTGCTGGGAGTTGCAGTTTTGAAACCTCTGGAGGTCCGCAGGTTGAAGACCACTGCGGGTGGAGAGTTCACTCGAGTATAAGCCGAGGGGGGGTGTTTTCAGCACGAAAAATCGTGCTGAAAAACTCGGCTTATACTCGAGTATATACGGTATGATAGATATTTTTGCAATAGCATTGGTTAAGCTTGAGGTATTTTTATTCATATGAATATTTGTGTCACATACATAACAGATTTCTGGGAAAACACCCCTTCCTCAGATGTGTTATGGCACCAAAATGACATCATTATTAGCAGATCCAATCAATGTGGATCAACAACCCCAATGGTAAGAGTGATCTTGTTTAATAAAAAATACCAGAACTTGCTAATAAACATGCATGATGGGATGCTGAAACCAATGTACCAATTCCACTAATGTGCACTATTGAAGTCTAAAAAGAGATGAACACCTCAAATGTATAAATATATTCCAAAAGTGAACAAACACAGAAGGCGGCACTCACCATGAGATCCGGCTAGAGGAAGTGCGCAAGGCGCACAAAACAACTTGTTCCGGTAGCCCTGTCCTCCACCCCACTCCCCCGCCTGCTACCGGCGTCCTGTCACCGAGGTGTGAATAAAGATATGCTGCATGGTGAGTGCTGCCTTCTATGTTTCTTCACTTTTGGAACTTTTTGTCTTTATTGGTTGAGCACCTCCTCTACAGGATCATACTGTCAAATATATCCACTAGTGCATTGTTTGCGTCCATTTCCGTACATATTTTCATACGTGCCGGCTTCACCTCTTCCACACACACATTGTATAAATATATTGTTTGTTCTACAAATTGTATCCAATTGTCATATCCCATCTATTATTAATAAATGATATTTGCCAACTTACAATACCCAATCATTAGTTTTATACAAATGATACTATCACAATAAAGTATCTAATAAAAAGAAACAACACTGAACCAGAGTATCAGCATACATGGTGAAATATCTGGACCAATATATGAGTGCAGTACCAGGAGCGTAGATACAGCAATATTGTTATATATATATGTATATATATATATATATATATATATATATATATATATATATATGCATGGTATTATGAACAATGCAACATCCAATTTGTAATATATATGGATAGATTAATTGAAGCTATATCCCAAAA
The DNA here is from genome assembly GCF_029499605.1 of Hyla sarda. NCBI lineage: Eukaryota > Metazoa > Chordata > Amphibia > Anura > Hylidae > Hyla > Hyla sarda. The sequence continues at coordinate 205,246,521 of NC_079195.1, forward strand.
AAAATAAAAAAATATCTATATATATATATATATATATATATATACATGTTACATATGTTACATTCTGCATGTCTACATTCCATTTATCATTATTATATACAATTTATCAATAAATAGTTTAGTCCAAGATACAGTCAGAAACCTCATAAAGGCCTGTTGAGTGCCGAGTATTCAACCTGTAGATCCAATATGCTTGTTTATTATCTCCTCAATTATTAGAAAGAAGAATGTTCTCAAAATTAAACATAAAACCGATTCTTGTTGACTCTTCTTTGTAAATGCTGGACCGTTCTCCCCAAATGACAGGAGCATCCTATAAGATAAGTGACAAAAGATGACGCAAAGGTGACTTGATGGAAAAATTCAACTTGGTGGGTGGACTAATATAGTTATTAGTTTATTGCTAGGTTATTGCTCTATGCACTTTATTTGCACAACATTTGCAAGACTGTTGGTTATATCGGAAAGACCCCACTGGCCACTATTTCTTAGTGGGGGAGTCTACCATTTCCTCCTGCCATAGTCCATTAGGGGGCAAAAACATTCTTATATACGACTTGTGGAACTTTGAGTATGCGGTCCTTCAGAATTGGATCATGACGAACAATTGGGGGTAATTTATCATTAATGGTCTAGGCTAGATCATTTTTGTGATTTGTCTAAATGTGTTTTTTTTTGGCGATGCTGCTCCAAATTTATCATATTGTCGCAGTGACCATGATAAATTTTGCACAGATCTGCATCCAGATAATTTTCTACCCCGATTTCAGGTCATGTCTATTCTGCTTCTAAGGCTAGGATTCCACTTGTTTTTTTTTTCCTGCATTTTTTTCACAGAAAAAAATGCCAGAAAAAACGCCAGTGCAATTTCCTGCGTCTGACGTTTTTTTCTGGTGTTTTTTCTGGCATTTTTGCATTTGAGTGGAAATTGCATTTTTTGGCCCATTTGGCATTTTTTTCAAAATTTGTTAGGTACCAAAAAAAAAAAAGAATGATGCAGTAGGGATAGGAAAAAATTAATTTTACAAAATTTTAATTTTTTATAGCGAAATTTTAATTAATTTTTAATAAAGTGTGTGTGTTTCACTTTTTTCACTTTTTTTTTTAGGTAGTACTACTACTCCCAGTATGGAACAGACTGTTCCATGATGGGAGTAGTAGTACCTGCATCAATAGACATATCGCTCCAGGTGTCACTCCTGACACCCGATGCGATCGTCCATAATATAGCAGAGATGCGAAGTGACTCTATACAGCGCTTGCATCTCTGCACTATACTCCGGCCGCCAAGTGATGTGAATAGAAATTCACAACATTCATTCATTTTTTCTGCCCAGAGTGGGGGTTGGCTGGATGGTAGCAGCCAATCACTGCTCTCAGCGGGATCTATGAATGAGTGATGTTCTATTCATATCACTGGCCGGAGTATAGTGCAGAGATGTGTGCGCTGTAGAGAGCCGCTCCGCATCTCTGCAATAGATAGGACGATCGCATCGGGTGTCAGGAGTGATCCTCCTGTATATCCTCCTCCTCTTCTATGGTCCCCTGCACTGACGTATATATATACACCTATTCATATTTCCCGCAGAGAACTGTGATTGGCCAGATGGTTCCAGCCAATCTCAACTCTCTGTAGGAAATATGAATAGGTGTATATATATATATATATATATATATATACGTCAGTACAGGGGACCATAGAAGAGCGGCCGTCTGCATGCATAGATGCGGGTGGCCGCTCTTCTATGGTCCCCTGCTCTGACGTATATATACACCTATTCATATTTCCCACAGAGAGTTGTGATTGGCTGGAACCATCTGGCCAATCACAGTTCTCTGCGTGAAATATGAATAGGTGTATATATATGTCAGTGCAGGGGACCATAGAAGAGTGGCCGCCCGCATCTATACATTATACAGGAGGATCGCAACGGGTGTCAGAAGTCCAGGTACTACTCCCATCATGGAACAGTGTGTTCCATGCTGGGAGTAGTAGTACTAGCTAAAAAATAAAAAAAAAGTAAAAAACACACACACTGCATTTTTACTATTGTCGGTTACATTTTTAGTGCCCTGCCCGCACATATAAATTGATCCCTGTTTAAAAATTAATAAAAATTTTGTTAGAAAAAGATACACTTTGTTAAATACAATTTTTGCCATGCTGTGTCTTTTTTATAATTTTTTTTAATGGTATCCTACAAAATTTTGCTAAAGTGGTGGATTGCTAAAGTCAAAAAAAGAATAAAAACCACCTGCAAAAACGCCAAAGTTAAAAACCACATGGCGTTTTTCTTGGCGTTTCCCCCCCCCCCCCCCCAAAAAAAAACAAGTGGAATTCTAGCCTTACCATTCCTGATTTCTTTACATTTCCTTTGCCCGTTTTTATTTTTTATTTTTAAACTTTTTCTCTACCTTATTTTCTCGCTCTCTATCTCCCTTCTTTCACCTTGGCTGATGTTTTTTTTTTTGGCAAACAGACATGATTAGTATTTTTTTTTATTTTTTAGACCTGGTCAGGAGGTGGTCTAGATTTGCGTTTTTTTTTTTTTTTTTTTGCACCATTTGAGGAAAAATTTGCACAAAAATATAAAACACGCAGATATTAAATTTGTGACCACTACATCCGTCACTTTAAAAAAGGGTTTAGCAACAACAAAAGGTCAAAGTAATGGAATTTATTAACCCACAATTTGTGCAAAAATTAAAAAAATTCGCAAAAGTAGACCAAAAAAAAAAGCAATAGAACACAATGATAAATAATCCCCACTGTCCCAGGCTCATAACCAATAGTCCTAAGGAGAAAGGTTACCAGCACTGCAGCCACTCCTGCAATAGTAATCTGTCTAAATGCACCTGGGATGTACTTATATGCCCGCAACAAGGACTGAAGATGGTGCTACACATAGAAGTATATATCCACTGAACATGGAAAACATAACAGAAAGTAGCACAGAGCACTTACCCAGTCACTTCTAATTCCGGTCAAACTCTGAATCCTGTCGTCTTCGGATGTAGGCAGGAAGGTGGTTGATGGTAACGGGGGAGTTCAGACGCTGGCCACAGACTGTATCACGCCGCTTGGCACTTCGTCAGGCCGCACTCACGTCATCACACTTGCTCCACGTATTTAACCCCCTCTGAAAAAATGCATATGAGCATAAAGGTGCATTAACACAAATTAACTCATAATGTGCCTAACAAATAATGGTGAGTTAAAAACATATTAGAGCAAACGCCTGTGTGAACAGAGTCCTTGGGAAGGAAACATATTATAATAGTGCACCTAGTTCATTTTTATCCTTAAGCCCCATAGGGCCGGTGGCCTCCAACTGAGGATCCATCTTGATTCTTTTAAGAGCAAGGTTTGATGTTTATCCTTCCCATATTTAGTATAGTTGACTTGTTCCAGAGCCTCAAACTTTAAATCCCTTCTGGGCATTATTATGATGTTCTAACATATGATTAATAAATCTCACAGACCCCTTGCCAGTTTTAACGACCTCATATGTTCTTCCCTATATAATAATGGCCGCACGAACACAACATAGAGTAGACTACACATTTTGATCTACATGTCAAGGTTTGCTTAATATTAACTCTGTGACCTCCTAGATTTATTAAATTCTTTTTTATATTCATACCACAGAAAGAACACGATCCGCAGGCATGATTGCAAGCAAGGCTACCATCATTCAACCATGTTCTCTGCCAGGTATGTTCTTTTTTCTTTTCAGATAGTCCTTAATGGTCTTGTTGCGTCTGTAATTCACTATGGGTCTTGAAGCAGTGATATCAGCAATGTTGAGGTCATTTTGCAATTAAAACCAATTCGAAAAAATTGCTTTTTTTTTTCATTACTTGGTGTATTTTTTTAAAGGGAAATTTGCTCTCGAGGGTTGCAACTGATTATGCTTCTTTCTTTCCCTATTCTTAAATAGCAAATATTCCCTAGGAACAGTATCTATTTTCGCTCTAGCCTGAGCAAGTACTTCCCAGAGGTAACCCCTAGCAACCAAACGGTTAGCTAACACATCTGCCTGTTGAGAAAAAAACACTGGATGTGAATTGATCCGTTTTAGCCGTACTAGCTGGCTATATGGATGCTAGTCTTTGTCTTTCTGAGGTACGATTAATTTTAATGAAGAATAGCATTCCTAGTAGTATCTTTCCTAATACCTGAAGTCCCCAAAACACAGTTTTTAACCTCTGTTCTAATGTCTAAAAAAATCTAAAGAATTAACCCCAAACACTGAAGTGAACAGCATATTAGCCTTGTTGATGACATTAATATAAGTGACAAGACAACCCTGACCAGACAACCAAAATGTTATCCACATACCTTAACATAAGCTCAATATGGCAGAGAAAGGGATTTAAAGGCGAAAAAATATAGTCCTGTTCAAAAATGCCTAAAAAAATATTTGCAAACAAGCAGGCTACAGGGGATCCCATCGCGGTCCTCAGCAATTGCCTAAACCAGTCTTCGCCATACTGAAAACAATTGTTATTCAACACTAGTGAGGTGGCTTCTGTTATAAATTGTACAAACCTGGAAGACTTCTCCGTAGAGGACAAAAATGTCCTCAAAGCCTGTACACCCGCATCCTGAGGGATAAAGGCTTTCAACATCTATGGAAGCCAAATCGAAACCCTCTGACCATTGAAAATCTGGAGTGCTAAAATCAGGTCGCCGTAATCCTTAACAAAAGTGGGGATTTGTTTCAATAACGGGGAGATAAGCCAGTCAATGTAACTAGATAGTGCTTGGGTTTTTTGTGGAACAAAAAATAAAAATACACAAGGGGTAAAGGTCAGAGAAGGGTTAAACCATCAGTATACAGTAAGAGAAACATTAAAGCTTCCGATTATTTCACCACAGAATCGGAATCCTGCCATGATGAATCGTAACAAGGTGCTAGGAATGGATTCCACCCCGTCGAAGAGACAGACACAACGGGGAGGAAGGACAAAGAAATCCTCCCGTGAAAAAGCCTTACAAAAGAAAGTCGGTGTCTTGGAAGGAGGGACCGATGAGACTCTAGTAGTTAATCTAACCGATATTGTCTTACCCCCTGAATGTGACTCAGTACTAAACAAAGGCATTCATTTTGGTCTAAAAGAGGACTTTGATTTTCCCATGTTTGAGGAAAAACTGTTTAAAGCAGTTAGGAAGATAATTTTGAAAAAATACTTCACCATGATGCAAAAACAATAAACTAATAAAAAAAGATGTTTCACCATTGGAGAGAGGTGCAATGTTAAATAGGACCATTGGGTTTTTGGATAGCTAAAGGTCTAGATCCGGAGGATTATGCTTCTGTTAGAGAACTTATGGAGTTAAAGGATGAGGAAGAAGGAATAGAACAGCCTGTACAAAAAGGGGATTTAGAGAGTAATTTTTTAAAGGGAGGGAATCAATCCACCTTTATTCCACCCATGATCCCGGTTAGTTCTATTGATCTTTTTTTATCATGCCGTGTGTTAGGATATCAAAGTGCTCTATTACCCAAAAGTGGTGTTCAATATTTCCAAGAAGGAACAACAGGCGTTGGATTGGTTGGGTAACAACAAAGAAATTACAGTTTCAAAAGCGGATAAGGGGGGATCTGTAGTTGTTTGGTGGAAGAAAGATTATGAGGCAGAGATACATAGACAGTTGAGCAATCCTTCAGTTTATGAAAAATTGCCCAACGATCCTAAAAATAAAAATATGGATAAGGTACAGGGTTTTCTCAGAAGTTATGTAGTGGCAGCTATAGATTCCCAACCCACACGCTATCTAGTTACATTGACTGGCTTACCTCCCCATTATTAACTTTTGTTAAGGATTCCGGCGACCTGATTTTAGGACTCCGGATTTTCAATGGTCAGAGGGTTTTGGTTTGGCTTCCATAGATGATGAAAGCCTGTACACTTGCATCCCTCAGGATGCGGGTGTACATGCTTTGAGGATGTTTTTGTCCTCTACGGAGAAGTCTTCCAGGTTTGTACAATTTAACAGAAGCCACCTCACTAGTGTTGAATAACAATTGTTTTCAGAATGGCAGAGACTGGTTTAGGCAATTGCTGGGGACCGCAATGGGGTCCCCAGTATCCTGCTCATTTGCAAATATTTTTTTTAGGCGTTTTTGAACAGGACTATATTTTTATGCCTTTAAATCCCTTTCTCTGCCATATTGAACTGATGTAGAGGTATGTGGATGACATTTTGGTCATCTGGTCAGGGTCCCCGACTCAGTTTTCTGAGTTTGTCACTTATCTTAATGACATCAACAAGGCTAATATGCTGTTCACTTGGGGGTAATTCTTTAGGTTTTTTAGATGTTAGAATTTTTTCGAATTGGTTTATATTGCAAAATGACTCAGACATTGCTGATATCACTGCTTCAAGACCCATAGTGAATTACAGACTCAACAAGACCATTTGGGACTATCTGAAAAGAAAAGAAAAAGAACATACCCGGCAGAGAACATGGTTGAATTGCTTAACAATTAATATCAAGCAAACCTTGACATGTAGATCTAAATGTGTAGTCTACTGTATGTTGTGTTCATGCGGCCATTATTATATAGGGAAGACGATACGCCCTCTGTTTCACCGAATGCGTGAACATATGAGGTCTTTAAAAACTGGCAAGGGGTCTGCGTGATTTATTATTCATATGTTAGAACATCATAATAATGCCCAGAAGGATTTAAAGTGTGCGGCTCTGGAACAAGTCAACTATACTTAAATATGGGAAGGATAAACATCAAACCTTGCTCTTAAAAGAATCGAGATGAATCCTCAGGTTGGAGGCGACCGGCCCTATGGGGCTTAACAATAAAAATGAGCTAGGTGAACAATTATAATATGTTTCCTTCCCAAGGACTCTGTTCACACAGGCTTTTGCTGTAATATTTTTTTTTTTTTTTTTTTTTTTACTGATTTTATTGTAATGTAATGTACAACAGAATCAATAACAATGCAAGGCATGGGAATAGGAGAATATATTATCCTGACCGGCACATCAGGCGAGATGAACATGTGCAATATAAGAGGTAAATACACTACTCAAAAAAATAAAGGCAACACTAAGATAACACCTCCTAGATCTGAATGAATGAACTAATTGTATGAAATACTTTTGTATTTACATAGTTGAATGTGCAGACTAAAAAATCACACAAAAAATTATCAATGAAAATCAAATTTATCAACCCATGAAGGTCTGGATATGGAGTCACACTCAAAATCAAAGTGGAAAACCACACTACAGGCTGATCCAACTTTGATGTAATGTCCTTAAAACAAGTCAAAATGAGTCTCAGTAGTCTGTGTGGCCTCCACATGCCCGTACGACTTCCCTAAAATACCTGGGCATGCTCCAGATGAGGTGGCAGATGGTCTCCTGAGGGATGTCCTCCCAGACCTGGACTAAAGCATCTGCCAACTCCTGGACAGTCTGTGGTGCAACGTAGCATTGATGGATGGAGCGAGACATGATGTCCCAGATGTGCTCCATCGGATTCAGGTCTGGGGAATGGGCGGGCTAGTCCATAGCATCAATGCCTTCGTCTTGCAGGAACTGCTGACACACTCCAGCCACATGAGGTCTAGCATTGTCTTGCATTAGGAGGAACCTAGGTCCAACCGCACCAGCATATGGTCTCAAAAGGGGTCTGAGGATCTCATCTAGGTACCTAATTCCAGTCAGGCTATCTCTGGTAAGCACATGGAGGGCTGTGTGGCCTCCCAAAGAAATGCCACCCCACACCATTACTGACCAACTGCCAAACCGGTCATGCTGGAGGATGTTGCAGTCAGCAGAACATTCTCCATGGCATCTTCAGACTCTGTCACGTTTGTCACATGTGCTCAGTGTGAACTTTCATCTGTGAAGAGCACAGGTTACCAGTGGCGAATTTGCCAATCTTGGTGTTCTCTGGCAAATGCCAAACTTCCTGCGTGGTTTTGGACCCTCATACCACCCTCATGGAGTCTGTTCTGACCGTTTGAGTGGACACATGCACATTTGTGGCCTGCTGGAGGTCATTTTGCAGGGCTCTGGCAGTGCTCCTACTGTTCCTCCTTGTACAAAGGCAGAGGTAGCGGTCCTGCTGCTGTGTTGTTTCCCTCCTATGGCCTCCTCCACGTCTCCTGATGTACTGGCCTGTCTCCTGGTAGCGCCTCCATGCTCTGGACACTACGCTGACAAACACACCAAACCTTCTTGCCACAGCTCGCATTGATGTGCCATTCTGGATGAGCTTCACTACCTGAGCCACTTGTGTGTGTTTTAGACCCCGTCTCATGCTACCACTAGAGTGAAAGTACCGCCAGTATTCAAAAGTGACCAAAACATCAGCCAGGAAGCATAGAAACTGAGAAGTGGTCTGTGGTCACCACCTGCAGAACCACTCCTTTATTGGGAGTATCTTGCTAATTACCTATCATTTCCACCTGTTGTCTGCTCCTTTTGCACAGCAGCATGGGAAATTGATTGTCAATCAGTGTTGCTTCCTGAGTGGACAGTGTGATTTCAGAGAAGTGTGATTGACTTGGAGTTACATTGTGTTGTTTAAGTGTTCCCTTTATTTTTTGAGCAGTGTATATACATCACAATCGGAACAGTTTGAAACTCCAATACATGAAAAAACCAACCTCTTTTAACTTGAACAAGGACAAAAACACCAGACTAGACGTGATACACAAAGGAGTAGTATCAGACAGGAGAGAGCACAGAGGAATAGTATCAGACAGGATAGAGAGAGCACAGAGGAGTCCTATCAGACAGGAGAGATTACAGCTGAGTCCAGTCAGAAAGGAGAGAGCACAGAGGAGTGCTATCAGACAGGAGAGAGCACAGAGGAGTCCTATCAGACAGGAGAGAGCACAGAGGAGTCCTGTAAGACAGTTGAGAGCACAGAGGAGTGCTATAAGACAGGAGAGCACAGAGGAGTCCTATCAGACAGGAGAGAGCACAGAGGAGTTCTATCAGACAGGATAAAGCACAGAGAAGTACTATCAGACAGGAGAGCACAGAGGAGTCCTATCAGACAGGAGAGAGCACAGAGGAGTACTATCAGACAGGAGAGCACAGAGGAGTCCTATCAGACAGGAGAGAGTACAGAGGAGTCTTATCAGACAGAATAGAGCACAGGGGAGTGCTATCAGACAGGAGAGTGCACACAGGAGTACTATCAGATAGAAGAGAGCACAGATGAGTCATATTAGACAGGAGAGAGCGCAGAGGAGTCCTATCAGACAAGAGAGCACAGAGGAGTGCTATCAGACAGGAGAGCACAGAGGAGTCCTCTTAGGCAGGAGAGAGCACAGAGGAGTTCTATCAGACAGGATAAAGCACAGAGAAGTACTATCAGACAGGAGAGCACAGAGGAGTCCTATCAGACAGCAGAGAGCACAGAGGAGTACTATCAGACAGGAGAGTCAGAGGAGTACTATCAGACAGGAGAGAGAACAGAGGAGTCATAACAGACAGGAGAGAGCACAAAGGAGTCCTATCAGACAATAGAGCACAGAGGAGTGCTATCAGACAGGAGAGAGCACACAGGAGTACTATCAGATAGAAGAGAGCACAGAGGTGTCATATTAGACAGGAGAGAGCACAGAGGAGTCCTATCAGACAGGAGAGCACAGAGGAGTACTATCAGACAGGAGAACACAGAGGAGTACTATCAGACAGGAGAGCACAGAGGAGTACTATCAGACAGAAGAGAGCACAGATGAGTCTTATCAGACAGAAGAGAGCACAGAGGAGTTCTATCAGATAGGAGAGCACAGAGGAGTCCTATCAGACAGGAGAGAGCACAGAGGAGTTCTATCAGACAGGATAAAGCACAGAGAAGTAGTATTAGACAGGAGAGCACAGAGGAGTCCTATCAGACAGGAATGAGCACAGAGGAGTCCTATCAGACAGGAGAGAGTACAGAGGAGTCCTATCAGACAGAATAAAGCACTGGGGAGTGCTATAAGACAGGAGAGCACAGAGGAGTCCTATCAGACAGGAGAGAGCACAGAGGAGTTCTATCAGACAGGATAAAGCACAGAGAAGTACTATCAGACAGGAGAGCACAGAGGAGTCCTATCAGACAGGAGAGAGCACAGAGGAGTACTATCAGACAGGAGAGCACAGAGGAGTCCTATCAGACAGGAGAGAGTACAGAGGAGTCTTATCAGACAGAATAGAGCACAGGGGAGTGCTATCAGACAGGAGAGTGCACACAGGAGTACTATCAGATAGAAGAGAGCACAGATGAGTCATATTAGACAGGAGAGAGCGCAGAGGAGTCCTATCAGACAGGAGAGCACAGAGGAGTGCTATCAGACAGGAGAGCACAGAGGAGTCCTCTTAGGCAGGAGAGAGCACAGAGGAGTTCTATCAGACAGGATAAAGCACAGAGAAGTACTATCAGACAGGAGAGCACAGAGGAGTACTATCAGACAGGAGAGTCAGAGGAGTACTATCAGACAGGAGAGAGAACAGAGGAGTCATAACAGACAGGAGAGAGCACAAAGGAGTCCTATCAGACAATAGAGCACAGAGGTGTGCTATCAGACAGGAGAGAGCACACAGGAGTACTATCAGATAGAAGAGAGCACAGAGGTGTCATATTAGACAGGAGAGAGCACAGAGGAGTCCTATCAGACAGGAGAGCACAGAGGAGTACTATCAGACAGGAGAACACAGAGGAGTACTATCAGACAGGAGAGCACAGAGGAGTACTATCAGACAGAAGAGAGCACAGATGAGTCTTATCAGACAGAAGAGAGCACAGAGGAGTTCTATCAGATAGGAGAGCACAGAGGAGTCCTATCAGACAGGAGAGAGCACAGAGGAGATCTATCAGACAGGATAAAGCACAGAGAAGTAGTATTAGACAGGAGAGCACAGAGGAGTCCTATCAGACAGGAATGAGCACAGAGGAGTCCTATCAGACAGGAGAGAGTACAGAGGAGTCCTATCAGACAGAATTAAGCACTGGGGAGTGCTATCAGACAGGAGAGTGCACACAGGAGTACTATCAGATAGAAGAGAGCACAGATGAGTCATATTAGACAGGAGAGAGTACAGGGGAGTCCTTTCAGAAAGAGAGCACAGAGGAGTAGTATCAGACAGGAGAGCACAGAGGAGTGCTATCAGACAGGAGAGCACAGAGGAGTCCTCTTAGGCGGGAGAGAGCACAGAGGAGTTCTATCAGACAGGAGAGCACAGAGGAGTACTATCATACAGGAGAGCACAGAGGAGTACTATCAGACAGGAGAGCACAGAGGAGTACTATCAGACAGGAGAGCACAGAGGAGTACTATCAGACAGAAGAGAGCACAGAGGAGTCTTATCAGACAGGAGAGAGCACAAAGGAGTCCTATCAGACAGGATAGAGCACAGAGGAGTGCTATCAGAAAGAAGAGAGCACATAGGAGTTCTATCAAACAGGAGAGCACAGAGGAGTACTATCAGACAGGAGAGAGCACAGAGGAGTTCTATCAGACAGGAGAGCACAGAGGAGTACTATCAGACAGGAGAGAGAACAGAGGAGTCCTATCAGACAGGAGAGAGCACAAAGGAGTCCTATCAGACAGAATAGAGCACAGAGGAGTGCTATCAGACAGGAGAGAGCACACGGGAGTACTATCAGATAGAAGAGAGCACAGAGGAGTCATATTAGACAGGAGAGAGCACAGAGGAGTCCTATCAGACTGGAGAGCACAGAGGAGTACTATCAGACAGGAGAGCACAGAGGAGTACTATCAGACAGGAGAGAGCACAGAGGAGTACTGTCAGACAGGAGAGAGCACAGAGGAGTGATAGCAGACAGGTGAGAGCACATAACAGAAGAGTACTGTCAAACAGGAGAGAGCACAGAGGAGTACTGTCAAACAGGAGAGAGCACAGAGGAGTACTGTCAAACAGGAGAGAGCACAGAGGAGTCCTATCAGACAGGAGAGAGCACAGATGAGTACTGCCAAACTGGAGAGAGCACAGAGGAATGCTAGCAGACAGGTGAGAGCACAGAGGAGTACTATCAGACAGGAGAGAGCACAGAGGAGTGCTATAAGACCGGAGAGAGCACAGAGGAGTGCTAGCCCACCCTCACTTACTGGACTTTGTCCATGCCTGTGCTTCGGCTTGGACAAAGCCATGGTTTTATAAGCCATAATTTCTATAAAAAGGAAATAACATTTTCATATGAAGTATATTAGAAAGATTAATGTTTTTGTATCTGAAAGTGCCAATTTAAGGAAGAGGTGTTTTACACCCAGAAATTATTTTATCTGAATAAATATACCTCAAGCTTAACTAATGCTATTGCAAGTTCCTTGAACGGTTTTGCACCAGAATTTCCAAGATTCTACTATCATATTTCTTGCATACAGCCCTAGGAGGGGCTGGGAGATAAGATGAGGCATGCCATGCTGTGACAATTAAGCAACATAGGCACACTTGACACTTGGCTGAAGAAAAGGTGATTTCATAACATTGGCAAACACCATCAGATAGAGAAAATGTACAGCTTGATTTTCTGCCCTAACATCTATCTAAAAATGTCTTTAGCTCTTAGCAGAAAATAGAGCTGGCAGGTTTAAAAATAAAATCCCACTCCCCCTAGAGCATAATAATGGAAATGAGGGGTACTCAGGAGAAATAAAAAAATTTTATCAACTGGTGCCAGAACATTAAACAGATTTGTAAATTACTTCTATTTAAAAATCTTTATCCTTCCAGTACTTATCAGCTGCTCCAGTGAAAAACCGATTAGGAAAAAACTTTCGTGCTTCTTCTCCAAAAAGTGTCTATGTCAGAAATGGACAATAAAAATGCTGTTACTGAAGAAAAAAAAACAGGCAAGTTTTTCCAATTCTGTGCAACACATTTAGGCTAGGATTCCACTAATGTTTTTTCCCACGAGCAAAAACACCAGGAAAACTGCCATTGATTTTCCCTGCGTTTTGGCAGTTTTTCTGCCGTTTTTTCCCAGTGTGTGGAAACAGACAGTTTTGTCCCCTGTGGCAGTTTTCTCATTTCCTTCAGGGTACCACTCTGAGGGTCGGATGCTAAGCGCCCGTTCCACACAGTGTAAGGAGATGAGGAGTGATGTATAGCATCACTACTCCCCTAATCCGTCCGTATAGTATACAGAGGTGCATAGTGTACCCATGTATACTACACAGGAGCCGGGAATCCTTTCACCAGACTGACAGGACTCCCTGTCAGTTGGGTGTTAGCGCTAGCTGTTTTAAGGGTAACGCTAAGCCCCAGCTTAGTAAGAAAAAAAATCCATTTCATCCACCGTAATCCATCAAATCTGCCGTAATCCTCTGCATACAAGGATCAGAAAAAAAAACACATAAAAATTGGTTAGGATATTTTTGGCGCTCTCCTCTGTGGAAAGCGCCAATAATGCTTTGTCTACCCAAACAGGGAGCCTCCAATTGGTGCAAAACTACAACTCCCAACATACCCAGACAGACTTTGGCCCCGGTGCCACTTCTGACACCCATTGCGATCTGTCTATTAATGCATGTACTACAGCTCCCAGCATGGAGCAGAGTGTGCTCCATGTTGGGAGTAGTAGTACCTGCAGTTAAGGTCAGATCACAGCGGGTGTCACTCCTGACACCCACTGCAATCCTCTGGTATAAGCTGTAGAAGCAGCGGTTGGCATCACTTGTCTGGTCCCCTGCCTACACTATACTCCGCTGTGATATGAAGTTCTCTTCACATCACAGATTCATATATGCCACTGAGACCTGTGAGTGGCCAACATTATCTGGCCAATCACAGCTCTCAGCGGGAAATATGAATCTGTCATGTGAAGAGAACTTCAAATTACAGCGGAGTATAGTGCGGGCAAGTAACCAGACAAGTGCGGCTGCTGCTGCTTCTATAGCTTATAACGGAGGACCGCAGCGGGTGTCAGAAGTGACACCCACTGCGATCTGTCAACTAGTACAGGTACTACTATTCCCAACATGGAACAGTGTTCCATGATGGGAGTAGTAATACTACCTACAAAAATGTAAAAAATAAAGAGAAAAAAGTGAAAAAGATAAAAACACACACATTTTATTCAACACATTTTTTAAATCCATTATTAATAAAAAGGTTAGCAAAATTAATTGTAAAAAATATATAATTTTTACATTTAAATGGCCCCTTTCTACATTTATATTACTGTCGGCTACATTTATAGCTTCCTGATGCCCACATAAATTGATCCTTGTTTAAAAATGTATAAAAATTTTGTTAAATACAATTTTTTCTATCACAACTGCATTTTTTTTAATGGTACACTACAACATTTTATTAAAAATGTTTTTAAAAAGGTATCACCATCACTTTTTTGGATTGCTAAAGTCCAAAAAAGAATAAAAACTGCCTGCAAAAAACACCAAAGTTAAAACCCACATGGTGTTTTCCTCAGCGTTTTTTTTCACTCCCATAGACTTCTATGGGAGGAAAACGCCATACTATGAATTTGAGGACATTTTTGAAAACCAGCCCCTGAGCCCAAAGGAGCTGAAAACGCCCAAAGGATTAATAAAAGTCAAAATGAAAAACGCCAAGCGAATTTGGCATTTTGCAGTTCACTATTGACTTGCAGCTAACATCTGGCTGCAGCGTTTTTCCACAGAAAAAACACTGTGCGGCAAAATGGTTTTTATTGGTGTTTTTTCCTGAAAAACCTCAGTGAAATTCTAGCCTTATACTATGATACATCCAAAAGCAAAATGAATGAGGGTATGTTCACACTTTGACAGTGACTGAGCTTGTATTCCATTATGTAATGATGTGTGTTCTCCCCAAGATCGAATCTTTATGCTTTACTTACCAATCTCGGTAATCTCATGTCTGGAGCACATTTTATCTAAGCATCATGGCGCTTTAATTATTTCCGTACCCCCTTGTTCAGCCTTTAAACAAAAATTGCGCTTACAACCAAAGACATCGCGGGTATCTAGACAGCCTAGTAAAGTGGCTGCAACATTTGGCTTCAGCTTTGAGCTGTCCACGTGAGTTTACATTGATAGGAACTCTTAAATATGAAACCATGTTAAAGTGAAAAGTCAGTTTCTATATTATCACAAACCAAGGACAAGAGGCAATAATAATTTAGCTGAAGAGAACTCAACCCACAAATTAGACCCAATAGTCACATCAGGTTTTAGGAATGAAATTTGCTTTGCTCACAGGCAAAAATTATCTAATCTACATATAAATCGAACATTGAGTGGTTGCATTAGAAACCGAGACTATTTCAGGGAAGAGAGCTGAGAGACGCGAGTGTTATCATAAACAATATTGCTATATAGCTGACAAAAATATAATGGAAGCAAGAAACCTAAAAGAAAGGTAGTCATCCGAGCGTGAAAAAAGTTAGCTGTCTGAGCACTTCATTAATGCTCTTGTAGCTCTCATTTCATCTAGTTGTCTTATGCACCGATATTATATTCCAATCTTGTCTTGTTGTCTCTTCACATTTTTTACTTATTTTTTTCTATTTTTTTTTTTTTTTTTTTTATGTTTTCTTCTTGTCAAGGACAGGTAGGAGCTTTTATTACAAACTTTTGTCTCTATCACCCTGAAACGGGAATACTCTCTACAACCATGTTAGGACCTCAAGGTTGTGTAGATGCAGGGCACCCATACAAATGACAGCCCTACAAGGATACCCGTACAAGTGACAGCCCTACAAGGAGACCCATACAAGTGACATCCCTAAAATTCGCCCATACAAGTGACATCTCTATAAGGACACCCATACACGTGACAACAATACAAGGAGATCCATAATAGTGACATCCCTATAAGGACTCCCATAAAAGTGACATCTCTACCAAGACATCCATACAAGTGACATCTCTATGAGGACACCCATACAAGTGACAACAATACAAGGAGACCCATACAAGTGACATCTCTACCAAGACATCCATACAAGTGACATCTCTATAAGGACACCCATGCAAGTCACAACCCTACAACGAGACCCATACAAGTGACATCTCTATAAGGACACCCATACAAGTCACAACCCTACAACGAGACCCATACAAGTGACATCTCTATAAGGACACCCATACAAGTCACAACCCTACAAGGAGACCCATACAAGTGACATGTCTATAAGGACACCCATACAAGTGACATCCCTACAAGGACACTCATACAAGTGACATCTCTATAAGGACACCTATAGAAGTCTATGGAGAGGTGAGGAATGAGAAGAAACCAACTTCAGTGTGAGAGGGGCAGAGAGAAACACATGGAGTGGTTGCTTGAGGTAAGTCCTCTGTCTCAACCCAGGGCTTGATTCATAGCTCACATTGCTTAATACATGTGTGTATATGTTTAGTACATGGGAGTCATCAAAGAAGCTAGTCTCCACCCACTAGCTCAGGGATAACTGAAAATGAAATTTGGATCCTGAAGGGAAAACTGATGCACAATGCCATTCAGAATAACCAGAAGCAGTGCTACTCCTCATGTACACACTTGAAAATACTATAACAAAGCTCCAACCTCTATACAAAGAATTTTTAGGACCAATCTATTTTAAGCTCTCATAGGCAGGATCTTCTCCCTCTCTTTCTTTCTCTCTCTCTCTCTCTCTCTCTCTCTCTCTTTCTCTCTCTCTCTCTCTCTCTCTCTCTCTCTCTCTCTCCTCTCTCTCTCTCTCTCTCTTCTCTCTCTCTCTCTCTCTCTCTCTCTCTCTCTCTCTCTCTCTCTCTCTCTCTCTCTGCTAGTCTGGCACTTCTGTTAATTACACTTGTACTCTCTTTTCCTGAACTTAAAGCGTTACTATCATTTCAACCAGTGGCAGGATATGGGTGAAACTAAGAGTGCTATCCCATTGCCCTAGACTATCGCTGAAACTCACATAATCAGATGGGTTACATGATGTGCCATCCCAGAAGTCCCATAGACTTGAATAGGACTTCTGGGATGAAACATCAGGCAGTCTGATCACATGAGTTTCAGTGCTGATCTCAAAAGTTGGGATACCCTGCCACTGGTTGAAATGCTTGGTAAATTACAAATATAATAACAATAATAATAATAATAATAATAATAATAAAACATTAGGTTTCCATTAAGTGAAAAAGTGAATATGCAACCAGATGAGGAATTAATAGAAAAACAGAAAACTGCAATGACAATTGTAGGACGTTCATATTTTCCATGTAGGCCACTTTTACCCTAATTAAACTGTATTTGTCATTGACCTCCCACACTTTTATCTAAAATTCCGTATAGCGCAAAAAGGCAATAAACCTTACACTTTGGATTAAGGTAAACCTAAGGAGTTTGATGACTGATAAGCTTGATTAGAAAGCTTATTTCCAAGCGTTGCACAGGCCTGCATGCTGAAGGTTACCACTTGGAGCCTTTTTTTTAACTAGCTCATCTCAGCAGCTCTGCATTGGCTCCTTTCTTTCATTACTTCTATGTAGTGATAGCAGAGACGTTCCACTCTCCATTCCGTGAAGCTCATATCATGGTCAATCTAATGCAGACAAAGGTAAACTGCGCTCGCTGCTCATGCTCTGATTACATTAGAACGGGGAAAATAAAGAAGGCATATAGCACAACCTTATTTGCAGACTACAACAAAACAGCAACACACATCCTGAGCCTCAGTGCTGAATGAAATACAACACTTCATTATCCTCTTCGTCTCTTTACTCGTATTTCTTTTTTTTCTTAACACAAATTGGAATTTTTACTTCAACTGCTGTTCCTTTCCGTATATACACTTGGATAGAATAAGATATCTAAGTGTATGGGGTAAATAAAAACCCCTAGGTGACCTATGTATATTGTTAACATTTGGGACCATTCTTTTTTGCAGTAAGTGTTTCACATGGTGGTTCCATTTGCCTTCATTCAGTTGTGTCACAAGCCAGGCACCAGTAATACCATAGCAGCATTCTCACTTTCAGTTGTATCCAGTCGATTCAGGAGTTGTGGCATGTTCCAGCACCCGGATGGGGGAAGGCTGCAAGATGTGTTCCTCTGTCCGGCGATCATACATACCAGTTGAGACACCAGAGTAATCTTAAAGGGGTACTCCGGTGCTTAAACATCTTATCCCCTATCCTTTGGATGCCTGATCGCAGGAGTCCCGCCGCTGGGGACCCCCGTGATATTGCACACGGCACCCCGTTTGTAATCAGTCCCCGTATCGTGTTCGCTCCAGGTCTGATTAATGTCGATCATGGGGCCGGCAGCGTGTGATGTCACTCCTCCGCCCCCCGTGTGATGTCACGCTCCGCCCCTCAATGCAAGTCTATGGGAGGGGGCGTGACAGCTGGGGACTGATTACAAACGGGGTGCCGTGTGCAAGATCATGGGGGTCCCCAGCGGCGGGACTCCTGCGATCAGGCATCTTATCTCCTATCTTTTGGATAGGGGATAAGATGTTTAAGCACCGGAGTATCCCTTTAACTGTCCCATTAAAATGAATGGGATTAGTTCAATGATAAGTTTCCTTCAGGCACTTTTCTACAGTGCTGGGGGGAAACTGAGCGGATCTCCGGGCATATGTGACAGAAACCTTAGGTATTTTGGGTGTCATAAATGGCACTTTGGCTGTACTTAGGGCTTTGGGGCTGTAATGTAGGCATTAAAGTTGTCTAAAGGGACATAGGAAAGGAATCTGTTGCTGTCATGAGGTGTCTGCAGTGTAAATGTGGTGAATTAAATACACTTGGGCAGCAAACTCTACAGGGGTGCCTTATAGGTGGAAGAAGTTTTTGTTAATTGGGGGGAAGGGGCATGTGGGGGCAGGGACAAAGCAACCCTGAACTCCATCCGCACCACTATCCCTACCAACTTGAACAATCGTCACAAGATAACGCCCCCAATTGGTCAGTGGTCCCTACCCCAGTTAAGTGCACAGCGCATAGCATAAGGATAGGATGGGTTGTCTACACAAGCAGTCAAAATCTGATGGGTACATAAGGACAGAATTTAAACCAGAGAATAGGCAATGCACAAGTCAAGGTCAGAACCAGAGGGCAACGTCAGGACAAAGAAACAAAAGCAAGGTCAAAATACAAGCAGCGGCAAACCAAAAGGGAACATCAGTGGCAGAAGGAGTAGTCAGAAGCAAGCAGGTGGTCAGAGAACCAGAAGTCAAATACATAAAAAATCTGTTAGTCTAAAGGAAACCAATCCCAGGCGTCTTCCATCAGCATAACGCCTGCTTACATGTGCTGTCAGGAAGCATGGGATGCCAGCACCGGGCCTTATCGTCTCAGCATCCCACCCTCTTAATAGGCAAACTTGCCCGGCTGTTAAATGTCAACTAGGTCTATTTTTTTCTTTGACAAAACCAGAATGTGGCACTGCTTTTGGAAGAGAGCAGCCATGTGCCTGATTTCTAAAGTATTAACTTGTCTAGTGTATTGTGGTAATAACTAATCATGTTATATGGATGCATTTTTTATATATAAAAGTCTTATTTTTAATGTAGCAGTCATATTTATATTCAGATGTCTTTATATTTAAAAGGGTGGTATTATTTTTATTTAGATGTCTTATATTTAGGCTTCTTATACATATAGTAAGGTAAAAGATAGACCGGCAGACTCACCACTTTTTCTTTCTTCTTTATTGCGTTAGCGGTACAAAAGCATACTCACTGATACAGGGTACAGGGATGTGCAGTGGGGGACAAACAGGCAACAGATTCCGTTTCGCATGGTTCACCGTGCTTTCTCCGGCCAGAGGAAGCACGGTGAACCGTGCGAAACTGAATCTGTTGCCTGTTTGTCCCCCCACAGCACATCCCTGTACCCCGTATCAGTGAGTATGCTTTTGTACCGCTAACACAATAAAGAAGAAAGAAAGAGTGGTGAGTCTGCCGGTCTATCTTTTACCTTACTATATGTATAAGAAGTCTTCTATCTCCTGTTAACCAGAGCACCACCACCTTCACATACAAATCCAGATACACTACATCGAGTCTACTCCACAGATAGCAGTGCCGTGCTTCTTGCATAAACTTTGTCTTATATTTAGGATAGAGGTATTATGTATATCTAAATACCTTAAGTTGAATATAGCGGTATTATTTATATAAATTTTAAAAAATATTTTTATTTGACATTATAACATACATACAAAATAGCAATAAAATCATACTAGAGTAAAACATTCAATTGTACATATCCCCTTAACACCCCCCCCCCCCAACCCGAATGTGCCTGCCAAAGTTGACTCTATTACCAATCTTTTAACTTGCTGGTGGCCATAAGAAATGGTCAAAAGAAAAAATATTTGGAATGCTGTGCCTCAAAAAGAAAAACCATTGCCTCATACCACATTTCAAAAGTACCTTCATACCAACTTTAACACTTCTATAATATCCCATCCCCCTTACCCCTGACAGCAAAGGAAGGGAAAAAAGAACCTTTACCCCAGTAAGACCAATATCCCTGAAACTGTCTTTGTGCTGTCTTTGAGCTTTTCACCATCAACTCTTCATAACTTCTTATTTTACCTACTAACTCCTTCCATTGCTCAATTGACGGAACCTTCTTATCAAACCATAACCTCAAAATGACCAACTTGGCCAAGAAGGAGAGACTTTAGGGCGTATTCCAGGATTTTTTTATTTGACTATGCTACAGGGGCTGTAAAGTTAGTGTAGTTCATAATTTAGTGTCTGTACCTGTGTATGATACCTGGTCTCGCAATTCTTATGTGATCTTTGCCCCAATGTTTATTTTTATCAGCAAGCTAATTTATGACAACATCAAAGATGACCTTTGATCTGGTCATTGGACAGCTGAAAAGTTGATTCAGGAGAGGATAGATCAGGGCTGGAAACAGGCCTGGAAACAGGCCTGATGGACTTTGTTCTAAATGGGACACAGCAGGAGCGTGTAGAAGAGAAATTGATTAAACTTTAATAACCTATGGAGGAAATCTTTTTGTTCCAAAGTAAAAATAAAAGTGCATTATTATAATTTATGTTACAGTCATTTGTTTTTTACATGTATAGGGACATACTTGACAAAGGCCTATGCTAAGGCCGAAGCGCAGCACCTACACTTTATTGGGATGTCATTAAAGGGGTACTCCCGTGGAAAACTTTTTTTTTTAAATCAACTGGTGCCAGAAAGTTAAACAGATTTGTAAATTACTTCTATTTAAAAAATCTTAATCCTTCCAGTACTTATTAGCTGCTTAATACTACAGCGGAAATGGTTTTCTTTTTGGAACACAGAGCCCTCTGCTGAATCACAAGCACATTGCTCTCTGCTGACATCTCTGTCCATTTTAAGAACTGTCCAGAGTATGAGAAAATCCCCATAGCAAACATATGCTGCTCTGGACAGTTCCTAAAATGGACAGAGATGTCAGCAGAGAGCACTGTGGTCATGATGTCAGCAGAGAGCGCTGTGTTCCAAAAAGAAAACCATTTCCTCTGTAGTATTCAGCAGCTAATAGGTACTGGAAGGATTAAGATTTGTTTTTAATAGAAGTAATTTACAAATCTGTTTAACTCTCTGGCACCAGTTGATTTAAAAAAAAAAGTTTTCCAAGGGAGTACCCCTTTAATTATTTTAGACTGAATAAATATGTATGTTTTTGATACTAACTTTTGATGCTGTAAGTCTTTTTTTTGGATGGCATGTAGACATGTAAAAAGTTTTTATTGATTGAGGTTCGGGGACTATTTTTTCAGTCGTTAGATTGCATACATCGTTCAATGCTGTGCTATAGCAAAGCCTTGATCAGTGTTATCGGTGCTTTATTGCTTTAGGCTGCCATGGCTTCCTGCAACATTGGAGCACCAATCGGATGGAGAGAAGGCAGGTAAGGGCCCTCCTGCCATCCTCTCAGCATATCGGGATCCCGCAATTTCATTGCGGTGGTCCTGATCAGCTCCCTGAGCTAGCCCGGAACAAAATTTACCACATTTAGATGCTGCAATCAACTTTGATCCCAACATCTAAAGGATTTTTTCCAGACAGTGGCCCAATCGGCAATGTTTGGCATTAGCCGTGGATCCCAGTTGCACTCTTGTATGTCCTGCGTCTTTAAGAGGTTAAATGTTATTTTAGCTTTTAATTTTAGAATTAAACATGTTTATAGCTGAAGTTACTGTATATGTACAGTTCCAGATTCTGTATTTTTCTACAGTTGTTTTTGGTACACAAGGCCTATTACGTAGAGTTTAAATAAATCCATAATATATTGGTTTTAAACGTAACAATTGTCATAAGCCAATTCCAAACAAACATCCATCACAGAATTGAATCCGAAGTTGATTATTTATTTCTCTCCAGGCTTGTGTTTTAAGGACGATAGCAAGTTAATTTAAGCCATAGATACTGTTGTCATATATATCCAGCTGCTTATATTAACATCACATATTGTGTGTGATTTACTTGTTTCCATTCAAGATTAACACCACACAAGGCTTTCTGCTTTATTAGTTTATTACTTTCTATGTGCCGGAGAAATCTGCCAGACAAAGGTGGTAGGTTAATCTAGCCCAGATGCAACATTTTATTAAACAGAAATATATGTAAAAATGTGGATCGCAACGTATGCTGTCATCGCATCAAATAGTCGACACAGTCTGTACCCAGAATGACTGTCTAATAAACAAGCAGCATTTTTCTTATTTTGTTATATGCTTTTTGAGTGCCAAAGATTGTAAAATCTGGTTAAATGTCTATCCGCGAGCAAATAATGGAGTAATGAGCCACTGATCAAATGTCAAACGCTCAATCTTGAATACTGGTTCTTTTCTGTACGCACTAATACTATCTTAAAGTGTACCTGTCGTTTGCAAAAACTTTTTATATAATGTAAACAATAACATTATGGCCCTGATTTTCGAAAAGTGTAGTGTAGTTTTCTTTTTTGGGTTTTAATTTTTTTTCCATGGTATTTACTAAGGTTTCCCTACATTTTGCACTTCTCCCTACATTTTGCTTTTTTTTTTTTACACATGCTCTGATCTGTCGGGTTTTCCTCAGCTCAAATCCATTATAATTTCTGTGGAAACCGAAGTAAATATGTTTTTTTTTTTTTTTAATGTTGGGGACACGCCCCTTTTTCAGTGACCACGCCCACTTTCCCAGCGACCATGCCCCTTTTTCGGGTTTTCTTACTAAAATGGAGAGTTAGTCTGTCTTTTTATAATTCTGGCGCATATCCTGGCGCAGACAGAATTTTTGGCACAATGCGCCAGGATCTGGCACACAACACAACAAAACAGGTCGGGTTTACAATTGTAAATCAGGGCCTTTATGTATATTTGTAATATATATTGGATCAAAAGTTAGCATTTTTGGGGGGAAATACTGTCTTGTCCCTGCAGCTATTGCCTGTGTGCAGAGACAAAATACAGGAAATGTGGGCGGGACAAGCAAGGCTCTGTGCAGACTCCTGGCTGTCAACTAGCCTGCTGTGTGAGCCTGGGGCGTGTCACAGAGTCTCGGTGCACAGCGCCCTGCTTGTCCTCAGTGCACAGAGCCCTGCTTGTCCATAGTGCACAGAACCCTGCTTGTCCTCATTGCACAGAGCCCTGCTTGTCCTCAGTGTACAGAGCCCTGCTTGTCCTCAGGGTAAAGAGTCCTGCTTGTCCTTAGTGTACAGAGCCCTGCTTGTCCTCAGTGCACAAATCCCTGCTTGTCCTCAATGAACAGAGCCCTGCTTGTCCTCAGTGCGCAGAGCCCTTCTTGTCCTCAATGTGCAGAACCCTGCTTGTCCTCAGTGCGCAGAGCCCTGCTTGTCCTCAGTGCGCAGAGCCCTGCTTGTCCTCAGTGCATAGAGCCCTGCTTGTCCCACCCACACTTCCTGTATTTGGTCTCAAAAGAGACACACAGGCCATAGCTGCAGGGACAGTATTTTTTCACCCTAAAATATACCAGCAACTCCTATTTTGGTGAACATGAGTCCTGGTTGTACATGGACGGTGATAGATCTTAAAGGGGTATTTCAGGCAAAACCTTTTTTTATATATATCAACTGGCTTCGGAAAGATAAACGGATTTGTAAATTACTTCTATTAAAAAATCTTAATCCTTCCAATAGTTATTAGTTTCTGAAGTTTTCTGTCTAACTGCTCAATGATGATGTCACGTCCCGGGAGCTGTGCATGATGGGAGAATATCCCCATAGGAACTGCACAGCTCTAGGGACGTGAGTCATCAGAGAGCAGTTAGACAGAAAACAACAACTCAACTTCAGAAGCTAATAACTATTGGAAGGATTAAGATTTTTTAATAGAAGTCATTTACAAATCTGTTTAATTTTCCGGAGCCAGTTGATATGTAAAAAAAAGTTTTGGCCTGGAATACCCCTTTAATGGCTGTTATGTTCTACCACGCATTCCCTGAACTGCCACCTGGGTGGCCCGTGGATTTCCCTGGCAAAGCAAGCTGTTTACCAGGAATGGCAGGAGCATGGACTGCATCTAGATGAGACAACTCTGTTAAATGGTCTTTATGAAGGCTGGAGTAGAACATATGGGAATAATGAACTGAATGAAACACGGCAGAGGCCATATTAGATTGTAAAGTCTCTTTCTGTCTCTCCTACGTCTTGTGCTGTGTGTAATTGGGTAAGATCCTGTCTTCTCTGGTATACTATATTCACACAATCTCTAAGATTAATTTCAGAGAATGTAATAAAACTAGTAATATTTCTCCCACACTTTATTAAATGAAAACAGAATCGAGTTTCTATGGGTAATGGTTGAGTTTTCCATTTGGACTCATTTTCGTAAACATCCTCCAATGGTTTGTAGATGTTCAATAATGTATTGAATATGTTTTCTCATCTCGGTTCTGTTATTCACTACAAATTATGTTTCTAATAAATCCTGTACCCTATAAATACACTGTGAGTGCTGTGTATAAAATCCATAATGATCATTAAAAACCTATTCCAATGAATGTCTACTGTAAATTTGTAAGTAGAAGGTACAAACCTGTAATAAATTTCATAATGAATGGTACAAATAAAAAATCACATACCGGCAATAAACAAATAAACACTATCAGTGTGATTTACATCAGACGTGAACGTGTCAAAAACAAACCCTTATTTACATCCACATTGCAGCCATGTACATTATATTCTTTACTCATGGGTCACTTATTTTCAAAAATTTATAGTGATATAAGATTGTAAATGTAATATAGAAATATTGCCAATACCTTGGTTTCAGTATATCTGCATACGTTCTAGCATAGTCTTTTTTGCGACAGGATTCTCTATGCTTGTGTAGTATCAACAGAACTAGACATTCACTAAGGATCTGGCAGGGAGGCAACAAAATTATCATGGGGGCCCTTTCTGTTTTTACATACATGTATCTACTTTATTACTCCAAAGTAGTACCCTAAAGCAGTACACCTCCTCAGAGGGCCAGGATCAGCACTAGGGATCACTAGAGAGCTATCCAGCCCCATGTAGGTAAATAGTCAGTGACCATTAGGGGTTTTTGACATTTTCCATCTTGAAGGGGTTGTATGTCAAAATGGGTTTTTCTAGAATCATGATCAGACTGCCTGCTTAAACAAAAACTATACTTACCGCAGTGTTGTCTTGCCTCAGCCAGTGATTACCAGACTGGCACTCTGAGATATCAGGAGCTAGTACCAGGAAGACTAGAAACAGCAATACCAGAGACTACAGGAACCAAGTGAGAGGTAAGTATAGTTTTTTTTATGTTCGTTTAAGTAGACAGCCCTTACATGTTTTTATTAGATACTCTTTTGCCGGACAACCACTTTAACCTCTTGGGGACGCAGGGCATATGCATACACCCTGCATCCCCAATCCTTAAGGATTCAGGGCATACCAGTACGCCCTGAGTATTTCTGGTACCCGCCTCTCGCCGGACAGGGACCGGACCGGGATGCCTGCTGAGATCATTCAGCAGGCATACTGGCACATCGCCGAGGTCGCAGGTAAATACAAACGGGTGATCTGCGGCGATTCCTGGTCATTGGGGTCACATGTGACCCCATGAGCCTGAAAAGGAGGATGATCAGTGGTGTAATATACACCACCAATCATCATCCGTACCGTCCTGGGAGGTGGCAGTGTTGTCACCCCCCAGGACAGCTGTGATTGGGCGCCAATTACAGTGTATGAGGAGGGGGGAGGAGAGCAGGAGCAAGTTGCTCCATTCTGATCAGCACCATTTTGTGTCTTGTACTGAGCAGGACGGAGCCCCATGCTGCTTCTCCCCCCTCAGTGTGAAAAAAGTGCCCCCTGACACAGTACCAAAGCCTGGGATGAAAAAAACCCTATTGAACAGCACCTAAAACGTAACCTTTATTATAGATACTAGAACGGACAATGTCAGCTGTAGCTACATAGGGAGTTAACACTCCGTTGACAAAAGTAATGTGGCCCTGCAGAAGCCACAATGCTGTATTTCATTCTAGTGTATTAAAATATCACTCAATTGCCCGCCTGTACATGTTTCGCCATCACCACAGCTTTCTCAAGAGGCAAGAGTGGCAATGACGGTTTCAATATGGCGGAGGTAGTATTTATAATCATTCCTACATACATCACTCTCCTGGGCCCGGTCTCAGGGGCCATTCACACTTGCCGTTACAAAGGTCCACAGTTCCTATCCAATCATATCCCATAATCCACTAGTCTTAAGGGCCTAGATACTGTGAAAGGCCAGGCAAAAGTACACACCTGCTGGTCTTGTAGACAAATACTGTTTTAAGCGTACTGGAGCGTATTGTACTCCCCTCATATACGCACTAAGTATGTCAGGCAGAGAAGTGCCAGGGTGTGCAAAGAGGAGTGGCAGAGACCTAAATTCGTCAGGCAGAGGTCGCAGCAGACTAGGGGGCGAGTGGCAGCAGGAGTCGCAGTGAGAGGCCTGAGCTCCCGGTATCAACTAGCGGTCGTGTCTTGACCAGCAACTCATCTGCCGTCATCGATTGGTTAACACAGTCATCCACTTCATCACAAGTGACACCTGACACCCCCAGTCAACAGTCGGTGGGTTCCTCAGACACAACCCTCAGTTGGCATGGCCCGGGAGCAGTTCCTGTCCTCCCATTACCTCTGTCCTATGGTGTTCCCTCCCCCACAGAAGTATCTTATGCTGTGTGTTCAGCTCCACTATTTAGTGAGGATGATCTACTAGTGGACAGTCAGCAGCTACTGCCCAGCCAAGAAGTGGAGGAGACATCCGCCACTTGCACCGTTAGGCTGGCAAGTAGTGATCAGGAGAGTGGCATGGTGGTGTTGCGAGCGTTCAGGCTCCTGAAGCAGACACTGTTGAGGAACCTGAGGAGGACATCAGTGACGTGCATACACAACTTGATGATGATGAAGCCGATAGCACTTGGGAGCCGGGTGCAGAAGGGACTTCATCATCATCAGGAGAAGAGGGTTGCAGGTTGCCCGTGAGGCAGCAGCTGAGCCAACAAGGTGGTAGCATGGTTGGCAGTCAGCATGGTGGCAGAAGTGGAAAGTCTGGAGGCAAATGTGCCTGGGGTACATCACCTGCTTCGCGGCAGCCTACCTTCCTGGGAGGTTGTGGAACAGGGATTTGTGGAGACAGTGGCAGTAGCAGTGCGGACTGTTGGTGGGAAAATCAGCTACTCGGCGGTGTGGCAGTTTTTCATCAAGCATCCGGAGGATGTTAACCTGGCCACATTGAAGATGTGTCGGCAGAAGGTGAAGCGTGGCCAGGGTCCCAATGTTGGCACCAAGGCCCTGTGTCAACCTATGCAGCATCACCATAAAGCGGCCTGGGAGAACCGTGGCTCCAATGTGGTGGTCCAGCCAGCTGCATCACCCAGTGGCACGCCGCTCCCTGTTTCAGCCAACCAAGGCTCCACCACCTCAGCCAAAGGGAACTGTGTGTCATACCTATCTTCTGTAGCTCCAGATGCTCCTGCTCCTCCTACTTCGGGTCAGTCATTCGACAGCAATCCATCGGCGAAGCCATGTCCAAGAGTCAACAGCATGTGCCCACTCATCCAATGACGCAGAAGCTGAATGTTCTCCTGTCCAAGTTGCTGGTGCTGCAGTCCCTCCCTTTTCAAGTAGTGGACTCTGCAACTTTCAGAGAACTGATGGCTTGTGCCGAGCTGAGGTGGAGAGTGCCAAGCCGTCATTTCTTTGCGAAGAAAGCAGTACCAGCCCTGCACAATTTTGTGGAACAGCCCGTGAGCCGGTCAGTGTGTACCAAAGTGCACGGCAGCGCTGACATGTGGAGCTGTAACTATGGTCAGGGACAATACATGTCCTTTACGGGCCAGCTGAGTGAATGTGGTTCATGCACAGCCACAACAGCAATTTGGACATGTCACACTGTTTCCGCCTCCACGCTCTCAGGCCATTGGTGTGCGACTCCTCCTCCTCATCCTCCACTGTGTCCTCAGCCTCCCCTGCACAGAGAAGTCTCAGTGCCCCTCCTCCAGGGCATGGCGGTGTCATGCTGTTCTTCACATGGTTTGCCTTGGCGAACGGAGTCACACAGGGGAGGAACTGCTAAAAGTCATTCCTCAAGGGGAGCAGCTAGAGGGTTATGAGGAAGGCGAGACAGAGGACCCAGACACACCATGGCAATATGCAGTGGAGATGGAGACAGGGAGTCCCTCCAAGTCACGTGCCCAAATGGCACAATGCATGCTCACTTGCTTGCTTAGTGACCACCAAATTGTCACCATTCAGCAACGGGATGACTTCTGGCTCTCCACTTCATTGGACCCTCGCTACCGGCACAAAATGGGGGCCTTTTTTAAACCCACTGAGAGGGAGGACAAACTGACCTACTACTGAGACATCCTACCTGGTCAGTTTGCCGATGTCTATCTGCGCCATTGTCCATTCTCTCGTAGGTCTGACTCGGGGGCCCGCTGCACTCACCTTCCACTGCCATGGCTGCTGGGGAGGGGTGGGGTGGCAAGAGCAGTACCAGCTTCATCAGTAGCAGCCTGAGTCTACAATTGCTAATGAGTAGCTTTCTTCACCCGCATAATGAAGCAATTCAACAGCAGCAGGTAGACCTGGAGTGGGACCTTAACCAGCAGGTGGTGGCATACCTTGACATGACCATGCCAAGGCACTTTGAAGATCCGCTGGACTTCTGGGCAGTCAAACTTAATTTGTGGCTGCAACTAGCAGAGTTTGCCCTGGAAAAGCTGTCCTGGCTGGCCAGTAGTGTACCATCAGAGCAGGTGTTTAGTGCGGCGGGGGCCATAGTAACCCCAGGGAGAACTCGTCTGTCTAGGAAAAATGTGGAGAAACTGACCTTTGTGAAGATGAATCAGGCATGGATCAGCCAGGATTTCCACCCACCAATGCCAAATGCATCAGAGTAGATTGACCATGGTGCCAAACCAACACTTCACAAATATGGATAGTACTTAACATATTTAAATGGGTATTCCAGGATTTTTTTTTTTTTTTGTATTTGACTATGCTACAGGGGCTGTAAAGTTAGTGTAGGTCATAATATAGTGTCTGTACCTGTGTGTGATGGTTTTCTCTTACGCGAGTGGAATTCCGCGGTGGGAACTTAACATTTCTCCAACCCGTTCACACTGCGGAATCTCAGCGCTGGCCAACTCCACCACGGAAATTGTTCCACGCAAAGAAAGAACATGTTCATTCTTTGTGCGGATTCCGCTAGCACTGCATAGCCGTCAATGGTGACAGCTCAGGGCCCCGCGGCCCTAGCACCGAAGGATTTTTGGCGGCGGCTACCAGACGGAATCTCCGCTCACTGAATTCAGCAAGCGGAGATTCTGCAGTGTGAACGCACCCTCAAAGGGACCACTTACATATTAAACAATGGCATGATATCATTCCTATATTCTCTCTACGGATTGATAATCAAATGTGATATCCTTCAGTGGCATTATGATTACATTATTGGCCACTGGTTTATAAGCTCTAGAATAAGTTTTATTGTACGTCGCTTATTGTCATGAGCCTTGTGATGGATGTCCAGTCATATAACATATTGCCTAAGGGTCCTTTACCAATGTGATACATTCACATTTGATGTTTAGGAGAATGAGGACATTTGGTGTATTCAACAATCAAAACCTAGCTAATGTTTATTTTGAGTGCTTCTTCTATTGTAATTTTCATTACAATTTATTAATGCCATAATTAAGGCTGATTTATGCACTCATTATATGATATTCATGCACTTTTATTATTTGTGTTATCACTTTAATTTTCTTCTTATGCTTATATACTTAATTTAGATTGATGCACTCATTATGTGATATTTATGCACTTTGATTATTTGTGTTCTCACTTTAATTTTCTTTATATTCTTATATACTTACCTTTGTGGAATGTAAGCATCCATATATAAACAAGCGAGAGACAATGGGGTGATCGTTCAATAATACAGTCCAATTGAAGCACTATTAATGTCTGTGCCTAGTAGTGAAGTGCTGGCACAGACACAATATAATGAAAACATCTTCCTTGGGAACAAGTGTCGGCGCATGCGCAGTGAATACTATATACGCCGGTAAAAGTAAAAGCTGTCCGCGTGCAATCGCATGCCCATACAGCACATATTGCCAGTTCCTATACCAAGTGTTGGCACACGCACAGTTGCGCTGGCAAAAAGTTAAAGTCCTCCGTGCGCATCACCTGACATGCGCGCGCAGGGAAGTGACGGAGGTCCCATTATCACTGATCATTGTTTTTTTTGGGCTCAGGCAGGTGCTTTTTTTTCGGGTTGTAGCATTTTTTTTATTTTATTTATTGTTTTTTTTGTGTGGGGGTCTGTGTTTGTGGCACCAGCCACTGTTCTGGACTGAGTGGCCGGACCCCTACTGACTTCTGCGCCCCTGCCACCACCAAGCGCTAATCAGTGTGCAAAAAAAAAACTTTTTCCCTTTTTTTAGTTTAGTTTTATTTTATATTCATATTTTTGTTCTTAGGACGGGTTAGTTAGTAGCTTAGGGCGGATTAGGGGAGGAAGTATCGCACCACACCTACACACCAATAAAGTTTTCCCCCACACATACATACACTTCACCGCCCATTAGAGCAGGGAAATTGCCCGCAGGGCGTTTTCAGCGGAGGAGGCATATGCCATACATGCCTCCGACACTGAAAGCGCCACAGAGGAGAAGAAAGACCCCGCCTTCCTTATTTCTTCAGCGTCCTCATCATCTTCTGATAATGAGCCACCAAGGCGAAAGAGACGCCACCATTCGAGGCCGCAAACCTCCTCTGCTCCTGACCCAGTGCCCCATGCTAGTATAAGTCCTCCTGTTGCTCATACTAGTCAAACCCCCCAGCCAAGTTTACTGGTGGCTGGTACCGGTGAACTTGTCTGGACTCAGCCAGAGGACCACGAGCCCGTGATTCCTGAGTTTGTTGGCGACTCAGGAATCAAGATTGACATCGTCGGGCTCACTGAAATTGACTATTTTAGTTTTTTTTTCCAGTGACGACTTTGTCAATCTGATGCTTGACTAGACGAACCTGTACGCCCAACAGTTTGTCGCTGCAAACCCGGGCTCCTTTTTAGCTAGACCCAGTTGCTGTTTCCCAGTCAATGCAGCCGAAATGAGGACCCTTTGGGGCCTCCTGCTGCATATGGGCCTAGTTAAAAAAGCAAAGATCATGCAGTACTGGAGTGGGGACGTCCTCTACCAGACCCCTCTCTACAGTATGGCCATGGCCCGTCCCCGGTTCGAGGCCATTCGGAAATGTTTGCATTATGCTGATAATGCGACATGTCCCCCTCCTCCCGGGGCCAAATTTTAGGAGGTCTATATCCCTTGAAGGGAGGTCGCTCTTGATGAGTCTCTCATCAGCTTTAAGGGGAGACTCAACTTATGACAATACATCCCAACCAAGCGGGCGCGGTATGGCGTGAAGATGTATAAACTTTACGAGAGTACCTCAGGGTAGACATGCGAGTTTATGGTGTATGAGGGACGAGATTCCTGTATTGAACCACCAGAATGTCCCCCCACTCTGGGTGTTAGCGGGAAAATCGTTTGGGGCCTTTTGCACCCATTGCTAGATGAAGGTTACCACCTTTACGTGGATAACTTTTACACTAGTATCCCTCTCTTCACATCCCTCTCCACCAGATCCACGCTCGCTTGTGGGACAGTCCAGAAGAAACAAAGAGGCCTTCCTTCCTATCCCCTGCAGACTCCTATCCCCCGGGGTGAGTCCCGTGCCTTTTCCCATGAAAACCTGTTGCTGGTCAGGTATAAAGACAAGAGGGATGTCCTTATGCTCACCACAATTCATGGTACAAAAAAGTTGCGGTCTACATGGTACAGGTTGCCATGCACAACTCTTTTGTACTGTTCCAACACAGGGACATTCCTGCAGTTCCAAGAGGAAATTCTAAAGGCCCTAATCTTTGGTGACTGCCAAAGAGCGGGTCAGAGCATGGAACTTTGGTTCCCCGGATCGTCCCCCGCACTGGAAAGAAGGGACGATCCCAGAAAAAATGCAGAGTGTTTCACAGGAGGGGGATTCGGAAGGACACCACCACTCAGTGTGACACTTGCCCCGATAATCCGGGCCTCTGCATTAAAAATTGCTTCAGGGAGCATCACACTTCCATGGCGAATATCATTTTCCCTCATTTTAATTCCCCAGAATTCTACACCAATGTACCAGTCCTGAGTACATTGCCTTCCAAATTTTAAAACCAACCCCCCTCCCCAAAAATTTTTTTAAACTATTTCCCAATACCCCCGATAATATATTCCCCCCGCCCCCCCCCCCCCCCCCCAAAAAAAAAAATGGGTCATGGGAAACAGAGTCAACAGCATTGGGGGTTTGTAGTTGCCTCAAATCTGCTGCGCTCTATCTGAGCAGGGTGCTCATTTGAGGTAACAGAATAGGGGCGGCCACACACATCACATTCCCAGAATGATGATTCAGAGTATAGGGTTTGGGGTGGGCATCATTTTTACTTTTGGCTGTAACTCTGGGTCATCATTCTGGGAAAATAGTTCGTATCAGTACTAATAATAATATCAGTCATAAAATTTAAATTTTCATTTTCCCTAAACTACACTTCATCCATTCCTGGAAAATAAATTTAGGGAACACCCATCTGTTCAAAAACTCCACTTCACCCCTATACACTTTCCCTAAGGGGTGTACTGTTTGTAATAGGCTCCTTTCTTGTATTTTCCTCTGAAAATATGTAACTGTTAGGTCCGTAAGAAACATCGGCCTCAAATGCGAAGAGTTTTCCCTCATGAGCTCTGTCGTATTTCCAGGCGACAATTCGGAGTCACATGTTAGTTTTTCCCAGAAAGATGAAGCAGAGTATAGGTTGAAAATTGCAATTTTCAAAAGCTACCCTTCATCCATTCCTGGAAAATACATTTAGGAAACAGCTGTGCATTTAAAATGTCCTCTTTACCCCTATACCCATTCCTCAGGTGGGGTACTTTCTGTAATGGTGTCACATGTGGGTGTTTCATTTTATTATTTTCCTCTGACCGTATGTAACATTCAGCTATTGATAGGCCATAGGCCTCAAATGCAAACAGACCTCTATGACTTCTGAGCATTGTTGTGCTCCCGCCCAGCAAATTACCCCATATGTGGATGTATTTCCATAGGAGAAAAAGCCCTCCAAAATTTGTAGCCCAATTTCTCCCATTACCCCTCATTAAAATGTAAAAAAATTGGGTAACCCCAGCATTTTAGTGTAAAAAAAATATTTTTTAAAAATTTACGGCCCACTGTTCCTAAAACCTGTGAGGTGTAAGTACTCAATGTACCCCTTGTTACCTTCCTTGAGGGGTGTAGTTTCAAAATTGTGGTCACTTGCCGGGATTTTTTTTTTTCGATTTTATGTCAGAACCTCATCCATTGAAGTGCAAATCACCCTAAATCTAATCGGTGCTGTCTCAATCCTAAGCCCTGTTTTGCACCAGCATAGTGCTTTACCGCCATATATGGGGTGTATCCTTATTCTGGAGAAATTGGGCTACACATTTTGTGGAGTTTTTTGTCTCTTACTATGTGTGAAACTTAAAAAAAATAGCTTAATACCAGCAATTCAGTGTTAAATTTTTTTTTTTCACTTTTACGGCCCACTGTTCAAAAAACTTGTGAGTTGTAAGTACTCACTATAACCATTGTTATGTTCCTTGAGGGGTGTAGATTCTAAAATGATGTCACGTGTGGGGTTTCTGCTGTTCTTGCAAAATGGGGGCTTTGTAAACACACATGACCCCCGACTTCAGTTCCAACAAACTTTTTACTCCAATAGCCCAATGGTGCTCCTTCTATTCTTAGCATTGCAGTGAGCCCGCAGAGCACTTTAAGTTCACATATGGGGTAATTTCTTTCTCAGGCGAAATTGCACTACAAATTTTGGGGGCCATTTCCCCTATTACCCCATGTGAAAATGCAACATTTTGGGTAACACTATCAATATAGTGAGAAAAATCAAATTTTTCATTTTTATGGCCCACTGTTCAAAAAACCATGGGAGGTTTGTAAATGCACATGGCCCCAACTTCAATTCCAGCAAAATTCTCTCTCCAAAAGTCCAATGGCGCTCCTTCTGTTCTGAGACCTGTAATTCACCAGCAGAGCACTTAACATCCACATATGGGTCATTTTCTTAATCGGGAGCAATTGGGCTTCAAATTGTGGGGTCCATTTTCTCCTATTACACTATGTGAAAATGAAAAATTTGGAGTAACATCATCATTTTAGTGTTATAAATAGATTGTTTTGCTTTTACAGCCCACTGTTCAAAAAACCTGTGAGGTGTAAGTACTCACTGTTCCTGGTGGGGTGAAGTTTCCAAAATGGTGTCACATGTGGCGGGTTCCCACTGTTCTGGCACCATGGGAGGTTTGTAAATGCACATGGCCACCAACTTTAATTTCAGCAAAATTCTCTCTCCAAAAGTCCAATGGCACTCCTTCTGTTCTGAGACCTGTAGTGTGCCAGCAGAGCACTTAACGTCCACATATGGGGCATTTTCTTAATCGGGAGAAATTGGGCTTTTAAATTTGTGGGGCATTTTCTCCTATTACCCCTTGTGAAAAAGAAAAATTTTAGTGTTAAAAATCTAATTTTCCATTTTCATGTCCAAATTCAACGCAACGTCATCAAACACCTATGAGGTGTTAAGTGTGAAGAAGCAGTAAAAAAGGTAGGGGCACTCTCTCATGTGTGATGGGGGCGTGGTAGGATTGTCAAAAACCACTACACTCAAGGTAATGTGTTGTCCCGCTGAGGTTATCAACGGCGACAGCACCTCATCTGGTGAGTGTGAAGTGGAAGGTAGTAGCGGCAGTTGTGCTGCTCGAAACCCCCTGTCCGTATCCGCGAAGGGGTACGGATATATTGAAACCAAGAAAAGGAGAGGAAAAAATGGGGGTTCTAAACGAGCGCTACTGCTTGAAGAAAAGGATTTGGAATGCCAATGTAGCACAGGACAGTTTATTACAGCACATCACAGCACAACACAGGCTTCAGGATGCCAAAATTATTTGTTTTATGGACCTGAAGAAGGCACATGCTGGTGCCGAAACGCGTTGTCCTATTGCTCTAAACCATAATAAACTATCCTGTGCTACATCGGTGTTCTGAATCCTTTTCTTCAAGCAGTAGCACTCGTGTAGAACCCCTGTTTTTTCCTCTACTTTTCCTGGTATGAGCTGTTAAGGCTCACTATACCCCTTGTTACGTTCCTTGAGGGGTGTATTTTCCCAAATAGTGTGCCATGTGTTTTTTTTTTTTTTGCTGTTCTGGCACCGTGGAGACTTGCTAAATGCAACGTGCCCCCCCAAAAACCATGTCAGCAAAATTCTCTTTTAAAAAGCCACATTTTGCTCCTTCTCTTCTGAGCATTGTAGTGCGCCAGCAGAGCACATAACGTCCACATATGGGGTATTTCTATACTCAAAAGAAATGGGGTTTTAAATTTTGGGGGGCATTTTCTCCACTTACCCCTTGTGAAAGAGAATAATTTGGGGTAACACCATCATTTTAGTGTTAAAAAT
Source organism: Hyla sarda (assembly GCF_029499605.1). Lineage (NCBI taxonomy): Eukaryota > Metazoa > Chordata > Amphibia > Anura > Hylidae > Hyla > Hyla sarda. The sequence continues at coordinate 205,282,531 of NC_079195.1, forward strand.
CTAATTTTCCATTTTCTTGTTTAACTTCAACGCAAAGTCGTCAAACACCTGTGAGATATTAAAGCTCACTATATCTCTTGTTGCGTTCCTTGAGGGGTGTAGTTTCCCAAATAAGGTATGATGTGTTTTATTTTTTTTTGCTGTTCTGGCACCATGGGTGCTTCCTTAATGCAACATGGCCCCCAAAAACAATGATAGCCAAAATTTGCTCTCCAAAATCCCACAGTTGCTCTTTCCCTCTTGAGCCATGTTGTGAGCCCGCACAGCACTTTATGTAAACATATGAGGTATTTCCATACTCAAGAGAAATTGGGCTACAAATTTTGGGGGGCCTTTTCTCCTTATACAACTTTTAAAAATCAAAAGGCAATGTAAAAAGGCAGATTTAAATTTTTCTCCTCCACTTTGCTGCTATTCTTGTGAAACACCTTAAAGGGTTAACAAACTTTCTGAATGTCATTTTGAATAGTTTGTGGGGAGCAGTTTCTATAATGGGGTCATTTATGGGGTATTTCTCACCGAAAGGCCCCTCAAATCCACATCAAACGTAACTGGTAGCTGAAAAATTCAGATATTGAAGTTTTGGTGAAAATTTTGAAAATTGCTGCTATACTTTGAAGCCCTCTGATGTCTTCAAAAAGTAAAAACATGTCAACTTTATGATACCAACATAAAGTAGACATATTGTATATGTGAATCAATATATAATTTATTTGGAATATCCATTTTCCTTACAAGCAGAGAGTTTCAAAGTTAGAAAAATGCTAAATTTTCAACATTTTCATTAAATTTATGGATTCTTCACCAAGAAAAGATGCAAGTAACGACGAAAATTTACCAGTATGTTAAAGTAGAATATGCCACAAAAAAAACTGTCTCGGAATCAGAATAAAAGGTAAAAGCATCCCAGAGTTATTAATGCATGAAGTGACAGTGGTCAGAATTGCAAAAAAAAGGGGTACTCCGGTGGAAAACTTTTTTTTTTTTTTTTTATGAACTGGTGCCAGAAAGATAGACAGATTTGTAAATTACTTCTATTAAAAAATCTTAATCCTTTCAGTACTTTTTAGCAGCTGTTTGCTACAGAGGAAAATCTTTATTTTTTTTATTTATTTTTTGTGTTGTCCACAGTGCTCGCTGCTGACATCTGATGCCCGTATCAGGAACTGTCCAGAGCAAGAGAAAATCCCCATAGCAAACCTATGCTGCTCTGGACAGTTCCTGACACAGACAGAGGTGTCAGCAGAGAGCACTGTGGACAACACAAAAAAGAAATTCAAAAAGTAAAGAATTTCCTCTGTAGCATACAACTGCTAAAAAGTACTAAAAGGATTAATATTTTTTAATAGAAGTAATTTACAAATCTGGATAAAATGTTTTTAGACAAAACCAAGCCCTCAAGGCTAGTATCAGAAACCTGATACATAGATTAATAATTTAGAATTGTTGGAATTAGGACCGTGCTTCAATTAAATGATGTAAAATACAATAAAATGTTTTAAAAAATATAATATATTAACCCCTTCCCGACCTATGACATACCTGTACGTCATGGGTGGCAAGGTGTTCCCGACCCATGACATACAGGTACGTCATGGACATTACTGCCGCTACTCGCGGCATCCCGCAGCGCCCGGAAAGATGGTGGCTATCACTGATAGCCAGCCATCTTACCGTGTGACCACGGGGGGTTTCATCCCCCACCCCCCCCAGCGATCGCTGCTATCAGCTGGTCAAATCTGACTAGCTGTTAGCAGCGTTTTGCTATCAGAATACTTAGCAGCGCGGTGTGTGAGTCCGGATCACGGGGATCGGGACATACACCGCTCTGCTAAGTGTCCCTGAGCCGTCCCCCGGCGTCACTTACCCGTAGGAGCGGTGTCCCGAGCGGTCCCGGCGTCCTCCGTGCGGTCCCGGCGTCCTCCGTGCGGTCCCGGCTGCGCTGCGTCCCGGAGGTGAGTTTCCGGCAGCAGTGCGGCATCTTCATTGGCAGCAGTGAGATCGCCGTAAAGCGATCTCACTGCTGCCTCTGAGAGTTTCAAAACTGCAACTCCCAGCATGCCCAGACAGCCTTTGGCTTTCTGGGCATGCTGGGAGTTGTAGTTTTGCAACATCTGGAGGTCCACAGTTTGGAGACCACTGTATAATGGTCTCCAATCTGTGCTCTTCCAGATGTTGCAAAACTACAAATCTCAGCATGCTCAGTCTGTCCAGGCATGCTGGGAGTTGTAGTTCTCTAACATCTGGAAGAGCACAGATTGGAGACCATTATACAGTGGTCTCCAAACTGTGGACCTCCAGATGTTGCAAAACTACAACTCCCAGCATGCCCAGACTGCCCAAGCATGCTGGAAGTTGTAGTTCGGCAACATCTGATCCTTCAGATATTGCCGAACTACAACTTCCAGCATGCCTTGGCAGTCTGGGCATGCTGGGAGTTGTAGTTTTGCAACAACTGGAGGCACACTAGTTGGGAAACATTGTCCGTTTCCTACCTCAGTGCCTCCAGCTGTTGCAATTGTTGCAAAACTATAACTCCCAGCATGCACTGACAGACCATGCATGCTGGGAGTTGTAGTTTTGCAACAGCTGGAGGCACACTGGTTTGGAAACACTAAGTTTGGTTGCAAAACACTTGAAAGTTTATTATTTAACTTAGTGTTTCCAAACCAGTGTTCCTCCAGCTGTTGCAAAACTACAACTCCCAGCATGCACGGACAGCCATAGGGCATGCTCGGAGTTTGCAACAGCTGGATGTTTGCCCCCTCCCCCCAATGTGAATGTACAGGGTACACTCACATGGGCGGAGGTTTACAGTGAGTGCTGCAAGTTTGAGATGGCGCAAATTTTGCGCTGCAGCTCAAACTTCCAGCGGCAAACTTGCTGTGAACCTCTGCCCGTGTGACTGTACCCTAAAAACACTACACTACACTGACACTAACCTAAAATAAAAAGTAAAAAACACTACATATACACTTACCCCTACACAGCCCCTCTCTGGTACGCTACTGTTTCCAAAACGGAGCCTCCAGCTGTTGCAAAATAATAACTCCCAGTATTGCCGGACAGCCATTGACTGTCCAGGCATGCTGGGAGTTTTGCAACAGCTGAAGGCACCCTGTTTGGGAATCACTGGCGTAGAATACCCCTATGTCCACCCCTATGCAAATCCCTAATTCAGGCCTCAAATGCGCATGGCGCTCTCACTTTGGAGCCCTGTCGTATTTCAGGGCAACAGTTTTGGGACACATATGGGGTATCGCCGTACTCGGGAGAAATTGCCTTACAAATTTTGGGGGGCTTTTTCTTCTTTAACCCCTTATGAAAAGGTGAAGTTGGGGTCTACACCAGCATGTTAGTGTAAAAAAATACATTTTTTACACTGACATGCTGGTGTTGCCCTATACTTTTCATTTTCACAAGAGGTAAAAGGGAAAAAAGACCCTCTAAATTTGTAACGCAATTTCTCCTGAGTACGGAGATACCCCATATGTGGGCGCAAAGTGCTCTGGGGGCGCACAACAAGGCCCAGAAGGGAGAGTGCACCATGTACATTTGAGGCGATTTGCACAGGGGTGGCTGATTGTTACAGCAGTTCTGACAAACGCAAAACAATAAATATCCACATGTGACCCCATTTTGGAAACTACACCCCTCACGGAATGTAATAAGGGGTGCAGTGAGCATTTACACCCCACTGGTGTATGACAGATTTTTGGAACAGTGGTCTGTGAAAATGAAAAATAAAATTTTTGATTTGCACAGTCCACTGTTTCAAATATCTGTCAAACGCCAGTGGGGTGTAAATGCTCACTGCACCCCTTATTAAATTCCATGAGGGGTATAGTTTCCAAAATGGGGTCACATGTGGGGGGGGGTCCACTGTTCTGGCACCATAGGGGCTTCCTAAATGGGACATGCCCCCCAAAAACCCTTTCAGAAAAACTCACTCTCCAAAATCCCATTGTCGCTCCTTCCCTTCTGAGCCCTCTACTGCGCCCGCCGAACACTTGACATACGCATATGAGGTATTTCCTTACTCAAGAGAAATTGGGTTACCAATTTTAGGGTGATTTCTCTCCTTTTACCCCTTGTAAAAATTCAAAAATTGGGTCTACAAGAAAATGCGAGTGTAAAAAATGAAGATTTAGAATTTTCTCCTTCACTTTGCTGCTATTCCTGTGAAACACCTAAAGGGTTAAAACACTTACTGAATGTCATTTTGAATACTTTGGGGGGTGCCGTTTTTATAATGGGGTCATTTATGGGGTATTTCTAATATGAAGATCCTTAAAGTCCACTTCCAATCTGAACTGGGCCCTGAAAAATTACGATTTTGAAAATCTTGAGAAAAATTGGAAAATTGCTGCGGAACTTTGAAGCCCTCTGGTGTCTTCCAAAAGTAAAAACTTGTCAATTTTTTAATGCAAACACAAAGTAGACATATTGTATATGTGAATCAATATGTAATTTATTTGGAATATCCATTTTCCTTTCAAGCAGAGACTTTCAAAGTTAGAAAAATGCTAAATTTTCAAAATTTTCATGAAATTTTTAGATTTTTTTACCAAGAAAGGATACAAATATCAGTGAAATTTTACCGATAACATAAAGTAGAATATGTCACGAAAAAACAGTCTCGGAATCAGAATGATAAGTAAAAGCATTCCAAAGTTATTAATGTTTAAAGTGACAGTGGTCAGATTTTCAAAAAATGCCCAGGTCATGAAGGTGAAAATGGGCTGGGTCATGAAGGGGTTAATAATAGATGCAATTCAACCTTATAGCACAGGGCCCTTGTGCAGAGGTACAATAAATACATAAAAAATCATAACATAATAATATATTATACACCAATGTCTAGTACTGCTAAAAATATAGGATTAGTAAATTATTCGGTAATCCGGCATCTGATAATCCAGACTTATAGTCTATAGTTCCACAATTAAGATGGGATTCCGATGCAGCAAATGGGAGGTGGAAAATGAAATATATTTACCAGCCTGGTGGATGTCTCAGCAAGAATCACCTATTTGACAGATGGTGAGGTCCGCAGTGCTTGGATGGTATAGAACGCTGGTGTGCGACACCGCGGCGGTCTGCCTGCCACAGACCTGGTAGATGTTAATGCCGCTCCCAAGACACTCACTGTAGATGGTATTGAGCGATCTTTAGGTGCAAACCTCATGCAAAATTGCCTGGATGCTGGATTTTGATGTTATTGCTGGCTTAGCATAGATCTGTAGCTGCAACTTGACAAAATGGATCGGAATCCTCAGGTGAATACGTGCTGCATGAGGATCATTGGTGCAATAAAACATTTAAAACACCTAGACGCGTTTCAGGGCACAAATTTATCGGAACAGCCCTTTCCTTAGTAGGCATCGGCATAGGTCGTTCCGATAAATTTGTGCCCTGAAACGCGTCTAGGTGTTTTAAAAGTTTTATTGCACCAATGATCCTCATGCAGCACGTATTCACCTGAGGATTCCGATCCATTTTGTCAAGTTGCTGCTACAGATCTATGCTAAGCCAGCAATAAGGCACCAGTTCATTTAAAAAAAAAAAAAAAGGTTTCCACTGGAGTACCCCTTTAAAGGAGAACTACGGGATTGAAAAATGTATCCCCTATCTTAAGGATAGGGGATAAGTTTCAGATCGCGGGGGGTCTGACCGCTGGGGCCCCCCGCGATCTCCTGTACGGGGCCCCGGCTCTCTGCATAGACAGGGCGTGTTGACCACCGCACGAAGCAGCGGCCGACACACCCCCTCCATACACTGCTATGGGAGAGCCGAAAATTGCCGAAGGCAGGCTCTCCCATAGCAGTAAATGGAGGGCGCGTGTCAGCCGCCGCCTCGTGCGGTGGTCGACACGCGCTCTCTATGCAGAGAGCCGGGGCCCCGTATGGAAGATCGTGGGGGGCCCCAGCAGTCAGACCCCCCGCGATCTGAAACTTATCCCCTATCCTTAGGATAGGGGATAAAATGTTCAATCCCGTAGTTCTCCTTTAAGGTGAAAATGGGCTGAGTCCCTAAGAGATTAAACCTCTTTGTGTACGGCGTGAACGTAAAAATAAAAAAAAGTCCAAAATAGATGCTTTTTTATAACATTTTACTCTTCAAAAAATTTATAAAAAATGGATTAAAAGTTCCATTTAAGCAAATATGGTATAAATAAAAAGTACAGATCACGGCGCAAAAAATGAGCCCTCATACCACCGCTTATACGGAAAAATGAAAAACTTATAGGTCTTCAAAATAAGGGGATTTTAAACGCACTAATTTGGTTAAAAAGTTTGCGATTTTTTTTAAGCGCAACAGTAATAGAAAAGTGTATAATCATGGGTATCATTTTAATCATATTGACCCAAAGAATAAAGAACACATGTCACTTTTACCGTAAATTGTACAGCATGAAAACAAAACCTTCCAAAATTAGCAAAATTGCGGTTTTCTTTTTAATTTCACCACACAAATAGTATTTTTCTAACTTTGAAGCTCTCTACTTGTAAGGAAAATGGATATTCACAATAAATTTTATTTTTATTCACAAATACAATATGTCCACTTTATGTTGGCATCATAAAATGGACATATTTTTGCTTTTTGAAAAAATTAGAGGGCTTCAAAGAAGAGCAGCAATTTAAAAAAAAAATCATGAAAATTGCTAAATCTGAAGGGACAGATGTTACAGAACTACAACTCCCAGCATGCCTGGGCAGTCCATGCATACGGAGAGTTGTAGTTTGGCAACATCTGGAGGGCTACCATTTGGGCACCACTGTAACAGTGGTCTCCAAACTGTGACCCTCCAGATGTTGCAAAACTACAACTCCCAGCATGCAGCTCCCTAATCACTTTACTTTCACTTTCAATTCCCCCCCTACCCCACCCCCCCTGTAGTTTCCCTACCTGACCCAGGATCTTTGCAGTCTCCAGCGACGATCGGGGATCTCCAGGCATCTTCTCCTGCAGGTACCGGCCTCCATCTTCTTCCCACGATCCCCTCAACATCCAGGGAAGGGCAGAACGGGGGGTTGCCAACCCACTGTCCTGCTCTGCCATTGGTCAGAATCAGTTCTGACCAATGGCAGGGGATAGGAGGAGATCGCAGCTCTGCGACCTCACTCCTAGCCCTCAAGATGATCGGGGCTGTCCCTGACAGCTCCGATCATCACTATTTTCCGGGTGATCGGGTCACCAGAGACCCGATCAGCCCGGAATAGCAGAAAATTGCATGTCTCAGGACCCCCCTGGGTGATGTGCCGGGGTGCCTGCTGAATGATTTCAGCAGGCATCCCGATCCGGTCCCCAACCAGCTAGCAGCAGGGACCGGAATTCCCACGGGCGTATGCATACGCCCCACGTCCTTAAGGACTCGGGATGCAGGGCGTATGCATGCTCCCGGCGTCCTGAACAGGTTAATGGTAAAGTGAGTGATGGCATTACAATGGACAACTGGTCGTGCAAAAAACAAGCCCTCATACTAGTCTGTGGATGAAAATATAAAAGTTATGAGGCGAGGAGGAAAAAACGAAAACGTAAAAATTTAATTGTCTGCGTCCTTAAGGCCCAAATAGGCTGCATCCTTAAGGGGTTAAGGACGTAGGGTTTTTCAGTTTTAGCATTTTCGTTTTTTCCTCCTTACCTTTTAAAAATCATAACCCTTTAAATTTTCCACCTAAAAATCCATATTATGGCTTATTTTTTGTGTCACCAATTCTACTTTGCAGTGACATTAGTCATTTTACCTAAAAATCCATGACGAAACGGGAAAAAAAATCATTGTGCTACAAAATCGAAGAAAAAATGCCATTTTGTAACTTTTGGGGGCCTCCGTTTCTACTCAGTGCATATTTCGGTAAAAATTACACTTATCATTATACTGTAGGTCCATACGGTTAAAATGATCTCCTACTTATATAGGTTTGATATTGTCGTACTTCTGGAAAAAATCATAACTACATGCAGGAAAATGTATACGTTTAAAAATGTCATCTTCTGACCCCTACAACTTTTTTTTATTTTTCCACGTACAGGGAGGTATGAGGACTCATTTTCTGTGCCGTGATTTGAAGTTTTTATCGGTATGATTTTTGTTTTGATCGGACTTTTTGATCACTTTTTATTCATTTTTTAATGGTATAAAAAGTGACCAAAAATACGCTTTTTTTGGACTTTGGATTTTTTTTTACGTGTACGCTATTGACCGTGTGGTTTAATTAACGATATATTTTTATAGTTTTGACATTTACGCACGCGGCGATACCACATATGTTTATTTTTATATTTATTTACACTGTTTAATTTTTTTCATGGGAAAAGGGGGGTGATATAAACTTTTATTAAAGAAGGGGTTAAATGATCTTTATCAACACTTTTTTTTTACTTTTCTTTTTTTGCAGTGTTATATGTCCAATAGGGACCTATAACACTGCACACACTGATCTTTTACACAGATCACAGGTGTGTATTAACACGCTTGTGATCAGTGTTATCGGCGCTTGACTGCTCCTGCCTGGATCTCAGGCATGGAGCAGTCATTCGCCGATTGGACACCGAGAAGGCAGGTAAGGTGTCCTGTAAGCTGGATTTCACTGCGGCGGTCCCGAACAGCCCGACTGAGCAGCCGGGATAGTTTCGCTTTCGCTTCAGACTCGTCGGTCACGCCGCGTCTGAAGGGTTAATACAGGGCATCACTGCGATCGATGGCCATTGATGGCCGCCGGGACTGACCCGATATGACCCCGTGGCATATCGCGGGAGCCGGCGGAGGATGTAAATATACGTCCTTCGTCATTAAGGAGTTAGCTTTCTGGCACCAGTTGATTTAAAACAAAACAAAAAAGTTTTCCACCGGAGTACCCCTTTAAAAGAATGTAGAACAATGTGGACCTTTTAGATGCCTCTGCACTCCTTACATGGATGAAAAGGGAATGTAGCCCTATGGGGGCCTATGGGTTTGTATAATAGGTATTAGTCAACAAATACAACATGAATAAGTTTCCAAGTAAAACTTTCAAACAAAGCCAATTTGGATTTCCAGCCTCGTGTCCATGATGTGTGAGGAGCTGAAATGTTGCCGCAAGTCCTTTTAATTTCCTTGGTAATTAATGCCCTTCATCCTGCGCCACTCATGCTGATGCAGCAGTTGTTTCTCCTGCTATGGATAGTTCTTCAATATAACCTTGTTAAGATAAATGCAATTATTTACTGACAAATTCAACGAGATAGCTCCGAGACACCGCCAAAAGATAAGTGATGATAAAAAGCCGGTGATTAAAATTACATTGGGTTTCACTAACTGCTTTCAGCTGGCAAAGTGGAGCAGTATAATGTGTGAAGCCTCACCTAGGAACATATGTTTCAGATCAGGAATCACTGTAGCACCTTTCGACTTTAAACCATCATTAACATTGAATTATTGCAGTATAAGACTCAATTGTATCTAAAAATGTGTGGATCGGGTGTATTGGGCTAGATTTGTTCAAGTTGACCATTTTATCAAAAATAACTATCCATTTTGAGGTGTAAATGTATTTATATTTCTAAATTGTTACATATACTGTATACGTGACTGTTTGCACCTATAGGTCATCATTGACTTGCGAAACCGCGTCTCTGTATCGTGACCAAGCTGGATTTTCATTAGTGTCACTATAAACGAGTGAGTATAACATAAGTGCGTTCAGAGTAACCTTTGACCCCTTCCCCCACACACCTATCCTCAATATACCTATACCAGGGTTTGCAGTTCTAGGTGGCACTCTGCCCATAAGAGCACTTTTTTGGTTTAAACGTTACACTACTGAACAAACACTTTATTCAGATATGTAAATTGGCAGGTCCTGTTCTATTTTAGCTTTATTTAAAGGGGTACTCCGGGGAAAACTTTTTTTTTTTTTATCAACTGGTGCCAGAAAGTTAAACAGATTTGTAAATTATGTCTATTAAAAAAGCTTAATCCTTCCAGTACTTATTAGCTGCTGAATACTACAGAGGAAATTATTTTCTTTTTGGAACACAGTGCTCTCTGCTGACATCACGAGCACAGTGCTCTCTGCTGGCATCTCTGTCCATTTTTAGGAACTGTCCAGAGCAGCATATGTTTGCTACTCTGGACAGTCCTTAAAATGGACAGAGATGTCAGCAGAGAGCACTGTACTTGTGATGTCAGCAGAGAGCATTGTGTTCCAAAAAGAAAAGAATTTCCTCTGTAGTATTCATCAGCTAATAAGTACTGAAAGGATTACGATTTTTTAATAGAAGTAATTTACAAACCTGTTTAACTTTCTGGCACCAGTTGATTAAAAAAAAAAAAAAAAAGTTTTCCAGTGGAGTACCCCTTTAAGGTCCTATGCCCACCTTCACTTTTTATTCTTCTTAGGGAATTGTACAAAGTCAGAAAACCATCGATTCCTTTTTCTGTTCTGCAACTGTCCATAGATTATGTCTAGTATTACATCTCAGCTCCATTAAATCACATGCATAGCCTCTGATAGACATGGCACTGGCTTTCCACCGGAGTACCCCTTTAACTTTTTGCAAATTTTTTGAAAACTTTGGGCCTTCTTCAACACAGAACATGGCTCAACTGGAAATGGGTGCAGAAAGAGTGTGTCAAGCATGCAATTCAATGCACCAAAAATTGTGTCAAAAGTTTTATCTACAATTTTAGCCTAATGTAAGCTACTGTTCAGAGCATGAGGTGGCTCAGGGGATAGAGTGCCAGGAGAACCAGCTAAATTTTGTAGGGCACTTGAATTTAGGTTGTAGTGAGAAAACCTAACATAAGCTAACAAATAGATGGTCTAAACTTAGGGCCCTATAACAAAGAGTAATCATGAGGCTGAAATTGCATTAATAGGCCCAGCTTTAAGCTGAAGAATGAGAACTTTCATCGGCATTGGCCTAGATTTTGTAAAACTCTTTAAAGGAGATGTCCGGTGCTCACTCTTCTTATTTTATCCGTTCCGGACTGAAAAATAAAAGAAAACAAATTTTCTCTTACCTGCCTAGGCTCCCCCGGTGCTTCAGTACAGGTGTTTGGTCCCCGGGCTGTATTCTTCTTACTTCCTGTTAGCCCGGCACGTCACAAGGAGTTCATCCTATCACCGGCCGCAGCGATGTCCCGCCTCGGCCAGTGATAGGCTGAAGTTCTGTGTGACGTGCCGGGCTAACAGGAAGTAAGAAGAATACAGCTTGGGGACCGAACGCCTGTACCGGAGCACCAGGGGAGCGTAGGCAGGCAAAAGAAAGTTTTTTTTCTTTTTTTTTGCAGCCCGGAACGGATACAATAAGAAAAGTGAGCACCGGACATGTCCTTTAATTCATAGACAGTGTAAACTTAAATTAGTTTAGGAATGGGCCAGATTTATTACAGTGGCTAAGGTTGTTAAGAAATCTGTTGCTTTCCTGTTGCCTTGTCTCAATTTACCTTAAAGATAAAAAGAAAAAAATGGGGGACCACACCTCATGTATTACCTAAGGTAGGAAAGCCCAAGTGAGGGAAAGCAAATGCCGGCCTTCTGAGTGGCCGCTCACCTAGTATATAGTAAATTGCGCATATAACCTCTATTATATAGGGGTAGCAATCCTGTTCTTCTGGAGATGAACTGCCAAGCCTGAAAGGTTGCAGGAAGAGGATAACCCGATCCCCTCTCAAGGAAAAGTAAAGTCAGCAAAAAACACCTTATGCAACAGACGCTGTTCCAAATTCCACATAAATGAATGATTGTCCAGTAGAAGATATCATTAAAGTGCCGCTTAGCACTGTTTATTGAAGACCAGTGACACGTTTCGGAGGTACAGTCCTCCTTCCTCAGATTGGTCAATCTGAGGAAGGAGGACTGTACCTCTGAAACGCCTCATTGTTCTTCAATAAACATAGTGCTAAGCGGCAAATTAATGATACCTTTTACTGGACAATCATTCATTTATGTGGAATTTGGAACAGCGCCTTTTGTATAAGATGTTTTTTGCTGACTTTACTGGTCTCAATTTAGACCAACTTTTTTGTCCAGTTTTGCTGAAGCCATGCCCCTTGTCCCTTTTGTTGGCTGGTGGACAAGTGTCAAAAAGTGTCAGAAATCACATAAGACACATTTGCAATAGTAAATCTGGACCATCGTTTATTGGCAGCCAATAAAAGTAATGGGCTGGAATGGGCTTCAGTGATGTCTCATGTGGCCGAGCATTAATAGCGTTAATAGGCTCCTTAAACAAGCATCGATCTACTAGATTGGCACTTGTCTAGTACAAGGGTCTGCAATATAATATCTCTTAGACTTGGCAGTCTGATTATGCACCAGATTTATTAAACAGCATGAACCACTCTGATATATGTGGCACAGTTTTGAACTGTAAGTTTGCACTACGTTTTAGACAATATTAGTAAATCTGCCCTACTGTATTGCTGAAATGTTACATGTTGGATTTAATAACCCGTAATACTTCCCTTTTGGCTTATGTTGTGTGCTGCTGCCATGTTCCTCCCTGAACCAATGACTTTAGTAGGGGTGTGTTGGACCAAGGCCATCAAGATGCAGGCACCAATGTGGCATATCTAATGGAGCTGCTCCAATGCGTACTTCCTATCTAGTATCATGGTCCTATCTCCCATCAACACTCTACTGTCTTTCAGAAGACACCTTAAAACAAAATGTTCCTTTAATTTGCAATGATCAGCTTTTCCATGTAGAGTCCATTGCGGAGCTCACAGTTCAATATGGTTCCTAACAAGAATGATGTGCATGCTATGTGGGAATAGTAAACGTCACAATTGAATATGATAATAATAATAAGAATGATAATGATAATCATGTTCTGTGTTTGGAAATTTTCATCACCATGGACTTTCTTATTCACATCCCTATCTATATAATGTCCATAGCGATTCACAAACTTGACGACCTTCACAAAGGAAATACAAAGTCATCTCCTCCATCGGTAAAAATATATAGCACATCAGGGAGAACACCGCAATCCGCAGCTGCTCTAATTGTTGGAGTGGAGCTGTACACGGTCCCTTGAAGTTGCGCCCGCCTTTGTTTTCATATTGTTCCGCGTATTTTCTATTTTCATCCTGCACGCCGCATCCTTTTGTGCTACATCCTAATCTTTGTATCTGAGCATCTCGGGGAGATTTGTTTTGTGGCAGTCACAGAAGCGTGCACACTAACACCCACACTTGCAGGTAAAATCTGCGCTGGTGATATATTTTAATTACAGATTTAGTCAGATGTAATTAAGGCTCCGTGTCACGGGGACGGAGCGGGGTTTTATAGCAACACATGCAAATTTATCTTTTGTGTTTGCACAGTTTGTGACATGGAGGTTCGCGGAATAAGAACCCCTCTGTGCTGTTAGATTAATTAATAGAAAGAGAGTAAACTTAATGGGGCCAGAAAAGTGCAAAAAATTGTGCTTTTTCCACTGAATATCACACAGATGGAATGGCTGTCTTGGGATTGCAGTGGGGGACAGTAATTGCATTTTAATTACAATGCTGATGGTTTCTGCTTCCTACCAGATGGAAGGGCCTTTTAAAATCGAGGCACTAACACAAGTCTCTGCTTATTTTCCCTTCTCATGTTGGCTAACGCAATCTGACACAAGACAAAAGCCATTATGTTATTGTTTGATCATAAGGATCCTATTCAGCATTCAAAATCACTGCTACCAGGGAAATGTAAGCTGGAAATTCTATACCACTGCTGTTGGTTACAGCATCTCACGGGTTAAGTCTTTCGAATCGCTTCCTTCTTTTGTCAAGTTTAATTTTTATTTTGGTTATTGCCGTACCTCATTTGTCGGAATGTCTTGCAAAAAAAAAATTTAAGATTTAGCTGCACAAATGCCTTTCAGCAATTTTGGAATGCAAACATTTATCAAGTGGTAATTTCCCTTTTGTAAGTTTTAAGTATGTCGGGTTATTTGGGCACACGGTGGCGCTGTGCTGCAGATGTCCCTGGATCATTTTTCTTCCATGCAATCAGGGTGGCAGCTCGAGTTACTACAAACAATCGCACTTTGCAAAATAAACTGAACCAAGCAGAGAGCACTCTAGTGAACGCTCAACAAAGGGTTAATAGGAGAGGACAATGGGATTCTACACCACCACCAGCCATATAATTAAAACTACAATAACATTGGTTATCTCAATACTGTGGCACCTGTCAAGGGGGGGAATATACTGGGCAGCAAGTGAACAGGCAGCTTGGGAAATAGATGTGTTGGAAGCAGAAAAAAGGAGCAAGTGTAAGGATCTGAGAATCTCTGTGTGTTCTCTGTTTGAAGTGGTTAGTACCTAATTAAAAAGATCCATGAAAAGGCTCAACATGGCTTATTCATGAATGTGGGGAGCAAAGCATAGCCCATCTGGTCCGATTCTGCAGAAGATCTGTAGCGCAGATTGCTAAACAATTTACTGTTGATTGTGGTGCCACAAACTGGTCAGAGTGCCCATACAACACAGTGCCACCACAGCCCTCACGCCCCCTCCCATAGACATGAATGGAGGGGGCGTGGTGTGACCTCACAGATGCCCGAAGCCAGCATTCTCAACATAAATGTTCATAACGCCGGGGTGCCGGCCCGTAGACCACGGATGGTCCCAGTGCCCAGACCCCCGTATCCTTAGGATAGGGGATAAGATGTCTAGGAATGGAGTACTCCTTTAAGGGTTTAGCAAAATGCAACCTTCTTTAAAAATAACTTTTGAACAAATCACTTGGGTGTTTAGTATTTCTTATGCTGGTACATGGTAATAAAGACATTAGTTGCAATGAAATAGAAATTGGAATTTGTATGCTCTGTCTTGATGTGAAGTGGGCACTTAGGATCAATTCCTCTGGTGAGCCCAGCTGGCTTATTGTACAGCAAGAATACACAATTATAATATACATTATTATAACATTATGCTAGGAATATGCTAATAGTACATTGTCCTAATGAAATACAGTTTTTAAATGAGCACTGTCAGATTCAAAAACTTTTATATGTTGTACATATAAAAAGATTAATTAAAATATTAGCCTTCTAATATACTTCATTAAAAAATGTTGATCTCCTTTTTATAAAAATCATGGCTTGTAAAAAAAGACCACTAGGGGTCCCCATACCATCCAAAACATAATCCTGTCCAAGCTGAAGCACAGGCTAGAAAAAAAGTTCAGTAAGTGAGGGTGGGACGAGCCCTCCTCTGTGTTTTTTCCTGCCCTGTCAGAGAGGTGAGGTGGGGGTTTGAATGGATAGTGATTGAATGGATAGACCCAGTACAGCACAGCAGCCTCAGGAAGGAAGTTAATGCATGGTGAGTGAGGGTGGGGCCTAGTGCGCCCCTTCCTAAGCCGTGGATGTCAGAATGAGCAGCAGAACAGAGACATTTGTGAGATAAATACAGAAGCTAGACACGAAAAAAAGGCATGTAGAGTAACATATAGATGCATTTTTTTCTGTGATGCGGCAGGTAAGCTTTAAAGCAGGCGCTACGATGGAATTGTGATGTATTCTTTGTAATACACACCTCCTCTTGGAAGTACAGAAGTTCATCCCCTCAAAGAACCAGAATCATCTCCAAAAGGAGGAGTTTCCTATCTGTAGACAGTTGTTTTTGTGTTCCCTTCATCACTAAAGATAAGAGTCTTGGCTGAAAAAAAGGACGTGTTTCCTTGAGGAGACAGTGAAGCTAGTGAAGGGGACTCCTATAGGCCCCCTAGCTCTTTTCCATATGGAGGACTGCTGCTTTGCATCTCTCTTTCCTAGAAAATGTTGCTGGACCTATGCTAGCTTGGCAGTATCCCAGGACACTGCATTTACTATAAGAAAAGGAAGGAAATATTTAGCACTCACCAATCTGTATTTATAACAGTCTTTATTCAATGATGACATACATGGGGAGGCAAGGAATGGGCTACAGCCATTTAGCATTGTCACAGTCTTTCATCTGGCCCTATGCTTTTCTCTTAGACTCTCCGTAAGAAGACATGTTACCTTCTATGCCCCTCAATAAAGGTCCTTCACCCAGCTTGGGGGCAATCTGTACTGATGAAGAACCTCTGTACTGATGAAGAACCTTGAAGCAGCTTTCTACAGATAGGTGACTCTTCCTTTTGGAGGCATTTTCTGTTTGAATGATAATACCTGGTTATGTTTTCAGGCTGTTTAGGGGTTGAGCATTCATCTACAGGGACACTATCTCCACTAGGTACAAATGTAGTGCATGCCAACTTTATCTCGATGGTGTCTGGTGGCTGATCATGATGCATACAGTACTAGATAAAGGGTTAAAATAAAAAGCAGGAACGTGACACAGAGCAAATGACAGACTGATTTAGTGGGAGAGAGGGCCCTGCCTGCAAGGTCTGCCGGCAGTTTCGCATAAATTCGCTTCTTCCGGCCTTGAAGGCCGGAAGAACCGCATTTGCGCGAAACTGTCAGCAGCTGCCTCTGTGCGCCTCGCGCAGTTCTGACAGCCCTGTCCTCCACTTTCTCTGTGTTTGGAGTTTTGAGTTGCAGTCTGAACAGTGAGTGTAAGATTCATGTTGATATTCAGCATCTGCTTTGATTAAGTATATGGCCTTTTGTACATAAATTTCATGTCTGATAGCATTGCGAGCCACAGAAGCAGAGTAGCGCAGCCCTAATCTTGTAGGCAGCTTCTACATCTATTCCATCTGAAAGATATCGCTTTTCCTTCTGGAGGAGAGCCACTATGTATTCTTGTAATACGTAAACAACTTGAGTCCACTGCTCCTTGTTAGCAATTTCTTCAAAAAACAGCACCACACCTGTCCTTTGGTTGTAAGCGGTATTGCAGCTCTGTTCCATTAAAATGAATAGAGCCAAGTAGTAATAGCACACACAACCTGGGAACAGACATGGCGCTGTTTGTGGAAGAAATTAGCAGTTTTTTCTATTCCTCGATAACCCCTTTAAAGGGGTACTCCGGTGGAAAACTTTTTTTTTTTAATCAACTGCTGCCAGAAAGTTAAACAGATTTGGAAATTACTTTTATTTAAAAATTTGAATCCTTCCAGTACTTATTAGCTGCTGAATACTACAGAGGAAATTATTTTCTTTTTGGAACACAGAGCTCTCTGCTGACATCATAACCACAGTGCTCTCTGCTGACATCTCTGTCCATTTTAAGAACTGTCCAGAGTAGGATAAAATCTCATTAGAAAACATATGCTGCTCTGGACAGTTCTTAAAATGGACAGAGATGTCAGCAGAGAGCACTGTATTCCAAAAAGAAAATTATTTCCTTGTAGTATTCAGCAGCTAATAAGTACTGGAAGGATTAAGATTTTTTAATAGAAGGGAGTACCCCTTTAACATAGCTGTTCATCAAAGGTGAAAAGTTCTCGTAGATATAAACTCTGTACTAGAATATTCTTGCGCAATACAATATTTTACTCGCCGGGGTGACTACTTTGAATCATGTTCTAACTCACATTCACATAAAAGCTGGAAAAATCAACAATATTCCGGTTTATTGTTTTACTTATAATAACTGCAAGGTTAATCTAGAAATATATAACAATATCCTATTTAAAATGACGCTCCTACAAAGCCAAAGCTATTAGTCCTTATAAATGACAACACTACGGTAGCTTCTAATATTCAGCTCAGAGGCTTCTATAAACTCAGCGGCAGTGTATAAAAAACCCATTGCAGGAATTAGAGCAAATATTTATCAAGCATCCACATGCCATTTAGCATTTTAATTACATTGCGGTTCAATCTCTTCCATTTTCTTTTCCCCCTATTTTTTTGGCTAAAATAAAATATGTAAATATTTAAAATGCAAAATTAAAAAGCGTTTGTGACATTATGTTAACTGTTATTTTGTGGAAATAAGCAACTCATTTATACTCGCTAAATGCTACCATGTGCAAGTCGTCGACTAGCGCATCACCAACCCGCCGCTCATTCTTCGCACAACAAAAGGTAAGTATGGAAATGTTCTCATTTTTTTTCCTGATTAAAATTACCTGTTTTAATAGACCACTTCTGGCAAATGCAAATCACAGGACATCTGCGTTGTTAAATTTTATGGACAAAAGAATCCTTTCCAAAAATTGTAAATAGATTTGTTTTACTAGGTAGACATTAGGTTTTTTTTTTTTTTGTGGCTCTCGGGACTATTACTCTATTTATATATTTACTCTAAAACCACGAAGAGCTGCTGCCTTTTTGTGTGGATGGATTTTCTGCTTGTGGGGAAAATTTTCTACGTTGTTTTTATTGTTGCCTTGTTTTGCTGCCAATATGGCTACTTAAAGAACCAATGTCTTTAGGGTACTTAAATGGGCACTGTCATGAACTTTTTTTTTTATATGTTGTTGTACTGATGTACTACAACATATTTCTAATATTCTTTAATTATTTTTTTTTAATTAAAACACTTTATTTTTATTTTGAAATCCGGCCACTAGGGGTCTCCCTCCTAGTGGTCGGCTGCAGCCTGGCGTGACGTCACACCTGAATTCGGACCGATGCCGGCCAGGCAATCGGTCTGAATTCATTCAGCCTGCGCTCGCTCCCTGCCTGTCAATCAGACAGATGGGAGTGAGCCCTGAAAGCACATTGGCTCCCTGGCACATTGGCTCCCGTTATTGCCTCAGGAAGGATTTAGGACTCACCAGGACTCACTTCGGTATGTCTGTTTGGGGTGGGGGATTGTAGCGCCACAGCCATGAAATGTATTGCTTTCATTTGGGGGGGGGGGGGGGGGGGTAGCGCCGCGGCCATGAAATGTATTGCTTTCAACGGGGGGCGTTGTGGGGGTAGCACCGCGGCCATAACAAAGTTATTGATTTCACCACAGGGTGCCTCCAGTTGTTTCACCACTACAACTCCCAGCATGCCCTGACAGCCAATAGATGTTGTGGTGTGAAACAGCTGGAGGCACCCTGTATAGGTGAACTAAGGGCAGAAGCCCCCCCCCCCCCCCCTCAGCAGGCATCAGTGACGTGGTGCCTGCTGGGGAAGTCTGCCTGGTAAGTGAGCACACTACCAGGCAGAAAAAAAGGCATTTCTAGGATAGTAAAAAACTAAACTAAAGGCAGGGAGGGGTTAGCGATAGATGGGCAATAGGCAGGGACAGAGAAAAAATATAAAGGATGGTGGGAGCTACTTTTTAAAGGGGTTCTCCAGGAAAATAAAACAGAGCTAATTTCTGTGGTATTATGGCCTTTTTCTTTATGGCTTTATTCCCTTCAATGAGACTGAGCTGTTATACCACACACTGCCTGAGGATAGTAGTGATGAGCGACAGAGGCCATATTCGAATTTGCGATATTTCGCGAATATATGGCCGAATATTCGTCCTATGTTCGCGAAATTCGCATATTCACTATGTTCGTTCTCTTTTCTTTTTTCCATGCAAAAATGAGTTATGAAATTCGCATAGTGCGCATGCGCAATTGTATCTTTCACCTAAAAGAAGGGAGGGATCAGTGCCCAGTGTGGAAGTGTATATATAATATATATCACTATATTCTAAATATTTGCGAAATTGCAAAGTGCCGATATTCGCAGTAAAAATTTGCATTTCAAATATTCGCGCTTAACACTATAGGATGAGGTGTTGTTTTTCAAAGAAATTTACTCCGGTTTTCTATTCCTGGATAACCCCTTTAAGTGGCAAATACCATGTCTGAATGCAGGAATACTTATTTCTGGTATTGGGGCGGGCCCAGACGTCATACTTGTCATACAAGTGAGTTAAATGGGAATTTTCACCATTTGTCAGAACTTAAAGAAGAGCTTTGTCAAATTCTATACCTATAAATTGTAAAATTAGCTACTATTAAAGAATAATGTAGATTATCTTGTGTATGCCATTATGGTACCATCATTTAGTGCTGATGTGTACTACAGATGTAGTGCCCACTATAATGGTACCATCATCTAGTGTCCATGTGTTCTATAGATGCAGTACCCACCATCATGGTACCATCATCTAGTGTTCATGTGATCTATAGATGCAGTGCCCACTATCATGGTACCATCATCTGGTGTTCATGTGTTCTTTATATGCAGTGCCCACTATCATGGTACCATCATCTAGTGTTCATGTGTCCTATAGATGCAGTGCCCACTATCATGGTACCATCATCTAGTGTTAATGTGTTCTATAGATGCAGTGCCCACCATCATGGTACCATCATCTAGTGTTCATGTGTTCTATAGATGCAGTGCCCACCATCATGGTACCATCATCTAGTGTTCATGTGTTCTATAGATGCAGTGCCCACCATCATGGTACCATCATCTAGTGTTCATGTGTTCTATAGATGCAGTGCCCACCATCATGGTACCATCATCTAGTGTTCATGTGTTCTATAGATGCAGTGCCCATTATAATGGTACCATCATCTAGTGTTCATGTGTTCTATAGATGCAGTGCCCACCATCATGGTACCATCATCTAGTGTTCATGTGTCCTATAGATGCAGTGCCCACTATCATGGTACCATCATCTAGTGTTAATGTGTTCTATAGATGCAGTGCCCACCATCATGGTACCATCATCTAGTGTTCATGTGATCTATATATGCAGTGCCCACCATCATGGTACCATCATCTAGTGTTCATGTGTTCTATAGATGCAGTGCCCACCATCATGGTACCATCATCTAGTGTTCATATGTTCTATAGGTACAGTGCCCACCATCATGGTACCATCATCTAGTGTTCTTGTGTCCTATAGATGCAGTGCCCACCATCATGGTACCATCATCTAGTGTTCATGTGTTCTATAGATGCAGTGCCCACCATCATGGTACCATCATCTAGTGTTCATGTGTTCTATAGATGCAGTGCCCACCATCATGGTACCATCATCTAGTGTTCATGTGTTCTATAGATGCAGTGCCCACTATAATGGTACCATCATCTAGTGTTCATGTGTCCTATAGATGCAGTGCCAACTATCATGGTACCATCATCTAGTGTTCATGTGTTCTATAGATGCAGTGCCCACCATCATGGTTCCATCATCTAGTTTAGTGTTGATTCATTCAATGTACAGTGTGCTTTGCTGATCACTACATTTACCCTGCCTGCACTCAGCTCAGAGAATCTTAAAATTGTTTGAGGTGAACAACAATATTGTACATTTGGTTGGCTTGGCGGTCACACAACAGCTGCCAAATATTAAGCAAGACAATATGCAACTCCAATCAGTGTACAGCAGAAGAAAGTCTGACATTACTATAGGTACTATACTTATACAAACAACCCCCTGACTTTTACTGTCTGACTCTGCTATCTGATATGTGCAAATAATCCAGTGTATTGCTGTACAGCTTTACGCTACTCCACTGATGTGCTCTGCTTGTAAGAGATGGCAAGGAGAAATATATCACAGGGAGGAAGCAGGGAAAAGCAGTTTAAAGTCTTATTTGTGCCTCAATTCACTAGGCTCTTAGCACACAGCATATAGCAGAGTCAGGCAGTTTGAATCAGGAGAGTTTTATAACTTTGCAGAGAAACATTATTTGAACTTACCTACTATATCACTGCACTCCTGGTCTTTAAGATAGACAGGATGGAGAAAAAAATGCTGGGACACTCCCTGGTGTACTATTTTGGGAGAAGAATGAACCCGCCACCACACCTATAGTGCTGTACTAACCTTGCTGGGTTGTGCTATCAGGTAGGCACAACTCTATCTGTACACCTTGGGGTGCAGAATGGAAACTGGCATGAGCAAAGAAAATTTGGGGTCTTGGTCGAGCGCTATTGTTCTAGAACATAAATGGATGTTTGAGGCACCTCAAATGCACAGAGCTTATAAGTAGAGATGAGCAAATTTTTAAAAAACTCGATTTGACCGATTCAACGTATTTTCCGAAAAAATTTGGTTCGTTCCGAATTTATTCTCTGCAAATCTGTATTAAAATGGCTATTTCTGGCCTACAGAGAGAGTCAATAGGGGTGTAGAACACTTTGCCTTGCTGTAACATGCAGGGCGCCCCCTGACGAAGCATATCTGCGAAAACGCATTTGGGGTAGAGGTGAGATGTGTTCTGGATAGGGTGCATGGTAATTTTTTCATCATTGTATTTGCATGCTGTTCTGTAGTGTGACAATTTTTCTGTTATGTTAATGTATCACATATGTATCTTCATTTATTCATATGGTAGATAGTTATTCTATACCATAGCTCAGACCTGTTTAGATACCCTAGACATATATATATATATATATGTGCCTGATGTCAGTTAATGCCACTTGCTTTTGGTGCTGATACCTACCATGATACATCTCCAGACAGCCACCCACATCATGATGTTTATATGATTACATCCACCACGCAATTATCTGCCTTTGTATTCTGTGTACCCATCCCCTAGCTGCTTTTTATGGTAATTTTATCTATATGTTTGTACATCAATAAAGATTTTCTATGATTAATATTACATGGATTGGTTCACTATGGTCCTTGTTTTTTCGGTGTTTCTAAGTTAATTAACCAGGTGATGAGGGTTCTCAGATAGCCTTTATTGTTTTTGGTAATGAGACCATATAGTGGCTGAATGACACAGCCTGGAGGTGGTGGCAGCATGAGAAGGCAATATAATGGCTGAATGGGCCAGCCTCGAGGTGGCAACATCCTGACAAGACCATAGGGCCTTATAATTGAAAAGATTAAAGATATTTTTAAACATTTAAATTCAAGATTCAAATAGATGAACCTAAAAAGTTTTATTTAATGTGCCAGCAGCATGAGGAGACCACGTGGTGGTACAGTGACACAGACTAGAGGTGGCGGAAGCATGAGGAGACCATATAGTGGCTGAATGACACAGCCTGTAGTTGGCGGCAGCATGAGGAGACCATTTAGTGGCTGAATGACACAGCGTGGAGGTGGCGGCAGCATGAAGAGACCATATATTGGTTGAATGACACAGCCTGGAATTGGCGGCAGCATGAGGAGACCATATAGTGGCTGAATGACACAGCCTGGAGTTGGCGGCAGCATGAGGAGACCATTTAGTGGCTGAATGACACAGCGTGGAGGTGGCGGCAGCATGAAGAGACCATATATTGGTTGAATGACACAGCCTGGAATTGGCGGCAGCATGAGGAGACCATATAGTGGCTGAATGACACAGCCTGGAGTTGGCGGCAGCATGAGGAGACCATTTAGTGGCTGAATGACACAGCGTGGAGGTGGCGGCAGCATGAAGAGACCATATAGTGGTTGAATGACACAGCCTGGAGTTGGCGGCAGCATGAGGAGACCATATAGTTCCTGAATGACACAGCGTGGAGGTGGCGGCAGCATGAGGAGACCAAATAGTGGCTGATTGACACAGCGTGGAGGTGGTGGTAGCATCAGGAGACCATATAGCGCCTGAATGACACAGCATGGAGGTGTTGGCAGCATGAGGAGAGGGCCCCCCGAGTCAGACCTGCAAGAGGAAGGACGATGTCGCAGATAGGCATCAGCCAACTGACTACATAGGATGTCTCTGTAATAGGTCAGTTTGTCCTCCCTCTCAGTGGGTGTAAAAAAGGCCCCCATTTGTGCCAGTAGCAAGGGTCCAATAAGGTGGAGAGCCAATGGCTCTGCCGAATGCTGCCGAATGGTGACAATTCGACAGTCACTACACAAGCAAGTGAGCATGCATTGTGCCATTTGTGCAAGTGACTCAGAGGGACTCCTTGCCTCTATTTCCACTGCATACTGGCACAATGTGTCTGAATCCTCTGTCTCGCCTTCCTCGTAACCCTCTAGCTCCTCTGGCTGCTCCTGCTCCTCCTCTCCTTTCAGATGACTAGAAAAACTGCACATCTTGCGAAACCTAAACTGTGCTACACTATGCCTCTGCCCCTCCTCCTTCTCCCTCTCCTCCTCCTCCAGTTCAGCCCCCACAGGGCTCATGTGCCTTGACCAGCCATCGTTTCCAACACGTGTTGTAGTAAAAGAAGCAGTGGAATGATGTCATTCATCCTGTAATCCTGACGACTGACTAATAAGGTGGCTTCCTCAAAGGTCCTGAGCAAACGGCAGGTGTCATGTATGAGGTTCAACATATGGAGGGTGAAATTCCAACATGTGGAAACGTTGCAAATCAGACTATGTTTGGGGATACCTTTCTGACACTGCAGCTCAAGGAGGGTGTGCTTTGCGGTGTACGAGTGGCTGAAGTGCATGCAAAGTTTCATTCCCATTGTTAGGATGTCTTGCAGATGGGGGGAACATTTCAAGAACTGCTTGATAACCAGATTGAACATGTGTGCCATGCAGGGCGCATGGCTCAGGCTGCCTTGTCGCAGCGCAGACAAGATGTTCTTCCCGTTGACGGTTACAATGGTTCCCTTTGCCAGTTTTCATGGAGTAAGCCATTTTCTTGATGAATGACTTTTAGCAGTTCCTCCCCTGTGTGACTCCGTTCGCCAAGGCAAACCATGTGAAGAATAGCGTGACACCGCTGTGCACTGCACACATGGTGTGCTGGAGGGGCACTGAGACTTGTCCGTGCAGTGAATGCTGAGGACATGGTGGAGGATGAGGAGGCAGAGTGCACACTGTCACAGGATCAACGGCTTGAGAGCATGGAGGTGGAAGCGGTGTGACCTGTCCAAGTTGCTGTTGTGGCTGTGCAAGAACCACATTGACCCAGTGGGCCGTAAAGGACATGTATTGTCCCTGACCTTATTTACAGCTCCACACGTCGGCGCTGCCGTGCACTTTGGTACACAACGACAGGCTCAATGACTGACCCACCTTCTGTTCCACAAAATTGTGCAGGGCCACCACTTAAAAATGGAGGGACTGCAGCACCAGCAACTTGTACAGGAGCACATTCAGCTTCTGCGCCGTTGGATGATGTGGGTACATACTGTTGTCACTTGGACATGGCTTCGCCGATGGATTGCTGGCAGAATGACTGACTCGAAGTAGGAGGAGCAGGAGCATCTGGAGTGACAGAAGATAGGTATGACACACAGCTCCCTTCGGCTGAGGAGGTGGATCCTTGGTCGGCTGAAACAGGGAGCGGTGTGCCACTGAGTGATGCAGCATGCTGGACCACCCCATTGGTGCCACGGTTCTCCCAGGCCGCTTGATGGTGATGCTGCATATGTTGATGCAGAGCCGTGATGCCAACATTGGGACCCTGGCCACGCTTCACCTTCTGCTGACACATCTTGCATATGGCCAGGTTAACATCCTCCGGATGCTTGATGAAATACTGCCACTGCCGAGTAGCTGATTTTTTCACCAACAGTCCGCACTGATTGACTGCTACTGCTGCCGACTCCAGGAACCCCTGTTCCACTACCTCCCAGGAAGGTAGGCTGCCACAAACAGGTGGTCTACCCCGGGCATGTTTGGCTCCAGACTTTCCACTTTTGCCACCATGCTGCCACCTTGCTGGCTCATCTGCTGCCTCACGGGCAACCTCCAACCCTCTTCTCCTGATGATGATGAAGCCTCTTCTGCACCCGGCTCCCAAGTTCGATCGGCTTCATCACCATCGAGTTGAGTTTGCATGTCACTGATGTCCTTCTCAGGTTCCTCAACAGTGTCTGCTTCAGGAGCCTGAACGCTCGCAACACCACCTCCCACACCACTCATCACTACTTGCCCGCCTAGCGGAGGAAGCAGCAGATGTCTCCTCCACTTCTTGGCTGGGCAGTAGCTGCTGACTGTCCTCTAGTATGTTGTCCTCACTAAATAGTGGAGCTGAAACCACAGCATAAGATACTTCTGCGGGGGAGGGAACAGCATAAAACAGAGGCAATGGGAGGACAGGGACTGCTCCTGGGCCATGCCAACTGAGGGTTGTATCTGAGGATCCCACTGACAGTTGACGTGGATGAAGAGAAGTGGATGACTCTGTTAACCAAGCGATGATGGCAGATGGGTTGCTGGTTGAGATACGACCCCTGGCTGATACCGGGAGCTCAGACCTCACTGCGACTCCTGCTGCCACTCGCCCTTAGTCTTCTGCGACCTCTGCCTGATGAATTTAGGTCTCTGCCACTCCTCTGTGCATGTCCTGGCACTTCTCTGCCTGACATACGTAGTGCGTATATGAGGTGAGTACAGTACGCTCCACTACGCTTAAAACAGTATTTGTCTACAACACCAGCAGGTGTGTACTTTTGCCTGGCCTTTCACATTATCTAGGCCCTTAAGACTTTAACAGGAACAAAATGGTACACCACTTAGATGTACGTATGTGGTATGCACTTATGAGGGGAGGACAATGCGCTCTAGTACACTTAAAACAGTATTTGTCTACAACACCAGCAGGGGTGTACTTTTGGCTGGCCTTTCACAGTATCTAGGCCCTTAAGACTTTAACAGGAACAAAATGGTACACCATTTAGATGTACATATGTGCTATGCACTTATGAGGGGAGGACAATGTGCTCCAGTACGCTTAAAACAGTATTTGTCTACAACACCAGCAGGTGTGTACTTTTGGCTGGCCTTTCACAGTATCTAGGCCCTTTAGACTTTAGCAGGAACAAAATGGTACACCACTTACCTGTACGCACAGGCTACACTTAATAGAGGACAGTATGCTTTTAGTGCTCTGCTCACCCTAACTGGCTGGCTACTATTAGCTTTTCAGTTGTTGTACACACCAATGCTGCAGCACACAGTTGCTGTGTACTACACCCAAAATTGCACTTTCTCTCTCAATCTCATTCACTTCCCTACCAGTGCTTCTAGGCTGGATTTGGACTTGAGGTGAATCGCTGCTGTAAAAATGCTTTTCTGTGCAACACACACTGCTCACTGTCCCTCTCTCTCTGCAATAGAATGCAGATGAGACTGGGAGGTGAATTGCTGCTGTAAAAATGCTTTTCTGTGCAAAAAACACTACTGTCTGTCCCTCTCTCTCTGTAATAGAATGCTGATGTGACTGGCTGCAAGATGGCTGCCGATTATATAGGGCTGTGACATCACAGGGGTGGCTGGCTGCTGATAGGCTGCATGCTGCATGTGATTCAGGGTCATCCTGCCGATTCTTGTTCCCACCTTCCCAGGATTCCTTGCACCATGTCCTCACATGTGGATCCACTATTTTAGATGCCCTGGAGCTTGAACCGCACTAAATGGATTGTAATGAAGCGATTCTCGCGATCAAATCGTGGTGATATTCACATTCGTTACAAATCTAATTTTTCCTGAAATTCATAACGAATTTGAATTCGTCAGATTCGATTCGCTCATCATACTTACTACTAATCATACTTGTCATTTAGGAGTCTGGAATAGCTTGTTGGCAATGCCTTTCCTATTATCACATTTGAAAAGTAGGAAAAGGAATTATAATAAAAACTGCCAAATAGAGTTTTTATTAATTTGACAGTTAAAAGGTGATAAGAACAGCTAGAGAGCTTTAGATATTCTAAAGATGAGTGATAATGTAAAATGTAATGAAATAATATAAAGTTGTTAGGGATAGATTACAGCATATTCAAAATGCCCAAATACCCCAGGGCCACCGGCATTACGTAAGCTCCTCCAGTGCAAATGTGCATAACCTTATATTTATCAATGTTAAACCTCATCTGCCCTTTCCTGGTCCAAGCCTTTAACCTATTCAGATCCATATGTAACAGTACATTGTCCTCTATTGCAGTGGTCCCCAACCCAGTCCTCAAGGTTTGTTTTTTTAAGATGCTCAATTGGAATAGAACAGGGATATATTTAAAGGGGTACTCCAGTGATAAACATTTCATTTTAAATCAACTGGTACCAGAACGTTAAACAGATTTGTAAATTAATTCTATATAAAAATCTTAATCCTTCCATTACTTATCAGCTGCTGTATTCTACAGTGGAAGTTATTTTCTTTTAAAATTTCTGTTCTGTCTGACCACAGTGCTCTCTGCTGACACCTCTGTCTGTGGCGGGAACTGTCATGACCAGGAAAGGTTTGTTATGGGGATGTGCTACTGCTCTTGACAGTTCTCGAGACAGACAGAGGTGTCAGCAGAGAGCACTGTGGTCAGACAGAAAGAAATTTAAAAAAAAGAACTTCCTGTGGAGTATATATCAGCTAAGTACTGGAAGGGTTAAGATTTTTAAATAGAAGTAATTTAAAAATCTGTTTAATGTTCTGGCACCAGTTGATTTAAAAAATATATAGTTTTTCACCGGAGTACCCCTTTAAATCCTGAACGATTGGTGGGTTTTGAGGACTGGGTGGGGACCTTTGCTCTAATGTGGGAACCATTTTAGGCTGGGTTCACACCACGTTTTTTAAGTATGTTTCCCGTACATGTTTTCATTATTGAAAACTTATAGAATCGTATTGAAAACCGTATACATAGACAAATAATTGATAACCGTATGCACCCGGATGCATGCAGTTGCGTAAGGTTTGCTTGCAATACATTTTTTTCCCGTACTCAAAACCGTGGTTGACCACTCTCTGGTTTAAAAACCGTAGTGCAACCGCACAATTTTTTTTTAACATGGATGTCAATGGGAAATGCACATGTATACGGTTCCATACGGGAAACCGTATACGGTCTTTACTTTGCATATGCGCATTTGCATCCTAAAGTCCCCACCCAACACCCCTCCCATTAAAAATTGCCAACATTTTCCAAAATTCAAAATTTTTTAATAAAAACGGACGGAATCATGTGCACTTTTAAAAACAGTATATGGTTTAAAAATGCATACGGTTTACTTTTTCCCATACTGTTCCATCCGTTTGTTTTTTTGCCATATGGTTTTCTTTAGAAAAACTGATTGAAAACAGTATGGCAAAAACATCATGTGAACCCAGCCTTACAAAGTTAAATATCATCTGCAAAAAAATACTTTGCAATCCCTCTTCCTGGTCATTAATAAATATATTAAGGCGTACCCGTCATATAAATAAAAAAATATGCTTCTATATGTTACTTACTAGGTCATGCAGTTTCTTTCCATGTCTTTTTTATGTGTCTAGCTTCTGTATTTGGCTTACAAATCCATCTGTTCTACTACTCACTCATTCTGACATCCACTGCTCAGGAAGGGGCATGTCCAAGGCAAGCACTGAGCCTGCCCTCACTCACCATGCATTGGTCTGCTGTGCTGGGTCTCTATCCAATCACTGCAAGCTGCTCTGGTCTTTTTTAGAAGCCATGATGTTTTATGAAGTATATTATATTAGAAGGTTAATGTTTTTATTCTAACAGTTCCCATTTAAAGAGAATAGGGCCTTAACACTGACCCATGTGGTACCCAAGTAATAGTGACTTGCTTCAATACTGACACCCTGATATACCCCACATAGGTACTTCTTCAGTACTTAAAGGGGTACTCTGGTGGTAATTTTTTTTTGACTATGTTGCATCTTCTTTGTAAGTTTAGTTTTTTTTGCAATATACATGTGTTATATGTTTTTCTTACCTGTTTTTTGGGCAGGAAGTTCTGTAGTTCAGAAGGTTTTCTTTTACTGTCGTCCACAGTTCTGAGTCTCCTGTGGACAACAAGTCAGGGCTATTTTTTCTCTGTCTGCATAAGAGAAATAAGCCACGCCCTCTCATCTCCCCCCCCTCCCGAAGGTCTGCATCAGAAGCCATAGTACACAGCTCCTCACCTCCCCTCCCCCTGCACTGCTTCTGAGGACACAGGTCTGCATGAGAAGCCAGAGTACACAGCTCCTCACCTCCCCTCCCCCTGCACTGCTTCTGAGGACACAGGTCTGCATGAGAAGCCATAGTACACAGCTCCTCACCTCCCCCTCCCCCTGCACTGCTTCTGAGACGCAGGTCTGCACAGGAGAAGGAACACAGAAGATACAGGTGTTATCTGAAGGGGAGGATGACAAGGTGCAAGGGCTGGGGATGTATGGACTGCAGGGGAATAAATATCATACTGGGGATGTATGGACTGCAGGGGAATAAATATCATACTGGATCTCTATATGTGAAGGGGGGGGGGGCTCCTGAATGACACATGCTGGGAGTTGTAGTCCCTGTTATGTGTGTGTATGCTAGTGTTTCCAAACCAGTATGCCTCCAGCTGTTGTAAAACTACAACTCCCAGCATGCCCTGACAGCCTTTGGGCATGCTGGGAGTTGTAGTTTTGCAACAGCTGGAGTCACACTGATTGGGAAACACTGGTCTAGCCAATTCAGTATATTACAAACAAAGTGCATTGTTTCCCAACCAGAGTGTCTTCAGCTGTATCAAAACTACAACTCCCAGCATGCCCAGACAGTGTTTGGCTGTCTAAGCATGCTGGTGGTAGTAGTTTTGCAACAGCTGGAGGCACCCTGGTTGGGAAACACTCGTGTATGCCCTATAGAGGTGTGGTGAACTACAACCCCCAGGAGACTACAGAGGCAGCATGCTGGTGTTATACAACAGACTGAAGACTCCTGAATGACACATGCTGGGAGTTGTAGTCCCTTTTGTGTGTGTATACCAGTGCTGATTATATTAGTGTGCTGTGTATATAAGGGTGCCGACCCGGGAAAATAGTGGGGTGGGTAAAGGGTGGAACAAACAAACAACAAAAAAAAAAAAAAGGAGCCGTCCCAAACCAGCAAGTCATGTGGCATGCTGGGATTTGTAGTTTTCAGCACAGCAAGAAACAGGAAATAGAAGCAAAGATAGGAAAACAAAGTAGGGGATAAAAATAGAATAGAGTAAATAGAGTAGGCTAAACAACAAGAATAGAAATTAAACAAAACAAATCGGGTAAGTCAAAAACGGAAAAACACGTTGACCACCTGAGTACCCCTTTAACCCTTTGGTGCCCCACAACATAGAATGACCCCTCCAATACCGAAACATCTGGTAACCCACTACTAAGGGTGAACCCTCCAATTCAGATCCCTGTGGTACCCCAATAGTAACAGTGACCCTTCTACTAACAGTGGCTCAGTCAGAGTATGTTTTGTTAATAACCCACTCCTTCCGATCCCTGAGCCAGGAACATTACAGGGGCACTCCGGTGGTCAACGTGTTTTTCCGTTTTTGACTTACCCTATTTGTTTTGTTTCATTTCTATTCTCGTTGTTTAGGCTACTCTATTTCCGTTCTTTGTTTTCTTTTTGTTCCCCCCTTTGTTTTCCTATCTTTGCTTCTATTTCCTGCTTCTTGCTGTGCTGAAAACTACAAATCCCAGCATGCCACATGCCTTGCTGGTTTGGGGCGGCTCCTTTTTTGTTTGTTTGTTTGTTTGTTCTACCCTTTACCCATCCTATTATTTTCCCGGGTCAGCCCCCTTATACACAGCACACTAATATAATCAGCCTTGGTTGGAATACACTGGCATACACACACAAAAGGGACTACAACTCCCAGCATGTGTCCTTCAGAAGTCTTCAGTCTGTGGTATAACACCAGCATGCTGCCTCTGTAGTCTCCTGGGGGTTGTAGTTCACCACACCTCTATAGGGCATACACCAGTGTTTCCCAACCAGAGTGCCTCCAGCTGTTGCAAAACGACAACTGCCAGCATGCCCTCACAGCCTTTGGTCATGCTAGGAGTTGTAGTTTTGCAACAGCTGGAGGCACACTGGTTGGGAAACACTGGTGTAACATGATGTGTATGCTGAATAGGCTAGAACAGTGTTTCCCAACCAGTGTACCTCCAGCTGTTGCAAATCTACAACTCCCAGCATGCCCAAAAGTCTGTCAGGGCATGCTGGGAGTTGTAGTTTTGCAACAGCTGGAGGCACACTGGTTTGTAAACACTAGCATACACACACACAACAAGGACTACAACTCCCAGCATGTGTCATTTAGGAGCTCCCTCCCCCTTCACATATAGGGGGAGATTTATCAAAACCTGTGCAGAGGAAAACTTGCCCAGTTGCCCATAGCATCCAATCTGCTTGCTGCTTTCCTTTTTATGAAGGCCTGTAAAAAATGAAAGAAGCAATCTGATTGGTTGCTATGGGCAACTGGGCAAGTTTTCCTCTGCACAGGTTTTGATAAATCTCCCCCATAGAGATCATCCCCAGTATGAGATTTATTCCCCTGCAGTCCATACATCCCCAGCCCGTGCACCTTCTCATCCTCCCCTTCAGATAACACTTATCTTCTCTGTGAGGTTCTTCTCCTGTGCAGACCTGCGTCCTTAGAATAAAGAGCAGGGGGGAGGGGAGGAGCTGTGTACTCAGCTGGATGAGATGAGGGGGAGTGGCTTATTCCTCTCATGCAGACAGAGAAAAAAAAAAGCTGTGACATCTTGTCCACAACAGACTCAGAACTGTGGACAACAGTAAAAGAAAACCCTCTGAACTACAGAACTTCCTGCCCAACAAACAGGTAAGAAAAACACATACATGCGGCCAAAACATATAACACATGTATATTGCAAAAAAACTAAACTTACAAAAAAGATGCCATATAGTCTAAAAAAATTAACCACCGGAGTACCCCTTTAACAGACTGACTGAAGAGCTACAGGAATATAGGGTTATTTCTTGATATGTGAATCAACCTCAAAGTTTATACCTGAAAACATGTTGAAACAGAAATGTGAAGAAAAGATGTCAGCTGACTTTACCATTCAAGTAATTCTACAATATCTCAATGTGTTCTTTCTGTTTTCAAAACTTAGCTCATTGCTTGAGAAATAAAGGACTCGTTCTTCACCTGGTTTGATGGAAACGTCAACCTTGGAAAAATCGGGTATTTTCTCCATCAAAATGATACCTCCTCTGCTGCCGCTCTCGTTTCCAACTTTATGAGCAATTTTGGAAGCCATTTGATGTGATTTGAATTTCAGCTGTGCATCCTTGTGTGACAAGCAGTGAATGAACCGCCCCGCTTTCTCGGAGTCTTGTGTCTTTTAATGTCTTACTGTGCAGCCATCTGCAACAGGACTTTTACCTGTCCCTAAGTTGACATTTATGATATCCTTCAACACTTCATGAATAATGACACCGAGTGCTGTATTTCCACTCCTCCTCTGCAAAATGTGCAGTGGAATTTAACTTGTCAATGACCATAGACTAGATCTATAGTAAGGATGCCGCATGGAATTTTTGGGAATCTCCGGCAGCTTCATAGTTATTTGTCTCTCGAAACCCAATCATGTTGTCATCTAAGGTGTCTCCTGTCACATTCTGCAGCTGTAGCCGAGGAAAAGGAATCACATTTGAATAAATGAGACCTGTGTTTCTGACATCTTGACCCATTTCACATGTTTATTTGACGCTCAGAGCCTGGCAGGTTTAAAGGGGTACTCCGGTGGAATTTTTTTATTTTTTTTTTTTAAATCAACTGGTGCCAGAAAGTGAAACACATTTCTAAATTATTTCTATTAAAAAATATTTCCTTTCAGTACTTATTAGCAGCTGTATGCTACAGGGGAAATTATTTTCTTTTTTAATTTCTCTTTTTTGTGTTATCCACAGTGCTCTCTGCTGACGCCTGATGCCTGTATTTGGAACTGTCCAGAGCAGGAGAATAACCCCATAGCAAAACTATGCTGCTCTTGACAGTTCCTGACACAGACAGAGGTGTCAGCAGAGAGCACTGTGTGGATAAGACAAAAAAGAAATTGAAAAAGAAAATAAGTTCCTCTGTAGCATACGGCTGCTAATAAGTACTGGAAGGATTAATATGTTTAAATAGTAGTAATTTGCAAACCTGTTTAACTTTCTGGCACCAGTTTATTTTAAAAAAAAAGTTTTCCACCAGAGTATCCCTTTAAATGGGTACTCTCATTAAACATAATTTTTGTAATTAACCCCTTCCCGCTATAGGACATATGCATACGTCCAATCATCCGACACGTTTGCGCAATTGGACGAATGCATAGGTCATAGCGATCTCCGGGACTGCAACGGGCAGTGCAAGAGATCGGCGATGGGACCCGGCTGTCAATCACAGCCGGAGTCCCGCTGCAGCTGCCAGAGCCGCGATCGCGCCGGTCCCGGCAGCATTAAACCCATAGATACCGTGATCAATCCTGATCATGGCATCTATTGTATTGACAGGGGGAGCACTCTTCACCTGTTCTCCAGCGGCGGCGCCGCGATACAATCGCTGTTGATTGCTATGGCAGCAGGAGGTCAGATCATGACCTCCTGTATGCCTGCTACAGAAGCCTGTGAGATCCAGCCAGAGGCTGGATAGCACAGGCTGTAGTGTCTGCAGCTCATCAGGTCATACTGTGCTGCAGTACAAATGTATTGCAGCATAGTATAACCTGTAAAAAGTGTAAAAATAAAATACAAAGTTCTTGAATAAAAGTATGAAGTGTAAAAAAAAAAAAAAAAAAATGCCCCTTTCCCAATAAAAGCCCTGTATTATTACCAAAAAAGATAAAAAATACGAATCATATACATAATAGGTATTGCCACGTTGGTAATGACGTGTACTATAAAACTATCATGTAAATTATCCTGCACAATGAACTCCGTAAAAAAAAACATAAAAAAATTCGCCAATTTTGGTACAAATAGCGGAATAAAAAAGATCAAAAGTAGCACGTAGCACAAAAAGGATACCAATAAAAAGTACTGCTCATCCCGCAAATAATAAGCCCTTACTCAATGGCGTCGGACGAAAAATAAAGAAGTTACGGCTGTTGGAAAATGAATGTCAGAAAAAGAATTTTGCTCAGACAAGGAAAAAGAACATATAAAACTATAAAAAAATGGATATCGCCATAATCGTACTGACCCACAGAATAAATATAACATCACTTTTACCGCACAGTGTTCACCATAAAAAAAAAAAGCCAGAAATTTTCCAGTTTTTCACAATATTTTGAAGTTTTTCACATAAAATGCTTCATGTGTCAACAAAAATGCACCAGTTATATAAAGTACAATATGTCACAAAAAAACTATCTCAGAATCGCTCTGCTCAGAAAAAGCGTTCTAAAGTTATTACCATTTAAAGAGATACATGTCAAATTTAAAAAAAAAAGAGCCTGGTCATAGAGGTAAAAAATGGGTCAGTCCTTAAGGGGTTAAATAGATTATGCCTAAAAAAAAATCTTTGTCATATATGTCATTAAAAAAAATGTATGTTTCACTCTTTATTTTACCTTTGAAATCTTGGCCACAAGGTATCACCCTAGATGGTCCAGTAATAATTTTCCCCCGTCACGTCGGGCACGTTTGGACCACTGCTGGCCGGGTAGCATGGTCAGAAATGTGCGTCCTCAGCTCGCTCTCTGCCTGTATATGAAACAGGCAGAGAGCGAGCCCAGTGCTCGTGCGCGCAGCGCGCAAAATTTAAATATCCCCGCTCCCTGCATCTCACCCATCTCATTCATTGCAGCGTGCGAGCTGCAGTCTTTCTCACATACTGGAGAGAGAGACAGCATAGAGGGGAAAATCAGCATACAGGAAGACAGGCGGAAGTGAGCCCCGGCCAGGCCACGCCCACTGAGCTACTGAATATGATCTTAAAAAGGTATTTTAATGAGGTTTTATATATAAAAATAAATAAATACAGAGATAGAGGTAGTTAGTGTCACGGACAGATGGGGAGGGGGATTAGGGAAAGTTTAGTTAATGATAGCTACTCTTTATGTAAGGACTGAAAAGTGAGTTTCCGAATACTGAATGGACTGGCTGCACACATTCTCTTCTCCTATATATTGCAACTGTATAGGTTCATCTAAGAAATAATTTTATTTTCTTGATCCCCAGACACATTCACAGGTCTGTTTCTACCTTCCGTGATCAAGTGAAGGAAATAGGTCATTGATTTTTTATTTTTCCACTCAACTATTATTTGATTTAGAAATTTTCATATCTGTAAGGGTTTATGCATAAGGACATATTACAGCTAGATACTATCTCCGGGTTGTACAAGCCATGATTCCATGGGCTCTAGTGTACCTCTCAATCTCTATAGTTCTAGTCTAAATTATCTGAAATACAGTTGATAGTATTGAGCTGTTCTTACTTAGACAATGAAAACCACACAATATGTTGCCAAATAGAGTCTCATATTGAGACATATAGAATTCCGTATATAGCGCACACAAATTCCACAGTGCTGTACTCTCAAATTGGTTCCCTGTCCCCAATGGGACTCACAATCTAAATTCACCTATTAGTATGGAAGACAACAGTGCGAACCTTTGAGCCACAGAATCCCTATGGCCCAGGTTTATCAAACTGTGTGAGAGAAAAAATTGAGTGATTGCGGGGTGAGTGTATGCATTCTCCGAGGGGTTGCCGTTTTTTCTTTATCGGACAGCAGAGATGTCTTTCAGTTTGCTGTTTTTTGTGAGCCAAGGGTGTGGGAGGTTCAGGGTGTATTTTCATTGAATCGGAGGGACGCTTTGTGTCCTTGTTGTGTTTCTTTATCATATGTTGACTTTTTTTTATACCTGATGCATGATTACCTTCAGGGGTATGTGTTGTCACTTTTATTATGAAAATTCAATAAAAATTATGTTTATAAAAAATGGAGTGATTTTACCACAACAACCACTCACAGTTCAGGTTTCACTTTACCAGAGATGGTTAGCTGAGCTGTGATTGGTTGCTGTGGGAAAATCACAATTTTTTTTTCTTTCACACAGTTTGATAAATCTGGGCCTATGTCTTTTGTAGTAGAGAGTCAAATGACCTATGTGATGGCATGAAGCCTCCTGAAAAGAGTGCTGTTGTGCATGAATTGTAAAAAAATGCTATTAAGTCTCAAAGTGGTATTCCAGGATTTTTTTTTTTATTTGACGATGCTGCAGGAGCAATAAAGTTAGTGACTGTACCTGTGTTTCATGGTGATCTCACAATTCTTATGTGATCTTTGCCCCATGGTTTATTTTTAACAGCATACAAAATGAGTGCTGTCTCAGGTTTTCCCAGGTTGCAGAGACATTACATCACTAGTCCCAGGCCTGAGACATTACATCACTAGTCAGGTGTTCAGAGGGAGCTTGTCTGCTTCAATGGGTGGAGCGACCGCTGGGTGGGAGGAAGATCATTTTGCAAGAATTGTAGTTTTGAAACAGCTGGAGGCACCCTGGTAAGAAAGCACTGGTTTATTGCATGGAAAGGATCACAGGTGTCATTTTTTTTTTTTTGTAGGTACTGTTTAAAATATTTTTATTATTTTTTTGCAAGAATAAACAAGTAGAGTAGTGCAGTCAAGTACAACTGCAATAAACCAGGATTATCACAAATTATAAAGAAAAGGGAAAGATTACAAAAACATACAAAACAATATGAAGAAAACAATAGGCAAAAAAACAAAACAACACACAAATAAAAAAACATCAAAATGTGCTCATACGTCTACCAGAAGAAAAAGGTAAAAAGACATACGTATTAGCAATCCTAAATACTAATTAGCAGTCATAAATGTAAATATTGACCCCCGTAAATACAACATAAAGAGTCATATTAAATAGTGCAGTCAAGTACACCTGCAATAAACCAGGATTATCACAAATTATAAAGAAAAGGCCAAGATTACAAAAACATACAAAACAATACAAAGAAAATAATAGGCAAAAAAAACAAAACAACAGACTAAAAAACAAACAGACATCAAAATGTGCACATACGTCTACCAGAAGAAAAAGGTAAAAAAACATACGTATTGCCAATCCTAGAAATTAATTAGTAGTCCTAAATGTAAATCTTTACCCCCATAAATACAACATAAAGAGTCATATTAAATATTATCATGTTGTAACTGCTCTTCCCCTCCAAACTTGCGATAAGACATTCCATAGCATACTTTAATGGGTGGGATGGCTGATGTATGGGAGGGAGAAAAGTGACCTCACACTTACAAACAAGGAATTATGGGATTTTTAGTTTAAGGGAACAAACTTCAACAGGAAATAGCCATTTCACAAAAAGATAGCCCCAGCGTTATAGTTAACTCACAACATAGCCATTTAGCTCCAAGAGTAGCAGGAATCCTAAAATCATCTGATGGTGTCAACCACATTTAGGCTTATGTAAGTGCAGGAAACCGCTATGCATCCTCAATCTACTATTATTGTGTATGTGAATTTAAAAAACACATCGGCTCCACCCTCATGCCCTTTAATCCCTTAAGGACGTGCGCCATAAATGTACGGCACAGTAGCGAGGTACTTCACGCACAGCCCTGTACATTTACGGTGCGGCTATGAAGTGGGCCCAGGAGCTGCGCTTACTTCATGCATGGTGGGTCCTGGCAGCTGTCAGTATCAGCGGACCCACCGGTAATGGCAGACATCAGAAATCATTAACTCCTCAGATGCCTTGATCAATACAGATCAAGGCATTTTCGGCAGTGCGGCACTTAAAATGGCTGATCTGATCGCCCGTGACACTCACCGATAATACTGATTAGTATGAGCAATCTAATTATTGCTATAGATAATCCCCTATGGGGACTAAAAAAAGTGTAAAATAAATTTAAAAAAAAGTTTTTAAAAAAGTGAAAAAAATAAGAAAAAGCTCCTCCCCCAATAAAGGTTTAAATTACCCCTTTTCCCCATTTTAATTTTAAAAAAGCATAAAAAAAATCATAAATAGTAAACTAATTTGGTATCACGGTGTGCATAAATGTCTGAACTAAATAAAAATATAATGTTAATGATTCCGTATGGTAAATGGCTTAAATGTAAAAAAAAAAAAAAAAGCCCAAATTTGGTCATATCACATTGCAAAAGAAAAATTATAAAAAGCTATCAAAAAGTCACATGTATGCAAAAGTGAGCCCTCACACATCACAGTATACGGAAAAATAAGAAAGGTAGAGGAGGTCAAAATAGGGCAATTTTAAGCATACTGATTTTGTAAAAAAGTTTGAGATTTTTTTAAAGCAGCACAATAATAGAAAAGTATGTAGTCATGCATATCAATTTAATCGTATTGACCCAGAGAATCAAGAAAACATGTCATATTTTACCGTAAAGTGTACAGCTTGAAAACGAACCCCCCCCCCCCACCCAAATTTGCTAAATTGTTATTTTACAACTGATCACACAAAAAACAAGTCTTCATATGTTTCTGTGAATGGAAATATAAAAGAATTATGGATTTTAGAAGGCAAGGAGAAAAAAACTAAAACCAAAATAATAAAAGTGTCCTTAAAGCCAAAATGGGCTGTGTCCTCAAGGGGTTAATTTTTGCATTTTTGGTTTTTATCATTAGACACTTGGAACATATTAATAAAATCTAGCAAGTTATTGTGAATCAATTGACTCTAGTAAGTATTTGGCTTCAAGGTCACCTTCACTGTGTGTAAGAGAATGTGCAGAGATCTGGAGGTAAACAGGGATGCTCTATACACCACTGTTTACGCACATTAGAAAATTGCAGATAGTACAGTGCAGAGCACCTGCAAAGCATATACGCCCATATATCAATAAGAATTCAAATTGAATCCGATAGTTATTTGATCAAATCTACTCAAGATGAATTTGGGGAGATTTACATGTGTGGTAACTGCCTTGGGGTGTAGTGTAGTTGGGGTGTTACTTCGGTATATGAGGGGTTAATTTAACCCCTGTCACTCGTGATGCCAGGGTGAGGGTTAATACGCTGAGGTAAATCTTCGGCCTATCGCCACCCTTCCCAGAAAGGATAGGTGCGTGCTTAAAAGAATGAAGGTCCACAATAGAGATGAACTTGAACTTGCATAAACTTTACTGAGGTACTTGCAGTACATCCAATTAACAGCAACAGTC
Organism: Hyla sarda; assembly: GCF_029499605.1. Classification (NCBI taxonomy): domain Eukaryota; kingdom Metazoa; phylum Chordata; class Amphibia; order Anura; family Hylidae; genus Hyla; species Hyla sarda. Next base: position 205,322,139 of record NC_079195.1, read on the forward strand.
TTAGCAATACAGTCTCTATACAGCACGGCAGTGATTGACAGATGCTGAGGAACATTGACTTATCCAAAAGATTATTAGAATTAGGATTGGTGCAGAGATCCGTCTGGATTTAGGGGTCTATTCAGGTCCGGTGATCTTGCAGAGTTAACAGGGATTGAGATAACTCACAGTTTTGTAAAGATGGCCGTTGCTTAGGCTTAGGCCTAGTCACTGCTGATGACAGCTTAGCAGATCCTCCTCCATCAGCAGCCCACGAGGAAAGAGAGAGAGATTAATGGCCGCCGCTCCCTTATATGGGCAGGGCCATTTTGGATTGGTCCGTGTCAGTTGTCACTCACCGTTTCAATGCATGGTGGGCGATCACCTGACTTCCTCCAAAGGTCCTTGAACCAGAAAACTTAGAGTTTTTGGAACGCATCACGTGACCCGCAGGTCCTGCGACGTCACAACAAGGTAAGTACACTTTATTTACATATTCGCACATTGAATTTGAATAATTTTAACTATTAAAGGGGTGACAAGGGGCTAACTATTGATGAGGACCTCACCACAAGGTAATGGATGCAATCCGGTACCGGGACACCAAAAACCCCCTTACTTAAAACAAGTCGACCACGATGCCTGTTCCCTAAGGCAGAGGGACTTGAGCAGGTAGAATAGGATTGCTAACTAGACAGAATCTATCTCCTGACAAAACTTTCATACACATTAGGTACTTTTAAACCTACTAGATATTTTTCTAAGCATTTTAAACATTTTTAGAGTAGTAATCCTACTAGACAATTATAAAGGCTTCCTGGACAATTATGAAGCTATCTAGACCTTTAGTTTCTAGCTTCTAAGACATTTTAATTAAGCTTACTATACATTCTAAGCTTACTAAACAATTAGGCAGCTATATGACATTTTGTTTTAGCTCTCTTACACATTTTATGAGGCTAACTAGACATTAGTACAGCTCTCTAAATCCTTGAGTCTCAAGCTGTCTAAACATTTTGAAATCTCACACAATTTTTCTTTTTTGCCAACAATGAGTTACCTGTTAGTACACGAAAAGCATACTGGCTAGCCTGAAGCTACGTTTTGGATTGGTCCGTGTCAGCTGTCACTCACCGTTACAATGCATGGTGGGCGATCACCTGACTTCCTCCAAAGGTCCTTGAACCAGAAACCATAGAGTTTTTGGAACGCATCACGTGACCCACAGGTCCTGCGACGCCACAACAAGGTAAGTACACTTTATTTACATATTCACACATTGAATTTGAATAATTTTAACTATTAAAGGGGTGACAATGGGCTAACTATTGATGAGGACCCCACCGGTACCTAGGGACTCTGACTTTGGGGACCTCACCACAAGGTAACGGATGCAATCCGGTATTGGGACGCCTCACATGATCATCGCATGTTGCTGAAACTAGGCCCTCAATGTAGCAGATGTCGTGGTGACATTGTTCAGCTAATGGATATGTCATGCGGGTTTGGTTGTTATATTGTAGCCTTCCCCTTTCGCCTTGAAAGGTATTCTTCTGAGACAAGTGCTGGATGGAAGTGGAGTATTGCAGAGCACAAAGAGATAATACTTTTTTTTGCTTCCCAGACAACCCTTTTAACATTGACAATGTACACAATTCCTATCTTCAACCTCTATTTTATAGAGCAGTTCTATATAGTGACCATGTTACCACTTTTTATGGTCACCATTTAAAATACAGTAATGGTAGAAAAACAACTCTAGATCTATTAGATGAAGCGGCCACGTGATGAGGCCAACTGACCGCTGTACAGACCTGTTCTTTACATAATGTATAGAAAAGGGAGCCATGTATGGGCTTAAACACAGCTTCAACATTTACACGTGACTACGGCCAGCCAGGGGGAGCACCAGGAATCACAAATGGATACATTTTTTAAATGGGCTTTGTCAGATCCAGAAACTTTCATATGTTGTTACTGATGAAAATGAAAGACCTTTTGTAATATGGTTGTTTAATTATTTTTTTTTATATTTAATAAAGGAAACAGCTCCTGATTATCCAACCAGTAGGGGTCTCCTTACCTACTGAGACACCAACCAGTCCTGCAGCAGCAGCATCAGGCTTGTTAATAAGTCACGGACAAGAGATAACTCATGGACAAGGCTGCATGAGCAGACACACCAATCACCTCCCACCACCACAAGGGAGGGACACGCCCCCTCCCACTACACACCAATCACCTCCCACCACCACAGGGTAGGGACACGCCCCCTCCCACTACACACCAATCACCTCCCACCACCAGAAGGGAGGGACACGCCCCCTCCCACTACACACCAATCACCTCCCACCACCACAAGGGAGGAAAACGCCCCCTTCCCCTGAGAGGATTAGATGTACATGGTCAGGATTAGGTATTGAGTAACTTATTATTATTTATTTTTGGGGGATTTGACAGACACCTTAAAGGGGTACTCCGGTGCTTAAACATCTTATCCCCTATCCAAAGGATAGGGGATAAGATGCCTGATCGTGGGAGTCCCGCCGCTGGGGACCCCCGGGATCATGCACGCGGCACCCCGTTTGTAATCAGTGCCCGGAGCGTGTTTGCTCCAGGACTGATTACCGGCAACCACAGGGACGGCGGCGTGTGACTTGACGCCTCCGCCCCCGTGTGACATCACGCTCCGCCCCTCAATGCAAGCCTACGGGAGGGGGCCTGATAGCTATCACGCCCCCTCCCGTAGGCCTGGATTTAGGGGCGGAGCGTGATGTCACACGCCGCCCGCCCTGCGGTCGACCATAATCAGACCCGGAGCGAACACGCTCTGTGTCTGATTACAAACGGGGTGCCGCGTGCATGATCCCGGGGGTCCCCAGCTGCAGGACTCCCTCGATCAGGCATCTTATCCCCTATCCTTTGGATAGGAGATAAGATGTTTAAGCACCGGAGTACCCCTTTAATCAAATAATTACCTAGGGATTTAATTGCTAGCAACATGGCCGCTCATGTCGAAAAAGAAAAGAAAATCGCAACGTAGGAATGCTCTTTTGGTACTGTCCCTGCACTTTCCGGGAGACTGGAGTTGTTTGTTGCAGAATTCCTTTACAGACTGTAAATATAAAGGTCAGTGCAGTTTTAAAAAAAAATAAATAAAAAAAGGGATTTTTATTTTGTTTCTTAGAGGTTTTTTTGCACATAATGGGCCGTTGTGTCTGTTTTCTTTTTTCTATTTTTTTCTGCCAAAAAGCTTTTGTCTTTTTCAGACCTTTCTTAGTCTAACAGGAAGTACATGCAGATAATTACCATTAAATTGTATTAGTGAAAAATCGGATCTCGGCACATTGATGTCCTCCTTTTGTGATGGCCGCCCTGTTTCTTGGTATTCTATTTCTGGGTTTGCTAGTAAATGTTATTTGCTTCCTGTAAGAATATAAAATCTAATTTCCAGTAATTTAATATCAATGCTTGATTGAACACATGACATTCAACCTTGTGCGGAGCTGCTTCTTCTTCTCTTGTTATCAGTGCTCTCTCCCGGTATTGTATGTTATGGGCAACATATCCCTCATTCATAAATCATTTGTTTTTTTGCCTAGCTGTAAATCATATGGATAATATGTATTTTTTTTAAAATGTGTTATGTTGAAATATATTCATATCTTTCTTTTGCCAGTAAAAAAGGTCAAATAGAACTTGGTACGAAGAAAGGAACTAATACATTTTGTTACAATTCCTCAGACATGTATCATGAGATATAAAAGAGGTTATGTAGCTTAGGTTTGTGCTGCTAGGGAATATGACCACAGTAAAGTTGGTCCTCCATTAAAGGGATACTCCGTCCCAAGACATCTTATCTCCTATCCAGCTGCCAGACCCCCCGATGCTGCAACGTTCAAAACGCAGAAGCTTGGAGCTTCCGTGTTCGTGACCTCACACCACGCCCCCTCCATTCATCGTCTATTGGAGGGAGCTTGACAGCTAGTACGCCTCCCAAAGACATGAATGGAGGGGGCATAACGGCTGTGACCACAGCCGTCACCCGGAGTAGGATACACTCTCTATGTGCCTCTATGAATCGAGAGGAGTACAACGCCAATGAGCAGCTCAAAACTCACACTTAGATAGACTCATCGATCTTTGCCAATCCATCCAGTGCAAGTATCAATACTTAGAGCCCATTTATGTTTTTAGGCTACGCCACTGGTATACACTGGTATACATCGAGTTATTAACAGGAAGGAATTATAATGAAATATAACGCGGTGCACCCACAGTACACCCAGTGACTTCAGTAGATAAGATGTTGTCTACTACACTCTGCTTCCTTAAAGGTGTACTCCACTGCCCCAGCGTCCAGAACATTTTGTTCCGAACGCTGGGTGCGGGCTGCGGGGGTCGTGACGTCACAGCCACGCCCCTCATGATGTCACCCAATGCCCCCTCAGTGCAAGTCTATAGGAGGGGGCGTGGCATTCGCCACGCCCCCTCCCATAGACTTGCACTGAGGGGGCGTTGCGTGACAGCACAAGGGGCGTGGCCATGATGTCACGACCCCTGCAGCCCGCACCTAGCATTCTGAATGAAACGATCTGGATGCTGGGGCAGTGGAGTACACCTTTAATGTTTCCTGAATGTATTTTTTTTTTCAGTACTCAAAAAAGTATTGTATTGAGCTTAGGAAAACAGACCAAACTTAGTCACTAGCAGACTACCTTAGAAATTTAAGTCAATGGGCATGCTGTGGATATTCTATAGTATACATTACAATACTCAATTTTTGGTGTATACTGGTGACGTAGCCAAAAAATGTCATGTGAATGGAGCGCCACCTCTGGTGAAATTAGCTTACTGCTAGGACCCATGGTGATGATTCTCAATTATTTTATTTTCATGCATTTTATATTATATGCACATATTACACTTTCAATGTTTTGAGAGTCGGGAGAGTATGTGCATTTCCAGGACTCTAGATTTTCTAAGTCAATAGTCGTCACATTAAGGTGATGCCTACACATGGTATATCCAGGCATTACACCTGCAAAATTGCGGAATGTTTGCATCCGCCATAATGTGTTTTATATAAGTCTATGGGAAAGTGGTTGTTTGTGCACATAGCGTATAAAAAGTGTTCATATTTTTCAAGTTGCATTTACGAACTAATTTTTTTAAAGGGCTTGTTCACACATGGAGATGGAATTTATAACCTCAAAAAAGCACATAGTTAATGATTGTTTAGGGAGTTAATTTTAAAATGATAAATGTGAGGGTGGCTAATTGACCAGGAGACCAGGTTTAGGCATAATTGTAACAAAAATGCACCTGAAATGTAATACCACAGATGAAAATGTGATAATGTGAAGGCAAGTTCCATGCTCAAGGTAATGCCCCCTCCTCCTTAGAGAACTGCATGCAGTGTGCTTATAAACAAGGGAATTAGGAGCCATGAAAAGGAGTTAAAGGAAAACAGTCACCCATTTACCCCCACTAAACCCGATACACCGGGTTATAGTGTGGGTGAACATGAGACCGATGCAGGGTTTCTGACCGATATATGTACCTGCAATCAGGTGCCCAATCCCTCTAAATTTCAGCTTCTTCCAGCACTGAATTGCACGCTGGAGGCGGGCCTGCCAGCTGGATTTGAATATTCATACGTACTGGTCATGTGAGCGCTGGTGCCTACTGAGCATTCACGTGGCCAGAGACCATGAATATTCATATCCAGCCGGCGGGCCCGCCTGGATTATTATTATTTATTTAATCCTGTGACAGTTACACTTTGGATTCTAATTATTCCTGTTCTTACAACATGTATGTACATAAGACACAAGACCTGCGTTATGTTTTTTTGTTGTTGTTTTTTAATCAAAGGATGGCCAGCGATTTACTATCTGATATGTCATATTAACTGTTAATTCAGTATTCCAATGTACTGTGAGGGTATGTTCACACAAGGGAAAAATATGTATGCAAATGAAAAATGTGCTCACAATATTAGGTCCGAAAAAATACGCTCAGAATTTTACACCAAGAAAATTACGCCAGGAAAAACGCTATGTGAACCCGGCCTTAATGTGAGTATTTTTAGTTAACTGACTGCTTCTTTCCCAGTATAATTGCCCTTTAAATGAATCAGTAGTCAGTCAGTGATGAGACTACAATTTGACTTGGACATTCTTGGGGTCATGTACTAAGGTTACCCAGCAATGTACATTCTCTGAATTCGTAAATTTTTGCGCAGAGATGGTGAAATAGCTAAAAACGCATCACATAGTACATGACCCCCTCTATCTAAAGTAATATGAGCAAAAAGTCAGCCGCTCTGTTCTTTGGATGTGTTTTTTGATTCACATTAGTGAATCTAAATTACCCATTGAATCTACGCTGCAGCTGATCAGTTTGTCACTTGGAGTGTTAGGGAGCAGGGAAAAGCCATTTATTCCTATGAGAGAAAAAGGGAAAGAAAGGGAAAATAAACTACACAGTGTTGTGTATAAGTTTAGTAATTGACAGTGTACTGTATTGCATAAAATGAGAGCAGGTGGATCTACAGTCTATTCTTTCTATTCCTGAAGGCTTAATTGTGATTTCCCTCCTCTGGTTGCTTAATGCTCTGTGACATAGGAATATAAGTCATTTCCAGCCAATGCACCTGATCTAGAGAAGCCGTAAGCAGCTTGCTTTCTGTTCCAAGAATCAACAGAGTCTGGTGAGTTGGCTCAGTTATGGGAGAATATGCAGAGTAAGCCAGCTCCTGCCATCAGCACATATTGAGATGGTTCCAGACTCTCTTACATACATTGTCATTCTGCTATCAAAATGACTGCGGAGAGAACAACGCTGAGAACGGTAAATTAATAAGTGTTTGGGTATGGAATGGTCCAAAATACATATGGTGAACATTAACCTATTTTTACGGTATGCCTCCATTTGAATTAAGGTGGACTACTTTATTTTTACAGAAAGTAAACTTTGGACCAAAAGGTAAGACTTTCATATAGAAAAAAAAGGTGAAACATGAGAAACATAAGAAAGATTGAATTTTTAAAGAGTATTAACCATTAGTAAAGTGATCATTTCTAAGAGAGTAGTAGTAGTAATACATAGGGTAGTACTGCAGTTGCAGAGAAAATTCAGTAATAGTTTTTGAGGACACTGAAAGCGTAATAGTTACTGAGAGAGTATTAGGTACAGAGACTGTAGTGGTTCCTTTAGTGTGAGATTTAGCCATTTTTTCCTGTTTTTTTGGTTGTTGAAATCACAGCTGGTTTGTCAAACCGGGAGAAGCAGTGTCCCAACCTGGTACTGTGTTGAAAGTTGGGCAACACTTACTTTGTGTAGTCTGTTTAATGTTGTATGGTTTCCCTCCTTCCCAGTGCATATTTTACTCATTCAGAGAGCTGTCTTCACCTCCTTCCACCATATCTTAGCCAGTGTCGCAGCTTACTGTGCCAGTATTTTAGCAGGTTGATAGACACTATAGCTGGCTATTTCAGTCTTACCCCTAACTTACCGAGGGAGTAATAGTCAGACCCTCAGTAATAGTTACTGAAAAAAGATCCAGTCCCTGAGAATATATTAGTTACTGAGAGCAGTTGTTACTGAAAAAAGTTCCTGAAACAATATTACTGTCACTTTGAGAGTAGTAGTTACTAAGAAACTAGTCATTTCTGACAGAGCAATAGATAAGTAGAGAGCAGTTAGTTGCTGAGAGAGTAAATAAGATACCTATGTATTATCCTCTCACTAAAGCCGAGACCCAGTTCTGGAGTTCGCAGAGGGTTCCAGTGGTCGGACCCTCCGCGATCAGATACTTATGCCATATACTCTCTCCAAGAGTCGGGGCCTCGTTCTGCAGATTGTGAACGGTCCCAGTGGTCAACCCCTTGTCAACAGATACCTATCCACAGGATAGGGGATAAATTAATTTTCACTGGACAACCCTTTTAATTAAAAAAGTAAAAAAAAACTATAGAAGGTGTTTCTGTTTTGTATTTAATTCTCTTCCTGCTAGGTCAGACCGGTTGCAGAAGTCATGTGTTACTTTTACTTACTTTTACACAATACAGAAACTCTATGGGGAGCTCTTGGCTTGGCTCTTTCGTTGGCCAGGTCATTGGATCAGGAGTTTTTGGCCCCGGATACTGTGTCACTTTGCAGCTGTAATCACAATGGATGGAAGTGTATACATTTCTCCATCTGTGAAAAAAGACAAGTGCACAGTACTGCTGCAGCCGCACCATCTCGGCCAGGCTGTTTGGTAAACCAAATATGTTTCTGCTTGAAGTATTTTGGACAGAGGAATCACTGTTTAAAAAACATGCCAGCTTTGATAGATGTGCTCTTTAATTGGGGAATTCTTGGCTGCGCTGTTTTACTTCTCATTTCTGTGTGATCGAACACATTTCATTATTGACTCACAACATTCCAAGCCATTTGGACCGTGTTTTTTATGAGATCTAAGAAAGGAAGACATTTTCATTTTTTGGCAGCCTTTTGTATCTCATTTTTTTCCCTGCGCAATTTAATTTATTGGCTCGTGAATATTAGGTGCTGCTTTACAAATTAACTTCGCAATCACCTGATAACAACATGATCATCAAATTCTGCAGGAAATATTCATTTGTTATGGATGACATCTAAAAGGAGCTGAAATTGAAATATTTTCTCGCTTAAGTATCAAAACAGTCTCCCTCAGATTGGAGCCAGTCCAAGTACCGCAGTTTATTTTGCCAGGGGAAGCCACGGCCGACTAGGCATTACCTCTGCAGCTACCACCACAGGGGAAATGTAGTATTATATGGCAGCCATTCAGATATATGGCTGGAATTGCCCTTATGGTGCAATGCTTAAAGCGTACCTGTCATATCACAGAAAAAAAAGCAATGCTTATAAATGTTACTCACTAGATCAAGCTGATTCTTTACATTTCTAGCTTCTGTATTTACGTGTCCGAGGCAAGCACTGAACTTGCCCTCACTGTCCATGCATTCCCTTCCTCCCTGAGTCTGCTGTACTGGGCATCTTCATCCAATCACTGCAGGCTGCTCTGTAACCTCTTCCTCTCAGTTTTCATGCTGCAGTATAATAGACAGGACTGGAGTGAGCACAGAGAAGTGCTAGTCCCACCCTCACTTCCTGGACTTTTTCCCAACCTGTGCTTCAGCTGGAACAAAGATGATGATTCATATGGGAACCCCAAAATTCCACCGTGGGGGGAGTTTTTCTTTTAAGCAGTGCACTTTATGATAAAACTGAGATCTTATCTCTATTTTGTAGGTCAATACAATCACAAAAAAAAATTATTAGCTTATTTTATGTGCACATAAGCTGTAATTTGCAAAAATTCTGGTGCAAATTTTTCTGGTGACCAAATTTTTTGCCGATACAATTGCACATGTAAAATGCAATTGACCAACAAATTTTATGCAGTGTGAACATACCCTAAAAGTAATATACTTTTTTATTTTTCTATATACAAAACTAAGTATGATAGCTAACTTTTTTGTGATTTCTAGGTTTTTTATCAGTAACCTTTTTGTTCAGATGGGACTTTATGATCACTTTTTATAAAAAAAAAAAATTCTGATACATGATGGGTTCAAAATCAGCAGTTCTGACATGTATTATTTGGAGCTTAAAAAAAAATCTTTGAATATTTAATTTACACTTTTTAACTCCTTAAAGGGGCACTCCGCTGGAAAACTTTTTTTTTTTTTATCAACTAATGCCAGAAAGTTAAACAGATTTGTAAATTACTTCTATTAAAAAATCTTAATCCTTCTAGTACTATTAAGCTTCTGTATGCTCCACAGGAAGTTTTTTTTTATTTTTATTTCCTTTCTGCCGGACCACAGTGCTCTCTGCTGACACCTCTGTCCATTTAAGGAACTGTGCAGAGTAGAAGAAAATCCCCATAGCAAATCTCTCCTGCTCTGGACAGTTCCTGACATGGACAGAGGTGTCAGCAGAGAGCACTGTGGTCAAACATTCAAAAAGAAAAGAACTTCCTGTGGAGCATACAGAAGCCTATAAGTACTAAAAGGATTAAGATTTTTGAATAGAAGTAGTTTACTTTCTGTCATCAGTTGATTAAATTTTTTTTTCCAGTGGAGTACCCCTTTAAGGACGCAGGGCTTACCTGTACGCCCTGCCACTGCTCCCCTTCTATGACGCAGGCTCAAGAGCTCAGCGTGCATTATAGCGGGGTGGTCCGGGCAGCTATCATCTGCTGGGACCCGTGTCTATTGACGGACATCACCGATCACGGTGATGCCTGGCATTAACCCTTTAGATGCTGCAATCAAAGTTGAAATCTATCAGCAGAGAGCACTGTGGTCAGATAGAAAATAACAACTCAACTTCCTCTGTAGTATACAGCAGCTGATAAGTACAGGAAGGATTAAGATTTTTCCAGAGAAAAAATTTACAAATCTGTAAAACTTTCTGGAGCCATTTGGAGCAAATAAATGTTTGCCACCGGAGTACCCCTTTAAGTTCCTATAGGTAACTATCATAAGCAATCATTGGATTGCAGTGCAATTATATACTGTGCAATAGCTGTGCAATATATTTGCAATACCAAGGACCTGTCATAAAATAACAATTTTTAGGCACCTTTACGTATAACTCTGCCTTGAGCTCTGATATTCCCCCTTGTTAAAGGGGTGTGTCCTTTCACAGTCTAACACTTTCAGCACTTCATGGACAGTATCTGACTGTGTAGAAACATTCCCTCCACTGGTAACACCCAACTTATTATACATTATTAAAAGAAGAAACAGAGGCGATACACAAGTTCAGAGAAGCAGAGTTCTAAAGAAAATTGCACAAGAATTGCGATTTTATAAGGAATACAATTATTTACAAAAAGAGATATGCAAAAAGAGGCCATGGGTCTTCTTTAAGAAAAAAAATATATATAAGTGTTTTGGGGAGTAATTACTTCTTAAGATCAAAAGAGACAGATTTGAAGACAAGTTCTTGACTGTCTCCAACCAGAACATCAATCCGATCTGTACAGATCCATTACATTTCCCCTTTGCTTCTTCATAATGGTCTCATTTGATAGTATGATGGACAGACAGGCATTCTGGTCTTGATATTGGTTAAAGTCTATTGCTTGAGATATTTCCACATGGATTAGGTCCTTTTGAATGAAGAAAATTCTCCACTTAGTTCTTCATCGATTAGAATCAAATTGTAATAAGTTCATTGGAAACGTCCATTGCCCTGACGGAAACAATGTCTACAAGCCTTCTCCACCATCGGTCCATATAATGTCCAATGTGCTCTGACAATACCTGTGTTTTTCTTTATCTTCTCTTCTGCACAGACAAAGGAGGAGAATGCCTGCCGCAATGACCGTGGCAGATAAAGAAGTGTGCCATTGTGTAGGCTTTGGATCAGTTATTTTTTTTTTCTTGTACCTCTTCTTTGTATAAATAAAACATTATTTCAGATGTTCAATTAAGATAAGTGCCCTTAATTTACAGCCTCACTCCGTTGTGCTCTCTCATTATTCAGAGCACTGTCTGTGATTCACACAGACAATTACTCTCCCCCGCTTCCCCAGTTAAATTACTGGTAATTTCTGGTTTCCCATTTATTTAGAAGGACAAAGCAAGCCACTGCATTACAGCTTGCACTGGGACTAATGCTTTTACTTAATAATTTCCAACTCCCGGTGAGTGTCTTCGAGAGTCAGGTGGAGAAAAGGAGAAAAAAACTTCAACATTGTCTTTGTGAAAGCTGTAGTCTGTACTGAAACAGCTGAAAACAATTGGTCTTGTGATGCCATCTGCTCGGTTACTGGAAGAATAGGTTATCCGTAAGCAAGCATTAAAAATAACTGCTTATAAATACAAGAACCGGACCGAAGATGGCATTTTTATGACTAATACCTAGGAAGAGATGAAGCTTTTAACTGACCGTAATGCTTGAGGTGTTCTAGAGGAAGAATAAGGCATAAAAAGGCTTCTATGAAAGAAGGGTTGAATAACCCATAGCTATAGAGGATATGGTTTTACCACAAAGGAACAACTTAGGGGCCTAATGGCCTATCTACTGGAGATGTTCTCTAAGATATCTGTCTATTGTATGGAAGAATGTCTGGCTATTGTTGGAGAAACTTTTGACTACTAGAAAGAGGAAGGTCTTTCCTAATTGTTTCCTAGGTAGGAAAGGCAATTTCCAAAGGAGCAGGAATATTTATTGCTAAGAATAGGAAAGTGGTTCCTCCAACAACATTGGTACACAACGAATATAATTCTGCTTATAGCCGAATTATCTTTCCTCCTCTAAATAAGGCATCGGAATTAGTGTTGAGCGGCATAGGCCATATTCGAATTCGCGAATATTCGCGAATATATGGACGAATATTCGTCATATATTCGCGAATATTCGCATATTCGTTACATTTTCGTTTTATCTTCGCATACGCGGAACTTCGCATATGCGAAAATTAATATATGCGAATATTAACATATACAAAATTAACATGCGCGAAAATACGCATATGCGAAAATACGCATATGCTAATTTTCGCATATGCGAATTTTCGCACGCCAGTCTCACACAGTAGTATTACAGCCTTCTTTACACCACACAAGCTGGAAGCAGAGAGGGGTGATCACTGTGATGTGTACTGTGAAAAAAAAACAAAACAAAAAAAACGAATATTCGTAATTACGAATATATAGCGCTATATTCGCGAAATTCGCGAATATGCGATATTCGCGAATAATATTCGAATTGCGAATATTCGTGAGCAACACTAATCGGAATATTCAGGCTTGGCTCTGGATGTATATTAGACCTTAAAGGGGTACTCCGGCGCTTAGACATCTTATCCCCTATCCAAAGGATAGGGGATAAGATGCCTGATCACGGGGGTCCCGCCGCTGGGGACCCCCGTGACCTTGCACACCGCACCCCGTTAAAATCAGTCCCCGGAGTGTGTTAGTTCCGGGTTTGATTACTGTCGATCACGGGGCCGGAGCATTGGGACGTCACGCTCCGCCCCCTCAATGCAAGCCTATGGGAGGGGGCGTGACAGGCTTGCATTGAGGGGGCGGATGTCACACGGGAGCAGAGCCGCGACGTCACAATGTTCCGACCCCGTGATCGACAGTAATCAGACCCGGAACGAACCCGCTCCGGCGACTGATTTTAACGGGGTGCGGCGGTGGGACCCCCTAACGGTGGGATCCCCGCGATCAGGCATCTTATCCCCTATCCTTTGGATAGGGGATAAGATGTCTAAGCGCTGGAGTACCCCTTTAAAGGGAATCTGTCACCTGGAATGGCTGACGCTGTCTTATAGTAAATAATACAATAATAAAGGGAAAAATAAAATGTCCGCTCACCCCTCCTGACGATCGATCTCATCCAAGGATTCCTAGCCAGTCAGGTGCTCTGGGCAATGCAGCCGGTGTGCAAGTACTTCAAATGGTGAAGACTCGATGTAGGGAAAAATCCCGGCACTCCAACTCAAGCATGGGGATTAGTTAAACATCAGTTTTATTTAGATCATATTAAAAAGAAACAAGTGAGCAATAAAATAGTACCTGGCATAGAGTGACTAGTTTTCCCAAGTTATGGGAGTGACCATTTCAGTGATTTTTTCCATTTATTCGGTGCAAGATTTCGTTGAGAAACGTACTTACCGAAAAGCGTCAGATTTTTTCTACTATTTAATAGCTCACTTGTATCTTTGTAATATGTTCTAAATAAAAAAGATGTGATGTTGATGTGGAGTGCTGAGATTTTTTCCTACATGGAGTCTTCACCAATAAATAATATAGCTTGTTCCAGCACCAATCCCTTAGTATTATTGGGTGTCCTGTCTCCACAACGAGACAGTCTCAACTGAGACTAATAGCAACATCAAGAAAAAAACAGGATCCAGTGAGATTAAAGTATCCAAGAATTTATTGTCATGGAAAAGCATTACAGAGTGGTAAAGCCAACGTGCATACACCAACGCATTTCAATGCAGTTGAAACGCATTGGTGTATGCACATTGGTTTCATCGCTATGTTTTTACTGCTCTCCCTTTAAAAGAAATTCTTATATATCTTGATCTTGCTCGATCCAGTTTTTTTTTTACTAACCATCTAATACCTTACCATCATATCTTCATTGATGTAATTTGTTGCCCAAATTCGCAGAAAAAAAACACTTCATTGTGGCCCTGAAGTGTCAAAGAGGTGTGTCCTGGCATCCACTGTGCCTCGATACACAATCCCCCCTCTGCTCTAAAGCTCCACCTTCTCCCTATTTGATAGCTTGTCTTCACAGCCAGTGCTAAACCCTTCTGAAATTCCACACATTGAGGCAGATTGTGGCAGAAGCCTAGTGGCTTTTCCAAGCCTCCTGACCGCGTATGCTCCACAGTCTGAATATGTAGTAGGTCCTTCCAGAATACGAGGTTCTTTCTACGTGTAGCAAGAATATTAGTACACAACAAATATAATTCTACTTATAGCAGGATTATCTGTCATCCTCTACACAAGACATAACAATATTCAGGTTTGGCACTGGGAGTATGTTGGATCCTCAGGAAGACTTAGATGTGTACTCGTTCATGAGTACAGAGGCAGTGGCAGATCTCTTCTGCATTATCTAAGTCTTCCTGATGATCCACAGTTGTGGGTAAATGCAGCATCAGGGACATGGTCTTATATCTATCAATCTGATGTAGTGGTATTGCCTATGCACTTTTGTCAGCACTTTATCAACCTAACCAGTATATGTTGCTTTCTCACTCAGTCTTTTATTTGCACACATGAGTCTTGTAAATTATTCATCTATATTTACAGGCCTATAGACAGAGTAGGGGCCAGGTACCAGTGATACGGGGGCCGCCCTTTTTAGGGTGAGTGCCCCAGTAAGGGGAAGCTAAGAATTTGGGCCAGTCTTTGGGGGCCCACATTCTATACCCCATAAGGGATACATTAGGAAGCATAGGGGCAATTTGCACTTTATATTCTACCGACAACTGGCCATTGCCAGTCTCCCTACCTACTATTAACAAAATTACTCACTGGAATTGGTTGTAAAATATTCAATATAGTTGCTGCAGTGCATTGTGCACACTGTGATTTTATATGTTTGTTAGTTCTTTTGTGCACATAGTGGTTTTGTTACCTAATTTTAACCATAGTTAAAGTTTTATTTCTATTGGATTAGTATCTCATATAGTCGGACCCCAGTATTTGCAACTTTTTCACTGCCGTTTCTCCTCGTCGAGAACGACCATTAAAGTATTTTTTTTTTGTTTGTTTTGTGACTTTAATGGCCGTTTTCGTGATGGGGAACAACAGATCCCAGCAGCTCCCATTTATTATTATGGGGGCCACTGAGCGCCTTAATTTTTTTACGGAAATAGGGGAAGAAAAACACGGCACAAGCATACATTTTTCTCCCGCTATTTCCCTGGGCTACCCCAACGGCCGTCACACTGCCGTGTGCTAGCACAGTGTGAAAGAAGCCTTAGTTGAGAGGATCATACCATCATACCTTCCTTAATTTATTTTATTGCTCTAATTCACAGAAAAAAAACACTGCCATATACTGGCCCCATAAATATCATACTGCCATACACTGCACACCCTGGATATAACACACCACACAATATGCCCCCTGGATACAATACTGACACATACTGCGCACTTGAAGATAACACAGCCACATGCTGAAAATAATAATGTCATACACTGAACCCCTGACTATAATATTGCCACACACTGAACCACTAAATATACCCTGCCACACACTGCAACCCTGAATATAATACTGCCACCCATTGCTCCCTTGAATATATTACCACACGTATTACTTTTTCTACCTAAAAATAGGACTTGTCACTACACCCCTGAAATAGTCCTGTCCATTCTGAACACCGAAATTAATATTCCTGGCTATATGCCCCCCTAAAATAATTATTTATGACCATTGTGCCACAGAAAATATAGGTAACCCAGGCTTCTCTGCTCCCTTCTACCCACCAGTTACTGATTGTTCAATTGCCTTGGCTTCCTGAGGATACTCATTCCAGGAGGAACCATTTCAGGATCTGTCTTCTCACCTGTCTCCTGAGACAGGTCTTGTTTTAGGAGTTGATTTGGTAGAACTGGAGAAAACCATTCAGATTCCTCCCTTATAGACTACCGATTGTCGTTGCATCAGTCACAAAATGTTTGTTAATGTTCGACACATAGTGGAACTTTTGTTTTCTGTTTTGACTTGATACTCCATTCTCTCTATATATTTTTATTGTTCTTTGATCATATTGCTATTCTATCATATGTTACCATTTCTTAGGGAATTATTATTTTTACTATCCTTAAGCAATCTTTAGTAGAAAAAAAAAAAAAAAACTCAAATAAACAAGAAGAAGCTTACTGATGTTTTAAGAGGGGCTTTCAAAGTCTATACAAAGAGAACAAAAAGGGTATGATCAAACAGTGAGCTGCTTACAAAGGCAAGTGGAACAATTGATCAAAAGTTACAATATTTACAAAGCCTATTATACTCTTTGAGATTCAGTTTCTGCTATCTTGTGCAAGTAACTTTGGCATATATATATATATATATATATATATATATACAGTATATATATATATATATATATATATATATATATATATATATATTTATGTATATGTAATTATATATATAATCAAAAATAAGTGCACAGCCTGTATAACAGTGTTTAATGTTGTGTATGTGGGTCATGGAGGTGTGGAAGAACTCTGTTCTCCAGTGGCAAACACCTGTGAAGCTCTGGTAAACACCTTGCCCAGGAGGCTTAAATTGGTTATCCACTATAAGGGGATTTTAGTACTTACCTGTCAGACAGCTATATACATATTTAAGAAGGATCCATGCTTCTCTTGGGGCTAACTGACCTTGTTGTCCATCATAATGCTGCATCTTTATTTTTGTGAAATAGCTATTTCCTATTGATGTTCCCTTCCTCCAACTACAAGTCCCAGGATCCCTTGTTTGTAAGTGTGAGGTCACTTTTCTTCCTCCCACAAATCAGCCATCCCACCCATTGCAGCACACTTGAGCTGTCTTGCATGCTGTGCTGTGCTCTAAACTACAATTCCCTGCAGCCCAGCGGTCGCCCCACCCATTGATGCACAGACAGGCTCCCTTTCAACACCTGACTAGTGATGTAATGTCTCGGGCGGCATTGCAACCTGGGAGACAACACTCATTTTGTATGCTGTTAAAAATGAACATTGAGGCAAAAAGCACAAAATAATTGCAAGACCAGCCATCAAACACAGGTACAGACACTATATTATGAACTACACTAATTTTAGAGCCCCAATAGAACAGTCAAAAAAAATAACTCTAGCATATCCCTTTAATCCCTTAAAGGGGTACTCCGCCCCTAGACATCTTATCCCGGGGGTCCCGCCGGTGCGGCACCCCAGACATCTGGTGCATGGAGCGAACTTCACTCCGTGCCGAATGACTGGTGTTGCGGGGTGGAGGCCTGTGATGTCACGGTCACGCATTACTCGTGATGTCACAGCATCGCCCCCTCAATGCAAGTCTATGGGAGGGGGCATGGTCATGACGTCATGGGCAGGCCGGGGCACGGGCATGACGTCACGAGCCTCCGGCGCTGCACCCGACGCTCTAAATGAACACCAGGTGCAGCAGGAAGATCTCGGTAGTCCCCAGCGGTGAGACCCCTGTGATCAGACATCCCCTATTGGATAAGGGATAATATGTTAGGGGATAAGATGTCTAGATGCGGAGTACCCCTTTAAGGACTAGGCCAATTTTCATTTTTGCACTTCAGTTTTTTTTTCTCCACCCCTTCAAATAATCATAACGCTTTACATTTTTCACCTTTAGACCAATATAAGGGCTTGTTTTCTGTGCCACCAATTGTACTTTGTAATGACATCAATCATTTCATTACAAAATCTATGGCGCAACAAGAAAAAATTATTGTGGTGCAAAATTTGAAAAAAAAAAATTTTTTTTGTATATTTTGGAGGCTTACGTTTCTAGGCAGTGCACTTTTTTGGTAAAAATGACACCTTTTCTTTATTCTGTAGGTCCATACGGTTACAACTATACCTAGTTTATAAAGGTTTTATAACGGTTTTCCGGGCATGCTGAAAATTGCAACAGCTGGAGGTCCACAGTTTGGAGACTAAAGCAATATACCTATACTATTTTTGTCCTTTGTAACACAACTGTTTAACATTCCATCTACTTTTCTGTCTAACACTATATCACACTATTTTTTTTATGTATTTGCGAAGTAATATATAGCAGTACGTAGCCTTCGCTTTTATTACTTTGTTGTGTTCCATCCAATTATTTTATATAGCGGTGGTACACACTCCGTAGCACACTGCTGGTGTTTATAAGAGCCTAACAGTGCTGCTTACATGCCTTTTGTCTTCATTCCGTGGCTTTAGGGCATAACCATTTCCTGCTTTCTGTACAGTAAAATGAATTCAATGTTTGTGTCTAAATAGCGTTTCCCCTATAGACGCGGCGCTCGTACTTGTTTTGTATCACTGCACTCAAGCAGCTGTAATGAGAGGTCTGTCAGACATCCAGCACATTGTGAGACCACAGTCAATAATGTCTTGATCGGCCATCTGCTGCTGAGCGCGCTTATGTCCTGCAAGCTTCACATTATGGCTTGAGACATCCAGACACCGCAGATTGTGAAACTTGGCAGATTCAAAGCTTCAGAACTGAGTAATGTAGCTTCGGGGTGAGAAGGATCTATCTCTTTATATGACTTGAATCGCACCAACATATTCCGCAGCCCTGTACTGATTATGAATGACGTCAGTCTCTGTTGGTTATAGGGCTCACAATCTAATTTGTTATATATACACACTTAAGCACTATCACCAACTTCATAGGAAGACTGTAAATGCGTACCTGTCATATCACAGAAAAAAATAATGCTTCTGTATGTTACTCACTAGGTCATGCAGATGCTTTACATGTCTTTTTTAATGTGTCTAGATTATCTGGATTATGATGCCTGATGAAGCAGTCTTACTGTGAAACGCGTTGCATCATGGGTGAATAAACCTGAGATCCCAACTATTGTGTGTCCAGCGCCTTTGAATCCCGTCGTTAGGTTGGAGGTTTCTTTTGCATTTAGATTCTGCATTTGCTTCACAAATCCCTCTGTTCTACTGCTCACTCATTCTGACATCCACTGCTCAGGAAGGGTGGGGGTGTCCAAGGTATGCACTGAGCTCACCCTCACTCACCATAAATTCACTTCTTCCCTTGATCTGCTGTACTGTGCTGGGTCTCTTCATCCAATCATCTCAGGCTGCTCTGTAACCCCCTCCTCTCTGTTTTCATGCTGCAGTCTGATAGGACAGGAGTGAGCACAGAGGAATGCTAGTCCCGTCCTCACTTACTGGACTTTGTCACAGCCTGTGCTTCATCTGGGTCAAATATGATTTTGCAGCCGGACAGGATTATGTATTGGATGGTGCGTGAATCCTCGTGTTTTTTTTTTTTTTCATAAAAAGCCCAGATTTTCATAAAAAGGTTAATGTTTTGCCAAGATATATATCATTTAAAAGTTTTTGTTTGATAGTCTCCATTTAAAGGGACGCTGTCAAAATCAAAAACTTCAGATTAAAAAAAAACAGCAGAAGCATATAGCATTGTTTACTTCCCTGTCCATGTTCCGAACTACTAAAAATCAATTTGGGGATCTTAGTTCTGTACTTCCTGTTGTACTTTCTGGTCGACAGTTGCTCAGTACTACAATTGCCAGAAGTCACTGCTTTCTCTGAGCTCCTTATCACAACTCTCCTACCCTGCCTGTGTCTGTCCCACAGCAATCCTGTCAGTTCCCCACCCAGACTTATTGCAGGACTTTTCTTTACACAGCAGACTATTACACATACCATGAGGTTTGAGCACCTGCTGCATTCATTAACTTTCTGCTCCTCGGCCTGTAACATTGTTCAGCATGAGGCAGCATGCTGTAAACACAGATATTTTTTCCTGTGTATTTGACAGGGAGATGGTGATGTAGGCTAAAATGGGGCTAGAGGCAACATCCAGCCACACCTCCTGAGACAACAGAGGATGATGCATTATCTTGGGAGAAAGGGAGGAGTCGGAGAGCTGGAGACAACACTACATTGACAATAAGACAACACAACTTCTTGTCAGGGGTGAATCATTCAAAAACATGCTGAAGCCATTACAAATAATGATAACACTTTAGTAGTAAATTATATGTCCTGGGGTGATGATCCTGTTTAAATAGAATTTTCTGAAACCAGAAAACACCTTTAACCTACCAGTATGTTTTACTGACTACCATGATTCATGGTTGGATTTTAACCCAGGAGCCTAGTGGCAATTGTGTAAGTGCCTGAATTTGATTAGTTTCTGCAGTTTTTTTTTTTTTTTGCCGGATAGGATAATATAGGACTCAATGCAGCAAAAAATTGTGCATGTTGCTTTCCATCTGATTAAAAACAAAAATAACTATTCAAAGTACAAGAGGGTGGGTTCTGCTGGATGGGCATCAAATGACCCGACTGTAGTCACTAGCTGACCACATTCAGGCGATTTAAAGGAATGGCTCCCACGCCTGTCCGAACATGGATATGTTTACTTGTCATTTTGACAACTTACCAATGTATCTGTGCCTCTAAGACAAGATTTGTGGTGTGAAGCTGTCCATATTTAACCTATACTTTTATTTAAAAAAAAATTTAAATGCAAAAGCCCCTCCCACTAGCCCTCCCCATGATCCTGGATCCTGGACAAAAATGTGGTATTAAGTTTTAGTATACTAAAAACACCAAAAAAGCATTCTACAAACAACCAATTAATTGCTCTGTAAACTAAAAATAAATAAATAAAGAATGAATGAAAATGAATATATTTTTCTTAAGAAACAAAAGTGTTAACATTAAAAAATATACATTTTGTATTAGTGATATTACTTGGCAATGGTGTTATAAAATCCACATAAACAAACATATATGGCATTGCTGCAATTATAATGACCTGTATAAACCATTATTTAACAGCACGGGGAATGGCTTATAAAATGCAATATACAATGATTATTATCGCCTCCCAAAATGATAAAAGGTTACCAGTAATTTATATGTACCTCAAATTGGTTCTATTAAAAAAATATGACTCATCCCACATACAGCTACACTGATGGAATCATAACTAAGTTATGGCTCTTGGAATGCAGTGACATAAAAACTATTTTAACCATGAAATGTGCTATTATTGTGTAAAAGTAGTAATTTAAAAAAAAAGATACATATTTCGTTTTGCAGTAATGGTATCGACCCAGAGAATGAAGGTTAAAAGTTATTTAGGCTGCAAAGAGAATGGATGGCATACATTTAAGGCAAATCCAGAATTTTTCAAAAATGCTCTTAGAATGCAAGAATGAAAAAGAATAAACAAAAATATTTTTTTATAAATATAAGTATAAAGCCCGCAGGGCTGTGTTTGTGCGAGGGGCGGAAGTAATTAATCACTCCTTGCATTTCCAGGTGGGGCTTATTGGGAACAAGTGGGGGCGTGTGTATATAACTCCCCCCTCTCCTACAAGGGCGGAGCACGTGTCATTTGTGGAATCTCTGCTTCCTGTGTCTGGTGTTTGAATCTCCCGCAAAAATCTTCAGAGCTGCTGCTCACGGTGCCGAGGCCTCGCTGATCATGAGTCTGGCTTGGGGGGTGCAGGCGCGATATCCCTGGCAGCTCCACTGGCTGTCTTATCTGGGGATGCTGTGTCTCACTCTGATTATAAGGTAATATAGGGCAGGTATGGTGCTGGCTGGCTCTGCCCGCAGCGGTAGTGGAGTCCAGGAGCGGCAGGCTGGTGAGTTAAACCGGTGCTGGGGGTGGCACGGCCTCAGCATCTCGCGCAGCCGCTAGCTGCCTCATGGAGGCATGTTGACCGCCCGCCACCCGCACAGCTACAATTGTCTATGTCCTTGGGACAGGTTGGGGCAGCTGCCCAGTTCTCTGCATGGCCGCTCGTTAGGCGGTCCTGTCAGCTTGTCTGCTATCGTTAATCTAGAGTATAGTGCAATGCTTTGCAGAGGGTTCTTTCAATATAACGTTTGCTGTATACATTGTGGTGCAATGCTCTGCAAAGAGTCTTTTCAATATAAATTTTGCTGTGTGCTGCAGTGCTCTGTGGGGTATACGGTCCCCTTGCAGTATACGGTAAAGTGTAATACTCTGCAAGGGTCTCATTACAATATAACAGTATGGTGCAGTGCTCTGCAGATGGTCTCGTCACAATGTAGTATACATGATGTACAGCTATGGTGCTATGCTCTGCAGATGGTCTCGTTACAATACAATATATACTATATAAAGTATAGTGCAATACTCTGAAGATGGTCTCATTACAAACAAACTTTATACAGTTAGTGCAATGCTCTGCAGATGGAATGGTTTCAATATAACATACTATTTAGGGTATAGTGCAATGCTCTGCAGAGAGTAGTTACAGTTAGCATGTGTAGTGTGGAGCAGGGCTCTGTGGAGGGTCTCGTTGCAACACAGGTGTCAGGATCGGCAGGCTGGAGGTGGATCCTCTGTGTCAGAGAGGGATTGGCGTGGACCGTGTCGGTGGACCGGTTCTAAGTTGCTACTGGTATTCACCAGAGCCCGCCGCAAAGCTGGATGGTCTTGCAGCAAACAAGTTGGATCCACCGGCAACGGCTCAGCCTCTCTGACTGCTGAGATAGGCGCGGTACAAGGGATTAGACAAGAGCAAGGTCGGACGTAGCAGGAGGTCAGGGCAGGCAGCAAGGATCGTAGTCAGGGGCAACGGCAAGAGGTCTGGAACACTGGCTAGGGATACACAAGGAACGCTTTCACTGACACAATGGCAACAAGATCCGGCAAGGAAGTGCAGGGGAAGTGAGATAATATAGGGAGCACACAGGTGAACCCATGCGCCAATCAGTGGCGCACCGGCCCTTTAAATCGCAAAGAACCCGCGCGCGCGCCCTAGGGAGCGGGGCCGCGCTCGCCGGGACAGCACAGACGGGGAGCGAGTCTGGTAAGCGGGTCGGGGTGCGCACCGCGAGCGGGCACGTCCCGCATCGCGAATCGCATCCAGACTAGGGACATTATCGCAGCGCACCCGGTCAGCGGGTCTGACCGGGGCGCTGCGAACAGGAGAATGCTGCGAGCGCTCCGGGGAGGAGCGGGGACCCGGAGCGCTCGGCATAACAACAGGGTGGCTTGTGCTGTGTTGGGTGTGATGCAATACTCTGCAGAGGATCTCGTTGCAGGGTAGCATATGCTGTGTGGTGATGCAGTGCTCTGCAGAGTGTCTTGTTTCAATATAACATATTGTATACAGTAGGGTGCAATGCTCTGTAGAGATATAACATAGGCTACATCTAATTAAATCATAGTATACACTGTGTAATACTCGTTATTTGCACGATCATGGTATCCATATGGTTCATACGCTTGGTTTATAATGGGCATACACGCATTACTGGTACAAGGTGCACACGAGTAGAGTATCTTCACGGTTTGATAACTCCATGAGTTTCTTATCGTCCGTACTCTCATGGTTAATTCATACGCTATGCTCTTACGCGCATAGTATGTGTACAGTTTCATGTGCTAATATAATTATACGGTACATATACTCACTGACGATATATTCACAGCATTTCTACTGTGCAGACTCATTTATGCTGTTCATCTCATGGTTATTCTCTCACTCACTGGTGTCCTACACGGTCCACAAACTTGGCATTTATGCTGTTCATATATTCCTGGCATGTTCATGGTCTTACGTTCTTTCTATACCATGTTACGTTCATGGCAGTCAAACACCTTGTACTTATCACTGGTTCATACGCTCAAAGTGTCATTCGGTTCATATGTTAATGGTATTCCATACTGGTTACGGCAGTATACTACCTATGGCAATTATACGGTTCATACACTCATGGCAGTTATAGTGGTCACACGCTCACGGTTCTTAAAGTTGTTAACACGTTCACCGCATTCATACACGCAGGGTTCATACGGTTCATACGCTCATGGCAGTTATATTGGTCACACGGTCATGGTTTTGTTGTTCACATGTTCACCGCATTCATACATGCAGGTTTATACGGTTCTGACACATAGTGTCATGCTGTTTCGTGCCCTGCTTACCTCGGATACATAGAAGGTGTGTAGTGTAATGCTTACTCTGTGTATAGGGCACTAGCTGGGTGGGTGATTCAGTACAGGTAGCTCCTGGCCAGAACCTAGCTCCGCAGTTGGGTAGCAGCTGCTGGCATGTTAATAAAAAATAAAAAAATGTATATTAATGTATATAAAATGGGGTGGGCCGGACACGTTGTTACTGACACGTCCTCAGAGCAACGTGTCACCAGTCCGTCTTCAGAGTGGTCCGGGGTTAAGGGCATGTTCGCTTGTTACTGACTCGTCTTCAGAGCAAGGTGCCACAGCGGCTGACTACTGACTCGTCTTCAGAGCAGTCTATTTACTTATAGAATACAAGCTTGTTGCTGACACGTCTTCAGAGCAATACGTGTTATCCGAACGTCTACTGACTCGTCTTCAGAGCAGTCTAGTACCGATTAACCCCTTAAGGACTCAGGGTTTTTCCGTTTTTGCACTTTCGTTTTTTCCTCCTTACCTTTAAAAAATCATAACCCTTTCAATTTTCCACCTAAAAATCCATATTATGGCTTATTTTTTGCGTCGCCAATTCTACTTTGCAGTGACATTAGTCATTTTACCCAAAAATGCACGGCGAAACGAAAAAAAAAATCATTGTGCGACAAAATCGAAAAAAAAACGCCATTTTGTAACTTTTGGGGGCTTCCGTTTCTACGCAGTGCATATTTCGGTAAAAATTACACCTTATCAATATTCTGTAGGTCCATACGGTTAAAATGATACCCTACTTATATAGGTTTGATTTTGTCGCACTTCTGTAAAAAATCATAACTACATGCAGGAAAATTTATACGTTTAAAAATGTCATCTTCTGACCCCTATAACTTTTTTATTTTTCCACGTATGGGGCGGTATGAGGACTCCTTTTTTGCGCCGTGATCTGAAGTTTTTATCGGTATGATTTTTGTTTTGATCTGACTTTTTGATCACTTTTTATTCATTTTTTAATGTTATAAAAAGTTAACAAAATACGCTTTTTTGGACTTTGGAATTTTTTTGCGCGTACGCCATTGACCGTACGGCTTAATTAATGATATATTTTTATAGTTCGGACATTTACGCACGCGGCGATACCACATATGTTTATTTTTATTTTTTTTTACACTGTTTTATTTTTCTTATGGGAAAAGGGGGGTGATTCAAACTTTTATTAGGGAAGGGGTTAAATGACCTTTATTAACACTTTTTTTTTACTTTTTTTTTGCAGTGTTATAGGTCCATTAGGGACCTATAACACTGCACACACTGATCTTTCATCCTGATCACAGGCGTGTATTAACACGCCTGTGATCAGCATTATCGACGCTTGACTGCTCCTGCCTGGATCTCAGGCACGGAGCAGTCATTCGTCGATCGGACACCGAGGAGGCAGGTAAGAGCCCTCCCGGTGTCCGATCAGCTGTTCGGGACGCCGCGATTTCACCGCGGCGGTCCCGAACAGCCCGACTGAGCAGCCGGGATACTTTCAGTTTCACTTTAGAAGCGGCGGTCAGCTTTGACTGCCGCTTCTAAAGGGTTAATACCGCACATCGCCGCGATCGGCGATGTGTGGTATTAGCCGCGGGTCCCGGCCGTTGATTAGCGCCGGGACCCACGCGATATGATGCGGGATCGCGGCGCGATCCCGCTTCATATCGCGGGAGACAGCGCAGGACGTAAATATACGTCCTGCGTCGTTAAGGGGTTAATAGCACCATGTTGTTACCGACACGTCTTTGGAGCAACTGACTGATCAGTGCCGAACTTCTCTCCTGAGTGGTTTTTCATTAAATTATAGTATTTGTTACTGACACCTCCTCGGAGCAAACACACACGCCCAGCTGTCTACTGACACGTCTTCAGAGCAGTCTACTTACTCACAGGATTACAGGCTTGTTACTGACACGACTTCAGGGCAACGCATATTTTCCGAATGTCTACTGACTCGTCTTCAGAGCAGTCTAGTACCATTTAATAGGACCATGTTGTTACTGACACTTCTTCGGAGCAACTCACTGGTCAGTTCCGAACTTCTCTCCTAAGCAGTTCTACATTGAAATTTGTAATTCATGTTGTTACTGACACGCTTCAGAACACACACAATACTCACGACTGTCTACTGACTCCTCTCCAGAGCAGTCGAGTTATGGTCAGTACGTTACTGACACAGCTTCAGAGCACACACAAAAAAAAAAAATTATGTTTGTTTTAGTTTAGTTTAGTTGGTTCAAAGGTCGGAAGGCAGTGGTGCAAGCCGCGTTCAGCTGTCGGCACCGGGAGTGCAGGTACGTTATCTCGCTCATGCTAGGTTTGTGTTGGATATTTCGGAGATTTTTAGCTCCTCACTGGTGACGGCCTGTCCGGTGGCATGCACTATAGCGTGGTGGGTTGGCCACGGGGTTGTTTCATCAGTAAGCACACCACGGCACAGAGTAGCCGGGTCACGTCCCGGGTACGGTTATGGTGGAGTAGGAAGCAGCACAGGAGTCACTTGGGCCAGGTCAGGTTCACAGACACGGTTGCTTCTGTCCAGTCCTCAGAGCAGTAGCGTGCGTGGTGGCCTACTCTCGCTCTCATACTCCGGGTATGCACCTAGTGTAGGGAGCTCATACGTTGTTTCCTTGTTAATTCCGTTTTGTCTCTTTGTTTAGTTGCTTCAGTGGTCCAGGTGTTTCAGCGGCGCAGCCGATTCCAGCAGCAGTACTTGCAGTGCAGGTGCAATATACAGTATGGTGTCCCTCAGACATTCTGCCCTCAGAGATTCTCAGCTCCTCGCTGCTTTAGAGTCAGAGTCCCCTAGGAGAAGGGTCACCCCGTTGTCAGGGCCCGTCACTGAGTCTAGTTTGTTCTTTCATGGTGCCATGCAGGTGGGGCTTGGGGGGGCACGAGGCCAGTACAGCAACTCACACTCAACAAAAAAAAAATTATAAATAAAAAAAAAAAAATTACTAAATAAAAAAAAAACAATAAATAAATATTATTGTTACTGACACGCTTTCAGAGCCACACGCAAGCTTCTTACAGGTTTCTTATCAGGAATACTCATGATGTTGCCCTGCTGCCTGACTCCGCTTCAGGTTAAAGGGGTAATGTCAGTTGCTACTGACTCTTTTTCAGAGCAATTTTGTTGTTTGTTATATTTATGATGACCTGACACGTTTTCTGGTTAGATACGACCTCATCTGTTGTATTTCTTGATTACGTTATTTTTTTATAGTACACAGGTTCAACTATCCGGCATAGTTGCACGTTCTTTTTTAAGGAGGGCCAGCATTTAGTTGCAAATATGTTGTGTATTTAATACACAGTTACATGACTTTTGGATCGGGGATTGAATCGTGGTTGCTGCTGTATCAGGTACGTTGCTCACGCAGGGACCTCTTGTCTGCAATGGGTCATCACTCCCAAGTCCAGTTGGGTCAGTACATTCGCTAGGTAGGTATGTCTGTTACAGTCTCAATCAGGTAAGGTGCCTTCGTGAACTTTGTCAGGTGACATGACCCACACGGTCTATCAGGTAGATAGGTATTTCTTGTCATTTACCTGTCAGTTTAGTTTTTGCCTCTTAAATAGCAGGGGATTAGTGCTTGTCAGACCTGCCATGAAGTTAGCCTTTCCATGTCCATTTGAAGTATTGTCACAAGTAGGGATGGTAATAGGTATAGTTCAGTTAGTATTTGGCAGGGCATGTTATCATTCTCAGGTCGTTACTTGACAGATGGACGTTACTACCACAGTTTCCAAGGTATGGTTACCACCTCTAGTAGTCACTAGTTGGTCAAGGCTACTCTTTCAGCACACTAGGTATAGTCTACTTCGGGTATGTGAAGATTGATGCTGGGTGTAGGATGTGTTATTTCAGGAATTGTATTTATCCTAGCATGGTTGCTTTTTGCCCTCTATAGGCGTGTTCTCATTGCGCGGTCATGGCACAACTAAGACCGCTATGCTAGGGTAAGATCTTGTTTAGGTATGTAGGCAATCTTTCCTGTCACTAGTACATGGCTGGAGCCTGAGCACACGTGTAAAGTCCGCAGGGCTGTGTTTGTGCGAGGGGCGGAAGTAATTAATCGCTCCTTGCACTTCCAAGTGGGGTTTATTGGGAACAGGTGGGGGCGTGTGTATATAACTCCCCCCTCTCCTACAGGGGCGGAGCACATGTCATTTGTGGAACCCTCCCAACCCACCCTTATTTTATTCCTTCACTATAGGGCATGCCCTCTATAGGTGTGCCCTCATTGCGCGGTTATGGCACAACTCTTGTTTAGGTATGTAGGCAATCTTTCCTGTCACTAGTACATGTATGGAGCCTGAGCACAAATATATATATATATATATATATATATATATATATATATTTTAACCTAAATATAAATTTCATACTGTACACTGGTCAAATAACACTTTGTTTTACTTCAATAAATAGGCCATACAATGCTGCCTCTACCAATAACCACAAAAATCACATATCAGTATGTGAGTGACAGTGCCACACAATACCAATACATAATACAAACTTGTCGCTCATTCAAAGCAGTGTCCTTTTTTGGGGTTCTATCTACTGTAGATCTGAATAGTATGAAAAGCAAACAGTTGCAACAAAAAATACAAAGCACTGCCAGGTAAAAAAACAAGAATAGCAACTCCTCAGTAGACAGCAGCAGCCAGAAATGATGGACAGAGACAAAAACAAAGGACTGACGCTAGCTAGCCTAGATTTTCCCTAAACTTTACCAGAACAGACAAAACTTACCGTTAACATTGTCCTGAAAATATCACTGGAAACCATGGAAATGAGCTGAAACAAATCACTAGAGCTAAAAAGAAAGTAATTTCACAATGCAAACCCAATAACAACACCCAAGAACTGACTGTAACTATGACAAGTCTAGACCAGAATAGGGCACTAAAAACACAAAAAACACGAAAACCAACGTACAGAGCTTACGCCATAATCCGCATAGAACTGTACAAGCCAGAGAGTGCTGAACCAAATGTAAACTCTACCATATACCATAAACTACATAGGTCTGGCAGTCAAAATTAACCGAAGTAAAACATAGTATCTGCCGCAACCAGAATAACAAAGGACAGTATAGAAGGAAGATTCTATCCTGCTATTCTAAACACATACAAATGCCCAAACTATCAGAATTATACATTATTTATATGTAGTATATCTTGGCAAAACATTAAAGGAAATCTGTCACCAGTGCCACATGCACAAACCTGTCAGTACCGACAGGTAGTGCAGGTGACACTGATGACAACGGTACTTACCTTGTTCCATTCCATGCAGGGAATCTCTGGTAAACTCCTCCATTAGCTTCAGCTCCTGGCCGGAATTGGGGCACTGGCGGAGCTTAGTGACATCCCTGCTGCTGTTCTCTAGCAGCTGGATCCAGCAAAGAGAAGCAGCGGCTTGGGGCATGGGCGGAGCTTAGTGATGTTACCTCTGCTGGGTCCCGCTGCTAGAGAATAGCAGCGGTGATGTCACTAAGCTCCGCCCATGCCCCAAGCTGGGCCAGAGCTGAAGCTAATGGAGGAGATTACCGGAGATCCCCTGCACGGAACGGGACAAGGTAAGTACCGTTGTCATCAGTATCACCTGCACTACCTGTCGGTACCGATAGGTTAGTGCAGGTGCCACTGGTTATAGATTTCCTTTTACCTTTTTAACATGTTTCATAAAAAAATTGTATCCCCCTTTTGATAAAAATCATGTCTTATAAAAAAAAAATACCTCTAGGGGTCCCCATATCATCCAGAACATAATCCTGTCCAGGTTAGCATTATCTTTTTTCCAGCTGAAGCACGGGATGGTACAAAGTCCAGGAAGTGATGGTGGGACTAACATTTTTCTGTGTTCACTCCTATCCTGTTAGACTGCAGCATAAAAACAGAGCGGAGCAGATTACAGAGCAGCCTGCAGTGATTATATGAAGAGACCCAGCACATCACAGCAGGCTTGGAGGAAGTGAATGCATGGTGAGTGAGGACGGGCTTAGTGCTTGCTTCGGACATACCCTTTCCTGAGCAATAGATGTCAGAATGAGTGAGCAGCAGAACGGAGGGATTTGTGAGCCAAATACAGAAGCTACACACATAAAAAAGACATGTAAAGAATCTCCATAACCCAGTGAGTAACATATATGAGTTGCACTTGAGTTGCATTTGTGTCTATAATGGACTAGTATAGAAAAAACTTTCCAGTGCAAATTCATAGAAATGATTGCCGCCACCAATACTGGACTATCAAGCAACGTTGACAATGTCCTGCCGTTTCCTTCTATATCCGTCGGGACATTGTTCAAACGTTTGCATTTTTTGTCATCACAGAACCATTCCTGACTAATATTTACTATCACAAACAAATAATAGTCCCTCATTTCCATAGATATAATTATCCTGATATATTAATGAAAGTGTCTCTCTCCGATTTCATTATCGTGCGAGAATTACAGCGGCGCAGAAAACATTGCAGAATACATATTAAATAACGGAAAGTAGTCATTATGTGGAATATTTCCTGTGTATTTTAATATAAACCTTTTTTTTTTTTTCAAAAAGACGAAGGAGATATTTTTAGAGCCACGGCAAAGTAACAAAACCTTCTTAACCATCTCCTGAGGATAATTTGTTAGACTTTTAATCGGTTCCTTGTAGCAGAACTCATTTTCTCAGCATGACGTATACATTCTGTAGGAGCTTTCCATAAGGAATTCACATCATGATTACAGTGACAGTTCCTCAAATGAAAACATTTTGAAGTGTTACTGTTTTCTGGGCAGTTACTACTTTGATGGTGGAGTGAAGGATTGTGGCGGTGCTGTAGGCTAATTACACCGCTAATGTCTTTACTTAGCATAATAATGTATGGTTCTATAGACGGGCAATGACTGCAGATCTGTTACCAGCCCAATGCAATGCTTCAAATTAGCGCGTATTTGCTAACAAACAGAATTAACTCCTTTAGAATGAGAAGCGACTGCCAGGTGCGGCTTGGCAGGTTCTTGACCAAGGGGATGTATGTTTATAATTTGTCCCGATTTCATCTGTAGATCCCACAAAAGAAAAGCTTTTTACTCGACTCGCTCAGGACAACCGGAGAAGTGTAGTTGCGCTAAGCCATATCATCTGCTAAAATACCTCTTAAGTAGAAGAGCTGCTTAATATCAATTACATCCCAAAGCCTCTGCTTGTCTAAAGTAACAATACATAAAAAGCTTCTTTCAAATCTATTTTTTAAACAGAAATGTAAATCCATAATGATGGCTTAAGAGGCTCAAACTCTTCTCTTAAACCGCCATTATCTGCAGTAGCACAGGTGTGCATAGAGAACTGCTTCAGCCCCAGTTAGGAAATGTTTGTCCAAACGACCATGAGATAATGTGTAGTTAACTTAGAAGGTGTCACACAATGCCTACTGGAATCATAATCGTTACAAGCAAGAGTGGTCATTTAAGGGGTAGTCTCATTAAGACCTTTTCTGTATAGACGCCTGCTATTCATCATAGGTCTGAGTTCAGAAACTCCAGATAATCAGTTCTTAAACGGGTTATCCGGCATTTTACAAAAACTCATATACTGTTGGTGTCGGGAAAAAATAGGAGGGACCCACTCTCACTAGGTAGCCTTGACGTGGAGAGTGGGCTTGTACCTTCTGATCAAAATGTATACCAACAACCTGTTAGTTTTTGAAATTATGCTGAGAAGCTAGTAGATCAAAATACAACTGGTGGATGTGCGGCTGTGTTTCTCTATTTTTGTTGTACATTGTAACAAGATCCTTGACATACTGAACAGGAGTCCCTGCTAACTACTATGTGGTCTCCTGGTGGCCACTTTATGGCAATATTTTTGGTGCTTGTATAGTGGTAGTGTACGCTTGCCCTGACCATGTAATCAATTTTCACGGTGTCCCTGATTAATTTTCAGAATTATATAAAAAGAGTGGGGCTCACCAAATCATAACGTGGGTGCTACTACTCAGTAAGCAAAAAACTTGCTACACAAAAGTCAGAATTACTGTAAAGAGTGCACACCACAAAGTTAATATATATATATTACAAATTTTATTAAGTATCACATTGAGAATACAAGCCAAAAGGGCTAAAATCAATTTAAAAGCTCTGAACCAAGCAACCTCTACAACATGGGAGAGGGGCCATGAACCCCCTTCTCACCAAAGTCGCATCCCTCTGTAATTAGATACTGTGGCTACCAAGTAGTGGTGCTAACTGAAAAATGATACACATGCCAAACATTAACCTCTACACCAACAATCAAATAAGCTAACACCAAATAATATAGAATAAGCAATGTGCATAGGAACAAATAAATTCATATCACCAGTGCATAGCGACCACAGAACAAAGGAGCCGGAATGATAAGTGGCGGGACGGGACCCCTAAGCCCCACGCGTTCCGTCACCGTTTGTGACTTCCTCAGGGGACTTTGGTGAGAAGGGGGTTCATGGCCCCTCTCCCATGTTGTAGAGGTTGTTCGGTTCAGAGCTTTTTAATTGATTTTAGCCCTTTTGTCTTGTATTCTCAATGTGATACTTAATAAAATTTGTTATATATATATTAACTTTGTGGTGAACACTCTTTACAGTAATTCTGACTTTTGTGTAGCCTGATTCATTTCCAATCTTCTGTTGACAGTGTTTTTTTTATACAGTATTTTTGGGAGTGGAGAGGTGTATTGACGGGAAAAAATTATTTGCCCTGAAGTATTTATTTTATTTTGTTTTATGACATTTCCTGGGTTCTTTTCAGTCCACTTCCTCTTTAGAACTGATTCTCTGAGGGTCCCATCATGGAGCCATAATCTCATTATCTATGATAAATAATCACAGACTTTGCTTTTGCCATTCAGGATCAGGACTAACCACAACATCATTTGAGGGAGAAAAAAGGATGCAAGTGGTTTAAAATTAGCATTTTTTGCCTATTTTTTTTTCCCTTTTCTTTAAATAGCAGTCACTAAATTAGCTGGCAAAGGAAAAGTCGTCTGTCTGAGAATAGAGGAATAATTCTGTTTATCAGATTCCCAGTCTGGATTGATGGGCTGTGGTCCATGCTTCTCACAATACTACAGATGGATTAATAAAAGAAGCGGTGAGTCTTTTTGCCAGCTAGCTTCTGGTACCTATCCACAGGAGCCTGAAAGATCATTATTTTGCATTTTTCAAACTGTTTGAATTTGAATCCAGAGCCATAAAGTAAATTCTGAATAAATATCTGAAACAGGCAATGTGTTCATGATCTTATTAGGCAATTTTTGGATTCAGGGAAGTATGAGTAGCGCTTTACACATGCAGTGGATGTGCCGGTTCAGAGGTCCGCCAATAGTATTACTGCAAGAAAGTAGTGTGTGAGCCTTTTGTTTTGAAGGGGTATTCCAGGAAAAAACTATTTTTTATATATCAACTGGCTCCAGAAAGTTAAACAGATTTGTAAATTACGGTACTTCTATTAAAAAATCTTAATCCTCCCAATAATTATCATCTGCTGAAATTGAGTTGTTCTTTTCTGTCTGGCAACAGTGCTCTCTGCTGACATCTCTGCTTGTCTCGGGAACTGCACAGAGTAGAACAGGTTTGCTATGGGGATTTGCTTCCTGAGACAGTTCCCGAGACAGGTGTCATCAGAGAGCACTTAGACAGAAAAGAACAACTCAACCTCAGCAGCTCATAAGTACTGAAAGGATTAAGATTTTTTAATAGAAGTAATTTACAAATCTGTTTAATTTACTGGAGCCAGTCGATATATAAAAAAAATTTTTTTTCCTGGAAAACCCCTTTAACTTACCAAACAATATTTGTACTGTTATGGGTATATTTACTCTATAGTTGTGGTTTCCATCATAAACAGAAGTCACAGTGGTAATGGTATCTGTCAGGTTTTGACAGGAAAAATAGCACTGCCTGCGGTGCTATTCTTCTCAACTGATAAGCAGGACGAGGGTTCCTGATGAGCAATAAAGGGATTTTATCACAATGATAACTTATCCCCTATCCACAGGATAGATAAAAAGTCTTTGACCATTGAAACCCTCACTGATCATGATAAAATGGTCCCATGTGCCCCTGTCTGAGTCTGTACACTGTTGCTTCATTCAAATTCCATGGGACTGTGAAGATACTGGAGCACTGTTCTCAGCTATCTTAAGCAAAGCTACATGGGTTGAATAAAGTGGCACTGTGCATAATAGAGTGGCACTCCATTTGTACAGAGACACATATTAACATTTTTTTCTTTATTTCTTCTGTTGAAAAATAATCAATCATCGGTTTTAAGCTGTCACGTCTGGGGTAGAGAGCAATGCAGATCTGAATTTGCCCAACATCACTTCCTCTACCTACTTGGATAATCCACCCTAAACGGCAGCCCCCAACTTGGAGACAGACACAACACTGGACTAAGTTCACAGGGCATATGGAAAGTCATACAGGCCAGGTAAACAACACATGGGCAGATAGGTACCAGACCAGCAGACCAAGGATTAATGAGGGACAAGCCAGAGAAACAAAACCTAAAGGGGAGCATAGTACAAAATCAGAATAAAAAACAGAGTCAGGACAAGGAAGGGTAAAACCAGGAGGGCAATGAAGTACAAAATTAGCAGGCAAAAGCTAGGTCACATGCAGCATCAGATAAGGTCAGGTCAAGTCACAGGAAGGTAACAGGGACAGGAATCCTAGTGAAGGGATGAATCCACAATCACAGATATCTGACTGCAGCAGATGGCCACTTTAAATATCCCACAATCAGGAGGTGTGAGAGCTGACATCGCCACTGATCAGCCGCTCCACCTCCTGATTGGTCTGCCTGTCTAATAGTAATCTGATGCACGGCTTTGCACTGAGCAGAGCCAACTGTCATAGGGACATAAAGATGCTCCCGACGGTGCACTGGAGAGACCGGTAGCTGCGCAGGAGTGATGGTAGGTAAGTTCCTGATTCATGTATCTGTAGTATGCGGTATAATGTGCATTTACCATACCTTGGGTTTGGCTTCTTCCAATAATTAAAAAAAGCTCTTTCTTTTTTTTTTTTTTTTTTTTTTACTAAAACCATATTTCAAGTTAGTACTCACTCTTTGGTAAATTTCTCAAAATACCTTTTCTTTTTTTTATTCACATACAAAGCATTACTGCCATTTAAAAAAAAAAATGTTGACATGTTCTAAACCATATGTCAAAAGTTTTTTTTTAAATGACAGTAACGCTTTAATAAGTGTGTTTGAAACTAGAGCTCATTGATGGGACACCCACTTTTTGAGATGTGGGTGAAAAAATTGGTGAGTGCTCTAAGATCCCAATTAATCATACATTGATGGCCTATCCTAAGGCATGTTTTACACAGGCAGATGATAGTCCAATGCAGGCAGTTTGTATTGATCGGAGACTTTACACAGCCCAATCATTATGACTGAAGGGTTAAATGAATGATCACTTGATGGTTCTTGTGGCTGTTCACTTACACTATTGTTGGCAGCACATTCCCTGTTTCTTTCTTTCTACAAACAATAATTTATAGGGAAGTATGATCTATGTGATCAGAATTTGCTCATTTGCCGATTTACCCCAGGTGTTTTACATTGGGCAATAATTGTCCCATTTGGCCTATTATCACTATGTGAAAAAGGCCCATTCAATCCTGGAAAAACCCTTTTAAACTATTGATACATTTTTTTTCCCCAGAATAAACTATTATAAAAATTTTTTCATAAGTTATACAATGGCAAAACAAGTAGGGCAAGCCTTTCACATATCAAGCTATGGAAGGCACACATATGCATATCAACATACAAAACCAACAGTACAATGCATAGGTAATTCAGTCTTAATAGAGAGGAAATATGGAAAGAGAGAAGGGGATAGAGAAAAAGAAGCATGAAGTCGAGGCAGGAACACATTCATTCAACCATCCTCACAGACCGGGGGCTTGCTGGAGAGTGACTATAAAATTATATGAACCTAGAGAAGAGGGAGCAGATATGACACAATCTGGAGAGTTAGGATGCATGTAGAGGGCAAAAGTCAGGAGAGGTCATGGAATCGAGCCATGGACCCCATACTGAAAGTGATGAGATGTTACCCATTGGTTGTAGCCATCAGCTCCTCCATATGGTGCAAATAATTGATCTCCTAAAGCCAGTCAGAAACAGTTGGGAGACTGGTTGTTTGACCAGATGGACCGCTAGAAGAAGGAATTTTAGAAGATAAGATTGGAGACTATAGAGGACAAGAAGGGTGGGATCATTGGGTATTGGGCTATTTTGGTAATCATATCTAGTACATTGGTTAAAAATATCTATAATAAAGGGCAAGCTCACCAAAGTGTACTATAGTAACACCGGCAGCGCCACATTGCCAGCACACATCAGGCACAGAAGAATGAAATTTAGAGAAAGAAGATGGAGATCTTATGGCACAATAACACAACACCAGAGATTTGTGCCAGTCCTCTGAGTTAAAGGAAATGTCCACTTTCCTCTCGCTATCGATTCCATTTTGTAGAAACCTAAAGAGTTTATGATTATATTTCATTTGTTTACAGTAACTGTGTTACATTAAGTAAAAAGCCAACGCAAAACATAATTCCCAACGCATTCAGCTTTACATGTACCACATGCATTTATCCTCATATTTTGCTGAATGTAACTTCTTAAGAACACACAAGGATCTTAGATCATTGGCTTATTAAATAGCTTGAGCCTATAGTCTATTACCAGTGACCTATATGGGGGGGGTTTATAGCTGTAGCGGCTGATTCATGGACGCGTCTCTTTAACATTCCCCATACACCTCCGAAGGTCAGTGAACATACACATTGCACTGTGGCCTCCGAATCGTAGCTTAGATCTTGCTCCTTATCGGGGAGAGGCAATTCTGCTTTATTACCTACTGGTCAGGTAAGAGAGAAGGAGATTGGGAGACATAACCTGTACAGCAGTTACAATACTTTGTTTTAGTGTCTCTCTTTATGGGCACAATGTGCTTTCCCAGAACTCATCTGCTCATTATATAGCTTCATAAAATTTTCAAACTAGAGCAAGCGTGGATTGTGCCACAGATGGTAAAAGAAGGATAATCATGTAGCTGCAGTATTGATTTCTTATTGAATTACCTCTCTGCAGCACTTAGTACTACCATGTAATCTACTCAAACTGCTTTTACAATATAAAATTTCCATTTTCCGAGGTCAACGTAATGCAATCAAGTGCTGCACTTTATACGAGCAGATCACATGCTTTCTTGTCCTTATCTTAACGTCTCAGGAGGGAGGGGGTTAAAGATTGTCATTTGTAAAGATGACAAAGAGATATATCTAGGGAGATATGTAAACCAAGGAGGATGCTTACATCGCATCGGATAATCATGGGTATCGGCTTCTGTGTCATTATTTTCCTCTGTATTATGTGAAAGTAAGTAAAATAGAATTGCCGGGATAGAGTTACCATCTTGATAATGTTCTCGAGAAATGTATTGTGTTTAGACGAAAGTTTCTTCAAGGACATTGGGAAGTGATAAGATTAAAACAAGCTTAGTTTTTGCTTTACTTTTACATTGTGTAAGAAATACAACAGATTGTGAATATTTTAGGATGGGCAATTGCAGTGGCTAAAAGACTGAACCCAAATTATTATGGGGGGGCTCTCCACGTATGTTGCTGTTTACAATAATCTGATTAAAGGGGTATTCCAGGGAATATTTTTTTATTGTATTATTCTACTCAGCAGGTGCTAAGGTATAACCCTCACCCCCAGTGCTTAATATCCCATACTTAAGTAGCCCAGTATCAAAGAACGTATCCCCTATCTGCAGGCTTGGTGCCTTTGCTCTCTGCATAAAATCAATGTGTCCACCATGGCACAATGCTGTGGCTGACACCCCCCCCCCCCCTCCCCTTTATGCATCTCTATGGGAGAGATTATTTATCTTTTTTATCTCTGTAGCCCTTTCCTGTGCTAATATACAATCCTTTTTGTTAGTATATAAATGAGGCCTATATGCCCAGGGGGGTTTTACAGCACAGCAAGAACACAGAGTTAGCCAGACCATTTCCTTTTATCTCCTTGTAGGTGTATGCATGCGGCACAGAGGCGGTGAATAATATCAGATGAACTGGGCTGGCTAACCCTGGGCTCCTAATGTGCTGGGGAACACCCTCTAGGCACTTTATCAGCCTAATCTAGTCATGTGCTTGTTTTTACCCCTGTGTACCTGTTTACAGGTCCTCCTTAGCAACTGTTACGCCGAGCGCTCCGGGTCCCTGCTCCTCCCCGGAGCGCTTGCGGCGTTCCTCTCTCTGCAGCGCCCCGGTCAGACCCGCTAACCGGGAGCGCTGCACTGACACTGCCGGCGGGGATGCGATTCGCATAGCGGGACGCGCCCGCTCGCGAATCGCATCCCAAGTCACTCACCTGTCCCGGTCCCCGGCTGTCACGTCCTGGCGTGCGCGGCTCCGCTCCTTAGGGCACGCGCGCCCCAGCTCTCTAAGATTTAAAGGGCCAGTGCACCAATGATTGGTGCCTGGCCCAATCAGTCTAACTAGCTTCAACCTGCTCCCTGTCTATATAACCTCACTTCCCCTTCCCTTCCTTGCCGGATATTGTTGCCTTGTGCCAGAGAAAGCGTTTAGTGTTGTCCAAACCTGTGTTCCAGACCTTCTGCTATTGCTATTGACTACGAACCTTGCCACCTGCCCCAACCTTCTGCTACGTCTGACCTTGCCTCTGCCTAGTCCTTCTGTCCCACGCCTTCTCAGCAGTCAGCGAGGTTGAGCCGTTGCCGGTGGATACGACCTGGTTGCTACTGCCGCAGCAAGACCATCCCGCTTTGCGGCGGGCTCTGGTGAAAACCAGTAGCAACCTAGAACCGGTCACGGAAACTGACACGGTCCACACCAATCCCTCGCTGACAGAGAGGATCCACATCCAGCCTGCCGAATCATAACAGCAACTACAGGTCCTCCTATCAATCCATGAGCAAACAATCATTCGACAGCTGATTGCAGTGTTTTTTTATGTTTAAAAATCCTCCTTTACTGTCCGCACATCTCCCCTTGTAATAAGGGCCATGTGGCCATAAGGGTGCATTCACTGGATCCGGTTGGGGGATTTAAAAACCGGGCGCTCCCGTACCCCAGCCAGACCCTGCCCGCCTTACTCCGGTCGGCTCATTTTTGCCCCGTATAACTGTTAAACAACTTTGCATAAATCAGTATTACAAGCAAATATAAGACATTCTCCAATATATCAAGATAAATATCCTAGAAATATGTTTCCTTCTGCACTTACACCTCCACGCCTCACTCCTTATCTGCTCATCACTAAGGAACATCCATCTCTAGAAGAGTGAAGACAGGTTTTTAGCTGCTCTGAGATAAAGTTACTCTGCCCATACAAGATTCTGGAGAGGGGAGAAGAAACACAGACACAGACTGCAGGCTTACTGTCTCACAAAAAGTGCGAAATTTACTGGTTAAAAATTTTTTGCACAGCTTTGTAATTTGCCACAACATCTAAAGGTTTGTTATAGTGCGGTAGGGGAGCGGATTCCCCATTTTCTGTCTGTATGTAGTGTATAGGAGACATCATAGGGGGATATTTATCAAAATCTATGCAGTGCAGTTCCCCATAGCAACCAATCAGATCGCTTATTTCATTTTTAAAGAGGCCAGAGATAAATGAAAGAAGAAATCTGATTGGTTGCTATGGCCAACTGCACCGCTCTTCCTTTGCACAGGTTTTGATAAATCTCCCCCATAGAGGCTAGTCTGCATCCACTCTACAGCTGAGCTCAAGAAAGCAAACACAAAGATGGAGCCTGCAAGGGGGCAACCAAAATTCCGCACACAAGGCATATAATGACCAGAAATATTGCTTCCTCTTATGTACATGCAAAGCACAGCTTTTCATGAAATGTTACCTAAAATGACAGGGACACTTTAACAGTGTGTGACTGATCTGTGGTAACTGGCATAGATGAGCCAGTGTCCCTTTGTTAACCAGAAGAATCTGCGGTTTTGCAGATCAGGGGATCAGTCCCTTGATGGCCTATCCTAAGTTGTGAAGAATCCCTTTAAAGGGGTTGTGACGGACTGACTCCGTCAAAAGTGACTTCTCCTTCCAGATGACAAGCCCCAGCATATCACAGGCAATATCCCCAGGCAGAACTAGAGATTATTGCATCCTTCTACCCAAAGAACCAGGCAACACCAGTCTTCAGGTATAAAATCAGAACTCTTTATTGTGGAACAAGTGTCTTCTTTTATAGGAAGGACATCACAGAGGGAAGGGTCAGTAAAGACAATACAGGTGACAGTGAGTCTGGGAGATAATCCAATAAAGGTGATTAGCTCTCCCTATACAGTGCCTTGAGTGCAAAAGGTGGAGGTGTGCAGAAGTTGTACTGTGTGCAAAAAGGAGAAGCATGTGTAGAATTAGTGCATTGTACAAAAGGTGAACCGTGTGCAAAAAGTGAACCATGTGCAAAAGGTGTATTGTGTAAAGGAGGTCGACAGTGTGCAAAAGGTCGACAGTGTGCAAAAGGAAGACCATGTGCAAAAAGGTGTATTGTGCACAGAAAGTGGACCGTGTGCAGAAAGTGTATGAAAACAGTAAATAACTGTATTTTAACTCTGAGCTTTATGTCACTTGACAACATCAACTGAGGGGTACAAATAGTGATGTCCTAAAGTCCATCCAAGTAGGTAGGGTGACTGTAGGATCCTTCACAGTGCTCCCCCTTTTTGTTTCCAGTGACAGACGCGGCTAGATCTACACGGGTCGGCTTGGGGCTAGGTAGTTAACTCCGATTGCCGAGACAACCCATCAGCATTTCCATTCTGTTTACCTGGCCGATATTGTATTGTAAAATTAAATGGCTTTAGGGCCAGGCTCCACCGCAGTAGTCGTCCATTGTTCCCAGACACCTGGTTGAGCCAAACCAAGGGGTTGTGGTCCATGAGTACAAGTAGGCTTGTAGCTTTTTGAGGGCCCACACCAACGCCAGGTACTCTTTTTCAATAGCAGCATACCCTACCTCCCTGGGCAGCAATTTGCGGCTGATGTAGACCACCGGGTGTTCATCACCGTCCTCGCCCATTTGGCTCAACACTACTCCCAATCCAAAAGTAGAGGCGTCTGTATGGACACAGAAAAGTTTATTTGAATCCAGAGCCGCTAGTACCGGTGCAGAAATCAATGCAGCTTTTAATTGTTTGAATGCAGACTCACACTCTGGGGAACACAGGACCTGTCGGGGAAGGTTCTTCTTTGTCAGTCAGGGGCTTTGCGATGGTGCTATAGTTAGGTACAAATCTGCGATAACCTGCCGTACCAAGGAAAGCTAAAACCTGAGTCTTGGTGCGGGGGGTTGGCCAATTTGCGACTGCCTCTACCTTAGCCGGTTCCAGCTTTTGTCGTCCACTGCCCACCCGATGCCCGAGGTACTGCACTTCAGACATCCCTATGTTACATTTCTCTGGCTTTAAAGTTAGGCCTGCTGCCTTAATGCGGTCTAATACGGTACCTAGGTGGGACAAGTTTTCCTTCCAGGTATCACTGTAGATCGCGATGTCGTCCAGGTATGCGCAGGCATAATCTTGGAGGCCATCGAGGAGCCGATCTACCATCCTCTGGAACGTTGCTGGAGCATTCTTCATCTAAAATGGCATAACCCTACATTGTTATAAACCAAATGGGGTGATGAAGGCCGACTTTGGAACTGTGTCCGCGGCCAGAGGGATCTGCCAGTACCCTTTGCATAGGTCAAAGGTGGACAGGAACTTACCCCGAGAGATGCGGTCTAACAACTCATCTACTCGGGGCATGGGGTAAGCGTCGGTCACTGTACGGTCATTGAGCCTCCGGTAGTCCACACCGAATCTTGTCGTCCCATCCTTCTTAGGCACCAAGACTACCGGAGAGGCTGAAGGACTCTTGGATGGCTCGATCACTCCCAGATCAAGCATCTCCTTGATTTCCCATACCATACCTTCACGTGCAGCCTCAGGGACTCGGTACGCCACTTGGCGTAATGGGGTCTGCCCTGGAGTCTCCACACGGTGTACTGCTGCCGTGGTGTATCCAGGACGGTCTGAGAATAAGCTGCTTCTCTGATCTAACAGCTGGCGAACTTGAGTCCTCTGGGACTCCGTTAGGTGTGCGCTGAGCTGTATCGCGCCAGGCTTCTCTGTCCCTGTCGATACCTGGGGCAAATCTAACAGCGGTAATCCCTCTGTATCATCTACTGCTGGGACGCATAGAACTGCTATCTCCTCAGGTCATTCCTGGTAAGCTTTTAACATGTTCACATGGAAGGTCCGCTGGATCCTTCTATCTGTACATTTAGCCACTAGGTAGGTGGTGTCGCACAGCTTCTTCACCACCCTTTATGGTCCT
Source organism: Hyla sarda (assembly GCF_029499605.1). NCBI lineage: Eukaryota > Metazoa > Chordata > Amphibia > Anura > Hylidae > Hyla > Hyla sarda. Next base: position 205,364,759 of record NC_079195.1, read on the forward strand.
TGCCACGCTGCCTGCAGTTTATCCTTCTGGGAAGGCTTAAGTGCTAAGGTACGGCTCCGGGCAGTTCAGTCTTTTCTCGTAGTTGGACGACGGTCGGTTGGACCAACGTGAGAGTGGCTCCGCTGTCTCGCAATCCCTGCACTTGCTGACCATTTACCCAAACTCTCTGCCGGTGGTGGTTCCTGTTGTCAACCGTAGCTGCTTGGACTGGGTCCGCTTTGTGTAGGATCCCCATATCCTCTTCGCACCATTCCAGAGAAGTAGATTCAGCTTTGATGCAGTGAGCTGCCGCTCGTGGGAAGGTCACCAGTCTTTTCCAGTCTCGTTGATGGAAGTCTTTCCTGAGGACAGTCTCGCTTGTAGTGGCTTATTTGGTCACATGTATGGCACCTCACGTTGACAACCCTCCTGGGTGATTGATTAAAAGTCACCGGAGCCGGACGACTGGGAGCTGGAGTTGCTGGGGCGGCCGGAGCCCATCGGTCTGCTGGTCTGCTTACAGGGTTCGCTGGCCGCCGGGCATCCAAGTATTGGTCAACTAACACTGCAGCTTTATCAAGTGTTGTGGGCTTCTGGTCCTTCACCCACTCTTTTACTGCAGTTGGCAATTGTTCAAAGAATTGTTCCAGAAGTAACAACTGCATTAGATCGTCTACGGTTGCTACCTCGCAGCCTGTTACCCAGCCTTTTGCCAACCGGGTCAACTGATATGCAAAGCCAGTGAATGGCTGCCCTTCTTTTCTTCGTAGATTTCGGAATTTCGTTCTGTGGGCTTCCAGGGTGATGCCATACCGAGCGAGTAAACGTTCTTTCACCCGTTCATAGTCCCGACATTCTTCTTCGGGTACTGTCTGATATGCCTCAGCAGCTCTGCCAGTTAGATGACTCACCAAAACGTTTACCCAGTCGCCTTCCTCCAGTCTTTCCAGTCGGCACTGTCTCTGAAAGACTTGTAGGAAGCTGTCGATGTCCTCCCTCCCGTCTTCAAAGGTACGAAAAGCTGCGTAAGGTAGCTTCTTGCTGTGGGTACCATGACAGATTCCCTCTGTTCTTCTGATGTTGTTCGTCTCAGCTATATTTAGTTGTGTTACTTCCGATATAATTTTCTCCACTGAAGCTCGTGGAGGGTCTTTGCCTAGGAGGTCCAGGCACCACTGAACTTCCCTCTGGGCATCCATCCTGTCTGCTCTCTGGGTGAACGATTCACTGTTCCTGTCACCCTCCATCAGTTCTTTGATGATAGCCACTTTAATTTTGTTGCTGGCTACCCGACCTCTAGCTTCCAGCAGATCTTTTAGGGTGCTCCGCTTTAGTTTGTCATAGCACAACTCCATCCACTGTGAAGCCTTGTTGCTGAGACCGGGGTCAAGTCAGCGGCTGTATCTCCCCCAGCTGGGCTGGTCTCAGTGTTGATCCTGGAGAAGTCAGATCCCACCGTTGCCAGGGGTATTCTGGCCAAAAACATCTTATCCCCTCTCCGTTCAGCATTATATGCTGGGCTGCTGCTCCAGTCTTGGAAACCTCTTGTTTCCGGGACTGGAGATGTGATGTTACGCCATGCCCCCTCATGACGTCACGCCATGGCCCCATGTCACGCAACGCCCCCTCCATTAATGTCTATGGAAGTGCCATCACGCCCCCTCCCATAAACATGAATAGAGGGGGCGTGGCATGACATCACGTCTCCAGTCCCAGAAACAAGAGCTTTCCAAGACTGGAGCAGCAGCCTGGAATACCCCTTTAACACCTTTGAGTTGCCATTCCTTCTAGACTTTCAGGATCTTAAGCAACTAAAATACATTTTATAAATCCACACGCAAGAAGGCATGAAATATTAATATTTGTGTTTATTCCTGGACAGATCCCTGGAACACATTGTACACATATTTATTGTGTTTTTGGTGGTATGCACATTTTACTTATAATCATTTTGCAGAACACATAATATCGGCTCTAAAGCTGTCAACACTGTACAGAGGAATTATTTTGCCATCAAATAAATGTGACTGAAATATATATAGACTCAATTTATTTCTGTTATTTTTTCATACATCTATTTCAATGGCGTGTTAGTGAAGCCGTAGAATTTGTTCTGTCCACTGTACTGCAGTTTGAATTCCCGAAGGAATATCTCCATTAGTGAAAAAGCTGGATAGCAGACCGAGTGTAAATTATGTGTGTTAACCCTGTGCTAAAATGCCCCCCAAAAATAGAAACTTACCAGACTTGAGAATAACAATTTTATTGTAAAATGGAAAATATATGAAATCTCTTACCATTCCTTGTAGGAATTGACACTGAGATAATGATACTTAAAGGAGTTGTCTAGTTTAAAAACCTAATTTTAAATGGAGAATTAGGCTAGATTCACACTACGGAATTTCAGCCTGCAACTGTGCTTTGAAATTGCAGACAGAAATTCTGCTTACTAAAATGTACATGCGAGTCAATGGGTTTTCCGTGCACTCACTTTCAAATTTCCGTCTGAAGAATGGTGGTGCTCTTTCTTCAGGCGGATTTATACCCAACGCGGAATGGAGGCAGATTGGAAGCAGATTGCAGGCAAAATTTCTGTACGGTGTTTAGTACGGTGTTTTAACCTGGTTCTGGTCATGTGACCAAATGGTCCAAAAGGGGCCAAACTTTGGTCCTTAGTGCAACTCCCACTGTCTTCTGCTTCAAGAAGACAGTGGGAGTCTTCATGAGGCGGAAATTACTCTACCAAACTTTTGCAAGCAGACAGGCGGAATTGCAGTAGGGGGAACCTAGCCAAAGGGTCTATCGACATGGCAGAATTCCACTTCAAATTGAAGCCCATAGACTTCTATGGGATTCCGCACTCCCTTTTACATTTCTGAATTTCCGCTAGCAGAAATTCAGAAGTGTGAATGGGAGTGCGGAATCCCATAGAAGTCTATGAGTTTTAATTTGAGGTGGAATTCTGCAAGCGGCTAGGTTCTCTAGGCTAGGTTCACACTACTGAAATTCTACCTGTCTGCAAAACTTTGGAAGAGTAATTTCCCCATCCAAAGCCTATTTTTTGCAGTCCGCTTCCAATCTGCCTCCATTCCACATTTGGTAAAAATCCTCCTTCAAATGAGAGTCCCATTGAAGTCAATGGGATTCTGCAGCGGAAATCTGCCTGAAGAATGAGCACCACCATTCTTCAGGCGGAAATTTGAAAGCGAAAATTCTGCTCACAAATTCTACTTCAAAAATTCCAAAGTGTGAATTGGTGCACGGAAAACTAACATTGACTAGCATAATGCATTTTAGTAAGCAGAATTTCTGTCTGCAATTTCAAAACGTAATTGCTGGCTGAAATTCTGTAGTGTGAACCTATCCTAAATGGGAGTGCGGAATCCCATAGAGGTCTATGGGCTTAAATTTTTTTGTATAAACACTGCAGAGGTAAAAATTTCTGTTAGCAGGCTTTTTTTTTCACAATATCAATAATGTAATAACCACTATGTAGTGTATTGGATAAGGGTATTGGATAAGGAAAAAAAGATAAAAATAATTTTTCTGGTAAAAACTGGATTTCTTCCCATTCAGTCTAATTAGCGATGCGATACTTGACACCAGCACTGGAGGGGTTAATGTATTTTCCCAATCAGGTGAGCACAATGAGCGCTCATCATGTGAAAGCAGATGCACAATTTTCTGTACAGAACTCAGAAGAAAGGGCATCTTCTTCATAATTACAGCCAGTTCCACACGCTTGCAGCGCACCGGCTCATTCCGCTTCCACAAAGGAAAAGCTTCCACGCTGAACTATTTATAAACTTTAAGAATATGGAAAAGGAAACAATATGAAAAGATAATTTCAACTGTACATTTGCTTCTCCTGCAAACTTTATAGTCATTTTATGTAAGAGCTATTGACTTTTTCCTAAGTATGGATTATTTCTACCTGGATATACAAACAACAACAAAAAACGTGGTCTCAAATGGCTGGAGGTGCTCAACCCCAAATGCAGTTGTGCATATATACTGGGGGAGCAGATCCTGCCCTTGTAGTCCGTTGCTAGGGGCAATCCCCAGCATAAAAATGCATACAATGGAGGATGCCTGCAGCGGACTACAAGTGCCACAATAGAATCCTACACCAGATAAACGGTGTGGATGTGTAACAATTAGAATAATACAATACAGAAATGTAGGTGCACTACTGGGGTCGACCTAGTGCTGCTGTAATTGCCCACTGGCCCCTGGTTTTTGCTTATTACGCACAGGTAGGTTAGCGTTAGGTCCCGTGCCATCTGAGAAACCTTGGCGTTGGTGTGCGGGCTCTGGTGTGTCCTTCATATAAGGATACACTGGCGAATGTCTCAATTTTAACATCAGTGTTGAGGGATTAGCCAATGTCATTGTATACATCTACCACAGTAGTGCACCTACATTTCTGTATTGTACTACCTGGATATACATTGTACTAAAATCAATATAAAATTAAAATAAAATAGTCATGTACAGTGGGGATCAAAAGTTTGGGCACCCCAGGTAAAAATTTGTATTAATGTGCATAAAGAAGCCAAGGAACAATGGAAAAATCTCCAAAAGGCATCAAATTACAGATTAGACATTCTTATAATATGACAACAAAAGTTAGATTTTATTTCCATCATTTACACTTTCAAAATAACTGAAAACAAAAAAATGGTGTCTGCATTTTATAGCATGCACTTCCCCCTTTGCAAAGCTGAGACCTACCAGTGTCATGGATTGTTCTCAATCATCATCTGTGAAGACCAGGTGATGTCAATCTCAAAGGTTTTAAATGCCCAGACTCATCTGACCTTGCCCCAACAATCAGCACCATGGGTTCTTCTAAGCAGTTGTCTAGAAATCTGAAACTGAAAATAGTTGACGCTCACAAAGCTGGAGAAGGCTATAAGAAGATAGCAAAACGTTTTCAGATGTCAATATCCTCTGTTTGGAATGTAATTAAGAAATGTCAGTCATCAGGAACAGAGAAAGTTAAAGCAAGATCTGGAAGACCAAGAAAAATATCAGACAGAACAGCTCGCAGGATTGTGAGAAAAACAATTCAAAACCCTCGTTTCACTGCACAATCCCTCCAGAAAGATCTGGCAGACACTGGAGTTGTGGTACAATATTCCACTATAAAGTGATACTTGTACAAATATGGTCTTCATGGAAGAGTCATCAGAAGAAAACCTCTTCTACGTCCTCACCACAAAAATCAGCGTTTGAACTTTGCAAATGAATATATAGACAAGGCTGATGCACTTTGGAAACAAGTTCTGTGGAACGACAAGGTTAAAATTGAACTTTTTGGCCGGATTGAGCAAATCTATGTTTGGAGAAGAAGGGGAACAGAATTTAATGAAAAAAACCTCTGTCCAACTGTTAAGCATGGGGGTGGATCAATCATGCTTTGGGGTTGTATTGCAGCCAGTGGCACAGGAAACATCTCACGAGTAGAAGGAAAAATGGATTCAATAAAAATTCAGCAAATTTTGGATGCTAACTTGATGCCATCTGTGAAAAAGCTGAAGTTAAAGACAGGATGGCTTCTACAAATGGATAATGATCCTAAACACACCTCTAAATCCACTGGGGTTTTTGCCATGGCCCTCACAATCTCCTGACCTCAACATAATTGAAAATCTATGGATAGACCTTGAAGGGGTTCTCCGGTGCTTACACATCTTATCCCCTATCCAAAGGATAGGGGATAAGATGCCTGATCGCGGGAGTCCCGCCGCTGGGGACCCCGTGATCTTGCACGTGACACCCCGTTTGTAATCAGTCCCCAGAGCGTGTTCGCTCCGGGTCTGATTACCGGCGACCACACGGCCATCGGCGTGTGACGTCACGCCTCCGCCCCCGTGTGACGTCACGCTCCACCCCTCAATGCAAGCCTATGGGAGGGGGCTTGGCAGCTATCGCGCCCCCTCCCGTAGGTTTGCATTAAGGGACGGAGCGTGATGTCACACGGGGGCGGAGGCGTGACGTCACATGCCGCCCGCCCTGTGGTCACCGGTAATCAGACCCAAAGCGAGCACGCTCCGGGGACTGATTACAAACGGGTGCCGCTTGCAAGATCACGGGGGTCCCCAGCGGCAGGATTCCCGCGATCAGGCATCTTATCCCCTATCCTTTGGATAGGGGATAAGATGTGTAAGCACCGGAGAACCCCTTTAAGGTCTCCCGCGATCATGCATCTTATCCCCTATCCTTACATCTGCCCATTTCCCCATCTTGAAACTATACCTTCTTAGGCAGTGGGTACCAGTTGTATGGGCAAAGCATCGCCCGTGTGCAATGTTCAATAGCTGCACAATGTTTTGGCCACATCAGCAACATTGATCATTCTGTGTGTGCGTGGTTTTAACCGCATGTGTTATGACCGGTACCCATCCCCTCTCATCTTATAAGATATATAGTTCTGAGATGGAGCAGGAGATGGAAGTAAGCATCGGGGAACAGAACAGGTAGGAGTTATTCTGCTCCCTAAAGATCCCCTTTAAAATCATCAGTATATAATTGGCCATATTAGAACTATATGTCACAAAACCATCTCATGATGTTACCATATTCCAAAGTTTTAACAACATCATGCAGGTTCATGCATAGAGTTTAAGTCTTTTTAGTTTTTTTTACAGCCTGGTTGTCAATAGGGGAATGAGGGAATGCCATTGATATGGCTGCCCTGTACAAACAAGCATTAGAACCCTGATCTGTCCCTGAGTGCCTGCAGTGTACATCAGAGAAATTGATGTAGGTTACTATCACAATAGCACTAATATGGTCACTATTTTGCATCTGATGTAGCCCGAATAATCATTACCTACATTTTGTTATTGCAACCCCTATTATCAGTGATGTCTGTGATTATCATGCCACCCCCCTAATATTGCATTCTGCCACTGTGTCTGGCAGCCACTACCACTGTAGGTCAAAACAAGTAGTAGAACATAAACCAAGGAAAGCTATAATGTGATTTGGACCCACTCCTGGTTTTGGATAAAAAAAATACAGATCCAAAATGTTGACCTAAACGCTACCATGTGAAACAGGTCACAGGCTAAAACAATGCCACTCTCTTCGAATTATAAAAGAAGCATCAAGATAATAAAAGCTGTACTCGATGTGACCCAACTCACTGTTACCATTGCATTTATTGGATAGAGGGGATTGATAAATATGGAGCTCAGCACAAACACCATGTTTTCGACATATGTGAAACTTTCCACCTGTTTTAACAAAAACCAACAAAAAACGAACGGTGGGGGTTGGGGGTATTTATCAAAACCTGTCCAGAGGAAAAGTTGCTGAATTGCCCATAGCAACCAATCAGATCGCTTCTTTCTTTCATTTTTAAAAAGGCCTGTGAAAAATGAAAGAAGGAATCTGATTGGTTGCTATGGGCAACTCAGCAACTTTTCCTCTGGACAGGTTTTGATATATCTCCCCCACTTTTTAAGGAGAATTAACCGTTGCTATAAAAGCCAAGATGGATTCCCAATTCTCTGTGGCCAACGGAATCAGATGCAAAAATTGTTGAAATTCTGAAATCTGATTTAAAACCCTTAATCCTGCAATGTTTTTCCTCTTAATGAATGGTAATTATCCAGTTAAGGTTTTGCTTGACTGGATTCTAGGAAATATTCAAGCTGTTCTGAATCTTAATGTTTGTCTTACTGCTCTAGTAATGAATGATATCTGCCTTTATGTATGTATGTATGTATATATATATATATATATATATATATATATGTGTGTGTGTGTATATAAATATATATATATATATATTTTAGTAAGATAGACATATTTTAGTAAGATAGACATTATAAATATGCACGATTTAGCATCTTAATTTATAAAATATGGAACATATCTAGCCAGACTTTCTTCTTCAGGGCATTATCTCGCAGCCACTGATTTGAAATAATGTTAGTACGAATGTGATAAATTGTGTTTTAAGGGTTATGTATTGTTTATCAATATTACTTGTGCCAAAGGTCTTGGTCTGAAAATGATTTCACCTCCCTGAAGCCTTTTTTGATTGACATCCGCCAAATCCCTCACCTCCCAAATCTTTTCCTCCCTTCATCAAATGTTAATTTTGTCTTTTCAGTTGTTATGTTGCTCTAATTCCACAGTCCTCTGGGATGCTGAACTTTATAATAACCATCTGTTTACTTCCAATTGACCAGAATTTTTCATGTAGCATACACTACATCAAGAAAAGCGCCAGACTGGTTATCAGGACAAAAAAAAAAATGCCATTTGACCACAATGAATGCGTCTTAAATCCCACTGAGCGATTATGAAAGTCATGTAACCAAGGTCATTTAGAAAGTTTTGAGTAAAGAAAAGATATTATCAATCATTGAGCGTTAGCAGACGAAGTGTGCACTGCACACAAAACGGATGCCATTCGTCCCATGGAGGCGCCCCCCTGCAATTATAACCCTTGTACCCGCTGAGTTTGCTTCAATAAAATAAGTCTGAATTGGACCAGTGAGTGCGGCATTGCATTTTCTTTTTATCTGCATTATTACACTTCCTTACCTTGTTCGTATGCCGGCAACACAGACGGTCAATCACAGGATCCCTGCACACATCTATGCTTGGTCTGAGCTGTGAGCTGAAAATACTTGCCTTTAAAGTGCCAGATACCTACCTCTCCTTGTGCTCTCATATTACGGCCTAAGACACAAAGACATTTTAAGTTCCTGAATCCAGAAAATATATTTTACCTCAATAAGACTTGTAGCTCCTAAAATATAGAGCAATTTCCTGGACTGTGAAATGAAAAATTTAAAACAGGTGTGTGTGTCTGTTCTGAAGTTTTGCCATGTCGCCGTAATAAAGCCTGGGCCAATCAGGAGGCATGGACAACTATCTAATGGTGTTCGGCCTTAGCATCAACAACCTCCTGAGCTGGTCTATTTATACTGCTCTCAGTGTCCCGTATGGGCAGGGAAAGGTGAAGTCCTGCACTCACCCACAACCTCTGTCCCTGTCTATTGCTAATCGGCCCTAACGGACGGATCTACAACAACAAAGACTGTCCCTGTCTATCTACGTTCTGGGACTTCAGAGTCAAAATAACAAACTATAGTAAACTCAGTCAAAAGGGCAGGTAATGTCAGGAATACAAAAAGGGTAAATACACAATACAAACATAGGATAGTCAACACGCTGAGTCAGAACCAAGAGAACAAATATAAGCCATGACGCAAAACCAGACAGGTTAAGCCAAGTTGTTGCCACAACAATTACAAGCTTTGCCAGAATTAGAAAAGTTTAACCCTTCGGACTAGACTGGAACGAGTCGTTACACTCAGACTTCATGTTCTTACCTGCAATAAAAGATCTTTTTCCTTGTTCCCGGCTCTGGTTTGCTGTTTCAATATATCTTGTGTATATTCGTGGGCTGTTTTCCTAACTATTGCGTTCTGATTTTGTACCATACTGCTCGCTTTGTTGCCACTTGGCTTGTTTGACTATGATTAAACGTTTGCTTGTGCAATCCCTGTTAGTGCTCCTATTGCTCTTCAGTTGTTTGTAAATCCTTTTGGGCCCTGAACTTCTCACTGATTTCCATATTGGGTTTTTTGGTGTAAACAACAGTAGTTTAGGCATCGGCACCGTGGTTGAGGTCACCCTGTTAAGGAAGTGGGTACTTCAAAAGGCAGAGGCAGAGAGTGGGTCAATTAAGTGCTACACTTATCCCTGCCAAAGCTAAATCCCTCCCCAAGCTAAATTTCATAGTTATAAATGATGTTCATGATGTTCTGCGTGATGTCTCGGATCTCACAAACTTTTTGGAAAACCCCAAACCAGAGAATTATAAAGACCTCATCATGAGCACAACATGATGAGCTTAAAATTTAGGTATGAATATGAGCAAATGGAACAACGGGCAAGGTTCCATCAGAATGCCAAGGTGACGGAGGAAAAGTATCAAGACATATGAGATGGATACATTGTGGAAGTTGTGTAGTTCTTTCTAGTCTGACTACAGTGCTCTCTGCTGCCACCTCTGTCCGTGTTAGGAACTGTCCATAGTAAGAGCAAATACCCATTGCAAACCTCTCCTGCTCTGGACAATTCCTGACACAGACAAAGGTGGCATCAGAGAGCACTGAGGTCAGACTGGAAAGAACTAAACAACTTCCTCTGTAGCATACAGCAGCTGATAAGTACTGGAAGGATTAAGATTTTGAAATAGAAGTAATTTACAAATCTGTATAACTTTCTTGCAGTATAGTCACCTCTCTTGGTCAAGCGCAGGTGCTCCACTCTGCCCCAGTTCCTCTGTTAACCTACCCTGGTGACACACTCTTCCTGATCCGCTGATGTTCTGAGACCACTACAGCCCCAGTTATTAGTTCCTATGGGTTCAATAATGCGTCATCAAAGTAAGGAACCAATGATAACGGGGCAGACCAGTGCATCAGTACTAAATCTAGCAAGATGTTGACCTCTAGAGGTTGCAAAACTACAAACCCCTCGCATGTCCGGGCATGCTAGGAGTTGTAGTTTTGCAACAGTTGTAAGACCACACAAGTAGCATGCTGTAGTTTGGTTATTAAATCAGAATACCGTTTTATTCCAATTCCATTTTAATGAATAAAATAATAAAACAGTTTTACATCCATGGTTAGAAAAGAAAAAAATATTTATTTTATACAGTTTTTTCTCATATTTTGTAGTAAAAAAAAAAAAAAGCTCCAATATTTTTTTTTTTTTTTTTTTTTATCATTTACATGGAGTGCATTGTATTTTATGTATCAGCATGGGTCCCTTTGGGCATATTGGTTTCTTGCTACCCTTCACAAACACACTGGCAGGTTAATTAGCTTCCAGTGATGTTGGCCCTCGAGCCCATGTGTGAGTGCGTGTGCTGGTGGAAGGAAAGATACATTGTACGCTCCAGAAAATGCTCCATATGTGTGAGGAAAGCCGATGTATTGTCATTAATATTGCTGACACACAGACATTATTATACATAGAGGATGGGAGTCTTAGTTATTCTACCATCACTGAAGAGTATTAGCAGAGTATCACACATTGAAAAAATGCATGTTTATATTATTGTGCGGACCCCTTCCCCCACACCATTTGTAAAACCTTTCATGTACTTTTTATGTAGGTAATAACATTATATGTATATTTGTAATATACATTGGTTTAAAAATGTGTATATTTTTGGGTAAAAAATACAAAATACAGGAAGTGTGGGCAGCAGGGCTCTGTGCAGGCTTGTGACTTGTCAGTCAGCCTTACATGGGAGCCGGGGCATGTCACAGAGCCTCAGTGCACGCAACCCTGCTTGTCCTTAGTGCACAGAGCCCTGTTGTTCTCAGTGTACAGAGCCTTGCTTGTCCTAGTCCTCAGTGTACAGAAATCTGTCCTCAGTGCACAGAGCTTTGCTTTTCCTTAGTCCACAGAGCCCTACTTGTCCTCCGTACACAGAGCCCTGCTTGTCCTCAGTGTACAGAGCCTTGCTTGTCCTCAGTGCACAGAGCCCTGCTTGTTCTCAGTGTACAGAGCCCTACTAGTCCTCAGTACACAGAGCCCTGCTTGTCCTCAGTGCAGAGCCCTGCTTGTCCTCAGTGTACAGAGCCCTGCTTGTCCTCACAGTGCACAGAGCTTTGCTTTTCCTTAGTGCACAGCGCCTTACTTATCCTCAGTGTACAGAGCCCTGTTTGTCCTCAGTTTACAGAGCCCTGCTTTTCCTCAGTGCAGAGCCCTTCTTGTCCTCAATGTACAGAGCCTGCTTGTTCTCAGTGTACAGAGCCCTGCTTGTCCTCAGTGTACAGGGCCCTGCTTGTTCTCACAGTACAGAGCCTTGCTTGTCCTCAGTGCACAGAGCTTTGCTTTTCCTTAGTGTACAAAGCCATACTTGTCCTCAGTGTACAGAACCCTGCTTGTCCTCAGTGCACAGAGCTTTGCTTTCCCTTAGTGCACAGATCCCTCCCTGTCCTCAGTGTACAGTGCCCTGCTTGTCCTAAGTGCACAGAGCCCTGCTTGTCCTCCGTGTACAGAGCCCTGCTTGTCCTCAGTGTACAGAGCCCTACTTGTCATCAGTACACAGAGCCCTGCTTGTCCTCAGTGTACAGAGCCATGCTTCTACTCACAGTACAGTGCCCTGCATGTCCTCAGTGCACAGAGCTTTGCTTTTCCTTAGTGCACAAAGCCCTACTTGTCCTTAGTGTACAGAGCCCTGCTTGTCCTCAGTGTACAGAGTCCTGCTTGTGATCAGTGTACAGAACCCTGCTTGTCCTCAGTGCACATAGCTTGGCTTTCCCTTTGTGCACAGAGCCCTCCTTGTCCTCAGTGTACAGAGCCCTGCTTGTCCTTAGTGCACAGAGCACTACTTGTCCTCAGTGTACAGAGCCCTGCTTGTCCTCAGTGTACAGAGTCCTTCTTGTCCTCAGTGTACAGAACTCTGCTTGTCCACAGTGCACAGAGCTTTGCTTCGACTTAGTGCACAAAGTCCTCCTTGTCCTCAGTGTACAGAGCCCTACTTGTCCTCAGTAAACAGAGCCCTGCTTGTCCTAAGTGCAGAGCCCTACTTGTCCTCAGTACACAGAGCCCTGCTTGTCCTCAGTGCAGAGCCCTTCTTGTCCTCAGTGTACAGAGCCCTGCTTGTCGTCAATGCAGAGCCCTACTTGTCCTCAGTACACAGAGCCCTGCTTCTCCTAAGTGCACAGAGTCCTGCTTGTCCTAAGTGCACAGAGTACTACTTGTCCTCAGTATACAGAGTCCTGCTTGTCCTCAGTGTACAGAGCCCTGCTTGTACTCAGAGTACAGAGCCCTGCTTGTCCTCAGTGTTACAGAGCTTTGCTTTTCCTTAGTGCACAAAGCCCTACTTGTCCTCAGTGTACAGAGCCCTGCTTGTCCTCAGTGTAGAGAGCCCTGCTTGTCCTCACAGTACAGAGCTCTGCTTGTCCTCAGTGCACAGAGTACTACTTGTCCTCAGTATACAGAGTCCTGCTTGTCCTCAGTGTACAGAGCCCTGCTTGTACTCAGAGTACAGAGCCCTGCTTGTCCTCAGTGTTACAGAGCTTTGCTTTTCCTTAGTGCACAAAGCCCTACTTGTCCTCAGTGTACAGAGCCTTGCTTGTCCTCAGTGTACAGAGCCCTGCTTGTCCTCAGTGCACAGAGCCCTGCGTGTCCACGGTGTATATAACCCTGCTTGTCCTCAGTGTACAGAGCCCTGCTTGTCCTTACTGCAGAGTGCCCTGCTTGTCCTCAGTGTACAGAGACCTGCTTGTCCTTACTGCACAGAGCCCTGCTTGTCCTCAGTGCACAGTGCCCTGCTTGTCCTCAGTATACAGAGGCCTGCTTGTCCTCAATGTACAGAGCCCTGCTTGTCCTCGGTGCACAGAGCCCTGTTTGTTCTAAATGCACAGAGCCCTACTTGTCCTTAGTGTACAGAGCCCTGCTTGTCCTCACTTTACAGAGCCCTGCTTGTCCTCAGTACACAGAGCCCTGCTTGTCCTATATGCCCAGAGTCCTGCCTGTCCTTACTGCACAGTGCCCTGCTTGTCCTCAGTGTACAGAGCCCTGCTTGTCCTCAAAGTACAGAGCCTGGCTTGTCCTCAGTGAGCAGAGCCTGGCTTGTCCTCAGTGCGCGGAGCCCTGCATGTCCACAGTGTACAGAACCCTGCTTGTACTCAGTGTACAGAGCCCTGCTTGTCCTTAATGCACAGAGCCCCGCTTGTCCTCAGTGCACAGAGCCCTGCTTGTCCTTAATGCACAGAGCCCCCCTTGTCCTCAGTGCACAGAGCCCTGCTTGTCCTCAATGTACAGAGCCCTGCTTGTCCTCAGTGCACAGAGCCCTGCTTGTCCTCAATGTACAGAGGCCTGCTTGTCCTCAGTGCACAGAGCCCTGCTTGTCCTCGGTGCACAGAGCCCTGCTTGTCCTCAGTGTACAGAGCCCTGCTTGTCCTTAGTGTACTGAGCCCTGCTTGTCCTCAATGTACAGATCCCTGCTTGTCCTCAGTGCACAGAGCCCTGCATGTCCACAGTGTAGAGAACCCTGCTTGTCGTCAGTATACAGAGCCCTGCTTGTCCTCAGTGTACTGAGCCCTGCTTGTTCTTACTGCACAGAGCCCTGCTTGTCCCCAGTGCACAGAGCTCTGCTTGTCCTCAGTGCACAGAGCCCTGCTTGTCCTCAGTGTACAGAGCACAGCTTGTCCTCAGTGTACAGAGCCCTGCTTGTCCTCAGTGCACAGAGCCCTGCTTGTCCTCAGAGTACAGAGCCCTCCTTGTCCTCAGTGCACAGAGCCCTGCTTGCCCTAGCCAAACTTCCTGTATTTTGTCTCTGTATTTGTCTTTAACAAATGTATATTACAAATATGCATATAATGTTATTGTCTCCTTATTATAAAATGTTTTTGCAAAGGACATTGCCCATTTAAGTTATCTATGCAAAATCTACAAAAATCTATGCAAATTTTAGGACACCGTACATAGTGGAAATCCCGACACATCAGAGCAGTTGTAAAAAAAAAAAAAAAAAGGAAAACGTAGAGAAAAGTGCAAAACTTAGGGGAACAGTAGTAAATACCATGGAAAGATACCAGTCGGGAATCAAAACCCACAAAGAAAACAACACTCCACTCTTAGTAAATCAGGGCCAGTATATGCTTAGAAATGAACCAATTTTAGACTATGTTAGAACCACTAGAAGTGTTTTCTATGGAAATGTAAAAGTCTACTTTCGGCCTCCTCCTGCATTAAAACAATAAAAGTTGGCATACTTACCTCCCCAGCTCCCAGGTACTGCTGCAAAGTCCCTGCTCCAGTCCTGTTTTTTTCTCCTTCTGAAAACATCCTAGAGCTGAGAGGGGAGTGCAATGTCATCAGAAGACGAAAGAACATGACCAGAGTGAGACCTGAAGATCTGCAGCTACTAAGCTTAGGGAGAGGGTGAAGTAAGTATGCTGGCATTTATTATCTTAATGCACGGGGAGGCAAAAACCAAATGTTTACATTTCCCTGGAAAACTGATTTAAAATAATGGAATCCAATGAGGATACGCTGTGGTATAGGTTGGCATATTATTTGGCTATCATAGAATGCTTAAACTATGGATTTTGGGAATTATTTTGTCTTGGATAGTGCAATCCAGATAAGTGGTTCAGCCAAGAAGTCTTGGAGACAGGAGTGGAAGGTTTGATAATCGAAGGATGTTAGTCTCATGGCTTTGTTTTTTACAGGGACTGATTATCAGGCAAGTAGCATTCCTAAGGGATCAGCGCTCATAGACCCACGGGCAAGAATGTAGGGCTTGGTTGATGTGGTAGGTAAAGATGATGAAGAGATATAGTTGCAGCCCTGTGGAGAACTTTACAAGAGACATAAACAAATCAGGGCAATAAACAGAGTTATTGGTTATCTCCACAGTAAGAAAAGGGGGATTTTAGAGATGTTTTGAGGTGCTGGGGGCTGAGTACAAATTTTGAAAGATTCAGTTTCATCAACTGGGCATGACATCTCATCCCCTATCCAAAAGGATAGAGGATAAGATGTCTGATCACCGGGTACTGCCGCTTGGGACCCCCTCGACCTCGGGTGTGGTACCCCAGACACCTGGTGCACGGAGCGAACTTCCGGATGCTGGATGACTGGCTATGCGGGGCAGAGGCTCGTGACGTCACGGTCACCCCCTGCTTGTGACATCATGGCCATGCCCCCTCAATGCAAGTCTATCAGAGGGGGCGTGATGGCCGACACTCTAAATGAACGCCGGGTGCCGCAGGGAGATCGAGGGGGCCCCATTGGCGTGTCCCCAGTGGTTGGACCCCCGTCATCAGACATCTTAAGATGTCCAGGGGCGGAGACAGCAGACAGACAAGCACTAATGTTCTGAAGAAGTGCAATTGTGGTGATTTGGGAAAGGGTACATTATGTACAGATGTGTCCAACCTTTCCTTTAGTGTTTTTTTTTTTATCTTTAGGACTCCAATTTCTCATAACACAATTTCAACCCAATATTACAACATGCTATCAGAATACTCAAAAGGCTTCTTTTACATAACAGTCATTGGTCGTCCTCACATAGATATGCATAGCATTTGCATCTTAAATGGAGTGTTTTGCTTTCACACCATTCATTTCAGGATATGTTGAGTTTAGCAATAAGTTGAGAAAGGACACATCTGTAACTAGATGTCCCAGCATGGAGATGGTGCTAAAAGCCAAATCTGCTGAATGTTTTTCCAAAAGTGGTGGAGCATAGAGAAAAGAGGAGAAGGTCCAGTACTGATCCCTGAGGATCCCAGTACTGACCTCAAAAATAAGGAATTGAGTACAAGAAGTAGAGTAAGTAAAACATACAATAAAGAATCAGATAGAGAGGTAGAAAGAAAACCAAGAGAGGCCTGTGTCTTTAACCCCTTAAGGACCAAGCCCATTTTGATCTTAAGGACCAGGCCAATTTTATTTTTGCTTTTTTGTTTTTTCCTACTTGCCTTCTAAAATCCATAACTCTTTCATATTTCCATCCACAAATTGCGTCACCAAATGCACTTTGTTATGATTTCTCTCATGGCTCTCATTTTACATTTTACCATAAAATGTATGGCAAACCCCCCCCCAAAAAATTTTTGTGAGGAAATTTAAATGAAAACCACAATTTAGCAAATTTTGGAGGGTGTAGTTTTCACACTGTACACTTTACAGTAAAATATTACATGTTTTCTTAATTCTATGGGTCAATACGATTAAAATGATACCCATCTTTACATACTTTTCTATTATTGTATTCTATTATTGCTTTAAAAAAATATCAAACTTTTTTTTTTTACAAAACCAGTATGTTTAAAATCTCCATATTTTGACCACCTATAACTTTTTCATTTTTCCGTACAAAGGGCTGCATTAGGACTCATTTTTTGTGCCATGACCTGTAGTACCCCTTTTGTGTATATGACATTTTTATTGCTTTTTATACATTTTTTTTATTAATGTGATGTGCAGCAATTTTGTACTTTTTTATTTATGTTTACGGAAAAGGAGTGATTTAAATTTTTATTAGGGGGGATTTTTCAAAATTTTTAAAACTTTTTTTTACTTTAATTTTTAACTCATTATGTCCCAAGAGAGGACTATTCATGGCAATCATTAGATTGCTAATACTGTTCAGTGCTATGCACAGGCATAGCACTGATCAGTATTATCGACGATCTTCTGCTCTGGTCTGCTGGAAGGCAGATCAGAGCATAAGATCCCAGGAAGGCAGCGGAGGCAGGTGAGGGGACCTCTGGCTGCCATCATAGCTGATCTGATCCCCACGGCAGTGCTGCGGGCGATCAGATCAACAATTTTGGTTAATGGCAGACATAAGCGCAATCGCTGATGTTCCCCATTACCGGCAGGTCCCCGGCTGCTCATATCTGCCTGGACCTGCCGTGCATGACGCGAGCACAGCTCCGATGCTCCCAGTCGTGTACAGGATGTAAATGTACGTCCTGGTGAATGATGTACCACCACACCAGGATGTACATTTACATCCGTAGTCGTAAAGAGGTTAAGGTTGGTATAGCTGAGCATACTGAATGGAGTTGAGCAAGTTTTCAGAAACTTTCATAAAGTGTTCGCTCAGCATAGCACTTTGCCCAGCAAGATGTTACAGTAAACCAGAGAATTTGTTGGTTTACTGTGCCAAGAGAGTTAAGTTGTGCTCCGGTGCAGCACAACTTGACCCTTTTTCCACAGTTAACCAGTGAATCCACTGGTTTACTGTAACATCTTGCTGGGCTGAGCATTATGCATGGAAGTTAATTTGGGCTTGCTAACTCCTTTGGGGGGGTGTATACATTATAAAACCATATAAATGGCTTTATAATGTTTACAACCTCTAAGGAGTTAACTAGCACTGCTCAACAGTGCTAATTAACTCATTCCTTGCTGGGCTAAACTGTTCTCGCATCTGCCAGCCTTGACATTGCCAAAAAAGTTCGGCAAGCCACTGCTTCCACTAAGTTTGAATCAAATCTTGGTTCAGGGGGCTCAGATCGTCAACTCTAATACTGAGGGGAAGATGTTGATCTGCAAAGTCAGTTGCCAGTTGCCATTAGAGTTATCAGTCAGCAGATCATTTGAGATGTTAGGGCAATTGTATAGAGGGTAGAGATCGGAAACTAGATTAATAGGGATCATAAAGATAGCAGAATAGGCAAATGTTCTAGAGATAGAGATAAAAGAACGAGTAAAGCCAGTTCAGTAGTTAACAGTGCCACATGGGTCCAAAAATTGTTTGTTTTAGTAATGGGGTTATGACATCTACAAAAGAGGATGAAAATATACTAGAAGAGAGAGAAACATTAAATATTTTAGTTGGTTGTGAGTTTTTTTTACATGTAAACCTGCAACATGTAGGAAAAGAATAGAAAATGCACAAATATCTATATTACTCATTGACATTCTATAGATAACAGGTAAATAAAGCAGATCTTATGCCCCAAATTGATGATAAAGTCTTCTAATGGACAACAAGCAAAAAAGGTCATTATGCAATCCACACTTCTTTGTTTAGCTTCATAATAACAAATCCAATTTAATACAGAAAATAATGGACATGAAATAAACTAGCGGCTCAGATGCCAAATACTATCAAAATATTTTCCCTAATAAATGTTAGCGAGTGTTTATCAGGAGTGACTTCCTTGTGTTCTTGGCAGTCGTGGAGTGATGGCTGCACCACAGTCGAGAAGTGTTACCCAGGAGATGACCTTTATCTAATGATGCTGTGATAATGGTCTCTGGCACACCTTATTCATGACAGGATAGGATTTTTTTTTTTTTGCCACCTCTAATAAAGGGAAGGTTTTATGTATCTGTAAAATGCATCATGAAACTTCAGAGTGTTCCAAGTATTGACATAAAGCATTGCAGCAGACATAGTTACTAATACTATGGATCCTGGATAAATGTAACATCTGAATTTCTTGTGTATTTATTTTTTACTTGGCATTGCATCCAATTCTAAAATGAAAATTGCTGCCTGTATGTTTTTTCTAATTGCATCCTATTAGTCTATCTGAGATAAATGAAGCCCCCCCCCCATCAATTATAATCACAATATTCCAGGGGAAGTGTTTGCTGACTATAAATGACCTCAACCAACATTGATAAAGTTTTCCTGACTTGCAATGTATTAAGAGAAACAAGACAGATATGTGCAGGTGATTGGCTGGTTGTAATTCAGGTGTTGTTTGTGCTGGGACTTCCTGCTGTGATAAGGGAAGAAGGAGCCGTCTCATTCACGGATCTGCTGCAGAAAGCCCACACTATGATATACAGTTAAGACTAAATGAAAAGCATGTCGATTTTAGATTGGAAAAAGAACAGATTCCTTAAACATTGTACTCCTAGTCGTTTTCTTCTTGGAAGAAGATAGAAGGATAAAACTCCTTTAATGCGACATAGCATATATATACATATATATATATATATATATATATATATATATATATATATATATATGTATATATATATATATATATATATATATATATATATATATATATACAAAATTAGAGAACAACACACAATTTCCTAAATATCAAGGTCATTGTGTAGTCCTATGTAAATATATCCTAAGATGAGTAAAATAGCAGTATTTTAAGCTTAGTTTATAAATTGTATTTACTCTAAATCCCAGAATAAAAATGTAAATGAGATAATTGAAAAAGAACACTGATCAAATTAGAGAACACTTTCTGATACCTGCAAGTTATTTGTGTTAATCTGTCAACTGGTGCTAATTTCCTAATTTGACAAACCCTATTTAACTTAAACATAACTTTCCAGTTTTAAGTTTGACTTTGCAAACATGGTGTGCCGTTCCAAAGTGACTGAAAGCAGGTTGTCCAGATGAAGGCCAAAGGGGTGACCCTAGTCATAGCAAGAGAAGTCAGTTGTTCTGAGTCTGTGATTTCTAGAATATTGCATCTTACAACAAACTCAAACTAATTCAAGTCCCCCAAGAAGGCTGGTCGCCCTTGAAAGACAAATGCAAGAGAGGATGTGATAATGCGGATAATCTCTGTGGGTAATTGTTTCAACACTGCAGCTGGAATTTCTCGCCAGTTCAGCACTGAACAGGATAAGGATCTGCCTCATCATACAGTGTGTCAACATTTAAGATCATTTGGACTGAAAGCCCACTCTGCAGTGACCAAACCTCTTATTAGCAGAAAGAATGAAAAGGCTAGACTCTTTGCTGAAGAGCATGTTGTTTGGACAGAGGAGAAGTGGTCCAGAGTTCATTTTAGTGATGAAAGCACGTTTAATTTAATTGGGTCCAACGGGAAACATGTTCGTCGACAAACTGGGGAAAGAAGTCAGTGAAAGGTGGAGGAGGATGTGTCATGTTTGGGGAATGTTTTCTGCAGCAGGAGTTGGACCTCTCATACAGCTACATGGCAGAGTGAATGCAAGTGTGTATCAGAACCTTCTTCAACAACACATGATTCCTTCATTGCGTTCATCACTCAATCAGCAGAAATTTACATGCAGGACAATGCCCCCTGTCGCACAGCAAAACGTGTGAAGCAGTTCCTTGAAACTGAAACAATGAAATGGCTGCCCAGAGTTTTGATCCAAACCCAATAGCAAACCTCTGGAAAATCCTTGGTGACAATGTTATGGCCAAGAAACCCATAACAGTCACAGAACTGTTGAAGAGACTAGAAGAAGAGTTGAGCAAAATCACACAAGAGCAGTGTGAGAGGCTAGTGATGTCCTGTGGGGGGCGCAGATGTCCTGAAGTCATTCAAAGCAAAGGCCTGTATACTTCCTACTGATTGGTGAGTGTTGCAACCTTCAGAAAATTTAGTTAGAATCTTTCTCTGCGCTACAGTCATTGCTTTTCTCTAATTATGATCATCACTAGAGATGATTGAATTTTTGAAAAATTTTATTCGGTCGATTCGCTGAATTTTCCGAAAAAAATTTGGTTAGGTCCGAATTTATTTGTGGCGAATCGCTATTAAAAATAGCTATTTCTGGCCTACAGAGATGCCTCAATAGAAGTGTAGAAGACTTTACCTTGCTGTAACACGCATAGGGTGTGTGCTGGGTTAGTGAAATAATACTTTTATTCAGTATGACATGCAGAGGCATCGCTATTAGAATCACTGTCGCAGAGCGGCACAATGATAGAGCCTGAAGGTGGCATCAGTATGAGGAGACCGTACAGTGGCTGAATGACACAGTCTTGAGTTGGCGGCAGCATATAGTGGCAGAATGACACAGCGGGGAGGTGGTGGCAGCATGAGGAGACTATATAGTGGCTCATTGACACAGCCTGGAGTTTGCGGCAGCATGAGGAGAACATATAGTGGCTGAATGACACAGCGTGGAGTTTGCGGCAGCATGAGGAGACCATATAGTGGGTGAATGACACAGCGTGGAGATGGCGGAAGCATGATGAGACCATATAGTGGCTGAATGACACAGTGTGGAGGGGGCAGCAGCATGGGGAAAACATAGTGGCTAAATGACATAGCCTTGAGGTGGCGGCAGCATGAGGAGAACATATAGTGGCTGAATGACATAGTGTGGAGGTAACGGTAGCATGAGGAGATCATATAGTGGCTGAATGACACAGCGTGGAGGTGGTGGCAGCATGAGGAGAACATTTAGTGGCTGAATGATACAGCCTGGAGGTGGTGGAAGCATGAGGCAACCATATAGTGGCTGAATGACACAGTGTGGAGGTGGCAGCAGCATGAGGAGAACATATAGTTGCTGAATGACACAGCATGAGGAGAACATATAGTGGCTGAATGACACAGCCTGGTGTTGGCGGCAGCATGAGGAGGCAATTAAGTGGCTGAATGACACAGCGTAGATGTGGTGGCAGCATAAGGAGAACATATGGAGGCAATATGAGACAGCTTGAAGCTGGCATCAGCATGAGGAGAACATATGGTTGCAGAATGAGACAGCCTGGAGGTGGCGGCAGCAGCAGCATCAGGAGTCCTGAAAGTGACTCGGTGACAGAGTGGTGCGGTGGGTGGCAATACTAATACCCGGTGACGAAGGTGGGTGAAAAAAGGAGAACTTGGCATCAGATGTGTGGCATCAGGTGGGCGGCAGGATCAGAATGGTAGCTGAAGCAGGTAGGCAGAGGAAAACGGTCTCTTTTGTAAAAGTGTTAGTGTGCACAAGTAAGTATTGAGGATATGGATAAATATATGGACCCAAATTTTTTTTTAAATCAAACAAAAGGAAAGGCGTGCAAAAAACACAATGTGCCACCTACACCACCAAGTATTGATGTGATGCAAATACCTCTAAAAGGTGAAAGGGAACAACGTATAGTCCATTGTAACTGGTGGGGGTAAAAACTTCCCCTGTAAGGCCCTACTCTCGCCCTATTAATTCCCTTCTTGGCATGTGTTACTCACCCTAAAAAGGGCGGCTCCGCACAGTGTTTGTAAAGGGAAATAGCGAGAGGTTCCTGTGTGTGGTCGCCCTAAAGGGCGAGTAACACTTGCAAAAAAGGGAATTAATAATGTGATAGGGGACATTTTTACCCCCACCAGTTACAATGGACCATACGTTGTTCCCTTACACCTTTTATAGGTCTTTGCATCACCTCAATACTTGGTAGTGTAGGTGACACATGGTGTTTTTTGCACACCTTTCCTTTTGTTTGATTTCAAAAAAATTTGGACTACATATATTTTATCCTAAGAAAAGTAACGTTTTTAATGTATATCCTCAGTACTTGTGGTCTGATGGCAAGGAATGTCTGTAACCGGGGAGCAGCACATTTAACATGTTTTGCACTATGCATATTTGTGAAGTGTTGGTGTGGCACCATGGTCAATCTACTCTGATGCATCAGGCATTGGTGGGTGGAAATCCTGGCTGATCCATGCCTGATTAATCTTCACAAAGGTCAGTCTCTCCACATGGACAGACAAGTTCTCCTTGGGGTTACTATGGCCCCCCCCCCACACTAAACATCCACTCTGATGGCACACTACTTGCCGGACAGGACAGATTTTCCAGGGCAAATTCTGCTAGTTGCGACCACAAATCCAGTTTGGCTGCCCAGAATACAACGGATCTCTCAAGGTGTGTTGGCATGGTCATGTCAAGGTATGCCATCACCTGCTGGTTCACGTCCTGCTCCAGGTCTACCTGCTGATGATCAGTTTCTTCACTATGCAGGTGAAGAAAGCTACTCATCAGCGACTGTAGACTCAGGCTCCTGCCACCCCACCCCTCCCCAGCAGCCCTGACAGTGGAAGGTGAGTGCAGAGGGCCCCCCCGAGTCAGACCTGTGAGAGGATGGACGATGGCACAGATAGCCAACTGACTATGTAGGATGTCTCTGTAGTAGGTCAGTTTGGCCTCCCTCTCAGTGGGTGTAAAAAAGGCCCCCATTTTGTGCCAGTAGTGAGGGTCCAATAAGTTGGAGAGACAAAAGTCATCCCTCTGCAAAATGGTGACAATTCGTCGGTCACTACGCAAGCAAGTGAACATGCATCGTGCCATTTGTGCAAGAGACTCGGAGGGACTCCCTGCCTCCATCTCCACTGCATACTGCCATGGTGTGCCTGGGTCCTCTGTCTCGCCTTCCTCATAACACTCTAGCTGCATCTGCTCCTCCTCTCCTGTCAGATGACTAGAAAAACTGCCCATCTCGCAAAATCTAAACTGCGCTCCACTGTACCCCTCCCTTTCCTCCTCCTCCAGTTCAGCCCCCACAGGGCAGGACTCATGTGGCCGTGAGATGTAGGTGCCATGTCTCCAGTGCCTTGACCAGCCATTGTTTCCAACACATGTTGCAGTAGATGAAGCAGAGGAATGACGTCGTTCATCCCGTAATCCTGGCGACTGACTAATAATGTGGCCTGAGGACCTGAGCAAATGTCACATATGAGCTGCCACTGGCTGTCCCCCTATCCGCTTGGATCATCGAAAAATCGGTGATGGCTTTTAATTGTTCGTATAGTTGGTCCAACATATGGAGGGTGGAATTCCAACACGTGGAAACGTCGCAAATCAGACTATGTTGGGGGATGCCGTTCTGACGCTGCATCTCAAGGAGGGTGTGCTTTCCGGTGTACGAGTGGCTGAAGTGCATGCAAAGTTTCCTTTCCATTCTTAAGATGTCTTGCAGATGGGGGGAACACTTCAGAAACTGCTTGACAACCAGATTGAACACGTGTGCCATGCAGGGCGCATGGCTCAAGATTCCTTGTAACAGCGCAGACAAGATGTTCTTCCCGTTGTCGGTCACCATGGTTCCCATTTCCAGTTTTCGTTGAGTAAGCCATGATTCAATTTTCTTTATGAATTAATTTTAGCAGTTCCTCCCCTGTGTCACTCCGTTCGCCAAGGAAAACTATGTGAAGAACAGCATGACACCGTCATGCCCGGCACATATGGTATGCTAAGGGACACTCAGACTTGTCTGTGCAGTGGAGGCTGAGGACACATTGGAGGATGAGGAGGCGGAGTCGCGCACTGTCACAGGACCAATGGCCTGAGAGTGTGGAGGAGGAAGCGCTGTGACCTGTACAAGTTGCTGTTGTGGCTGTGCAGGAACCACATTCACCCAGTGGGCCATAAAGGACATGTATTGTCCCTGACCGTAGTTACACTTCCACACGTCGGCGCTGCCATGCACTTTGGTACACACCGACAGGCTCAAGGATTGGCCCACCTTCTGTTCCACAAAATTGTGCAGGGCTGGTACTTCCTTCTTCGCAAAGAAATTACAGCTTGGGACTCTCCACTTTGGCTTGGCACACGGCATCAGTTCTCTGAAAGGTGCAGAGTCAGCCAATTGAAAAGGGAGGGACTGCAGCACCAGCAAATTAGACAGGAGCACATTCAGATTCTGCGCCGTTGGATGAGTGGGCACATACTGTTGTCTCTTGGACATGGCTTCACCGATGGATTGCTGGCGGAAAGACTGACTCGAAGTAGGAGGAGAAGGAGCATCTGGAGCGACAGAAGATGGGTATGACACACAGCTCTCTTTGGCTGAGGTGGTGGAGCCTTGGTTGGCTGAAACAGGGGGCAGCATGCCACTGGGTGATGCAGCAGGCTGGACCACCACATCAGAGCCACGATTCTCCCAGGCTGCTTTATGGTGACGCTGCATATGTTGACACAGGGCCGTGGTGCCAACATTGGGACCCTGGCCACGCTTCACCTTCTGCCGACACATCTTGCATATGACCATGCTAACCTCCTCCAGATGCTTGATGAAAAACTTCCACACCGCCGAGTAGCGGATTTTCCACCAACAGGCTGAACTGATTGACTGCCTCTGCTGCTGACTCCAGGTACTCTGTTTCACTACCTCCCGGGAAGGTAGGCTGCTGCAAAGCAGGTGGTCTATCACGGGCAAGGTTTGGCTCCAGACTTTCCACTTCCTGCTGGCTCAGCTGCTGCCTCATGGGCAACCTGCAACATTCTTCTCCTGATGATGATGAAGCCCCTTGGGGAACCACTTCCACCCTCACATGTTTGCAGTGCTGTGATGAATAGAAGACCTCAGGCTCTGTGCATGTTTCAGTCTGTGTTGCTATCAGTGAGGCTCTCGTGCAGCCTTCAGTCTGTGCACCTTGCTGTAAGAATCTGTGCAGTTTTCACTTTTTGTGCAGCTCAAGTCAAGCTCAGTGCAGCCAGAAGCACTTTCTGAGTTTGATCTCCTGCCAGGCCTGGAGGAGACCAAACTCACTATATTAATTGTGGCAGGGAAATTGAACAGAGCCACCTAGTGACCCATTTTTCTATTACATTTTAAACATATTTATGTTGATAATTTCAAAAGCAAGTGAATGGGGAAGTGTCTGCTCATTACACAAAGAACACTATATTAAAAGTTTTATTTGGTGACAGGTACTTTTAAACTATCCCACCTGCTGGATCCTGCAAAGAGAAAATCTCTCCCTTCTTCCTTAGGCTTTTAATCAAATTTGCCAATAATTTACCTGGTCGACCCCCCTCCAAAAAGTTTTTTTAACCTCATTTCTTGAAAATTTTGTGTTGTGGGATTTTGTGAGAATTTTTCTTCCCCCTTTAAATCCTTCTCCTTCTGAAAAAATCCCCTTATCTCATTCTGATTTCTCTATATATTAAAGGGGTATTCCAGGCCAAAACTTTTTTTTATATATCAACTGGCTCCAGAAAGTTAAACAGATTTGTAAATTACTTCTATTAAAAAATATGAATCCTTCCAATAGTTATTAGCTTCTGAAGTTGAGTTGTTGTTTTCTGTCTAACTGCTCTTTGATGACTCACGTCCCGGGAGCTGTGTAGTTCCTATGGGGATATTCTCCCATCATGCACAGAGCCCGGGACGTGACATCATCATTGAGCAGTTAGACAGAAAACTTCAGAAGCTAATCACTATTGGAAGGATTAAGATTTTTTAATAGAAGTAATTTACAAATCTGTTTAACTTTCCGGAGCCAGTTGATATATATAAAAAAAGGTTTTGCCTGGAATACCCCTTTAATTCTATTAAAAAATGCTTTTAAGGTATCCCACAGCACTTGTGTTGAGGCGGAGGTCTTATTTAAAGGGATACTCCAGAGAACTAAAACCATAGCCCATCCTTTCCAGTTCACCAACCTATTTGTCTAAATGTCATTCATTAGCTATATAGAGCAGTTTCCCTCTTTCAGCTTTCACATGCAGGGAGTGAGACATCGGGGAAGATTTATCAAAACCTGTCCAGAGGAAAAGTTGCCCAGTTGCCCATAGCAACCAATCAGATTGCTGCTTTCATTTTGCAGAGGCCTTGTTGAAAATGAAAGAAGCAAGCTGATTGGTTGCTATGGGCAACTGGGCAGCACAGGTTTTGATAAATCTCTCCCATCATTCTCAGATCCCCCTTGTCTTTCTGCAAACCTCTCACTGCAAGACAAACACCATGAAGGAGATTACTTGCGCACGTGCAACTTTTCTATACATGCTGCGACTTTTTGATTTTTGCTTATTCCAAATTGCATTTCTGAAATCTGCTCATGTAGTAATTTTTTTTTTTACTTTGCAGTGGTCATGTAATTATCAAAAGCGATAGTCGCTATTTATGAAGATAAAGTTGCATCTCCATTTAAAAGTCGCATCTGCAGAAAAGGACATTAACACCCACTTTAACAACTGTTCTTGTTCTGCATCATGAAACAAAGCTACTACATTAGTGTTAATTATAGAAAAAATTTATTATATAACTAATAACTCTATTTATTTTAAGGTTGAAAATACACACTGCACACCTTGTTAATTTTAGGACACGCACATGCTGGCGTACCCACAAAATTTATAAATTAATGTTGTGTTAACTCCTTAACGACGCAGGACGTATATTGACGTCCTCCGCCGGCTCCCGCAATATGCCGCAGGGTCAAGCGGTGTCCCCACGTCATATCGGGTCGGTCCCGGCGGCTATCAATGGCCGGGACCCGCGGCTAATACAGGACATCACCGATTGCGGTGATGCCCTGTATTAACCCTTCAGACGCGGCGATCAAAGCTGACCGCTGCATCTGAAGTGAAAGTATTCCGGCTGCTCAGTCGGGCTGTTCGGGACCGCCACGGTGAAATCGTGGCGTCCCGAACAGCTTACAGGACACCGGGAGGGCCCTTACCTGCCTGCCTCCTCGGTGTCCGATCGACGAATGACTGCTCCGTGCCTGAGATCCAGGCAGGAGCAGTCAAGCGCCGATAACACTGATCACAGGCGTGTTAATACACGCCAGTGATCAGTATGAGAGATCAGTGTGTGCAGTGTTATAGGTCCTTATGCAAAGAAAAAGTTTAAAAAAGTGTTAATAAAGGTCATTTAACCCCTTCCCTAATAAAAGTTTGAATCACCCCCCTTTTCCCATAAAAAAAAATAAAACAGTGTAAATAAAAAAAAAATAAACTTATGTGGTATCGCCGCATGCGTAAATGTCTGAACTATAAAAATTATATAATTAATTAAACCGCAAGGTCAATGGCGTACGCGCAAAAAAATTCCAAAGTCCTAAAAAGCATATTTTTGGTCACTTTTTATACCATTAAAAAATGAATAAAAAGTGATCAAAAAGTCTGATCAAAACAAAAATCATACCGATAAAAACTTCAGATCACGGCGCAAAAAATGAGTCCTCATACCGCCCTGTACGTGGAAAAATAAAAAAGTTATAGGGGTCAGAAGATGACATTTTTAAATGTATAAATTTTCCTGCATGTAGTTATGATTTCTTCCAGAAGTACGACAAAATCAAACCTGTATAAGTAGGGTATCATTTTAACCGTATGATGATAATGATAAGATGTAATTTTTACCGAAATATGCACTGCGTAGAAACGGAAGCCCCCAAAAGTTACAAAATGGTGTTTTTTCTTCGATTTTGTCGCACAATGATTTTTTTTCCGTTTCGCCGTGAATTTTTGGGTAAAATGACTAATGTCACTGCAAAGTAGAATTGGTGATGCAAAAAATAAGCCATAATATGGATTTTTAGGTGGAAAATTGAAAGGGTTATGATTTTTAAAAGGTAAGGAGGAAAAAACGAAAGTGCAAAAACTGAAAAACCTTCTTAAGGAGTCCTTAAGGGGTTAAAATAGAATAAGGCACAAAATAGTTGTGTAAGAATTTTTACAGACTACGTACATAAGTAAAATAACCCATATGTGGCACTAAACTTTTTCCTTAAAAAAAAGAAACATCCATAGTAATACAGCTTCATGCACATTTTGGGGTGGGTAACGTACCGAGCCATTTTTTTTTTTTATTTGTGCCTTCACTATTGTTTATATGCCTGTTGGTGCTGCACTTTCTTCCTTCCTGACATAAACAAAATTAAACAAAAAAGCCTCCAGAGTACAGATATTCATGGTGCGGCATAGTATGTTTTTAATATTTCTAATTTCTGAGTAGGGTGGATAGGTTGTTGTGGGATAGTTGGACTGCAGCTATTTAGTGCCAGGCAGGCCAGTCAGGGTGTCACCCGATGCGGTACGTGCCCCCCCACCCCCTCCCCGTCACTCTCTAGCAACGCTACTGGTAATAAATGCTTAAAAAATGCTTTTGTAAGTGGATTTCCTGGGTTTTGCTTACATGGGATTTATTTATCAAGGTTGTGCAACTATTTGATAAGTAGCTCCAATATAAGCAAAAGTAAGTTAAAAAAAACAGTCATATAAAATCCATACGTTTGAAAAGAATGATAAATCTCCTTCCGTGTGATTTCTGTCTGGCTTCACAGCCACAGCTCCCCTCCCTGTGTTAGGAGCTTGCCAGCGTGTGAAGATTCTCCTGTGAAGATTATCAGTAACCAACTCAGCACATAGTGCTGCTCTTTGCTTGCTGTAGATCTAATCATTGACTGCTGCCATTCAGAGCATAGCATGATTTTTTGCTGGGGGGGGGGGGGGGGGGTGTAAGATAGTCTGAAAGAAAAGACTTGTACACAGTCAGCAGCACACACTGTACAACAACACAGCATGCACAATTGGCTGGCAGCCATTACACAGAGCCGCACTGACTGCTGGGAGTTGTAGTCGGGGCTGCAAGCAAAGAAAAAAAATATTAAGGAGACAGCGGGGTGCACAGGAGTTCGCAAAATCGCATGGATAACTACAGGGAACACAGAACAGGTATTGTGGTGGCGGGGGCATTTTTATTTTTCTTACCTTAACTGGAGCACCCCTTTAACTCCCAAATTCAATCAATTGAACCTTCAACCTTTCCTTCCATCAATTTTAACCAGTATGGGTTGAGCAAAAAAATTTCACCCTGCCCCCCCGATCTCAACCTATCTCCATGTCAATAATTAGCGGGGTATGATCCAAAATAGATCTAGGTTCATACTTAACACTTTTAATCCATTTTAAGCCCTCATTGTTACATAGGACCAAATTATGACGGAAGGCTGTGTGATGCGTGGCTGAAAAACACAAGTAAACTTATCAGGATTCATTAATCACCATGGATCACTCCAACCCAACTCATTCGCCAATTTAGATAGAAGCGACTATAATTTAGACCTCAGATTCTGGCATTCACCTACTCTGATCCTATCCAACATGGGGTTCATTGTACAATTAACATCACCACATAGAATCAGGGGAATATGTTCTTTGCCCTTCAAGAAATGCAACAACCTATTAAGTGGCTGTAGGGAGAATGGGGGAGGGATATAGAAGAAAGCGATGACTATCTCACTTCCTTTAGTTTCTTACATGTAGAAAAATGTATCTTCCTCTTTCATCAATTTAGTCTACTTTCAGACACTTATCTACTATCCTTTGGCTGGGGGGGTAGGTTTTCCTACATGGGACTACTCCTTTAAATGGGTACTCCCATGGAAAACTTTTTTTTTTTTTATCAACTGGTGCCAGAAAGTTAAAGTTTTTAGGGGCTGTATACTAAAGAGAAATCCAAAAAGAAATGCATTTCTTGTGATGTCCTGACCACAGTGCTGTCTGCTGTCCATTTTAGGAACTGTCCAGAGAAAAAGAAAATCCCCATAGCAAACATATGCTTCTCTGGACAGTTCCTAAAATGGACAGCAGAGGTCAGCAGAGAGCACTGTGGTCAGGACATCACAGGAAATGCATTTATTTTTGGATTCCTGGAAGGATTACGATTTTTTAATAGAAGTGATTTACAAATCTGTTTAACTTTCTGGCACCAGTTGATTTAAAATAAAAAAAAAGTTTCCACTTTAGTACCCCTTTAACCCCTTCCCGACCTATGACATACCTGTACGTCATGAGTGGCAAGGTGTTCCCGACCCATGACATACAGATATGTCATGAACATTTTTGCCGCTACTCGCGGCATCCCGCAGTGCCTAGTAAGATGGTGGCTATCACTGATAGCCAGCCATCTTACCATGCGAGCTTGGGGGGTTTCATCCCCCCCCCCAGCGATCGCTGCTATCAGCTAGTCAAATCTGTTTGCCCCCCCCTCCCCCCAATGTGACTGTACAGGGTACACTCACATGGGCGGAGGTTTACAGTGAGTGCTGCAAGTTTGAGATGGCTCAAATTTTGCGCTGCAGCTCAAACTCCCAGTGGAAAACTTGCTGTGAACCTCTGCCCATGTGACTGTACCCTAAAAACACTACACTACACTTACACTAACCTAAAATAAAAAGTAAAAAACACTACATATACACATACCCCTACACAGCCCCCCTCCCCTCCCCAATAAAAATGAAAAACGTCTGGTACGCTACTGTTTCCAAAAAGGAGCCTCCAGCTGTTGCAAAACAACAACTCCCAGTATTGCCGGACAGCCATTGACTGTCCAGGCATGCTGGGAGTTTTGCAACAGCTGGAGGCACCCTGTTTGGGAATCACTGGCATAGAATACCCCTATGTCCACCCCTATGCAAATGCCTAATTTAGGCCTCAAATGCGCATGGCGCTCTCTCACTCTGGAGCCCTGCCATATTTCAAGTCAACAGTTTTGGGACACATATGGGGTATCTCCGTACTCGGGAGAAATTGCCTTACAAATTTTGGGGGGCTTTTTCTTCTTTAACCCCTATGAAAAGGTAAAGTTGGGGTCTACACCAGCATGTTAGTGTATAAAAATTTTTTTTTTTTTTATACTGACATGCTGGTGTGGAGGTAAAAGGGAAAAAAGACCCTCAAAATTTGTAATGCAATTTCTCCCGAGTACGGAGATACCCTATATGTGGGCACAAAGTGCTCTGGGGGCGCACAACAAAGCTCATAAGGGAGAGTTCACCATGTACATTTGAGGTGATTTGCACAGGGGTGGCTAATTGTTACAGCAGTTCTGACATAAACGCAAAACAATAAATATCCATATGTGACCCCATTTTGGAAACTACACCCCTCATGGAATTTAATAAGGGGTGCAGTGAGCATTTACACCCCACTGGTGTATGGCAGATTTTTGGAACAGTGGTCTGTGAAAATGAAAAATACAATTTTTCATTTGCACAGTCCACTGTTTCAAATATCTGTTAAATGCCAGTGGGGTGTAAATGCTCACTGCACCCCTTATTAAATTCCATGAGGGGTGTAGTTTCCAAAATGGGGTCACATGTGGGGGGGTCCACTGTTCTGGCACCATAGGGGCTTCCTAAATGGGACATGCCCCCCAAAAACCCTTTCAGAAAAACTCACTCTCCAAAATCCCATTGTCGCTCCTTCACTTCTGAGCCCTCTACTGCGCCCGCCGAACACTTTACATACACATATGAGGTGTTTACTTACTTGAGAGAAATTGGGTTACAAATTTTAGGGTGATTTATCTCATTTTACCCCTTGTAAAAATTCAAAAATTGGGTCTGCAAGAACATGCGAGTGTAAAAAATTAAGATTTTGAATTTTCTCCTTCACTTTGCTGCTATTCCTGTGAAACACCTAAAGGGTTAAAACACTTACTGAATGTCATTTTGAATACTTTGGGGGTGCAGTTTTTATAATGGGGTCATTTATGGGGTATTTCTATATGAAGACCCTTAAAATCCCTTAAAATCCACTTCCAAATTGGAAAATTGCTGCGGAACTTTGAAGCCCTCTGGTGTCTTCCAAAAGTAAAAACATGTCAATTTTTTAATGCAAACATAAAGTAGACATATTGTATATGTGAATAAATATGTAATTTATTTGGAATATCCATTTTCCTTACAAGCAGAGAGTTTCAAAGTTAGAAAAATGCAACATTTTCTAAATTTTCATGAAATTTTTTGATTTTTTACCAAGAAGGGATGCAAATATCAGTGAAATTTTACGAATAACATAAAGTAGAACATGTCATGAAAAAACAAACTCAGAATGATAAGTAAAAGCATCCCAGAGTTATTAATGTTTAAAGTAACAGTGGTCAGATGTTCAAAAAATGCCCAGGTCCTGAAGGTGAAAATGGGCTGGGTCATGAAGGGGTTAAGGTTATGTTATCAACATTGATATTCATTATTACCGATAAGGAAATATCCTCAATTTCCATCATAACAAAGTGATATCTGAATGAAGAGATACAACCAATGACTTGGCAATAAATTATTAGGATGTTAGCTTCTGAACTTCCTATCACTTCCAAAAACCTCCATCTTGTACCCTGCTGCATACATTTGGCGTTTACCTAAGGAGCACTGTAATCATTTTTTTTCAGTCAGAGGGACCCT
Organism: Hyla sarda; assembly: GCF_029499605.1. NCBI lineage: Eukaryota > Metazoa > Chordata > Amphibia > Anura > Hylidae > Hyla > Hyla sarda. The sequence goes on from NC_079195.1 coordinate 205,397,896, forward strand.
CTGTGCTTTTACACTTTAGGAGAAACAGAGTAAAAATGTTGGAAACCAGATTTGCATATCATTGCTTATTGAAATGTTATAGCTCCGATGCAGGTTGGCCACAGGTGAGTTTGATCCATTGACAGTAACACCCTTTGTTCTGTCTTGATGGCAACCATGTCTTAGACAAAGTCATCTTATGAAAATTAGCCTTGAATAAACTTTTGGCATGTTGCATTGGCATTAAAATTTTAGATCTGTTGGTGTCTCATTCTTGAGACCCCCTCCGACTGTATAACCTTGGTGACCTATGCACTTAGTCGGACTGATTAGCGAGCTGGGGAGTGAAGCTATATCCAACGATCCAAGGGCATCTCAGGACTGAGACCCTGATGGATCTAAACTTTTGATTTGCCTGTACAACATATCAAAAGTTTATTTAAATGACAGTAAGGCTTTAACTTATAAGAATAGTTTTCTAATGAGTTTTCTCTAGTTTACAGATGTCTTGTATTTGTATGCACCCGGTTCCCTGCAATCATAACAGCCAAGAACAGGCAGTGTCCTCTTATGACACAGAACACTATTGTTCTGGATGCATTTGCTTAGTAATAGGGAAACACTTCATGATGATCTATTGTTCACATAACAACTACTTGGATGGATTCAAGAATCAGATTATTTTTCTACCGTATGTTGTCCCAGATATATAAAAACATTTTTTTTTTTTTATTATTGGCGAATAAAGCTGATGTCCTTTGTGATGTCTATTAAATTATTATCCAACCTTCAGTACTCCGAATATAATCTGCATTATTCACTGATTTATACCTAGGGGTAACTTGATGTTCCTAAATCCCAATGCAAAATTCTTTAAAGGTTCCCCAGCCTCCATATACTATATATAATAATGTTGTCCTTTTTATGTACCCTCCTCCCTTCCTCTGACAATGGGCCCAGGTGTGACTGCTACTTCCCTTTGTATATGCTGCTACTTTAAACTTATTTTCATGAATAAGTCCCACTATGTACTAATGTCCATTCATAGTACCAAAGATAAGCAAAAATATGGAAATATCAGGAATGATATATTGAGAAGATTTCTTAAAACTAGTGGATGGAAAAGTTGCAGAATTGTCAGATTCCAGCTTAATACTTTAAACTCAGTGGAGGCAGCAACCTGCATAACACTAGGCTGTTTGTCAATGTGTCACACGACCAGCCTGACCTATCAAAAGGTGGGAGTGTTGGGCCACTCATATGCAGCACCAATGCTCACACCTCCCGGCAACAGGAGCAAATGGCTCACTAGCTGAGGCGTCTGTAATAGTGGTTCTTACCCTACACTCGCATTTCTCTATTTTGTACCCTCTGTTGCTTGACCTGATTATCCTGACCTCTGCTTGCAACCTGATCACTGCTTTGCTTGCTGACTTTGCGGCTTCCTAGGTTTGACAATTGCTTATTCTGACCCTGCCTCTCATTTGTGATTTTGAACTGCACAGCCCTCTTGGTTTCTGACTTATGGCTTGTCCCTGGTTAACCCCTTGTCTTCTCATTTGGTACTGTATCTGCCCATGTGTTGCTGACCAGGCCTGTCTGATCTTCCAGACTCCCTATGCACTTAGCCCAGTGTAGGGACCATCGCCCAGCTGGGGGCCGTCATTTAGGTCAGATTGTCCAAGCAGGTAGGGACAGTGGCTGGTGTAAGCACTGATCCCTAACTCAGACATGACAACCACATTGGCAAATAAAGGAGGGGCATCTTTATAGGAATAATATATTTTATCTGGATGCACAGAACATGGTGACATGAATAGAGACAAAGGGGTTCTGGAACGCAATTGATGAAGATGATAAAAATTACTGATGAGCATTTTCAAGGCATGGTAGTGCATATTCTGGCTCCTGTTCTATGATCCCTAGACACACAGCTGCACAATCACAACAAAACACGGGGGGGAATTGTGTTCAAATGATACATTAGTCCCTTCATATTCCATCAAAAGGGACGGTTGAATACATAAATTATGGCATTAGACACCCTCTTTTTAAATAATATATTTTAATTAGTATTACCGATAGACAATCCACGTATTGTGCTGCCGCATTCATCGCTGTTTGCAGCATCAGAACAAGGTTGTAATCTTAAATATGCAATTTATCCAACTTTTGCCTACAGTATAATTAAATCCTAATGGAAAAGAGGTGCAATTACCTATAAATACTATGCTAATGTGTGTGAAATATGTGCAGCTAGTGTATTTTATTTAGTGTTTTCAAGCCCCGGCATTTTGTGCTATGCTTGTAATTTGCTGGAATAGGTCAATGGATTGAACTGCTGTCGTTTTCTGTAATAAGCAAACAGATTTTAGACCATAAAGAACCAGACATTGTTTGGCTACGTCATTATGGGGAAAGAAAAGGGCATCTGTTCTTTGCTGAGCCTGAAACATGCTACTGATTTAATGACCTAAAGCAAAATACATTATTTCCAAGAGCGGTCTACTGTAATGTAACCTTTGATGTACCTAGATTGGTGTGTGTTTATTTACAGTTCTCCCTGGTTTATATGGGTATGGGTCTTGTCTGTCGGCATGCTAAAGGGAGCTCTGTTTTTGTGACTTTCTGCAAATGCTAAAATCATTTTACACATTGATATTATTTAACATATAAATATCCCACATTGTACAATGATGATAGCTTTACCTTCATAATGTGACCAGTCTACATCATTAATGACCGATTTCCATTGCCAGATCTATAGAAAAGGTAAGACGTAAAGATGAGTGAATTTACAGCAAGTTTGGCTTTATCTAAACTTTACTGATTGATAATATTTTTGTTTTATTTTAAAAAAAGTAGTGCTACAGAGTTGCTGTTGTAATGTCTGTTTATTTGTTTTTGTATTTTTCTGTTTAGGTGTGTATTCACATACTAGTTTGTTCAGAGCAGTTAGCATTTTACCTGGATAGGGTATAGTTAATGCTCTGAGTGAATTAAAACTTGGGGTGGAGTTATTTAGCCTGAGTTCTCCTGCATTCTGGGGCTGGTTATTGATTGCAATACTACTATGTCTGTTTGTGCTATATTCTGACTATGTCTGCTTGAGCATTTACCTTGTATTTATCTTGTCTTTTTATCTGGGTTTTTAGTCATGGTTATATAGCATGCTCCTTGTATTTTAGTCTGTGTTACATTAGTCGGTTTTAGGATTACGTTTGTTCGTTCTGCTTTGTCTGTGTTTGCACTGTGTCTGAGTCTAGCTTGTACCCTGTGCTCTGTATGTTATATTCCTGTTCGGTATCCTGGAGTCTATTCAGAATCATCTTGTTCTAGTCTAGTGTTTTATCTATTATATTTCCGTTTCCTACTGGGTCAGCATTTTGTCCACACGGTGGAGTGTGTCCGCTGGCCAGTAGCCTATTTGGCTTTATTATTAATGTCTTATCCTAGAGTGGAGTGAGGAGTCCAGTTTGTATGTTCTGTGTCCCAGTGTGAACAGTGTCCTATATTTATATCCTGTTTGGTTGATCTGATCTTTGTCCTTTGCACTTGTACCTGCTTGTGATAGTTCATAGTAACTTACCTGTTCAGTTTAGTGTTTTGGCTCTCAGTTCTTCTGTTTATCCCCTTCATCTCCTGGATTCTGCTGTATACTCTTATTATGCCTAGTCTTCTTCATTTTATCATGTCTGCAGTTTATTTGATATCTGGTTTATGAACTGTTTGCCAATTCACTATATTCTGCTCTGTTTGTGGGTTTATATTCTGCGCTGTTAGTATTTGTGTTCTGTCTGGTATATCTGGTTGTCTGGTAGTTTTCCGTTTCTGGCCTGTGTCCGACTTTGTATATAATGTGTTTTTACACCTCTGCACTTTAGCACAGGAAGGGACCAATGCCCAGTTGTCGATCCATCATTTAGGATGGATGGGCAAGTAGGTAGGGAGAGATGTTTTAGGGTCAGTTTAGGGCTCACTCTCCCTGTCAGCTGTCAGGCACTGACAGCTGTCATTTTAATAAACTTTTTGAAATGTCAAAATTTTAGATTGGTCAGGGTCTCAGTCCTGGGATCCCCTCTGATCCTTAGATATAGCCAGAAGAAGCCTACAGTAGCACAATTCACTCCCTGGCTTGCTGCTCGATCTGACTGACTGCAGGAGACAGACTCCATAGACTTATAATGAGGCCCATTCCCGCAGTCAGTTGGATCGAGCCAAGAAGTGAAGCGCCCTACCGGATGCTTCTCCTGACTATATCAAGAGACCACCCCACCACCGTTCTGTATGGTAGGAAGGAAATAGGTCTGTATATTGCCAAAATCTTGATGCCTATAAGGCATAAGGTCAATTTCTGGCTACCTGCCTCCTGGGCATCTCCTTACAATTTAGGTCTCTTACATTAAGACTTTTGCATACACAGCTCAATTAGACAAGTAATTAAATATTCAAGGATTAAAATGTCTATAGTCAGTACCCCTAGCTCTGCATTTCATCCTGGACATCCTTCCCTAATAAAGAGGAGTACTTAAGAGTTATGTTTTTGCCACTCAGCCCAAAAGTAGTCATAACCATCACTGATTTCTTCAAGCATTCCAGAAATTCTCCAGGAAAGCAGTTACAATAGGATTGATGTCCCAAAATAGTGAAGAATAAATATCTTTTGTATGAAAAGCCAACAAAATTATCCCTTTTTGGAGGATCAAGGTTGGTTACAGTCATGGCCGTAAATGATGGCACTGCTGAAATTTTTCTAGAAAAGGAAGTATTTCTCACACAAAAGGATTGCAGTAACACATGTTTTGCTATACACATGTTTATTCCATTTGTATGTATTGGAACTAAACCAAAAAAGGGAGTAAAAAAAAGCAAATAGGACATAATGTCACACCAAACTCCAAAAATGGACTGGACAAAATGATTGGCACCCTTAACTTAATATTTGGTTGTACACCCTTTGGAAAAAATAACTGAAATCAGTCGCTTCCTTTAACCATCAATAAGCTTCTTATACCTCTCAGCCGGAATGTTGGACCACTCTTTGCAAACTGCTCCAGGTTTCTCTTATTGGAAGGTTGCCTTTTTCCCAACAGCAATTTTAAGATCTCTCCACAGGTGTTTAATGGGATTTAGATCTAGATTTATTGCTGATCACTTCAGAACTCTCCAGTGCTTTGTTGCCATCCATTTCTGGGTGCTTTTTGATGTATATATTTGGGGTCATTGTCCTGCTGGAAGACCCAAGATCTCGGGCGCAAACCGAGCTTTCTGACACTGGGCTGTACAGTGCGACCCAAAATCCGTTGGTAATCTTCAGATTTCATGATGCCTTGCACACATTCAAGGCCCCCAGTGCCAGAGGCAACAAAATAATTCCAAAACATCATTGAACACCATATTTCACTGTAGGTACTGTGTTATTTTCTTTGTACGCCTCATTCCGTTTTTGGTAAACAGTAGAATGATGTGCTTTACCAAAAAGCTCTATCTTAATCTCATCTGTCCACAAGACATTTTCCCAGAAGGATTTTGGCTTACTCAAGTTAATGTTGGCAAAATGTAGTCTTGCTTTTTTATGTCTCTGTGTCAACAGTGAGGGTCCTCCTGGGTCTCCTGCCATAGCGTTTCATTTCATTTAAATGTCGACGGATAGTTCGCACTGACACTGATGCTCCCTGAGCCTGCAGGACAGCTTGAATATCTTTGGAACTTGTTTGGGGCTGCTTATCCACCATCCAGACTATCCTGCGTTGACACCTTTCATAAATTTTTCTCTTTCATCCACGCCCAGGGAGATTAGCTACAGATGCCATGGGTTGCAAACTTCTTGATAATGTTGTGCACTGTGGACAAAGGCAAATCTAGATCTCTGGAGATGGACTTGTAACCGTGAGACTGTTGATATTTTTTCACAATTTTGGTTCTCAAGTCCTCAGACAGTTCGCTTCTCTTTCTGTTGTCCATGCTTAGTGTGGCACACACTGACACACAATACAAAGACTACGCAAACTTCTCTCCTTTTTATCTACTTTCAGATGGGATTTTTATATTTCCCACATCTGTTACTTTCCCCAGGTGAGTTTAAAGGGGTACTCTCGTGGAAAACTTTTTTTTTTTTTTACATCAACTGGTGCCAGAATTGTAAGTTACTTCTATTAAAAAATCTTAATCCTTCCAGTACTTTTTAGGGGCTATATACTACAAAGGAAATGTTTTTCTTTTTGGATTTCTCTTATGTCACAGCCACAGTGCTCTCTGCTGACCTCTGCTTTCCATTTTAGGAACTGTTCATAGCAGGAGAAAATCCACATAGCAAACATATGCTGCTCTGGACAGTTCCTAAAATGGACAGCAGAGGTCAGCAGAGAGCACTGTGGCCGTAACATAAGAGAAATCCAAAGAAAAACATTTCCTCTGTAGTATACCGCCCCTAAAAAGTACTGTAAGGATTAAGATTTTTTAATAGAAGTAATTTACAAATCTGTTTAACTTTCTGGCACCAGTTGATTTAAAAAAAAAAAAAGTTTTCCACGGGAGTACCCCTTTAACCCCTATATTTACGTCCTGCGCCGGCTCCCGCGATATGAAGCGGGATCGCGCCGCGATCCCGCATCATATCGCGTCGGTCCCGGCGCTAATCAACGGCCGGGACCCGCGGCTAATACCACACATCGCCGATCGCGGCGATGTGCGGTATTAACCCTTTAGAAGCGGCGGTCAAAGCTGACCGCCGCTTCTAAAGTGAAACTGAAAGTATCCCGGCTGCTCAGTCGGGCTGTTCGGGACCGCCGCGGTGAAATCGCGGCGTCCCGAACAGCTGATCGGACACCGGGAGGGCTCTTACCTGCCTCCTCGGTGTCCGATCGACGAATGACTGCTCCGTGCCTGAGATCCAGGCAGGAGCAGTCAAGCGCCGATAATGCTGATCACAGGCGTGTTAATACACACCTGTGATCAGGATGGGAGATCAGTGTGTGCAGTGTTATAGGTCCCTATGGGACCTATAACACTGCAAAAAAAAAGTAAAAAAAAAGTGTTAATAAAGGTCATTTAACCCCTTCCCTAATAAAAGTTTGAATCACCCCCCTTTTCCCATAAAAAAAATAAAACAGTGTAAAAAAATAAATAAATAAACATATGTGGTATCACCGCGTGCGTAAATGTCCGAACTATAAAAATATATCATTAATTAAGCCGTACGGACAATGGCGTACGCGCACGAAAATTCCAAAGTCCAAAAAAGCGTATTTTGGTCACTTTTTATAACATTAAAAAATGAAAAAGTCCGATCAAAACAAAAATCATACCGATAAAAACTTCAGATCACGGCGCAAAAAATGAGTCCTCATACCGCCCCCTACGTGGAAAAATAAAAAAGTTATAAGGGTCAGAAGATGACATTTTTAAACGTATAAATTTTCCTGCATGTAGTTATGATTTTTTCCAGAAGTGCGACAAAATCAAACCTATATAAGTAGGGTATCATATTAACCGTATGGACCTACAGAATAATAATAAGGTGTAATTTTTACCGAAATATGCACTGCATAGAAACAGAAGCCCCCAAAAGTTACAAAATGGCGTTTTTTTTTCGATTTTGTCGCACAATGATTTTTTTTTCCGTTTCGCCATGCATTTTTGGGTAAAATGACTAATGTCACTGCAAAGTAGAATTGGCGACGCAAAAAATAAGCCATAATATGGATTTTTAGGTGGAAAATTGAAAGGGTTATGATTTTTAAAAGGTAAGGAGGAAAAAACGAAAGTGCAAAAACAGAAAAACCCTGAGTCCTTAAGGGGTTAAAGGAGCATCACATGCTTGAAACAATCTTATTTTTCTACAATTGTGAAAGGGTGCCAATAAATTTTACACTTTTTATATCTCCATTGGGGAATTTTATATGCAATCAGTGGATTGCATTTGCTGTATGGCATAGCATTATACAGTGTGATTGGCGATCCACTGATCTAGCCTGGCTAAGCCAGGCTACATCATTGAATTGGCAATCGAATGACAGGAGGAAGGTAAGGGAACCCTCCTATGCCATTTTGGCTCACAGAACCCTTGCGATCACGTTGCATGGGTTCCGTGAGCTCCACTGAGCTGCCGGCATCATCCACTTCCACTTTAGATGCTGTAATCAGCATTGATTACTGCATCTAAAGGATTAAATTCCGGGCAGCGGCGGGATCACTTCAAAGCCACTTAAGGATTCAGAACGTACAGGTATGCCCTTGGTCCTTAAGTACTTCTATGCCCTTCAACCATAACATGTTAAGAGGCTTTTTTTTAAAAATGTTTGGAGGTTATTATTATGTTTTTGGGGTGATTTGGCACTAGCAAGTAGTCAATTGATTGATAAACTGCCAGTTTTTTTTTTAAATAAACTGATGCCAGAAAGTTAAAGGGATTTGTAAATTACTTCTATTAAAAAATCCTTACCCATCCAGTAATTTTTAGCAGCTGTATGCTACAGAGGAAATTATTTTCTTTTTGAATTTCATTTTTGTCTTGTTCACAGTGCTCTCTGCTAACACCTCTGTCCGTGTCAGGAACTGTCCAGAGCAGCATAGGCTTGCTATGGGGATTTTCTACTGCTCTGGACAGTTCCTGATACAGACATCAGGTGTCAGCAGAGAGCACTGTGGACAAGACAAAAAAGAAATTCAAAAAGAAAAGAATTTCCTCTGTAGCATACAGCTGCTAAAAGTACTGGAAGGGTGAAGATTCTTTTAATAGAAGTAATTTACAAATCTGTTTAACTTTTTTGCACCAGTTGATTTAAAAAAAAAAATGTTTTCCACCTACCCCTTTAACACTTTTAATGTATAGTTATGTTAAATACAGGTAGAAATACTTTGTTTGATTAAACCCAGAAAATATATGTAACTTGGCCTATAATGGCTATTTTGCATTCACTCATGCAGTGGAAATAGTGCATGTTTGATTACACTTGGCCTTAGATGACTATTTACATGTAACTTGGCCTTAGATGACTATTTCACTCTCAATGCATGTAATGCATACTTATGTTTATCCCAGATAGAAATGCTATATTTTTTATTAAACCCAGAAAATACACGTAGCTTAGCCTTAGATTACTATTCCGCATTAACTCTCAACACTTTTAAATGCGTATTTATGTTAAGGTAGAAATGCTTTATGTTAATTAAACCCAGAAAGTACAGGCAACTTGGCCTAACTGGCACTTGATTTTTCAATCTTCTCCACTGCATGACATAAATGTATGGCATAGTGCATTATGTACCAGGCCGCTATGCTGTACATGTACGTGGTGGGTCGTCTAGGGGAATTTTAACATCACTGAAGAAAAACTTTTCCAAAAGGGAACAATCACGTCATACACCTGGCAAGTCATGGGAACCGCCCTTTATGGTCCCGTAGACAGTCGTTGCCCTCAAAAGACAACCACCTTAACCATACTCCTGTCCTTAGATGTAATCCCAATTTACTTTAATAGTCACAGGACCTTTAAGCCGGCACTCTAAGCGCGCTTGCTCTTTGCCTTAAATCAGTTAATTGCATTCCAAGTTCTTAGTCAATTGAGCATTTACATATCTCTAAGCCCTATAAAAAGCTACAGAATTAGCCGCGGCATTTCAATAGTGTATTAGTATTCCCATTTAGGTTTTGTTGTACAAATGTTTACCATAAATCAGGGTGAAATATCCATCGGAAAAAAAAGCAAGTGCATCCAGAGCGGGGGAAAAAATATCATTAATTCTTTCCACCACCAGCAACTAACTTTGACCTCTACGACTCGATATTTAATCTACAAAAATAAGCAATTGCACTTGTTCGTTTCATATATCCCTCGCACGCGCTCATAAGATATATCAGCGGGCTTTTAATTATCCTGCAAATGATTCTATTAAGCATTCTCCTTGCATATTAAGTGGCAGAGACATTGTTTGCAGTTTCCCTCACTGCCTGCGAGTGGAATGTGGGCAGACATAGAGAAATCAAATTATTTTCCTAAATGAAAACAACCTGTACAGAAGCAGCCATTTGGAATAATGACAGCCGGGCTGACAGGCTGACCCGTTACCTCGTATCCCACCATTACTCGGAAACTTGAAATGTGACAAAAATGTGTCATGTACAAACAAGCCGAGATACTATTAGAGTAAATATAAGAAATCAGGAGATATTTTTATAGGGAACAGAAAGTGTGCTTTTATAATGGTTATCACAGCCGGGGTAATTCCGTTAAAGTGCGTAGTCTCTGCGAGTAGCAGACATCATAACGAAGTCTGTCGGAATGGAGTGACTGGCTGTCTGGGCGAGAAAAACAGCTTATTAAAAGCCAACTCAGATGGCGGGCCGGCCATAAATTAGAGGGCTTTATAGCCGGGAAAGGCTGGTGGAGAGCCAAGCGCCGCTCAAATGAAAGAGGCGCAAAATGAAATTGAGTGAGATCCGGTTTCTGTTTAAGGATCGGCGCACTGTTTTCTTATACGTGATACTTGACATCCTGTTCATTTTTTGACTTTTGGGAAGAAGACATTGAGTTCTTTGACACGGTGTCTCTTTCAGAACTAGTGTTTGATGTCGGCATACATCACATTTAAGAAAAACTATAAAAAATTAAGTATGTTTGTGCAATAAATATAGAGTCGCTGGGCAATAGTAAAAAAAAAAAAAGCACTCCGGTAATATTTTTCTTTTGTTTATATAATGCAGCATAGGCTATTATTAGAGAAAAATATAAAGGTTCTTGTGTATGACTTCTGCTTACATGTTTTAGCTGATATGGCATGCATGGGTTCTATTTTAAAACAGAAATGATTTTCCCAAGCTGCCTACATTTCCTATGAATCCTCTGGCTTTGCAGAGAGAGGGTGTCGAGTGAAATCTCTGCCGTTCCCCTAATGAGAGCAATCTAGTAACCTCACTAGACTCCAGCAACTAGAAGCCTAGAGAGATGAGGCACATAGGCCCTCATTTACTATTCTAAACCCAACTTGTTTTGTCGCTTTTTTTTGGCGCATCTTTGTCTGCGCCATGTCGCAGACATCGTGCACCAGTCTACGACACAATGCGACATTTTTTCCCAACGGACCCGATGTGGATTCTCCCAAACCCGAAAAAGGGGCGTAACCCAACATTTCTGAGCTTTCCCACGTATTTATAAAGGTTTCCAACCCGAATTTGTTGAATTGTTGTGGATTTTTTCCCGACAGCTCAGAGGAGTTGTAAACCAAAACTAACAAAACCCACGTGCGACAAACATGATGCGACATAATAATAAATACCAGGGGAAAAAAGCAGTCGGGTAAGAAAGCAACATAGACTTACAACCCGATTTTCTAAGTAAATGAGGGCCATAGAGTATGTTGGTTGAAATCAATTTACATTATATGCAGTTTTAATGCGTTTCTTTTTGTAAGTATTTTTTTTTAGAGAAATATTGCCATGATGAGAAAAATATTTGATATATCTGCATGTTGCATTTTTACAAAGTTTTTTGCACATTTTTACTGCATTATAGGCGTGTTACAGCTAATTAGTGGAACCACAGCTACTTTCCACATGTGTTTTTGCCATTAATGACTGAAATCACAGTAAAAATGGCGCGTTTCATCACGATTATGCAAACATATGGTTAAAACTTCTTTTTGTGGTTTTGGTGATTCCCGGAAAAAATTTGATAATTAGCTGCAATGTGTAAACACAGCCTCAGAAGAGGTGTATAACTACTTCTGATCCCTTAGAGATAGCAGCAGCAGTATATAGATAGAGCTGGAAGGAAGGTGGATAACTACTATATATCCTGATCCCGTAGAGATAGCAGATGGAGTTGGGAGGGGACGGGTCTGGGAGCTAGTATGAGGGATCTAGTATGTGACAATGTCATCCTGTAGTCCACAGAAAGTCAGAGTCTGACGTCCTGTTGGAACCAGTAGGTAGTGGAAGATTTGGAGAGTCAGGAATGTGGTCACATGATCAAATTAGAGTAATTAAACACATGGATGCAGTTTTGCTGGACTAAAACAAATGGGCTGTAGGACTGGTGATGGTGACTGACTGATTCCTTAAAGGGGTACTCTGGTTGTGCAAAACATATCCCTTACCCAAAGCATCTCTCTGAGCACTCTGGCCTCCACCTTCAGAGACAAACTGGTCTCAGGATTGACAGGCTGCTCCACCAATCATCGGCTGAGGCGGGAAATCGCGGGAGGAATGGACACATCCCCTATCCTGTGTTTTGGAGATAAATTGTGCATAACCAAAGTACCCCTATAAACATTGTGATCTTCTGTGGGCCAGAATGGTCATCACATGACCCAGTTGCAGTAATAAAAAAAAAACATGGATGCAGCTGTGCTGGAAATAAAGGTGGGGATATCATAATTGAGCAGCTTCTGGTGCCAGGATCCCCAAATTCAAATGTTTAGAGATAAGGCAGTGTGACCACAAGTTATAAGGAAAAGGAAAGACACATTTGAGGCCCGACTCCAAATAAAGTAAAAATCTTACTCAATATAGATGAACGTTAAGACTATTCCCAGTAATATGCATTGCAGGGTTTAGGAACCTCCTAATCAGATATAGGTGAACTCTCCCATATCTGAGGAAGGCATTGCTAAGTCCTCAAATATATTAATATTGGGAACAGCCATTAAAGGGGTACTCCGGTGCTCCAGCATTCTGAACATTTTGTTCAGAACGCTCAGAGCTGGAGGCCGTGATTGTGACGTCACGGCCACGCCCCCGCTCGTGACATCGCACCACGCCCCCTCCATTCATGTCGATGGGAGGGGGCGTGTTGGCCGACACCCCTACTCCCATAGACATGAATGGAGGGGACGTGGTGTGACGTTACGAGGGGGCGTGGCTGTGACTTCACGACTAGAGATGAGCGAACTTACAGTAATTCGATTGGTCACGAACTTCTCGGCTCGGCGGTTGCTGACTTTATCCTGCATAAATTAGTTCAGCTTTTCGGTGCTCCGGTGGACTGGAAAAGGTGGATACATTCCTAGGAGGCTCTTTCCTAGGACTGTATCTACCTTTTGCAGCCCACCGGAGCACCTGAAAGCTGAACTCATTTATGCAGGAAAAGTCAGCAAACGCCGAGCCGAGAAGTTCGTGACGAATCGAATTACTGGAAGTTCGCTCATCTTTTGTCACGACCACTGATGCAGGAACCCGGCGTTTGTTTAGAACAACGGGCTCTGTGGGAGATCGTGGAGGGGCCCCATGATCAGACATCTTATCCCTTATCCTTCGGATAGGGGATAAGATGTTTTTCGGCAGAGTACCCCTTTAAACGTTGCCCATAATAAGGGGGGGGGGGGAGGGATTTGGACTTTATTTAGAGCATGGCCCCAAAAGATTCCTCCCACCTTCTCATTACCTGGCCTTGTATCCCATATGCAGGAATTTCTGTGTTTTCTACTTGTCTATAGTATATTTTACGAATAAGCTGTGCCAATATACTGCTCCCTCTATCTATCACTATTCCTCTTGATCTTATAATGGAAAGTTAGAAAATTGTTACAAACAAATGACAAGACTTGTAGTGGGAGCCTTGAGAACTGACACTTGATATACTATGTCTTTCTTTATACCTTGTTCTTTTATTTATTTTTTATTTTTTTTGGCCTCCACTCAACCATATGTTTCATTACTGAGCTGAATCTCTTATTTACTTTTATTCACAAATATCCTGTTGGACCAGATAACATGTACCGTATTTTTCGCCATATAGGACGCTCCGGCATATAAGACGCACCCAATTTTAAAGGAGGAAAATCTAGAATACAATGTAAAGTATAGGACAGTGATCTTCAACCAGCGGACCTCCAGATGTTGCAAAACTACAACTCCCAGCATGCCCGGACAGCCGTTGGCTGTCCGGGCATGCCAGGAGTTGTAGTTTATCAACATCTGGAGGTCCGCAGGTTGAAGACCACTGGTATAGGAGGTAATACTCACGTGTCCCCGCCGCTCCGGACCCGTCACCGCTCATCACCGCTGCCCTGGATGCCGCCCTCCATCTCTGTCGCTGCGTCCCCGGGGTGTCCCCGTCACTCCGGAACGTCTCTGCTGCTCGGTATCCTCGCTCTCCGTCGCCACCTTCACATCGCTACGCACGCCGCTCCTATTGGATGACGGGAAGGCATGTGCGACTACGTGATGACGACGAAGGAGAGTGCCGGCCATGCAGGGCATCCCGGCACGGAGCAGACACCAAGGAGGCAGGTAAGGTCCCTCCCGGTGCAGCCGGGTTAGTGTCACTTTCGCTTCAGATGCGGCGGTCAGCTTTGATCGCCGCGTCTGAAGGGTTAATACAGGGTGTCACCGCGATCGGTGATGTCCTGTATTAGCCGCAGGTCCCGGCCGTTCATGGCCACAGGGACCGCCGCGATAGAACAGGGTTTTAATGTGTATTCGCCGTATAAAACGCACCAACTTCCCCCCCCTCCGTTTTGGTGAAGAAAAAGTACGTCTTATACGGCGAAAAATACGATAATATGTTTTCCAGTGTAACGGGAAAGATAGTGATATAATAAATCACAAGACGTGTACGGATGTCGTCTTTTTTTTTTTTTTTCTGGTTGCCCCAAGGAACCCAATCCAACACTTTACATATGGAGGCGAAATGGAGGGTGTAAATTATTCCATAGATGTATTCCATAGATTTCTCCTTTCTTAGTAACAATTACTGAATTATTAGCAAAACCGAAAAAAGTACCCATTAAAAACCCTTGCTCTGGCATTGCCCACATGTTCCTTATGTGCTCTAAGTTCCTAATGATTTTCCTGCTGATGGACCACACTGCCATCACGCAGATATCATTGTTTTGTTGCCTTAGGCCACTTTTACACAAGTATAATATGATGCTGTCAGTTCAGGACTTGAATGTGAATAACATACGCAAAAATGCGCCCCCAATTTGCACATGTGAAACTGGCCATAAACAACATAAGTGTGAATGCACTTTATTAGCCCTGGGGTTCAGTGGGATAACTCTGTAGGTTTGCCAGCAGTCAGTCTTATCCAACATCTGACACAGTTTACCACTGTCATGAAGAGGTATGCTTGTTCTGTAATGATGACAGGTTAAACCTGTGGTGAAATTCTGCTACATATCTATAACATCATTAAAGGGGTTATCCAGGAAAAAACTTATATATATATATATATATATATATATATATATATATATATATATATATATATATATATATATCAACTGGCTCCAGAAAGCTAAACAGATTTGTAAATTACTTCTATTAAAAAATCTTAATCCTTTCAATACTTATGAGCTGATGAAGTTGAGTTGTTCTTTTCTGTCTAAGTGCTCTCTGATGACACGTGTCTCGGGAACCGCCCAGTTTAGAAGCAAATCCCCATAGCAAACCATCTTCTACTGTGTAGTTCCCGAGACAAGCAGAGATGTCAGCAGAGAGCACTGTTGCCAGACAGAAACAACAACTCAACTTCAGCAGCTGATAATTATTGAAAGGATTAAGAGTTGTTAATAGAAGTAATTTACAAATCTGTTCAACTTTCTGGAGCCAGTTGATATTAAAAAAAAAAAAAAAGTTTTTTCCTGGAATACCCCTTTAAAGGAGTAGTCTAGTTTAGTAAAATGTATCACCTATCCAAAGGACAGGGGAGAAGTGTCAGATCAAGGGGGTCCAACAGCTGGGACCCCCCGCGATCCTCTTCATAGCGCTCCAGCTCTCCTCCTGCATGAGCAGGAATAGTATGGAGGAGATGATAAAGAGTTCTAGCAGATGACTTAGCCTCCAAAGTCCACATATCCCAATTACAATCGAGCATCTGTGGGATGTGCTTGAAAAGAAACCTGATCATGGAGGCCACACCTTAAAATTAACAGGACCGTAAAGGGATAGGGGATAAGGTGTCTAATCATGGGGGGCCCGCTGCTGAGACCCCTCGCGAGCTCCCTGCAGCACCTGCATTCTATGCGGGGGCTGAATCTCCAGTTTCGGAATCCTCCATGTTTCCGGGACTGGGGATGTGAAGTCACGCCACGCCCCCTCCATTCATGTCTATGGGAGGGGGCGTGACGGCCGTCATGCCCCCTGCCATAGACATGAATGGAGGGGGCGTGATGTCATGTCCCCAGTTCTGGAAACCAGGAGGTTTCCGAAACTAGAGAAACACAGTCCCCGCATATAATGTGGGTGCTGCAGGGAGATCGCGGGGGTCTCTGCAGCGGGCCCCCCGTGATTAAACACCTTATCATTTGGATAGGGGATAAAATGTTTTTGCCTAGAATAAACCCTTTAAATATACATAATGGGAGACTGGGAGATACACAAGTACAGAGCTTCAGCTTTCCCGTAGAGGTGCATGAAGGGCGCTAGCCGCCCCTTGCTCCGTGCAAGAGGAGAGTTGGAGTATCATGCAGATTCCGACGGCTGGAACCCTCCACCATCTGACACTAATCTACTAACCTTTGGATAGGGGATACATTTTTAATAAAATGGAGAACCCCTTTAAAGTTCTGTGGAAGCAAAAAAATTGCAGCATGTTCAGCATTACGTGTCGAAAATATCTACGGATTTGTAAAAACGTATCCACTTGCCTGCTACTGTTATTCGTTGCAGATTTTATCTGTGCAAAGTCTACAGCATTTCCGCCTCTTGTGAATTTAGCCTAAAGAGCTTCACAAATACAGGACGCATTTATAATAAACAGCGAAACAGGAAATGGAAAACACGCCCGGGGCCTCACTGCAGCAGTAGCAATGTTTTCTAAGTATAGATTGGAGCAATTTACTTTCAAACAACTCATTCTCACTATTTGACATGTTCGTTAACCCAAGATAGAAAAATTATTTCGCCACATGGATTTTTCACGATCAATATATTAGTCATTTGGGCACGTATCATTAGTGCTGGCCACACAGGTCTATCTCTCTTCGACGGGATCCTGCGGTAGAATGTCAAGCATGGCCTGCCAAGTTCTCCAGGTCGCCAACCTTTGCAGACTTGTCCATTTTGCTTTTTAATTAGTTTGCTCTTAATGACATGCTTAAATGATGTGTTCTAGATAGGAGATTGTGCTGTAAAGATGTCGCTTGGCACTGCAATTAGGAAGAACACCAACTAAATCTGTTGTTGATTTTTTAATAACTACTCATTTCGTTTTTGTAAAGTTTTCTTCACATAGCATTCTTTTCTGGCATCGTAAAGGAATGCATTTCAAAATCTTTGGTATGTTGTTTGTTTTAGATGATATTATATACTATAGCAGTATATAGCGAAAAAAAGCGGAGGTAGCGCCGGGTGCGGTGTAGGTCTCTAGCTGGTGTAGGTGGGTACCCGGGTGGAGGGTAGCGTGTCCCTTGCCGGTGATGGTAGCTTGGTATGCAGGCCTGCAGCGTGAGGACGGAGCCCAGAGGTGGATCCATATGTAGAATTGCAGAGAATGTAGAAAAATGCTGCGGTGGCGCTTCCAAGGAATTCACCCAAAGTCGTGGGTATAGGTATAAAGTAAATAATTTATTTTTACAGCATAAAGAAATCAAAGAAAATAAATGATTAAAGCAAGATGCGTTTCGGGAGTCACAGCTCCCTTTTTCAATTGCAGGTGGTTGCTGTGTTGACCCAGGTTGTATAGAGTCAGGTGACAGAAGAACTGTGCAAATGTTCAAAAACCCAGTAGACCCAAGAGGAGAAGAAAAAAGTTAACAAGCCAAGGCCAGAACCAGGAGGGCAGTATAAAACAAATCAACAGGCAAAGGGAAATCCATAAGACAGTCCAGAGTCAGAAAACCAGTGTACTGAAACTCTAGGTAGAAGTTCACAGAAAATGAGTATAGAATCATGGATTGGATGCTGACCCAGGGCTCTAACTGGCTTAGGTGGTTTATTTGACAACCCTCAAAGTGCTGCCAAATTACCAAAGCCACGGCTGGAGGAGAAATACACTTCGGGATTGCAGGAAGTAAGTACCTGACATCACTGCTGATCGCTACGATCGCTCTGACAAAGTGGTCTCGGCAATGATGACCCTATCAGTCAATCACTAGCCATAGCAATATCACCCCTTAGGCAGTAATTTGCTGCCGAGACATAGAAACATAGAATGTGTTGGCAGAGAAGAACCATTTGGCCTATCTAGTCTGCCCAATTTTCTGAATACTATCAATTGTCCCTGCCCCTTTCTTATATGAAGGATAACCTTATGCCTTTCTCATGCATGCTTAAAGGGGTACTCCACTGGAAAAAATATTTTTTAGTTATCTGGTGCCAGAAAGTTAAACAGATTTGTAAATCACTTCTATTAAAAAAGCGTAATCCTTTCAGTACTTATCAGCTGCTGTATTCAACAAAGGAAGGTGAGTTGTTCTTTTCTGTCTGACCACAGTGCTCTCTGCTGACACATCTGTCCATGTCAGGAGCTGTACAGAGCACGAGAGGTTTACTATGGGGATTTGCTCCTACTCTGGACAGTTCCTGACATGGACAGAGGTGACAGCAGAGAACACTGTGGTCAGACAGAAAAGAAATTCAAAAAGAAAAGAACCACACAACTTCCTCTGGAGCATACAGCAGCTGATAAGTACTGATTTGGAAAAAAAAGTTTTAAGGATTCAATAAAAGTAATAAGATTGTCCATATGTCTGTTTATGCTAAATTTTTAATAGAATGAAGTCCTTTGCTTTGGATCCTCCTTTACGAGCCATAACAGGCAGCCACTAAAAAGAATGGCTGCTATTCTGTTCATTACAAAATGGTTTACATGGTCAACTATGTATAAAAAGCAAATAAGTGGCAGCCTGCTATTAGAGAAGCTATGAGTCCGGAGCTGGTCTTCTGCCCGATCTGCACAGCTTGATGCAAAGAGACGCAGCTCACGTTTAACGGTACAGTTGCACAGGCAACCATATGATGCCCAGCAGGCTCTGTGCATAAGCTCTTTTATTTTTAATAATTGAGACTCATGCATTAAACTTGCTGGGCATTTTATGGTTGCCTCTGCAGCTATACCACCCAGGATGAGCTGTATCTCTCTGCACTAATATATGTAGAATGGGCAGGAGACCAGCTATTGACTGTAACCTGTGGCCGATCAGCTGGTTGTTAGTCAAGAGCCAGAAATGGGTTCAACAAGAAGGGGACATATTATTTCTCCATCTATAATCCCCCTCCCTTTTAAATCCACTCTTCAGTTTAAAGGGGCACTGAAGGGGGTTAGAGGAATTTGTGCAGTACTGCCAATGGTCAGACAAGGCTAGAATCACACCGGTGGCGGTTTTTGGTGCAGTATTTTTAGTTAAAGGGGTACTCCACCCCTAGACATCTTATCCCCTATCCAAAGGATAGGGGATAAGATGTCTGATCGCGGGGGTCCCGCCGCTGGGGACCCCCACAATATAGCACGCAGTACCCACCTGTTACTGCTCCGGAAGTGCTGGAGGGTCTGGCTCCCGACCCTGTGTGACGTTACGCCCCGCCCCCTCAATGCAAGTCTATGGGAGGGGGCTTGACAGCCGTCACGCCCCTCCCATAGACTTGCATTGAGGGGGCGGGGCATGATGTCACACGGGGGCGGAGTCGTGACGTCACGATCTTCCGTCCCCGTGGTCGGAGGCCGGACCCTCCAGTGCTTCTGGAGCAGTGACAGGTGGGTGCTGCGTGCTATATTGCGGGGGTCCCCAGCGGCGGGACCCCCGCGATCAGACATCTTATGCCCTATCCTTTGGATAGGGGATACGATGTCTAGGGGGGGAGTACCCCTTTAACTAAAAATACTGCACCAAAAACCGCCACCGGTGTGATTCTAGCCTTGTCTGACCATTGGCAGTACTGCACAAGTTCCTCTAACCCCCTTCAGTGCCATGCACCTCAAACACGTGTTGACAGGTGTTTCTCTACAGTTGTATCCACAGTCAGAATCCATGG
Organism: Hyla sarda; assembly: GCF_029499605.1. Lineage (NCBI taxonomy): Eukaryota > Metazoa > Chordata > Amphibia > Anura > Hylidae > Hyla > Hyla sarda. The sequence goes on from NC_079195.1 coordinate 205,417,790, forward strand.
ACAATTGGGTGACTGCCTCTAACTATAGCGGTTTCCGCCTCCGATCTGCTATGTAGGAGGCCAAGGCAATTCACATATGGCTGCCAAGAATATTAAAGGGTGTCAAATCAGAAGACGTCTCAGGGACTTTTAGAGTTAGAAAAATTCATCCTGCATCAGTTTTATAAGATCGCTGCCAGATCTTAATGGAAAGTCCAGCTTATTATTCTTAAGGAGGTTTAAGGAATAGTTACAATGACATTCAACACCTTTAGGACACATACAGTATATACCGGTGATAATGAATCTTGTCCTACATTGCTAGAGGCATTGGACACCCATGTGTAAAACTGTGATACCATGTATGAAAGACAACTCAAGACCCTATCATGGCTATAAAGCAGCAGAGGAGCAGTTAATCCCAGAAAGACTGTGCAACAAATTCCACCCCTCCTCCGTCCCCTTATGATGCTTTATCAGAGAAAGCGATAACTCACCTGCTACCGTCTACTATTTAAGCACTTTTCTTCTTGATGGAAATCGCTTCAGTATGAGAAAATGCACCACTCTGACCATGATGAAGGCCACAGTTCAGGTGGTAACGCAGGATGCTGACAGGCCTATTTCCAGCCTGTCAGAATGAAATACTAATAGTGGGTCCTATCACTTGTGACATTGCCTTCTTCTCTTCTGCATTTCAAGGTTACTGTGAGCCATGCAGGCGCTTCCTATGCAGATGGCAGTGGACACAGTGCTCTGCATCAGCATATGAATTGTGCTCGCTTTTATTAACGGATCTCGGGTGACGATCTTTAAAGGGAGGTTATGGTCCAAAAAATGACTTATCTTTAATTGTCTTCAGTCGTTGTGTATGTTCTTCTGCCCCTAACCTAATTGCTTCTGTGCTTTTGTTTACCCCATTATTTATTAGGAAAGTCACCGCTATATGACTGTTGGGAACGGCAGTATTGCTTAATTGCAAACCTTAATTAAGATAGCTTGTTATTGGTGAAGCATTGCCAGACACCGAGCCCCTGACTACGAATACAGACGAAAATACATTCTCTCCCCAACTGGCCACACTTGGTTGTTATACAGTCATGGCCGTAAATGTTGGCACCCCTGAAATTCTTCAAGAAAATGAAGTATTTCTCACAGAAAAGGATTGCAGTAACACATGTTTTGCTATACACATGTTTATTCCCTTTGTGTATATTGGAACTAAACCAAAAAAGAGAGGAAAAAAGCAAATTGGACATAATGTCACACCAAACTCCAAAAATGGTCTGGATAAAATTATTGGCACCCTTAACTTAATATTTGATTGCACACCGTTTGGAAAAAAAATAACTGAAATCAGTTGCTTCCTATAACCATCAATAAGCTTCTTACACCTCTCAGCCGGAATGTTGGACCACTCTTCCTTTGTAAACTGCTCCAGGTCTCTCTTATTGGAAGGTGCCTTTTCCCAACAGCAATTTTAAGATCTCTCCACAGTGTTCAGTGGGATTTAGATCTGGACTCATTGCTGGCCACTTCAGAACTCTCCAGTGCTTTGTTGCCATCCATTTCTGGGTGGTTTTTGAAATATGTTTGGGGTCATTGTCCTGCTGGAAGACCCAAGATCTCGGATGCAAACCCAGCTTTCTGACACTGAGCTGTACAGTGCGACCCAAAATCCGTTGGTAATCCTCAGATTTCATGAAGCATTGTACACATTCAAGGCACCCAGTGCCAGAGGCAGCAAAACAGCCCCAAAACATCATTGAACCTCCACCATATCTCACTGTAGGTACTGTGTTCTTTTCTTTGTAGATCTCATTACATTTTCAGTGAACAGTAGAATGATGTGCTTTACCAAAAAGTTCTATCTTGGTCTCGTCTGTCCACAAGACCTTTTCCCAGAAAGATTTTGGCTTACTCAAGTTCATTTTGGCAAAATGTAGTCTTACTTTTTTATGTCTCTGTGTCAGCAGTGGGGGTCCTCCTGGGTCTCCTGCCATAGCGTTTCATTTAAATGTTGATGTATAGTTCGTGCTGACACTTATGCTTCCACTTATGCCTGCAGGACAGCTTGAATATCTTTGGAACTTGTTTGAGGCTGCTTATCCACCATCCGGACTATCCTGCGTTGACACCTTTCATAAATTTTTCTCTTCTGTCCATGCCCAGGGAGATTAGCTACAGTGCCATGGGTAGCAAACTTCTTGATAATGTTGCGCACTGTGGACAAAGGCAAATCTAGATCTCTGGAGATGGACTTGTAACCTTGAGATTGTTGACATTTTTTGACAATTTTTCTTCTCAAGAAGACAGTTCTCTTCTCCTTTTTCTGTTGTCCATGCTTAGTGTGGCACACAAAGACACACAATGTAAAGATGAAGTGAACTTGTCTCCTTTTTATCTGTTTCAGGATATTTATATTGCCCACACCTGTTACTTGCCCCATGTGAGTTTAATGGAGCATCACATGCTTGAAACAATCTTATTCATCCACAATTTTGAAAAAGTGCCAATAATTTTGTCCAGCCCATTTTTGGAGTTTGGTGTGACATTATGTCCAATTTGCTTTTTTTCCTCCCTTTTTTGGTTTAGTTTCAATTCACACAAAGGGAATAAAAATGTATATAGCAAATCCTGTGTTACTGCAATCCTTTTCTGTAAGAAATACTTCATTTTTCTGAAAAATTTCAGGGGTGCCAACATTTACGGCCATGACTGTATCTAGGCATTGTTATATCTAGGTATATCTAGGTTGTTTTATCTAGGCATTGTTATATCTAGGTATATCTAGGTTATTATATCTAGGCTTTCACAACTGGTATAGAAAAAACTCGGTTAGCCGCACTCACCGCTAGGCCTCAGTCAGCCGACTCTGCTTCAGCTGCTCGCACGGACGTCACTGGTTCCAGACAGCTTGATGAATTCCCTCCATTGAGTGTTCCACAAGTTTCTGTGGCAGCCGTATAGGAGCGTATTGCTTTATAAAAAGTAAAATATATACGCACACCACTGTTATACAAGTATGTCAGGCAGAGAAGTGCCAGGCCGTGCACAGAGGAGTGGCAGAGGCCTAAATTTATCAGGCGCAGGCAGAGGTCAGGAAACAAGAGAAGTTGATCCAACAGAGTAATAAAAATTCCAGCTTCATTGAAATATTAAAAGCAGTGCATCACAAGTAAGATGGTGGGAGCAGATAATGGATGCGTTTGGAATGGCAATCTGTTCTTTGTCACAGATAACCCGTAAATGCCCATGGTCTACTTGTATAGACAACCACAATTTAGTGGGGCAGAAACAAACACAATTAATACAAGTGATTAAAACCATGTGATCAAAGACATAGCAAGTCAAATCCAACTATTGAGTGTGAACAGGGATCACAGAGTCACTGGCAGGTATAACAGAGACTATGTAGAGACCAGTTCACATGAAGCACATATTGTAAATCAGAAATACATGGAGATGGATGACCCAAAAAAATGGGTGAACAATGGTAATAAATGATAAATAAAAAAATAAAGATAAACATAATTGCTGCACAAAATTCGCCATCCGTTATGCAACTTTCCTGGCTTGTTAAAGATGGTGGTAGAACAGTATAGTGCCATATAATTCCACTAAAGGGTTTCTTGTTAGACAGTAGATAAATACAAAGGGCCGCTTGGTGGACATAAAAAAGAGACTTATTGTATCAATATAGTGGCATACTATCAATAATGTAAAAATAATTCCTTGCGAATATTGAGACTAAAACGCTCTATAATATTTAAGGTGAATTGCCAGGAGGTTTCTCGATTCAGGAGTCTTTTATGCGAGTCTCCTCCGCGGACATGCAGTTGAATTTTTTCAATTGCATGTGCTACAAACGCTTCATGTGAACCGCGGTGTACATTTGCAAAATGAGAGGATGCAGCTGATCGGGTACTAGAAGGATTGCTGATGTCATTGAGATGCTCCAAAAACCTAGTTATGAACTTTCATTTGGTACACACAACGTATTTTAATGTACAACTGGTGCATTCAATGACATAGACAATGTTTGTAGAGCAACAATTGAGAAACTGCTTAAACTTAAAAGTTCTATCTCCTGTTGAGTTGACAAAATAATTGGTCGTTTTTTTATGATTACAAGTGCGATATGGATGTCTGCCACACTTTTAAAACCCACGGCAGCGCAACCATGTTTCAGAAGTATGTGAACTGTTACTAGTGCTATTCGAGGCTATGCAGTCCCCTAGAGGACGGGCCTTCTTGGATAGTATCATGCAGCCATCGGACAGAATGTGTGCCAAAATAAGATTCTGTGTGAGGAAATGTATATGATACCATGGGCTTTGTTAAACTGGGGAGAGTATGTCAAAACCTACACTAATTTTGCCATAGATCTTGATTTGGAAATTTGCTTGGAAAATAATAATTCTCTCCTGTCCCTATTGCTAACATAACATTCCGCTACTTCCAATTTTTTGAAAGAATAGCCCCGTTTATGCAGTCTATGTTTCAATTCCATTTTTGCTCTTCTAAAGTAACAGAAGTATAATTATTTATTTTTAGTAGTATCATTTCTCCCACTGGAATTGCCCTGGTGGGGTGTTTAGGATGATTGCTGTCTGCCCTTAACAATGTATTTCCCAAGTTGGGTTTACGATATGATTGGGACTGGACCGCACATCCATGTACACCTACCAGGGTCAAGTCAAGGAATGAGACAGTATCCCTTTATGTTTCAGATGTAAACCTCAAATTGAAACTATTCCCATTAATGTAACTTACAAAGTCTGGTATGGAAGACACTTCAGAACGCAAGACAAGCAAGTCGTTGATGTATCTCCCGTACCAGACTATATCTGCAGCAAAGAGATTGCACTCAGAGAATACATATAACGACTCCCAATAGGATATTGTGAGATTTGCAAGTGACGGGGAATGTGTGGCCCCCATCGAAACCCCGCTAATTTGCAAAAAATAATCACCATTAAATTAAAAATAATTATGGGACATAAGGAATTGGGTCACTTGCATCATAAACTCACATAAGTCGGGGATGTAAAGACTGTGCTTAGCCAGATGAAATTTCAAGGCCACTAAAGCCACATCCCATGGTATGCTGGTGTGCAGTAAGACAACATCACATGCCACCCAGCTGTACCCAGCATCCCAATGCATGCCATCTAACTGAACTTACATGTCCTTAGTGTCAGTGTCAGAGGCAGGCAGAGGTCACAGCAGAGTAGGGGCACATGGCAGCAGGAGTTGCAGCTAGAGGTCGTGTCTCTACCAGCAGCCGTCATTGATTGATTAACTCGGTCATCCGCTACATCCCAAGTGACATCTGACACCCCCAGTCAACAGTCGGTTGGTTCCTCAAACACAACCCTCAGTTGGCATGGCCCGGGAGCAGTCCCTGTCCTCCCATTGCCTCTGTCCTATGCTGTTCCCTCCCCCATAGAAGTATCTTATGCTATGGGCTCAGTTCCACTATACATCGAGGACGATCAACTAGAGGACAATCAGCAGCTACTGCCCAGCCAAGATGTGGAGGAGACATCCGCCGCTTCCTCCGCTAGGTGGGCAAGAAGTGATGAGGAGAGTGGCATGGGAGGTAGTGTTGCGAGCATTCACGCTCCTGAAACAGACACCGTCGAGGAACTTGAGGATGACATCAGTGACTTGCAGACACAACTCGATGATGATGAATCCGATCGCACTACGGAGGTGGGTGCAGAAGGGGCTTCATCTTGGTTGGAAGTCAGCAGGGTGGCAGCAGTGGGAAGTCTGGAGCCAAATATGCCACCTCTCCTCATGCTGCTGCCACCTCCAGGCTCTGTCATTGTGCTGCCCAATGGTCTCGTCATGCTGCTGCCACCTCTAGGCTCTATTATTGTGCCGCCCTATGGTATTGTCATGGTGCTTCCACCTCCAGGCCCTGTCATTGTGCCGCTCTACGGCCTACATAGGCTGCCACCAACTCGAAGGCTGTGTCATTGTACCGCCATGTAATCTCCTCATGCTGCTGGTACATTAAATTTAAATAATCTCTTTAATCTCTTCAATTGTGAGGCCCTATTGTCTCGTCAGACTGCTGACATCCAGGCTTCAAGGAAACAAGCGTCACGCCCACTCCAATAGACTTGCATTGAGGGGGGGGGGGCGGGGCATGATGGCACACAGGGGCAGAGTGGTGACTTCACCATACTCCGTCACCGTCTTCGGAAGGCATAAGACTTGGAGCCTCCAGCGCTTCCTGCAGTGCTCACATGTGGGTGCTGAATGCTAGATTGCGGGGGTCCCCAGCGGCGGGACCCCCACGATCAGGCATCTTATCCCCTATATTTGGATAGGGGATAAGAAGTCTTAGGGCCGGAGTACCCCTTTAAAGTCCACCAACAGTCCAGTATTAAAATTTTTTCCTGTTCTATTACAATGAAATAACGGGAAAAAAACTAAATGTCGGCGGGCCTTGAGGACGGGGCTGGGGACCACCACTGCTGTATATAACACTCCAGAAATAATAAAGTTGGGACCGTTTCTCTTCTCCTAAGGCCCGTATGCAACAGAAACAGAGCTGTGCCTGCCTGTAGGGGGTTCAATACTTCTAATTGCTTACACAGAATGAGTACCTGAAACGCGTGTGCACCCAGATAGAGAGACCTACAAATTCACCCTCTGACAACCTGACCTAGAAATAGGATAATGTACATTGCGGTTTTCTATAGATCTTCTGCAGGTTCACCTTTCAGGGTAATGATATGACATCATGGAACCCTCGCTGACAATGCGTCTTGTGAAATCAAGATCTTAAATGCTGAAAGCTACAAAAGAAAAATGCAATACTTTGAAAGAGTCTCATTTCCCATGAGCACAGCATGAGAAGATACCTCAATTCCCTGCCTCTATTTTCTCAGAATGTTTTCTCTTTAATCATATTTTTTCATTATTACCAGTCGGACATCATACACTACATTGCTTTCATATAATGCAAAATGGAATAAACCTATTGTACTTGTGAAATCTTCAGAAGTGTCACAGTGGGACACCAATGTCCTGTCTTTATCTAGAATCGCAGGTGCAGGCTGGAGATGTAACAAGCGTCCCGCTGCACCTCAGATCCTTAGTGACCTCATCTATGACATGAAAGAGCTGCTGGCCCGGGACACAAAGTCATTTTTTTTGCTCACCCACAGGCTTAACTACCTTGTACACTCAGGTTACTATTAGCTCTTCTCAGGTCAAAGGGCCCATGAAAGCGCACAAAGAGTAATTATGAAATCTTTGTTGGCGAGCCGACCTCTGACACCTCAACACACACAGTAAATTGGACAAGCATGACCCAATAAAGCGGACTATGCAGCATGGCAGGCAATAGCGCTGACATGTTTTTCTTTTGGCATGCATCCTTAATGGTTCAGTAGGCTTGTTTAGGCTGATAATGATATTGCTGAAAATCTCCTGGGCCTATGCCTCTCTTAGAGACGTCTGATGGCCAGTCCTGTACTAACAATACTACTCTGCCTGAGAAAGGTCAGGACGGAACTTGAAAATAGTCTGGGATGAGCAATCTCACATTTTATCAGACACATGGGCGTCTTTTGCAGACATTTAAAGGATTACGACAATTGGCGCTAAGCATGCCTATTATATGGACAGTGCATTGTGATGTGATCCTTGCCTGTCTTTCAAGTGTCAGTAACAACAAGACAGCCTACTGCGCTGCTGAGAACAGGGAGACAGACCGAGATTTCTTCATGCCTACTTGACCATTCAGTAAACAGGTTTAATAAAAGGGAAGGGGACCCAAAGCCACCCACATAAGGATTCTAAAAGTTCTTTAACACCTTAATAACACAGAACCTACATGTACGCCCTGATCACGCTTCGGATGTGTGAAGCACGCTCACAAGCTGAGTGTGCTTCATACCCATGAGTAACAGCTCACTTATAGAGGTCAGAAGAACGCACGTTTTGGAATACTTATTTTCGTTAAAAAAAAAATATATATATATATATATATATATATATATTTTTTTTTTATAGGCTCAGTCAGATTTAAAAACTTTTCATATGTTGGATATCTTGACAAAACATTCCTGTCTGAAAACAGTGAGGAGGGGGTTACAGAGCAACCTGCAGTGATTGAATGAAGAGATTCAGCACAGCAGACTCAGGGAGGAAGTAAATATATGATGAGTGAGCGCAGGCTCAGTGCTTGCTGCACACACACACCCCTTCTTTAACAGTGGATGTCAGAATGAGTGAGCAGCAGAGCAGAGGGATTTGTGAGCCAAATACAGAAGCTAGACACATAAAAAAGATGTAAATCCTCTACATGACCTAGTAAATAACATATAAGCATTATTTTCTGTGATATGACAAGTGCACTTTTTAAGTACAGAATAAAGATAACATGCCATTTTTACCATAAAGTGCACTGCATAGAAATGAAAAAAATAAAAAATAAAGTTGCACTATTGCTTTTATGTTTGCCCCACAAATATTTATTTGGGCTTTACCATAGATTTTATGGTAAAAGAAGTGATGTCATTACAATGTACAATTGGTCCTGCATAAAACAAGCCTCATATGCCCCTTCCTGTAGGTGGCTGACCACACTGCTCTCTGCTGACACCTCTGTCCGTGTCAGGAACTGTCCAGAGTAGGAGCAAATCCCCGTAGCAAACCTATCCTGCTCTGGACAGTTCCTGACATGGACAGAGGTGTCAGCAGAGAGCACTGTGGTAAGACTGAAAATAACTACACAACTTCCTCTGTAGTATACAGCAGCTGATAAGTACTGGAAGGATTAGGATTTTTTTTAATGCAAGTAATTTACAAATCTGTATAACTTTCCGGCACCAGTTCAGGCCCCCTCCCATAGACTTGCATTAAGGGGGTGTGGCCGTGACATCATGAGCGGGCGTGAAGTAGGAGATAAGATGTCTAGGGGCCGAGTACCCCTTTAATTAAGGTCTCAAGTCTAAAGTGGGCCCTATTGATAAATTTACAAATCCCTGTTCATTATACCACAAATATACTGTATATACATATATATATTCATGGCCGTAAATGTTGGCACCCCTGAATATTTTCTAGAAAATGAAGTATTTCTAACAAAAAAAGGATTGCAGTAACACGTGTTTTGCTATACACATGTTTATTCCCTTTGTGTGTATTGGAATTAAACCAAAAAAGGGAGGAAAAAAGCTAATTGAACATAATGTCACACCAAACTCAAAAAATTGGCTGGACAAAATTATTGGCACCCTTTCAAAAAAAATGAAAAAATAAGATTATTTCAAGCATGTGATGCTCTTTTAAACTCACCTGGGGCAAGTAACAGGTGTGGGCAATATAAAAATCACACCTGAAAGCACATAGAAAGGAGAGAAGTTCACTAAGTCAGTCTGAAAACAGTCTCCAAACAGCTTTCAAACTAGCATGGTTTTAAATTTTTTTATTTATTCATTTTTTTCAAGGGTTTTTGGTGACTTTTTTACAGTGTTTTTTATTTTATGTTTTTAACTTCTTTTTGCTGAGTTGGTGAGGATGGCTTAGAGAAAACACCTTTTTCTCTGCAGTTGTGGGTGAAATTCTGTTCCAAAATAAGTGCCCAAAAGCATGCACATTTAAAAATATCTGAATTGGAAAGGAAAAACACATTTTAAGGTGAAAAACAACATGTCAAAAAGGAGTATTATTTTACTGTGTGTACATAAATCTAAAGCTTTCAGCAGTGTCTCTAAGCGTTCTTCTGCCTCTGTCTAATTCTGCAGCTAGCTCCTTCTTCCCCCTTCCCTCTCCATAGATTTCCATGGGCAGCTGTAACATGATCCCTCACTGAGCTGATTCATCTCAACTCAACGATGGAAGGTGAGATCAGGAAAGTAGTTTTAGTGGAGAAAGGGACACAGCTATATTAAGTAGTTTATCATCGTCACTCGTACTGTTGACACCAATACCATAGAGCTATGGTCACCAACCTGTGTCAGGATGATACTGGTAGTTTTAGTTTCTAAATGGCTGGAGAGCCACAGGTTGGAACACAGCTGCCATAGAGGCAGGAACATTTGTGTTATGGGGCAAATAAATAAAGGGAACCATTACGTTAGCAAATAACAAAAAGGGGAAAACATCCTGGGGGCCACAAATCCCACTTGTATATCTAGAGAAGTGGTCTTTAAACTGCGGCCATCTAGATACTGCAATACTGCAACTCCTGGCCACAGTTTGGAGACCACTGCTCTAGGTATACAAACTCAATGATCTTCAGATAGGCAGGAGGATCATCGAGCGCCATAATGTCCTTTTTTTGATGGATGCCAAGTTGACATGAAAACCCTCTATAAAGCCAACTCTCAACTACGTCTCCACGTTTATTATTCCGGTGGCTGAGCCTCGCCCATATCGATAATGTCTCCTCACCCCTACATCAGTAAATATATTAGCCAAGCAAAATTCTTGTATCTTTTTCTTTCCTTCGTAACCTTGCTCTTAATTGGCATTGTTCTATTCTATTTATTTATTTTTTGTATCTTTTCAAACCGATAAGGTCTGAAAAAAGGCCAACCGCAAGAAAACAAAACCATTAGTAAAAAAACATTTCCGTAAAGTCCAGGTCATGTATTATTCTCTCCTTTTAAAAGGTTAAAGAATGATGCTAGTTGTGTGGAATTGAAGCTGGTGTAGGTTAGGTTTTCTAATACAATAAGAGAGTTTTATATTACCAGGGTGAAGGCGCTAGTCGTGATTTACAGTGCTCCAGGCTGTTTGTTTATGCTTTTTAATGGGTTTAGAGCAATTTAAAGTCTACTGAAGCTGTCAGACACCCTCACATTTTAAGAAACTGTCTAACTGTAAGAACATGAAGCAAAGCCAAAGACTTTCAGCACGCAGTAATCTCGACAAAAGTTTTCTGTTTAAATTGATTTTCTGCTGAGATTACTTGGGTTTTTTCGCTTTGAGTCTCTGCACTGATCCTCATTTTTAAGATACAAACAAAGCGTTCATAGTTTGCTCTACTTAACCAGCAGATTGTGTGCCCTAAATACACTTTCTATTTACAAGTTATCATTGTTATGTGAAAAACTTTTTTGTGCTCAGGGCTTCACACTCATGCTCGTGATTACAAAGATACATACCGACCTGTATGGAAGACATTAAACTTAACAAACCGGTCAGATTTGTGCCCATAACTGCGAGGGAGGGCATGCCTTTAGTGGGCATACTCTGTAATGGATGAATTGAAAAAAGGGGAGGGTTAAGAGTGGTCCGCAAAACATCACGTATGCCCCACCAGTAGGTACAGGGCCGAAATATACCTACGCCCCCAACTGCTTAACGCCCTGCCTAAAAGTGCAGGGGGCAGAAATACTTACGCCCCTCGCAAAAATACAGCCTAATAGGCTTAATACTTGTGCTCGGGGCTTAACACTCATGCTCGTGATTACAACGATACATACTTACCTGTATGGAAGACATTAAACTTAATAAAGCTGTCAGATTTGTGCCCATAACTGCATGCCTTTAGTGGTGAATCTGGTAGGAAAATAACAGAATTTATAATCATGAACCAATACCAAAACCCTAACACAAAACCCAATTCAGACACCAACTTGAGACAGAAATAAAGAATCTGCGAACTAGCTGGCCTAGTAATCGATGCCTGGTACTGAAGAGCTGTTGTAGTTATGCCCACTCTGTAATAAACGAGCCGGCACTGAAATAAGATCAAGCTGACATACTAGCTGATATATGCCTAATTAACATGCTTGCCTATGACATCATGACAAGAGGGGAACCAACAGATACCTGTCAGGCATAATATGAAACTATCCAAGTCCCTGCTATTAAGTGGCAAAAATAAACTGTTAGAAAAGTAACACACAAGAACTACATGACAGACCTTGGTGATAATAACCTTGTGGCGTTATATCACCTTTAAATCAAACTACAGTCGATTAAGCACCTTACCTGAACACTAATCCATACCTTAAACTGCCATGCTTCCAACTTAAAACTGGTCTCAGAAGTGGCATCCTACTGCGAGTGACAGATCCCTTCATCGCCATCACGCCTGTAGACATGACAGGTCTTTACATGAACCATAGTGCCTGTAGACTAGACAGGTCTTGGGTACCATTGTGCCTAAAAATTTGGCAGGTCTTTGCATAACCATCGTGCCTGTAGACATGACAGGTCTTGGACAACCATCTGTGTGTCATGAATTATTGCTCTGAAAGCGTGTCAGTAACAATAACTATGCAGTGTGTGCCCCTGCAGACGTGGCAAGTATGAAGGGTATACAACCACCTATGTGCCATGATGTTGTTGCTCTGAAGACGTGTCAGTAACAACAAACTACGCAGTGCATCCCCCTGCAGATTTGGCAGGTATAACGGCTATACAACCACCTATGTGTCTTGATATTGTTGCTCTGAAGACGTGTCAGTAACAACAACTACGCAGTGTATCCCCCTGCAGACATGGCAGGTATAACGGGTATACATCCACTTATGTGTCCTGACATTGTTGCACTGAAGACGTGTCAGTAACAACAACTACGCAGTGCATCCCCCCTGCAGACATGGCAGGTCTAACGGGTATACAACCACCTATGTATCATGATGTTTTTGCTCTGAAGACATGTTAGTAACAACAACTACGCAGTATATCCCCCTGCAGTCGTGGCAGGTATAACGGGTAGACATCCACCTATGTGTCGTGATGTTGTTGCTCTGAAGATGTGTCAGTAACAACAACTACGCAGTGTTTACACCTGCAGGCGTGGCAGGTATGAAGGGTATACAACCACCTATGTGTCATGATGTTGTTGCTCTGAAGATGTGCCAGTAACAAACAACTACACAGTGCATCCCCCTGCAGACGTGACAGGTATGAAGGGTATACAACCGCCTATGTGTTGGGATGCTGTTGCTCTGAAAATGTGTCAGTAACAACACCTGTGTAGTTGGAAAATAACCACTTATGTGTCTTGATGTTATTTTGCTGAGAACATGTCTGCAACAATAACATAGTGCATACCCTTGGGCAAAAGGATTAAAAAGTAGAGGCTGAATATAAGATGTCAAGATATAAGTGCTAATATGTGACTGTAATACTGACTTAGTGACTAAATGTGGTACAACTACTAAAGTAACTTGAGTGACCTATCAGCTGCAGGAACGAATGCTGGTATAACAGCATAGAAGCGTATGCATGTGATATGAACTGTAGCCTGCGAGGTAAACTAATGTTTGCGTAGTGTGCTGCTCCAATCCTATCAATGAATGAGACTGACTTGGTAGCGTACATGATACAATTGGTAATGCTAGTAAATGTAAGACTCCGCTGTAATTGTAATAAATAGCCAGAACTTCTGCTGAAACTAACAAACGATATAACACAACTGTAAAGATGATTCCAAAGTGTCTGACACATGCTTGAGGTGACGACTATAGTGTAAAGATGCTATTTAACGTATCGATGTTATGAAACTGTCAAAAGTATACTAGTATCGACATTGGTGTATTAAGTCTATTCACAGAAAATAGTCGTGTACGTATGAGTAATATGTAAGCTAAGAACCAGGGGCATAGCTAGAAACCACAGGGCCCCGATCCCAAAAAATTGTCTCAGGGAATCCCTCCCACGCAGGGAGCCAAACTGGGAACAAAAATAGGCCCGGGCATTTTAGAATAATGTTCATTTTTTGGTGGAGGTCCGACTGCTGGGACCTCCATCGATCACTTTGGTTCAAGTTGCTCTCCAGCTGTTGCAAAGCTCCAACTCCCATTATAGTTTTTTGCAACAGCTGGAGAGCCACAGATTGGGGAACAGTTTCACCCATCATTACAGCAGAACTTACAAGTGACTCCAGCAGTGATGAAACATAGTGAGGAAAATACACAATGATATCAGTGACCTGAGTGATGTCTTCTTTGTTGTCTTTTCTTCACTTCTTCATCTGGTGCACCAGGACTTCTTCCAGATTCATCCTCTCTGATGTTCATTGGTTCCTCACTTTGTTAGCAGATCCTCATCCTCCATCACAACAACAATTATTATAACCCTGCCACATACTGTACCCCTGAATATAATACTGTCATACACTGTGCCCTGAATCTAATACTGCCACAAACTGTACTCCCTGATTATAATACTGCCACACACTGTTCCCATGATACTGTCACACACTGTTTGATTTTTAGCTGTATCCCACCATTGCACTGTCCTTCCCCAGACCCCTGTGCCCTCTTCCTCCTCCAGGCTCCTCTGTTTCACCTCCCCAACCAAAACTCCTATCCATGCTTCTCTGCCCCACTCCCCAGACCCCTAAGTACTCTCCAGGCTCCTCTGCCCCCCACCCCACATCCTTGCTCTTCTCAACACCCCACACACATGCTACATACATAATATACACCCCCCTTAACCTTAGTCTCCTCATCACTGCCATCCTTGGTCTCCTCAGCGCCCCCCCCCTGCACCACATGCTTGGTCTCCTCAGCGCCCCCCTCCCCCTGCACCACATCCTTAGTCTCCTCAGCGCTCCCCCCTGCACCCCATCCTTGATCTCATCCCTTCTGCACCCCATCATTGGTCTCCTCAGCTCCTCCCCCCTGCATCCCATCCTTGGTCTCCTCAGTGCCCCCCTGCACTCCATCCTTGGTCTCCTCAGCTTCCCCCCTGCACCCCATCCTTGGTCTCCTCAGTGTCCCCCCTGCACTCCATCCTTGGTCTCCTCAGCTCCCCCCCCTGCACCCCATCCTTGGTCTCCTTAGCCCTCCCCTGCACCCCATTCTTGGTTTCCTCAGCCCCCCCTGAACCCCATCCTTGGTCTCCTCAGCGCCCCCCCTGCACCCCATCCTTGGTCTGCTCAGCTCCCCCCTGCACCCCATCCTTGGTCCCCTCAGCGCCCCCCTGCACCCCATCCTTGGTCTCCTCAGCACCCCCCACACACACATGCTACATACATATACACCCCCCACATCAGTACACTCATCCTCCAGGAAATCGGTGGCTACTCCTGCCACTGCTGCTGCACAGGGAATCTGGTTCTGCTGGGGATCGCGCAGGGACTGAGGTACAGAGGGATGGGCAGGTTAGGTGATTGGAGCAGACATACGTACGTGCCTGCGCGGAGCACTTCTACTCCCATTAGCCCCTGGCCTGTCCGGACCTTTTTTAAAGGGCTCGCGCTCTTCATAAAAGGTATTATAATAAAAAATTAAAAAATTGTTGGCAGGGACAGGCTCGGGCTCTCGGGGAGCGCCCGAGTTCCCCACCTGCTGACCCCCCTAACTATGAGGCCCAGTCACCATGGCGACCGTTGCGACCTCTATAGTTACGCCACTGCTAAGAACCTATGTACCATATAAATGCTCACAGTATAGTATAAATTACATGCATGGCCGGAATAAATGCAATGCAGTTGTGTAACAAATGATAACAGTATGAATGCTATAGCGTATGTACCATATAAAGTCGTGGGTCTGTGTGCCTATATATGCGTGAAGTACCATAACTGATATGAGCGAATATACAGTATAAAACAATACGAGCAGAAAACTTAAGAGCTGTGATTGTATGTACAGTATAAACGCTGCAAGTGTGTGCACAATGTGAACCATAAATGCTATGAGCATATACAGTATAAATGATATGAAAGCATGAACAGCATAGATGCCATCCCTATGTGCAGT
The DNA here is from genome assembly GCF_029499605.1 of Hyla sarda. NCBI lineage: Eukaryota > Metazoa > Chordata > Amphibia > Anura > Hylidae > Hyla > Hyla sarda. The sequence continues at coordinate 205,433,467 of NC_079195.1, forward strand.
AAATACTATGAGCATATACACAGCACCAACTGTGCTCACGCATAGCACAAACTCCATGCACCTTAGTACCGCAACAACACTACAAGCGTCCGAAAGCACCAACGCTATGGGCACCTGAAACACGAATGCCTCGAGCACCTGCGCAGCACAAACGCCATGGCCACAGGAAAACCAATGACACAAGTGCATGCCCAGCACAAATGTCATGTGCTCATGCACACAACGCCATGAGTGCATGCGCCGCACAAACACCACGAGTACACAAACAGCACAAAACGCCAAGAGTGCATGTGCAGCATAAATGCAATGGACGTATGAACAATTGGGAGCGTGTGAATAGCATAATAGCCATAGCGTACAAACAGTATAAAGGTGATTAGCTTATGAGCCGTGTAATATAATGAGCGTATGAACAGAATGAATGCTATAAGCGTATGAACAGTATGACTGCTAAGAGCATATGAAAACAGTAATAAGTCAAGAAAGTATGAACAGTATAGACACTACGAGGGTATGAGCAGTGTAAACGTCATGAGCGTATGACCCATAAAAATGCCTAAGCATATGCAACAGTATAAATGCCATGAGCGTATGAAAAGTACAAAAGCCAATTAACGTAAGAAACAGTATAAATAGAATGAGCATAAGGACAGTATGCATGCCGTTTGCATGTAACCCTAATGAATGCCATTTACTTATGAACAATGGGGGAGATTTCTCAAAACATGTGCAAAGGAAAAGTTGCCCAGTTGCCCAATCAGATCGCTTCTTTCATTTTGCAGAGGCCTTGTTTAAAATGAAAGAAGCGAGCTGATTGGTTGCTATGGGCAACTTTCCCTCTGCACAGGTTTTGATAAATCTCCCCTAATATGAATGTAGTGAGTGTATGAACAGTATGAATGCGTCTAAATATGATCGGCCTATGAACCGTATGAATGCCATGGACCAGAATAAAGGTCATAAGGGTAAATATGCTATAAAAGCCATGAGCATGTTAACGTGTAAATGCCAGGAACGTATGGTCAGTATTAGGGATGTCCCGATACCGATACTAGTATCGGTATCGGGGCCGATATCCGGTATTTGCATGGTATCGGGTAGTGTTGCTCACGAATATTCGCAATTCGAATATTATTCGCGAATATCGCATATTCGCGAATTCGCGAATTTCGCGAATATAGCGCTATATATTCGTAATTACGAATATTCGTATATTTTTTTTTATTTTTTTTTTTTTCACAGTACACATCACAGTGATCATCCCTCTCTGCTTCCAGCTTGTGTGATGTAAAGAAGGCTCTAATACTACTGTGTGAGACTGGCGCGCGAAAATTCGCATATGCGAAAATTCGTATATGCGAAAATTAGCATATGCGAAAATTAGCACATGCGAAAATTAGAACATGCGAATTTTCACATATGTGAATTTTCGCGTATGTTAATTTTGTATATGCTAATATGCACATATGATAGTTTTCGCATACGCGAAAATAAAACGGGAATATAACGAATATGCGAATATTCGCGAATATATGACGAATATTCGTCCATATATTCGCGAATATTCGCAAATTCGAATATGGCCTATGCCGCTCAACACTAGTATCGGGTACTCGTCTAATGTCCCCGATACCAAAGCCGATACCTGGTGGAGTGCTCCGCAGCTTCTCTGATCCGCATCATGCTGCAGCCCTGTTCCGCCGTCCCCTTTACTGCCACTGCTCCATTCTGCCGTCTGAATCATGTGGTCTTATGGAGGAGCATGAGACATTCATGTCACTCCACCTCCTCCCCTGCGCCCAGCGTAACCATACGGAGGAAGCAGAGTGATGTGTATTTCACATGCTCCTCCATAAGACCACATGATTCAGACGGCAGAACAGAGCAGCGGCAGTTAAGGGAACGGCAGAAAAGGACAGCGGAGCAGCAACAGGCGAGTAAGCAACTACAAGTGGGGTCCTCCTGGCTACAAGGGAGGTCCTGCTGGCTAAAAGGGGGTCCTTCTGGCTAAAAGGGGGGTCCTGCTGGCTAAAAGGGGGGGGGGGGGGTCCTGCTGGCTAAAAGGGGGGGTCCTGCTGGCTAAAAGGGGGGTCCTGCTGGCTTCAAGGGGGGTCCTGCTGGCTGCAAGGGGGTCCTGCTGGCTGCAAGGGGGGTCCTGCTGGCTGCAAGGGGTCCTGCTGGCTAAAAGGAGGGTCCTGCTGACTACAGGAGGGCTGATACAAATGTCTGCAGGGGGGCTGTGGTCTACTGGGTGGGCTGCTGTCTACAGGGTGGGCTGCTGTCTAATGTCTGCAACTATCTATACTACTTACAAGGGGATACTACTGTGGTGTCCCAGTACCGCATTTTATACGGTACTTGTTTATTTATGGGTCCCCATAGCCAGAGTCGCTAGGACGTAGGGATTCCTATTAATCCAGTCTACCCCTAGTCGCCTCTATTCTAGTATATAATTAGTAATTTATGCATAGGTTAATGTAAATAGCATAATATATGTAAATAGATGGTTAATTACTTGTTTCCATGGCGTCACAGGGCCTTCGGGTCATGTAATGCGTTCCAAGCCTCACTCTGGATGCGTTCCAGGCCTCACTTTGGTATTTCCAGCCTCGCTTTGGTTTTATTATGTGTATAGGAAGTCAGATGATCACCCAGAAGCCTGTGTGATGGTGAGTGACAGCTGACCTTGGACCTATCAAATTAGGCTCCGCCCCCTGTCCATATAAGGGACGCGGCAGCCATTTTAGTTCTTTTGCTCCTGTGCTCTTGATGAGAGAAGACCTGTACAGCAGTAATCGCAGTGAGTTAGGCCTGAGCCTTGCAGCAACGGCTGAACAATTATAGTTATAGAGTGTATCAATCCCCAAACACTCTGCGGGACCACCGGACCTAATCTACCCCTAAATCCGGACGGATCCACGCAGCAATTACCTTGATTCTATTAACCTGCAAAAGACGCAAGGTCCACAGCAACTGTCAGTCATTGAAGTCTATAGAAGTGTATTACAGAGACTGTTACTGTATTCTGAATGTACCGCAAGTTCAAGAGTAAAGTTTACTCCAGTTCAAGTTAACTCCAGTGTGGACCTTCAGTCATTATCTGCATACGCCTGTCGTTTCTGGGAAGGGCGGCGATAGGCCGAAGCTATACCTCAGTAATACCAGCCCTCACCCTGGCGTCACGAGTGACAGGGTTAATATTAACCCCTCATATACCGTTACCATACCACCACTACCATACACCCCCCCAAGGGTTACCACACTACCTACTATTAAAGACAATCTTACAGCAGAGTCACCTGCACTAACTTTAATTTATAGGTAGATAGTGCAGGTCACCCGGTTTCTACCACTGCTCACATGTGATCATCGGTCATTGGTTTCGCCGCCAATACAGATTCCTTGTTCTGTCCAATGAAGAAGAGAGAAATCTTGGCTCATATTACAGCAGCCGCCTCCATTGTACACAACAAGGAACCCACATATCATACGGTAAGCAGCACCAGAAACCGAGTCACCATGCTGTCACATTCCCTTTAGAATAAAAGTACTTATACTTGGTATCGGCGAGTACTAGAATTAAAGTATTGGTACTTGTACTCGGTCTTAAAAAAAATGGTATCGGGACATTCCTAGTCAGTATAGGTCATGAGCGTATGAACCGTAAGAAAGGCATGAGCATGTGAACAGTCTAAATACTATAAGTGTTAGAACAGTATATATGCCACGAGCATATAAATAGTATTCATGCCACAATTATGATAAGAAGCCATGAGTTTACGAATAGTATAACTACCATGAGTGCAAGAACAGTATAGATACCATGACCGTTCGAAACGGCATAACTACTATGGGGTAGATTTATCAAAACCTGCCCAGAGGAAAAGTTGCTGAGTTGCCCATAGCAACCAATCAGAACGCTTCTTTCATTTTTCAGAGGCCTTTTCAAAAGTGAAAGAAGTGATCTGATTGGTTGCTATGGGCAACTCAGCAATTTTTCCTCTGGACAGGTTTTGATAAATCTCCTCCTATGAGTGTATGAACAGAATAACTGCCATAAGTGTATGCATAATATAACAACCACAGCGTATGAATAGTGTAAATGACATGAGTGTATGAACAGTGTAAAGCCATAAGCATATGATAGTATGGGTGTCGTGAACGTGCGAACAGTATAAATGCCATGAGCGTATGATAGTATGGATGTCATGACTACAACCCAAGAAAGATGATATAGCAAACGTATTTATTTTATTGAAATTTCCACATAAATATTACAACAGGCAAAGACATTAAAAACATCTAAAAAGGCCAAATGGCCACTACACAACATGGGCGAACCCCCTAAAAGAGGGAGGAGACCACACCCGGGGCTTATACCTAATACATACAGCCCAACAATTACAAAGACAATGCAGATTTACATGAAAGCACTTTCCCCAGATACGGAATAATGAAAGTAATATACCTGTAGGCAAAAAACAGTTAATAATAAAACATGTATCCAGCTAATAACCATAACACTGGGGAAGCAGGCTATGGACAACAGATGGAGAATAGCCTCACGGGTTCCCCCCTAGACCCCACGCGTTCTGTTGCCCGTCGGAAACTTCCTCAGGGGTATTGAAAACAGGGGTGTTATTCTGTGCGTAAGTACGGTATGAAGCTACCAGCGAATGTACATTAAAACAACGAGCGCATTCAAAGTATGAATGCACCTAGCGTCTGTGCCGTGAAACTAATACTTGATATTGATACTATGCGTGTATACATGATAAATCCTATGAACATATGCGAGAATAAAAGCTATGTACATATGCATCAAATGTTAAGAACAAGTGTATGATATGAATGCTATGAACATGAGCACAGTATAAGCCATGACCGTATGCATGGTGAAAATGCTACTAAAGCGTGAATGAAATAAAGCTATAAAAGCTACTTATTTACGGACAGACAGTATGAAAAACTACGAGCGTGTATACAGTATGAAGCTACAAGCGCATTTACAATATAAGCTACGAGCGTATGTACAATAAAGCCACGAGGGTATGTACAATAAAATTATGAGCGGATGTACAGTAACAGCTATTATTAGCTATAATTTTTTTTTCAAATTAACTGACGCTAAAAAAGTTAAACGGATTTGTCAATTGCTTCTATTTAAAAATCTTAATCCTTCCAGTACTTATCAGCTGCTGTATGCTCCAGAGGAAGTTGTGTGGTTCTTTTCAGTCTGACCACAGTGCTCTCTGCTGACACCTCTGTTTCTCTGAAGTGGCTTTACAGTCTATCTCATAGAACCCCTTTCTCTAAGGTTAAATAGTAAAATAAAGAAAAAGAAAAACAGAGTAAGATGGCCACTTACCAGATGTTGTGCTGAACACCCCATTGCATGTAGTAATAGTGATGATCAGAAGCCTCCTGGTTCCTGCTGCACGCCAGCAACGAATATACCATAGGAAGAAAATTGAACGTCTGGGATGTTGGTAGTATTGCAGTTATGCTTGAAATAACAATAAAAGGCTTTATTTGAATTGCACTATTCAAATAAAGCCTTTTATTGTTATTTCAAACATAACTGGCATACTACCATCATCATTATCGGTGTGAGGAAACGCCATCCCAGAAGTTCCATTTTCTTGCTATACCTTTCTCTAGGATGGTATTTTTGGGGGAAGTGTGGCATGATATGTTAAAGGGGTACTCCAGTGCCCCAGCGTCCAGAACATTTAGCTCTGAATGCTGGGTGCGGGCTGCAGGGGCTGTGACGCCATGGCTACGCCCCTTGTGACGTTACCTATGCCCCCTCAATGCAAGTATATGACGACTACCACGCCCCCTTTCATAGACTTGCATTGAGGGGGTGTGGTGTTATGTCACGAGGGGCATAGCCTTGACGTCACGACCCCTGCAGCCCGCACCCAGTGCTCAGAACTAAATGTTCCGGGCACTAGGGCAGTGGAGTACCCCTTTAACCATTCAAATGACTTGCTTGTCATATGATACAATGACTGCTCGGTTCCCCAATATGGCCTTTAATTATCCTTTAAAAATGGGGGTGGTAGGCATAGCACATCCTTCTATAACAGCCATTTCAGCAGAGATATAGTGTTCCATGCTAGCCATTCAAATGACTGAATAACCATTTAATCCATGGTCCGCTGAATCCAAGATTGGCTCTAATTCTGTCTCATAGAAGGGTGTCCTGAACGATGTTTCCCTTTATGATGTCCACTACAGAGAACACATAGCATAACATGCAAGCCATTGAAAGGACTGCCTGAATGATTGACTGCTGGGTTCTCCAAAGTGGCTCTTCATGCTGCCACCTGTTGGGGGCCAATCGTGTAATAAATAGATCACAGGGTCCCCAAGAGCAGCTCTCCAAATTGCTACAATCGATGACATTCGTCCATTTTCCTTATTACGGCATATTAAGGGAGAAGTTGTCTTATTGAGACATAACTTTTAATGAATAAATACAACATTTATTTGCAAAGATCGTTCCTTCTGGTTGTTTTTTTTTTTTGCTCTCGGATCTTGAAAACAAGGCTTGATTGTTTGTGACATTGGAAGTGATTGTTAAAATCAGACGGGCGAAGTGAAGGGAAGATGTCTTGATTTGAGATTCTGTTTGAGCAGGTGACAGATCACACGGAGGAGTTCTCGTCCCTACAGAATGCCCGTTTAATCAAGCTCAAACCTCTTCTTAGCTCACTTACTCCGCCGCCTGCGCCGAACAGCAGAAAAGGCAATCAGGAAATCTCTCCAGAACTGTTCCTGCGCTAATTGAACCTCGATCGGCCATTATCACATCCATATTCAGCCATCATATGTAGTCTGTGCCGAGACTGCCGGCTGCAAGACATGGGAGTGAGATGGGAAAGCTCCATAAAACGTGGCCCCGTTTCATTACACTTCAGTCTTTATTATTAAGATTGCATTCTGGGAATTTTACATTAAAAAGATTAGGTACTGTGAGACGGTTCTAATGTGCCTGTACCGTTCCTCCTGGAATTTACCACTTATTGAGTTGCTACGTCTTTCTGGCTTTGCTGAGCAGTGATGAAAGACGTATTGGGATATTCTTAACAAACATTACATGAGGGAACCTGCCAGCTGGAGTCAGCATCAAAGTCAAACATTATTTAGAACCATTTTTCAATAATTTTTTTCTGAATTATTTTTTATATATTTTAGTTTAGCTTTGGGTGATAGCATACCTTTGTGTCCAGCCTTACCTGTCCTTTAGTTTAGGTGAGGATTTCAATTTCACATGAAACCAATTTAAAGGGGTTCTCCGGTGCTTAGACATCTTATCCCCTATCCAAAGGATAGGGAATAAGATGCCTGATCGCGGGAGTCCCGCCGCTGGGGACCCCCGTGATCTTGCACCCGGTACCCCGTTTGTAATCAGTCCCCGGAGCGTGTTCGCTCTGGGTCTGATTACTGGCGACCACAGGGCCAGCGGCGTGTGATGTCACGCCTCCGCCCCGTGTGACATCACGCTCCGCCCCTCAATGCAAGCCTATGGGAGGGGCAGCTATCACGCCTCCTCACAACTGGGCGGCGATCCCTGTTTTGAGTAGGTGAAGGGGCGTAACAAGGTACAAAACAATAAACATCTGTACATAAGTGAAAGAAACAGGTCAGGATACTAAGTGTTAACAGGCACAGAACTAAAGAAAAAAGACAGACAGGGAGTGCACAAACAAACGTAAAATCAGGGTCCATCAGGTCAGGCCTTTACCAAAGAGAGCAACTCTGTACATATACAGTAGTCAGGCGAATGGTCAGGTGACAATAGCCAAGGGTCAAAAATACTCAGGATAGCAAAAGCTAGGAGCAAAACAATAACAAGTGCAGATAGAGACAAACACAAGCAAGGAATGACAAGCTGTCTCGGAGTTCATATCCACTTGTGAAGGGTGGGGATGCCGGGAGGAGAAGTGATTGGCCCAGGTCTCTTCACAGCAAAGCATAATGCTTCAAACAAACACCAGAAAACTTAACCCTTCAACCAGAACCTGGTCAAGTCAATACAGCAAGTTTCTTTCCATTGTCTATACGTCCTTCAAGTGTGTCAACCACTTAAAAGGCTCAAGCATACAACCTCAATGTGCATTTACTGCACTGCCTTCTCACTTATTGACCCAAAGGCACTACAGGTGTATTCTTCCTTAGCATTCCTATTGGCTCGACATACGAGTGGAGCATGGTGACCAACTTAAAAAAAAAATGTTTTTTTGGTGCTCTATTGGAAGTGGTTTATGTGTCTTTATGTGGCCACCTAGTGCTTGAGGCGTGATTTGTAACCTGTAAAGACTTTTTACCATGTTGCAATTATACACAGTTGTACCATATTGGGGGTCATTTATCAATATTGGGCTGGGTGAAATGATTTTCCACACAGTTTAAATTTGTGAGTTTTTTTTTTGTGTGTCCCTGCACTAAATGTTTCAAAAGGTGCACACCATATGATCATTTAAGCGCAAGCCCCCCCCTTTACCTAACTCATGTAAAAATGTTCTTGAAATCAAATTTTTCTAAAACAGCAAAATGTTGATGTAGACTTACACCAAAATGTCATACATTTGCACTTAACTGTTAACAGGTGCAGTTCTTAAATATGCTACCATTGCAATTTACAGTCGGAAATGTGTTCCATTATGACACACAATGAGAAAAGTGCTAAATTTTGGCACAATTAAGCTCTTGAGTATAAATCTGCACCTTAAATAGTCAAGAGAACTGCTCAACCACTAATGATGAATTCCCCCCATAGTGTTTCCATCAGACACTATATTTGCCCAGAAAGCAATGCAAAATATTTCCATGGCTTGATCTATAAGTGTACCTGTCATATCACAGAACAAAAAGTAATGCTTCTATGTGTTACACACTAGGTCATGTCGTTTCTTTACAAGTGTTTTTTATGTGTCTAGCTTCTGCATTTGTCTCTCAAATACCTCCTTTCTGCTGCTCACACATTCTGACACCCACTGCTCAGGAAAGGGTATGTTTGAGACAAGCACTGAGCCCGCCCTCACTCACCATACATTCACTTCCTCCCTGAGTCTGCTGTGCTGTGCTAGGTCTCTTTTTCCAATCACTTCAGGCTGCTCTGTAACACCCTCCTCTCTGTTTTCAGACATGAGTCTGATAGGACAGGAGTGAAGACAGAGGAGTCTTAGTATCGCCCTCACTTTCTGGACTTTGTCCCAGCCTGTGCTTTAGCTTGGACCAAAATAATGCTGCAGCTGGACAAGATTATGTTCTGGATGGTATGTGGGACCCCTAGTGGTCTTTTTTTATAAGCCAAGATTTTTATAAAAAGGAGAAAACTTTTTTTTATGAAGTATATTAGAAAGGTTAATGTTTTGCCAAGATGTACAACATACAGAATAAAAAATGTTTTTGATTCTGACAGTGCCCATTTAAAGAATGACATTGCATTGAGCCCTAAATATGTTACGTGGTGTCCATCTCTATACATGGAAATGCCCACTTGGTAGCTGTGGAGGGGCACAACTGTGGCGATTGTTTGTCGGAGCATGTACTTTCTGTGTGTTGGATTAGAAATTACCAAACTTTTTATAGATTGTTACATTTATCACTGCCATCACAATGATACTGGTTTCCATACAAAGCAGGTGGCGGTTTATTTATACTCCCATCACGCGCTGAACTCTGGGCTTAGGAAGTCATAATTCTGCATTTAGGTGCAACTAATAAAACAGTGGGTAGAGAATATAGATTTTTTTGAATTATTAACAACATCAAAGTATAGACTGTAGCAGAGTCATAAATCATTTTTCACAGAGTGCACCATTTTTGCGCATATTTCCATTCATTACCATAAGCGGAGGTTGAATTACTGGTTACTTGGCTTGGGTAATAAAATTAGAAATTGTTAATAAATTATTCATATACTGCTTTAGACTTCATATGAACAATGTACCCACACACTCTAGATAATGTATCAGTAATCCTAACCTTATATAGTTATTTTAATACCAATCAATCTCATATAGTGTAACCTGGATGGAGAAGTAAACAGTTTGGTAAAATAAATCAACATCTAAGACACAACCTTTACTCCTAAGCTCATATAGGTCATTAGAGGGTATGAATACTATACAGTGACCCCTCGACCTACGATGGCCCCGACATACGATCATTTCAACATTCGATGGCTAGTTGCTCGCGAATATTCGCAATGCGAATTTTATTTGCGAATATCGCATATTCGCGAATATTCGTGAATATAGCACTATTTGTAATTACGAATATTCTATATATATTTTTTTTATTCTATTTTTTTTTCCACAGTAATCATCTGAGTGATCATCCCTCTCTGCTTCCAGCTTGTGTGGTGTAAAGAAGGTTCTAATACTACTGTGTGAGACTGGCGTGCAAATTTTCGCATATGTGAATTTTGGCTTATGTTAATTTTTGCAGTTGCTAATTTTCGCATATGCAAATTTTTGCTCATGCTAATTATGGTTTATGCGAATTTTCGCATATGCGAATTTAGGTCTGTTAATTTCCGTATTTGCTGATTTTCGCATATACGAATTTATTTGCTTATACTGATTATGGCCTATGCTAATTTTCTCATAAGCGAATTTCGCATAAGAGAATTTTCGCATTAGAGAATTTTCGCATATAAGAATTTTTTTTGCTGCCATCACAATGTGATGCGCGCTATTTCGCGAACATATGGACGAATATTCGTCATATATTCGCTAAATTCACATACTCATAATAATTGCGTTTTATTTTCACATATGCGAAAAACTTATTCGTATATACGAAAATTTGCAAATGCGAAAATTCTCATAGGCCTAAATTCGCTTTTGCGAAAATTAGCATAAGCCATTATCAGTATAATGGCTTATGCTAATTTTCGCAAAAGCGAATTTAGGTTTATGAGAATTTTCGCATTTGCTAATGTTCGCAAATGTGAATAAGTTTTTATTTTCGCATATGTGAAAATAAAACGCGAATATTATGAATATGCGAATGTAGCGAATATATGACGAATATTCGTCCATATGTTCGCGAAATATCGCGCATTCGAATATGGCCATCGCATGTTGAAGGCAGCATACGATGCTTTTGTATGTCGGGGCCATCGCATAAACGGCTATCCGGCAGCGCAGACTGCTTCAGCTGCCACCGGATAGCCGTTTACAGTGCCCCGTGTGGTCCGCTGACGATCACTTACCTGTCTTTGGGGCTCCGGCGCGTCCACTTCATGATCCCCTCCATCGCCGGTGCTCTCCATTGACATCATCACGTTGCTGCGCACGCCATCCCGTCATCAAATAGGAGTGGCATGTGTAGCGACGTGATGGCGGCGACGGAGAGCGAGGATGCCGGGGAAGCAGAGGCCTTACCGGAGCGTCGGGGACGCGGCGACAGCGATGGACGGCGACATCCCAGGCAGCGGTGATGAGCGGTGACGGTCTGGAGCGGCGGGGACAGGTGAGTACAACTTCCTATACCAGTGGTTTACAACCTGTGGACCTCCAGATGTTGCAAAACTACAACACCCAGCATGCCCGGACAGCCAACGGCTGTCAGGGCATGCTGGGTGTTGTAGTTTTGCAACATCTGGAGGTCCGCAGCTTGTAGACCACTGTCCTATACTTTACATTGCACGGATCCCTCAACATGCGATGGTTTCAACAAACGATGGTGGGTTTGGAACCGATTGCCATTGTATGTTGAAGGACCACTGTATCTTGTTTTAATGCATCTAAAATGAAGTAAATCTGCAAATGGTTTACAAGTCTATTTGTAGTCTGTAACCACAGCGCAGTGTCTCACTGAGACGACATTGATCACCCTCTCTTCTGCGGATTCTGAAGCTTTCACATTCACATAGGGAGTTTCACGACAGCTGTGGACAGGTGTGTAATGTTAGTTTCTAGAAATGTATGAATTACATTACAATAAGTATAGGTTAATACTTAAAGTGTTTCCTAACCATTGTGCCTCCAGCTGTTGCAAAACTGCAACTCCCTACGTGCTCGCACAGCCAAAGGCTTGTCATTTTCATTTGCTAAAACACTTTATATAATGTAGATAATAACATTGTATGTATACAGTATTTGTAATACTCACTGTGTAAAAATTTCTTACCACTAGGGGTCCCTTCTCTTTCCAAAACCCTGTCTTGTCCCTGCAGCTATTGCCTATGCGTCTCTGTGCTGAGACAAAATGCAGGAAGTGAGGGCGGGACAAACAGGGCTCTGTGCAGACTCCCGGCTTGTCAATGAGCCTGCTTTGTGAGCCGGGGGTTTGTCGTAGAGTCTCAGTGCACAGCACAGTCAGGTGATATGTGAGGGCAAGCAAGATAACACCCCTCCTCAGTGAACTGCATGAAGTGTAAGCAAGATTAACAAGACGATGAAAACCAGGATGTAAGCACAAAGACAGGAATAGCACCAGGTAAAGAGTAAACCTGGACCATGTATCTATATCCTTCTGGAGATACCGTCTCTAATACTGGGCACAATACTCCAAGTGAGGTCTCATAAGGTTCTCTGTACAGCGACATGAGCACTTCCTGCTCTACTGCTTATACCTCTCCCTTTACACCAATGAACACTTCCCTCTACTGCTAATACCTCTCCATATACATCAATAAGCACTTCACTCTCTACTGCTATTAAATCTCCCTTTTAACCCATGAGCACAATACTTCTCCCTATACACCAATGAGCACTTCTCTCTACTTCTATTACCTCTCCCTATACACCCATGAACACTTCCCTCTCTACTGCTAATACCTCTCCCTATACACCCTTGAGCACTTCCCTCTACTTATAATACCTCTCCATATACACCACTAAGCACTTCCCTCTCTACTACTAATAACTCTCCCTTTTCACCCATGAGCATTTCCCTCTAATGCTAATACCTCTCCCTATACACCCATGAGCACTTCCCTCTCTACTGCTAAACCTTTCCCTATACAGCCAAAAGCACATCCCTCTTTCTACTGCTAATACCTCTCCCTATGCACCCATAAGCACTTCCCTCTATTACCAATACCTCTCCCTATACACCAAAGCATTTTTCTAGCATTTCCTGTTGCTCTATTACATTGAGGCTTATTCCAATTGCCCCCATTAGGCAAAAAAAAAACCCTTCCTGGTTCTAAATATGGCAGTCAGAATAAATCCCTGTATCAACATCCAACCTACAGAAATCTAGTAACCTAGGGGGCAGGTTTGTTGCTATGTTAAGAAGAAAGCAGTTCCATTTTTGCTATATGGTTGCAGATCAGACTTTGTCTACAAATCTTTACTAAATTTGTACCACAGTATCACATTCATTTTACACCCACATCATTTATTGCTATGAAAAATAATCACAGATTAATTTGGCGGAGAGAAACTGAAAATCACAACACGTCGCCTCTTAACACCCCAGTGGGTGCAATAATATTAATATTTGTTACACCTGTAGAACGTGTATAACAGAGGCGCAGCACACGGAATATCATTTAAAAAGGCTATTAATAAAGCCAGAGCAATTCCCATAAGATTAAGCATATTGGTGATAATAATATATTTAATGTTACAGATTTTGTACATTATTGAAGTATCCACTGGTTAACAGCTTGATACAACTGCTGATTCATTTACAGCCCTGCTTTTTTGGAACGTTGCTTTTCTTAAAGGTACAGGTAAAGGTTTTTATTTTAAAGTTTAGCAGAGATTTGTTTTTACTGGTATATTATTAATATACATTAAGTGGTATTTTTTCTAGTTTATTTACTGTTGCTTATTTAGCACAAACATATTCTATAGTGTTGTACAGAGATTTGTGGAAATTTACTAAGACCAGTGTTTTATACGGTAGGTACAGGCCTCTTGGAAAATCAAGATTTATACTACATGTAGTAAATTTGGCATGTGGGACAGCCATGTCCTCATTGTGCAAAGCCACACACTCTGTCTGAAGTCGCCCCCCCCCCCCCCGGCAATGACAGCAAAGATTAGTCAAAAGTCACAAAAATGTTGGTTTGTGCAAAATTCTGCAATCTGTGGCTGATCTGTTCACAATCAGTAGGGCTCACAGTCTACATTTCATATCTTACACATTTTGGTTAATTTCATAGAACATTTCTAGGGCATCATCGTTGCATTTTTTAAACAAAGGAGGAAACCCAAAGGTGCTGTCACATCTGGGTTAGGGATCAGTGCAGACCTAGATCTCACCCCAACCATTCCCTTACCTACTTGAAAGGTTCGCCCTAAACAGCAGCCCACAACTGGGTGATGGTCCCTATGCTGGACTAAGTGCAGAGGTGTCAAGAGTTGTCTGTTCATCAACACTACTTCAGCAAATCATGGGTTAACTAGGGACAAACCAGAAATCAAACCTAGGGAACAGCACAGTTCAGAATTTAGATCAGAAAAACTGCGGGCTAAAGTAAGATTAGGTCAAAGAGAGGTCAGGTTGCAAGAAGAGCCGAATACAAGGAAACGGTAGTGATGGGAAAAAAACATAGTCACAGGCAAATCTCCCGCTTCTAGTAGGTGTGAACGCTGGCAGCTGATTGGCCCAGTGCTATCATTTCCCAATTGGCTAACTCGCCATGTCACCAAGCAGGGCTGTTGTCAGCATGATGAATGAAGCTGCCAGGCACAACGAGCAGAGGGCAAGGGCGTCGATAGACCTGGGCCAGGTATGTAGAGATTTTATTATTCCCCAGTTTAGATGTGTCATCAAGTCCTCATTAAGGGGTTTATCTGACAAAAAAAGTATCATCTATGCACAAGATACGTGATAATTGTATGATCGCTGGGGGACTTTGTGAGACCCTATGTGGTCATCTATGCATCGTGCTGCTCCATTCGTGTATAAATGTAGTAAACATTATCTACGGGTTAATGGCACTGATATAATGAAAAAAGAAAACATTGTTCTTCTGATGTTATGATTTGTCTATGACTGCTCATGTTCTGCTGCTCACTTATTCTGACATCCACTGCTCAGGAAGGGGCATAAACAAGGCAAGAAGTGAGCCTACCCTCACTCACCATGCATTTACTTCCTCCCTGAGTCTGCTGTGCTGGGTCTCTTCATCAAATCACTGCAGGCTGCTCTGTACCCCCCCCCCCCCCCTTCTCTGTTTTCATTCTACAGTCTGATAGGAAAGGAGTGAGCAGAGAGGAGTGCTAGTCCCGTCATCACTTCCTGGGACTTTGTTCCAGCCTACACTTTAGCTGGGACAAAGATGATGCTGCAGCCATACAGGATTATATTCTGGATGTTATGGGGACCCCTAGTGTCCTTTTTTTTTTTTTTTTTAATAAGCCCTGATTTCTATAAAAAGGAGGAAAAAAAATGAAGTATATTAGAAAGGTTAATGTTTTGCCAAGGTATAAAAAGTTTTTTTATTCTGACAGTGCCCATTTCATAGATGTAACTTGTTGTATGATCTTTATCTGCTTGGGCTAGTTTAGAAATATCTGAGAGGCTGATACTTCACCATCTCTGGCTGTGGGATCAAGGATTTTATGGAGAGTGTAATGCGGTCCCTATACTATATTTAATTAGAAGGACTTGATCATGCTTAGTGACCTGACAACCGCTTTCCCTTCATTATCTTTCTGGCTATGTCAGCGCTTTTGAGATCGGTTTTCTCCAGCCAGCTCTGGAAACTATACAGACACATTATACGTCGTTGGATTAGGTCAACTAAATGACTTGCTCCAGAAGTAGAGGAAATTGGTGTTTTATGTCCCTTTTTTCTGCCCAAATTATTTTCTTAAAGCTCGGAGCAGTTTTGGCCTAATTATGTAAGATAAATGATTTCTTTATAACAAGTGTAAGGAGGGCTAAACAGAGATGGCGGAGGAGCCCGGCCATTATTCGCTGCATGGCGACAGAAATTCCTACAAACAGCCCAGGAAAGCTTAGGCCAAGGACTATTTTCTGCAGGGTTTTGGATTCTATTCTCTTACCATAATACATTGGCGTAATTCTGTCTTCCTGTATTGCACTGTGCCTAGAAATAAGGATGTTTAATTTATACTGGTCATTGGCTGTCCAGGCATGCTGGGAGTTGTTGTTTTACAACAGCTTGAGGACCACTACTAAGAGATTTAGAAGTTACAGTAACACTTGCTGCCTGGGAGACCCAATGGCTATTCTGATACTTACGTGTAGTTCATTCCCGTGTTGGTACTTCACAATTGGTCATTATACTTGTACTTTGATGTAACTGTGTGTATTATCCCTGTACTGTGACATCACTGTGTGTATTGTCCCTGTACTGTGACATCACTGTGTGTATTGTCCCTGTACTGTGACATCACTGTGTATTATCCCTGTTCTGTGACATCACTGTGTATTATCCCTGTACTGTGACATCACTGTGTATATTGTCCCTGTACTGTGACATCACTGTGTACATTATCCCTGTACTGTGACATCACTGTGTATATTATCCCTGCACTGTGACATCATCATATTTATTATCCCTGTACTGACATCACTGTATTATCTCTGTACTGTGACATCACTGTGTGTATTATCCCTGTACTGTGACATCACTGTGTATTGTCCCTGTACTGGGACATCACTGTGTACATTATCCCTGTACTGTGACATCACTGTGTGTATTATCCTTGTACTGTGACATCACTGTGTATATTATCCTTGTACTGTGACATCATCATATTTATTATCCCTGTACTGACATCACTGTATTATCCCTGTACTGTGACATCACTGTGTGTATTATCCCTGTACTATGACATAATTGTGTTTATTATTCATGTACTGTGACATCACTGTGTATTATCCCTGTACTGTGACATCACTGTGTGTATTATCCCTGTGCTGTGACATTACTCTGTATATTATCCCTGTACTGTGACATCACTGTGTATATTATCCCTGTACTGTGACATCACTGTGTGTATTATCCCTGTACTGTGACATCACTGCGTATATTATCCCTGTACTGTGACAT
The DNA here is from genome assembly GCF_029499605.1 of Hyla sarda. Taxonomy (NCBI): domain Eukaryota; kingdom Metazoa; phylum Chordata; class Amphibia; order Anura; family Hylidae; genus Hyla; species Hyla sarda. The sequence goes on from NC_079195.1 coordinate 205,450,472, forward strand.
CACTGTGTATATTATCCCTGTACTATGACATAATTGTGTTTATTATTCATGTACTGTGACATCACTGTGTGTATTTTCCCTGTACTGTGACATCACTGTGTACATTATCCCTGTACTGTGACATCACTGTGTATATATTATCCCTGTACTGTGACATCACTGTGTATATTATCTCTGTACTGTGACATCACTGTGTGTATTATCCCTGTACTGTGACATCATCATATTTATTATCCCTGTACTGACATCACTGTATTATCCCTGTACTGTGACATCACTGTGTATTATCCCTGTACTGTGACATCACTGTGTGTATTATCCCTGTACTGTGATATCACTGTGTGTATTATCCCTGTACTGTGACATCCCTGTGTGTATTATCCCTGTACTTTGACATCACAGTGTGTATTATCCCTGTACTGTGACATCACTGTGTATTATCCCTGTACTGTGGCATCACTGTGTGTATTATCCCTGTACTGTGACATCCCTGTGTGTATTATCCCTGTACTGTGACATCACTGTGTGTATTATCCCTGTACTGTGACATCACTGTGTATATTATCCCTGTACTTTGACATCACTGTTTGTATTATCCCTGTATTGTGACATCACTGTGTGTATTATCCCTGTACTGTGACATCACTGTGTGTATTATCCCTGTACTGTGATATCTCTGTGTTTATTATCCCTGTACTGTGACATCACTGTGTCTATTATCCTTGTATTGTGACATCACTGTGTGTATTATCCCTGTACTGTGACATCACTGTGTGTATTATCCCTGTACTGTGATATCTCTGTGTTTATTATCCCTGTACTGTGACATCACTGTGTCTATTATCCTTGTATTGTGACATCACTGTTTATTTAATCCCTGTACTGTGAACAGTGCAGTAGAATCCCCTTGAAAACAATGGGGCTCTGTTGCAACGGAATTTCTGAGTGGACTTTTTCCTCAGAATTCCGTTTTGAAATTCCACCAAGTAAACAAGGCCATATACAAAGTTACTCTGCCTAGTTTAATCATGTATATACTGCTTTACAGTTACTTGTCCTTTCTAGTTGTAGTCAATCTTTTTTCTATTCTTCTCTATCCAGCCATCACAAATTTTTGTGGAGTTTGCTGCCACTCTTAATGCCATATGACTATATGACCATGTGGTCATAATGCAATTGTGGCCCTGTGTTTCCTTCTTACTGTAGTGATACTTCTTGACACACAAAAAGTACACCTCCAATATTGGTGCCAACTTTGTGCACTCCACATAGTAATTGTGCCCCCTCTCCCCACTAAGGCAGTGAAGAGTTCAATAGGGAGATCATTGGGCAATGGGCGTTCTACAGGGCCGAGTGCAGCAGAGGTGAGCAGGTCCAGGAGCAGAAGTGTATGAAATGTAGAGGTGCCACAATGGCATGGAGAGGATCCTTCCATAAGCCAACATGATCCTGTGATATTTTGAGAATAAATGTAGAGTTAAAAGTAGTGATCTACCAGAGATCTGCGGAAACAGACCAAAAATTATGGGGCTTGTACCTGATAGCGCAATGCTAGTAGTGACAATAATCATATGCAAGAAATGATGAAGGAGACAGTGCATGCCTGGTTTCCTTTCATACTATTAAGTGTTATGCTTGACCCCAAGTGTATCACAGCGCAGACATTGTCTATACAGATTGACGGCTGAAGTTGTTCTGTCTTTGGAGCCAGCTCAATGAGAACAGTGACTGCCCTTACTTGTAGCTGGAGACAAGAGCACTTGAAAATAAAGCCGAGATATAACAGAAGCCAATGAGTTTATTATGGGAAGTGTGGAGATTACGGCAATGGATTTAAGAGAACAATTGTAATCAATACACCTTAATAATTATCCTGCATAATGAACTAGTCAATGGGTAGGCGTTTATTCCTGTTACGCCGAGCGCTCCGGGTCCCCGCTCCTCCCCGGAGCGCTCGCTTCACTCTCCCCGCGGCAGCGCTCCGGTCACGTCCTCTGACCCGGGGCGCTGCGATTCCGCTGCCAGCCGGGATGCGATTCGCGATACGGGTAGCGCCCGCTCGCGATGCGCACCCCGGCTCCCCTACCTGACTCGCTCTCCGTCTGTTCTGTCCCGGCGCGCGCGGCCCCGCTCCCTAGGGCGCGCGCGCGCCGGGTCTCTGCGATTTAAAGGGCCACTGCGCCGCTGATTGGCGCAGTGGTTCCAATTAGTGTTTACACCTGTGCACTTCCCTATATCACCTCACTTCCCCTTCACTCCCTCGCCGGATCTTGTTGCCTTAGTGCCAGTGAAAGCGTTCCTTGTGTGTTCCTTGCCTGTGTTTCCAGACCTTCTGCCGTTGCCCCTGACTACGATCCTTGCTGCCTGCCCCGACCTTCTGCTACGTCCGACCTTGCTTTTGCCTACTCCCTTGTACCGCGCCTATCTTCAGCAGCCAGAGAGGTGAGCCGTTGCTAGTGGATACGACCTGGTCACTACCGCCGCAGCAAGACCATCCCGCTTTGCGGCGGGCTCTGGTGAAAACCAGTAGTGGCTTAGAACCGGTCCACTAGCACGGTCCACGCCAATCCCTCTCTGGCACAGAGGATCCACTACCTGCCAGCCGGCATCATGACAGTAGATCCGGCCATGGATCCCGCTGAAGTTCCTCTGCCAGTTGTCGCTGACCTCACCACGGTGGTCGCCCAGCAGTCACAACAGATAGCGCAACAAGGCCAACAGCTGTCTCAACTGACCGTTATGCTACAACAGTTACTACCACAGCTTCAGCAGTCATCTCCTCCGCCAGCTCCTGCACCTCCTCCGCAGCGAGTGGCCGCTCCTGGGATACGCTTATCCTTGCCGGATAAATTTGATGGGGACTCTAAGTTTTGCCGTGGCTTTCTTTCCCAATGTTCCCTGCATCTGGAGATGATGTCGGACCTGTTTCCCACTGAAAGGTCTAAGGTGGCTTTCGTAGTCAGCCTTCTGTCCGGAAAAGCCCTGTCATGGGCCACACCGCTCTGGGACCGCAATGACCCCGTCACTGCCTCTGTACACTCCTTCTTCTCGGAAATCCGAAGTGTCTTTGAGGAACCTGCCCGAGCCTCTTCTGCTGAGACTGCCCTGTTGAACCTGGTCCAGGGTAATTCTTCCGTTGGCGAGTATGCCGTACAATTCCGTACTCTTGCTTCAGAATTGTCCTGGAATAATGAGGCCCTCTGCGCGACCTTCAAAAAAGGCCTATCCAGCAACATTAAAGATGAGAAATTCCTGCTAATCTACATGAACTTATTCACCTAGCCACTCGCATTGACATGCGTTTTTCCGAAAGGCGTCAGGAACTCCGCCAAGATATGGACTCTGTTCGCACGAGGCGTTTCTTCTCCTCGGCTCCTCTCTCCTCTGGTCCCCTGCAATCTGTTCCTGTGCCTCCCGCCATGGAGGCTATGCAGGTCGACCGGTCTCGCCTGACACCTCAAGAGAGGACACGACGCCGTATGGGGAACCTCTGCCTGTACTGTGCTAGTACCGAACACTTCCTGAGAGATTGTCCTATCCGTCCTCCCCGCCTGGAAAGACGTACGCTGACTCCGCACAAAGGTGAGACAGTCCTTGATGTCTACTCAGCTTCTCCACGTCTTACTGTGCCTGTGCGGATGTCTGCCTCTGCCTTCTCCTTCTCTACAGTGGCCTTCTTGGACTCTGGATCTGCAGGAAATTTTATTTTGGCCTCTCTCATCAACAGGTTCAACATCCCGGTGACCAGTCTCGCCAGACCCCTCTACATCAATTGTGTAAATAATGAAAGATTGGACTGTACCATACGTTTCCGCACGGAGCCCCTTCTTATGAGCATCGGATCTCATCATGAGAGGATTGAACTTTTGGTCCTCCCCAATTGCACCTCGGAAATTCTCCTTGGACTTCCCTGGCTTCAACTTCATTCCCCTACCCTGGATTGGTCCACTGGGGAGATCAAGAGTTGGGGGTCCTCTTGTTCCAAGAACTGTCTAAAACCGGTTCCCAGTAACCCTTGCCGTAACTCTGTGGTTCCTCCAGTAACCGGTCTCCCTAAGGCCTATATGGACTTCGCGGATGTTTTCTGCAAAAAACAAGCTGAGACTCTACCTCCTCACAGGCCTTATGATTGCCCTATCGACCTCCTCCCGGGCACTACTCCACCCCGGGGCAGAATTTATCCTCTCTCTGCCCCAGAGACTCTTGCCATGTCCGATTACGTCCAGGAGAATCTAAAAAAGGGCTTTATCCGTAAATCCTCCTCTCCTGCCGGAGCCGGATTTTTCTTTGTGTCCAAAAAGGATGGCTCCCTACGTCCTTGCATTGACTACCGCGGTCTTAATAAAATCACGGTTAAGAACCGCTACCCCTTACCCCTCATCTCTGAACTCTTTGATCGCCTCCAAGGTGCCCACATCTTCACTAAATTGGACTTAAGAGGCGCCTATAACCTCATCCGCATCAGAGAGGGGGACGAGTGGAAAACGGCATTTAACACCAGAGATGGACACTTTGAGTATCTGGTCATGCCCTTTGGACTGTGCAACGCCCCTGCCGTCTTCCAAGACTTTGTCAATGAAATTTTTCGTGACCTGTTATACTCCTGTGTTGTTGTATATCTGGACGATATCCTAATTTTTTCTGCCAATCTAGAAGAACACCGCCAGCATGTCCGTATGGTTCTTCAGAGACTTCGTGACAACCAACTCTATGCCAAAATTGAGAAATGTCTGTTTGAATGCCAATCTCTTCCTTTTCTAGGATATTTGGTCTCTGGCCAGGGACTACAGATGGATCCAGACAAACTCTCTGCCGTCTTAGATTGGCCACGCCCCTCCGGACTCCGTGCTATCCAACGCTTTTTGGGGTTCGCCAATTATTACAGGCAATTTATTCCACATTTTTCTACCATTGTGGCTCCTATCGTGGCTTTAACCAAAAAAAATGCTGATCCCAAGTCCTGGCCTCCTCAAGCAGAAGACGCCTTTAAACGACTCAAGTCTGCCTTTTCTTCGGCTTCCGTCCTCTCCAGACCTGACCCTTCCAAACCCTTCCTATTGGAGGTTGATGCCTCCTCAGTGGGAGCTGGAGCTGTTCTTCTACAAAAAAATTCTTCCGGGCATGCTGTCACTTGTGGTTTTTTCTCTAGGACCTTCTCTCCAGCGGAGAGGAACTACTCCATCGGGGATCGAGAGCTTCTAGCCATTAAATTAGCACTTGAGGAATGGAGACATCTGCTGGAGGGATCAAGTTCTCCTGTTATTATCTACACCGACCACAAGAACCTCTCCTACCTCCAGTCTGCCCAACGGCTGAATCCTCGCCAGGCCCGGTGGTCTCTGTTCTTTGCCCGATTTAATTTTGAGATTCACTTTCGTCCTGCCGATAAGAACATTAGGGCCGATGCTCTCTCTCGTTCCTCGGATGCCTCAGAAGTTGAACTCTCTCCGCAACACATCATTCCACCTGACTGCCTGATCTCCACTTCTCCTGCCTCCATCAGGCAGACTCCTCCAGGAAAGACCTTTGTTTCTCCTCGCCAACGCCTCGGAATCCTCAAATGGGGTCACTCCTCCCATCTCGCAGGTCATGCGGGTATCAAGAAATCTGTGCAACTCATCTCCCGCTTCTATTGGTGGCCGACTCTGGAGACGGATGTTGTGGACTTTGTGCGTGCCTGCACTATCTGTGCCCGGGATAAGACTCCTCGCCAGAAGCCCGCTGGTTTTCTTCATCCTCTGCCTGTCCCCGAACAGCCTTGGTCTCTGATTGGTATGGATTTTATTACTGATTTACCCCCTTCCCGTGGCAACACTGTTATTTGGGTGGTCGTTGATCGATTCTCCAAAATGGCACATTTCATCCCTCTTCCTGGTCTTCCTTCTGCGCCTCAGTTGGCTAAACAATTTTTTGTACACATTTTTCGTCTTCACGGATTGCCTACGCAGATTGTCTCGGATAGAGGCGTCCAATTCGTGTCTAAATTCTGGAGGGCTCTCTGTAAACAACTCAAGATTAAATTAAATTTTTCTTCTGCATATCATCCCCAGTCCAATGGACAAGTAGAAAGGATTAACCAGATCTTGGGTGATTATTTGCGACATTTTGTTTCCTCCCGCCAGGATGACTGGGCAGATCTCCTCCCATGGGCCGAATTCTCGTATAACTTCAGGGTCTCTGAGTCTTCCTCCAAATCCCCATTTTTCGTGGTGTACGGCCGTCACCCTCTTCCCCCCCTCCCTACTCCCTTGCCCTCTGGTCTGCCCGCTGTGGATGAAATTTCTCGTGACCTTTCCATCATATGGAGAGAGACCCAAAATTCTCTCTTACAGGCTTCATCACGCATGAAGAAGTTCGCGGATAAGAAAAGAAGAGCTCCCCCCGTTTTTTCCCCTGGAGACAAGGTATGGCTCTCCGCTAAATATGTCCGCTTCCGTGTCCCTAGCTACAAGTTGGGACCACGCTATCTTGGTCCTTTCAAAATTTTGTGTCAAATTAATCCTGTCTCTTATAAACTTCTTCTTCCTCCCTCTCTTCGTATCCCTAATGCCTTTCACGTCTCTCTTCTCAAACCACTCATCCTCAACCGTTTTTCTCCCAAGTCTGTTCCTCCCACTCCTGTTTCCGGCTCCTCGGACATCTTCTCGGTCAAAGAAATTTTAGCTGCCAAAAAGGTCAGAGGGAAAAATTTTTTTTTAGTGGACTGGGAGGGTTGTGGTCCTGAAGAGAGATCCTGGGAACCTGAGGACAACATCCTAGACAAAAGTCTGCTCCTCAGGTTCTCAGGCTCTAAGAAGAGGGGGAGACCCAAGGGGGGGGGTACTGTTACGCCGAGCGCTCCGGGTCCCCGCTCCTCCCCGGAGCGCTCGCTTCACTCTCCCCGCGGCAGCGCTCCGGTCACGTCCTCTGACCCGGGGCGCTGCGATTCCGCTGCCAGCCGGGATGCGATTCGCGATACGGGTAGCGCCCGCTCGCGATGCGCACCCCGGCTCCCCTACCTGACTCGCTCTCCGTCTGTTCTGTCCCGGCGCGCGCGGCCCCGCTCCCTAGGGCGCGCGCGCGCCGGGTCTCTGCGATTTAAAGGGCCACTGCGCCGCTGATTGGCGCAGTGGTTCCAATTAGTGTTTACACCTGTGCACTTCCCTATATCACCTCACTTCCCCTTCACTCCCTCGCCGGATCTTGTTGCCTTAGTGCCAGTGAAAGCGTTCCTTGTGTGTTCCTTGCCTGTGTTTCCAGACCTTCTGCCGTTGCCCCTGACTACGATCCTTGCTGCCTGCCCCGACCTTCTGCTACGTCCGACCTTGCTTTTGCCTACTCCCTTGTACCGCGCCTATCTTCAGCAGCCAGAGAGGTGAGCCGTTGCTAGTGGATACGACCTGGTCACTACCGCCGCAGCAAGACCATCCCGCTTTGCGGCGGGCTCTGGTGAAAACCAGTAGTGGCTTAGAACCGGTCCACTAGCACGGTCCACGCCAATCCCTCTCTGGCACAGAGGATCCACTACCTGCCAGCCGGCATCGTGACAATTCCTAATAACAATGTTTTCTTTGAAATACTGCTTTATCCCATTACAGAGGATGGTAAACCACCGTACAGTGAAATGACATCGATCTGGCAATATTAATAATACCAAAGGGGAAGAAGATTTTTAAGTATCTTGGATTATATTGCTGATAGAAAAGCATGTAAAGTCTGCTAACATACTATGTGCTGCTACCTAGGGTCTCTATGGGTCTCTAATAATTATTGCCTATAATGTCCCATAGCACAGCTTTAATCAGTGTTATTGGCCCTTTTTTAGTGGAGGCTGATAAGGCTTACTGCACTGATTGGACAGAATGGGGCCAGTTTTAGATGCCTTGATCAATCCCAGCATCAAAAGGGTCGGGCCAATCAGTGGTTTCCGGCAGTAGCCATGGGTCCTGGCTGTCGGTAGCAATGGGGACTCACCAGGTATGAAGTGCCCTCTATTCCTGACACATTTCATACAACAGGAGGGGATGCATTTACACCTTGCATCCTTAAGGTATTTTTATTTAGGTATTATGTGCTTCTCCTAGGAAGGCATTGTATATTATGTTACTTTTACATTGTATGGGTGTAATTAATGTACAATAGAAATCGTAATAATGGCCTAGGGGGATCCGTAGGAGAGCCCTGTGGACTTGAGAGACTCTACCTGAGAGGACTTTAGGAACTGTACAGAACCACGTTCTGTACCGGGACACGTCAAACTCGCCCTCGACGTCTGTCCCCTTAGGGAGAGGAGCAAAATGGCCTCTGGGCCGTATGCAGTCCAGAAGCATTACATACAATGTCCAATTCCAATCTGATGAAACGAATATGGAAACTGATGAACTGGTGATAAGAGTCTCTGTACATAATGTCCATATATGTTCTGCAAATCTGATGAACATAATAACTCTAGGACTTGCTTGAGATAAGGATTCATTATCTTATGAATATTTTTAGGACTATAACGACATGAAATACTTATGACATTATTTTTTTTTTAGTAGGTATGACTATGGACTATGCACAACTAGTGAATATGCATATAACAGACATAGGTGACTTTACATTTCTGACTGACTAAAGCATTTTATGACACTGTACTATATCTGACATTCTGTTGTGACTATAACATCACACTTTATGAGTACTGCGACATTTGATAAGTACTATTATATATCTGACTATGACTGACATTTGACTGACTATTAGACTTGGTATACATGGTGACGGCACTGCTTATACATACACTTTGACATTATACCACTGTTTATTTTTGCTTTTAGACACTGGTTGCGGATTGGGTTGCCGGAGGCTTTCTGCCCAATGCCTTGGCTACTAGGGTCTATCGGCCTTACACACTTACCCCTAGAACACTTTACTCTAGATAACATTTGACATTCTGTTACCTTACTTTTGTACGTGAATTTGGTTAGCTACAGGAATAACTTCTGGCCAGTAAAGTTCCCTGGGCACGCAAAGACAAGAAGAAATAACATTAGTTTCATGACAGTTTAATGACTAACATTGGCGCGGACTGATATAAGAATGCTGAAGTCCCTAATGTATATTTGACTGAAGTTTGTGACTGATGTACATGAGTTTTGTGATTTAGACTTATGTGTACTGAATTTATGTGTGTTCAATATTTAGGTCAGTCTAGATATCTGGCTGGCAGTTGTCCTTGTGTCAACCTTTGGGACCGACGCAGCACCACTTCTTGGGACTCAGGAACATTCTCTGCTTAGGGAGCTCTTGGTGCTTCTGGAGTAGCAGGACACTTTGCAAACTGAACTCCGGATTCTTGGTGACGTTGCAGACGGCACACTCGCTGCACCACTTCTCAACATCACTCCGCATCCCAATCCAATAAAACCTTTGTCTGACAGTGGACTCGGTCTTGTGGACTCCAAAGTGTCCCGACTGATCATGGTAGGCATTGAGGACCATTGCAGTGTCTCTTTCGGGGAACCAGGATCTGATGAAGTTGCTCACCAGAGACTGGATCCAAAGAATTTCTGTACAACAGTTCCTTGGGCACAAACAGTCGTTTCCTCTGTTGTCACAGCCTTTTCAACTCGTAGTCACACTGGGCCCGGCGTAGATGGGTTGGCACCTTTTTCATTAACAGGTAGTCCAACAGATCCCCCATGACTCGACTTTCGTCTTGCAGAGCCTCTGGAAAAATGGGGGTATCTCCACGTCTTTCCACTCATCTTCGACAGGTGGTTCTTCGCCGGAGGTCACCCGAGACAGTACATCTACATTTACGTTGGACTTGCCACTTCGATACTTGATGTTGGCCAATCTTGAGGCCTAGCGCTGTTCAATGGCCCCATGTTTAGCAGTATTTTGATGGGAAAACAGATTGTTGTCCGTGTAGATGGTAAAAGACGTGGCAGCCATAACATTTTTCAGTCACAGCCCAGACCAAGGCGAGGAGCTCCAACTTGAAGGCACTGTAGTTTGAGTCGTTCATCTCCGCTCCTTGCAAATGTCGTCTGGCAATAAGCTATTAACCGCTCTTTGCCTTCTTGGACTTGGGACAGGACAGCACCCAAACCTTCAAAACTGGCATCGGTATATAGCCGGAAAAGTTAACTATAATCCGGATACGCCAAAATAGGTGGCTCGGTCAACAAATGTTTAAGACTCAGAACGCTGTCTCTTGCTCTTCGGCCCACTTGACAGGTAGTCTTCCATTATAGTTTTCCTTCGAGGTACCCCTGAGGAGAGCTGTAAGGGGTACAGCAATCTGATCGAAGTGGGGAATGAAGCGGTAGTAGCCAGAAAATCCAAGAAAGCTCTGAGGTCCTATACTGTGCATGGGGTAGGCCAGTCTTTGACAACCTCCACTTTTCCCGGATCAGGTTGAACTCTCTCCGAGCTGAGGACATGACCTAGGTAGTGTACCTGAGGTTTCAACAGATGACATTTAGAGGATTTAATCTTCAGCCTGTGACGGATCAAGACTTAAAATACCTGTCAGGGGGTTAAGATGCTCCTGATAAGTTTTGGAGTATACAATGACGTAATCTAGATATAGCAGGACACTTTGGAAGTTGGGATGTCCCAGGCATCGCTAGATCAAACAATGGAAAGTAGCAAGGGTGTTGCATAGCCCAATACTTTTGAATTCAAACAACCCAATCAGGGTCACAAAAACAGTCTTCTCTTGGTCCTCTTCAGCCATGGGCACCTGTCAGTATTTGCTGGTTTAATCTAATGTGGAGAAGTATGTGGCTGATCATAAAGCAGTTAAGGACTCTTCGATCTGGGGTAGAGGATAGGCATCTTTATGCGTTATAGTATTCAATTTCCGATAGTCCACGCAGAAGGGGATAGTCCCATCCTTCTTTTTGACGAGGACCAGAGGAGCTTGCCAGGGACTCTGACTCTCTTGGATGACGTCAGCATCCTTCATTTCAGCCAACATCTTCTTGACCATCTGGTAAATGCCCGGTGCTACAGGGCTGTGCCTCGGATTGTTTGGCGGACTGTCGCCTGTCAGGATCCGGAGTTGTATCATGGTAGTCTGGCCGAAGTCGGTGGGGTGCCTGCTGAAAACTTCATGGTACTGCTTGGCCACTTTAATGACTCCACTGACCTGTTCTTCTGGGGTGTTTTCGTCCCCCACTTGAGCTTGGTCCACCAAGGTTCAGGATGACTTGTTGCAGGCCATGGGGCTGCCTGAGCTGTTCGCAGCCAGGCCACCTGTGTCCTAGTGAGAATGTCTTTCGACCCAATGAGATACAACTGAGCAACTGGAATATATTTCGACAGGATAGTGGCAGCGTCAGACAGGTTAATTAGACGGACTGGGACTTTCCCATCGGAGACGGTGACCAGTCTTCTTGCTGCCCGGACTAAATGGTGATCTTCCAGCTGCATCGGCTCCCGCAATGCTTGGTTATCTTTTTTTCCCAATTCCAGGTCGGGCATGGCACCATGGTACTCGGCAAACTTCTCCTTGACGGTTGACAAACTTCTGCTCCGCTTGAAGGATCTTCAAGTGGTGCTGCGCAGCCTGCCAGCCTGAAGGTGAAATTTAGGGGAGCAAGGCCTTCAGAGAATCTACTACTACCGAGTTTCCAAAGCAGGTGACGATCCAACCGCTGGGGTTGAAGAAGCACCCTCATCCGGTTGTCCTGGAGAACTGGGTGCTGACATCTTGGAGGCTTGATTGAGTGTGCTGTCACTTTAAGAAGTCTGGAGTATGCTTGCCCATTAAGAAGTTTTGAGTGCGCTTGCCTTTTAAGAAGTTTTGCATACACTGTTGCTTTAAGAAATCCAGCGATGTGCTGCAGCAGCTTGGGTAACCTTTGGCTGGAGTTCCCTGATGTATGCCGCTTACATGTATCCCCTGCTGACTTTCACAGAGTGGGCGCAGCGGTGGACTGATACGGTGATGCAGGCGCAGCTGCTGGAGCCTTTAAGATGGCTGCACCCGGGGAACTTCCGGCTGGGTCTGATTGAGAAATACTTCCCCACTGCAACACAAGGTAAACTTTTCATTCCTCTCTGCAGGCTAAGGAAGCGTGACTGCAAAGGGCTGGTGGGGCAGAGCTGTGGCTGCTCCCGTGCATGGGGAGACCCAGGACTGACTGTTAACCCTTGTAGGTACAATTTGCAACAGCAATACAGTGTTCTTCACCTTCCCCCTTACTTTTCTTCAGCGCCCCGGCAAAGCACAATTTCACATACAATGTCCAGTACACTTTTGGGCTTGCAACACTTTTGGACAATACCATGAGTAGAGTTCTGACTAGGGGAGGACTAGTGGCTTTGTGGCAATGGCACGCACCCGTATCCTGTTCATGGACGCAAAAAATTTGTGGTACCCGGGTGGTGTAGTGCAGGTAGTAGTAGGGGAAGGTGGTAGTATAATCCCTTGTAGTGTTCGTGACGCCAGGATGTGGTTGTATGGTGTAGGGCACCGCCGACAACCAACCCAGAAACGGCATATATTAAATGAGAGTCCAAAGTAGGTTCTGATGCAACTGGAACTTTACTGAAGAAGGCAGTATAACATTTCTCTCAGCCAACTTCCACAGAGGTGACCAGGACACAGGGAACCTCTCATTAGTAGTGGTAATAATGATGATGCAGGCCACTGTTCTACTGTTGTAACTTTGGAAGGGACAGTAGAGACTTGACTTGTAAACATAGATGAAACTTACATATTAGATGCGGCTGCAGACTTGTATGCTTTCGCCTAGCTGTTCTGGACTGAACGTGTACAGGACTTGTGCTGGAACCAAGAGAAGCAGGAACTAAAAAGACCTAGTGTGGAGACTACAGGCCTTTATATATAAGGGGGCTGGACTACATCTCATTGGTAGCTGGTTGCCTGTGGTTACCTGTGCCTCTGGAACTCTGGGTATCAGGTGAAAGCATATCGCATGACCTTAGGAAGGTCCTAAACAGTTGTAAGGATTTCACCCTGGGGATAGCTCTGGGATCGTCCTTGATACAGCCACAGAACACTGTCTACTTCATTCAGCAGGCAAACAACAGTTCTTTATGCAAGTCTGGCTCCTCGCCAGATTTATTAGACAGGTTGCAGGATAAATAAAAACATAACACAGGAAAAAACAAAATTCTCAACCATCCAGTCACTAACTAAACAACCCAGCATGCCCTGACTATCAACTGGAGGGCTTTTCCCTGCCAGTTAAAACATATGTTTCCTGCAACCTTTTACTCACTGTTCACACACAGTGTTTGCAGCCTCTTGCTGTGCTTGCTAAGACTCCTTGTCTTGTCCACTTCCCTGTTGTGGGTGTCACTCACAGCCCTGGTTGTGTGCTCCTCGCAGGGACCCCTGCCTCCCCCCAAAGCCACCTTGCTGTCTTCTGCCCAGACTACACTGTCTGACTCTTAAACATACTTCCCCTCTCTGCTGCCTCATTGATGAGGCCCCAGGGGGAGGTTCCTCCAGGATCGGCTAGGGAAATACACCCTTACACATACCCCCCCCCCCTGCTCAGTCCACCGAGGATGAGCACTTGTCTTCAAAAGACAGTGCACACTTGACCATGCATTTGTCTTCCTCTTCGGTCGACCCAACTGAAGTTTGTTCACTTTCTTCAAACAGTTGAGGTGATAGTCCAGTAGAATGGTTGCCTAAGTGACACTTTCCTTTGTGCCCAGGAATACAAAGGGCAACTCTAACTCTAATAACTGTTGACTAGTGTTGCTCGCGAATATTCGCAATTCGAATATTATTCGCGAATATCGCATATTCGCGAATTCGCGAATTTCGCGAATATAGCGCTATATATTCGTAATTACGAATATTCTTTTTTTTTTTTTTTTTTTTCTTCACAGTACACATCACAGTGATCCCCCCTCTCTGCTTCCAGCTTGTGTGGTGTAAAGGAGACTGTAATACTACTGTGTGAGACTGACGTGCGAAAATTCGCATATACGAAAATTAACATATGCTAATTTTCGCATATACGAATTTACGCATATGCGAATTTTGTGTACGTTAATATTCACATATGTTAATTTGCGCATACGCGAATATTCGCACATACGAAAATAAAACGAGAATATGCGAATATTCGCGAATATATGACAAATATTCGTCCATATGTTCGCGAATATTCGCGAATTCGAATATGGCCTATGCCGCTCAACACTACTGTTGACTGGTCGACAATCTTCTGAATGTGCCTTCCTTTCTTCCCAATTACTTTTCCCTCCAAGTTTCGGTGAACCCAGATTACCTCTTCAGCAAACTCCAAATAACCTCTTGCCTTCTTCACAGCATCTTGGTTATCACCATAAACATGACATGTACATGTATCTTTATCGAGAACAACAGCCGTCACCCCAGGGATCCTCCTTTCTTGTTGTATATTTGTGCCATGAGTGCCGATTACTGAACCCATCCATCTTCTCGTACATGTAGTGTGAGCTTTGCTTGGCCTGACCGTCTAAGTCTGTCTTTTCTCTGAGTTCTTCGTCCAATTGAGCAATCCTCACTTCAAGCCTCTCAACTGCAGAATTCTCTTTATCCAGTTCTGCTACAGCTTGGTCTCTGCTTTCTTTTAGAACCTTCATGTCCTCTTCCAGCTTTAAATTTTTCTGCTGCTCACTCTTGAACATAACAGAGTTCACCTTTTCTCTTTCCAGCACTTCTGTCAAGTTTTTGACAGTATCCTCTAGAGACAACAGTTGTTCTCTCATCTGCTCATTGTCTTTATTCAGCTGCTCCGTTTTGGACACTTTCTGCTCATAGACTTTTAGCTGAGCCTCTTGTTTAGAGAGCTTCATTCTCAGTGAATTAAAGGTAGCTGTGTGAGACTTTATGTGCGTATTGTTCTATGTCTCCAGGCTCTGCACCTTACAGGCCATTACCACTTTCTCCTTCTCGAGCTCTTCTACCAACCTAGCCTGGTTATCACCTAGTAGAGCCTGATATGCCTCACGCAAAACATTCACTTCTTCCTCCTTGAATGACGTCTGCTTGGCCAGACTTTCCAATTCACTCTCCTTGCTGGTCACAAGATCCTGGGAGCGGGACAGTTCATCCTGCAGAGCCGCAAACTCACTTTTATAGAGCTTCATATCTTTCTGTAGCTGAAGCTTCGCTTCCTGCTCTTTCTTCAAATCTGCAAGCGTTTTTTCTTTCTCCTCTGTCAGGTGATGAACCTCTTCTTCCTTTTATGACAATTTAGCAGAAACCATCTGTAAATTTTCTTCAAGATTCTATATCTGCTCCCTTTTCTTATCAAGACGAGCTTGTTTTGTCCGAAATCTTTTACTTTCAGCGGTCACCTCACTCTCGCTGCTGGACCTTGAGACATTCTCTTGTTCTCTGACAGTCACCTGTCCTTGGCCTGTCTCTTTCTTCAAGCCAACTCGTTCAGACTTTTCTCCACCTTTAGGAGTAGTCTCCCCCTTTGCAAGGGTCTTGGCCACTTGGGCTTCAGGGTAGTTTCCGGACACTCTCTCTGAACTGTCTCTCTGCTCATTCCCAGACTTCTCTGTTACTTTGCCAC
Organism: Hyla sarda; assembly: GCF_029499605.1. NCBI lineage: Eukaryota > Metazoa > Chordata > Amphibia > Anura > Hylidae > Hyla > Hyla sarda. The sequence continues at coordinate 205,465,999 of NC_079195.1, forward strand.
GATCTCTCTGCTCACCGGCAGAAACCTCTAGGGCTCCTGGGTGTGCAACAACATCTGGTCCAGTGGTTCGACCTTCCTGGTCACGATCCATCTCTGGTCCAGACGTAACATCTCCTTCACTCATGACAGTAAGTGCAGCACCCGGCTCTACATGTACTCTCCTCAGTACTTCTGTATTATCCACAGACATCTCTGTAGCTTTTTTTTATGGTCACCTCTTCCAGATGACTGCGCAATTTCAACCCCCCTTTGGGCTCATCTTCAGCTGGTGGATGGAACCCATGTTCCTGTACCTGATCCGTTTCTGGTTTTACTGAAGATTCTTAATATTACAGACAATTTTGTCCGAAGACTTCAGAAATGTATGTTACTCAACATATTCATTTTCACAACAAGCCCATTTTATCATTAAGGACCAGAGCGTTTTTTGCACATCCGACCACTGTCACTTTAAGCATTAATAACTCTGGGATGCTTTTACTTTTCATTCTGATTCTGAGATAGTTTTTTTCGTGACATATTCTACTTCATGTTAGTGGTAATTTTTTGTCGATACTTGCATCATTTCTTGGTGAAAAATGTAAAAATTTTATGAAAAAATTGAAAATTTTGCATTTTTCTAACTTTGAAGCTCTCTGCTTGTAAGGAAAATAGACATTCCAAATAAATTATATATTGATTCACATATAAAATATGTCTACTTCATGTTTGCATCATAAAGTTGACATGTTTTTACTTTTGGAAGACATCAGAGGGCTTCAAAGTTCAGCAGCAGTATTCCAATTTTTCACCAAATTTTCAAAATCGGAATTTTTCAGGGACCAGTTCAGTTTTGAAGGGCCTTCATATTAGAAATACCCCACAAATTACCCCATTATAAAAACTGCACCCCTCATAGTATTCAAAATTACATTCAGTAAATGTGTTATCCCTTTAGGTGTTTCACAGGAATAGCAGCAAAGTGAAGAAGAAAATTCAAAATATTCATTTTTTACACACGCATGTTCTTGTAGACCCAGTTTTTGAAAAGGGATAATAGGAGAAAAAGTCCCCCAAAATTTGTAACCCAATTTCTCTCGAGTAAGGAAATACCTCATATGTGTATGTCAAGTGTTCGGCAGGCCCAGTAGAGGGCTCAGAAGAGAAGGAGTCACATTTGGCTTTTAGAAAGCAAATTTTGCTGAAATGTTTTTGTTTTTTTTTGGGGGGGGGGGCATGTCGCATTTAGGAAGCCCCTATGGTGCCAGAACCGCAAAAAGAAAAACCACATGGCATACTTTTTTAGGAACTACACCCCTCAAGGAACTTAACAAGGGGAAGAGTGAGCCTTAATACCCCACAGGTCTTTGACGACTTTTTGTTAAAGTTGGAAGTGTAAATGAAGAAAAAACATTTTTTCACTAAAATGCAGTTTTTTCCCCAAATTTTACATTTTACAAGGGGTAATAGGGGAAATGACCCCCAAAATGTGTAACCCCATTTCTTCTGAGTATGGAAATACCCCATGTGTGGACGTCAAGTGCTCTGCTGGCGCACTACAATGCTCAGAAGAGGAGGAGTGCCATTGAGCTTTTAGAGAGAGAATTTGTTTGGAATGGAAGTCAGGAGCCATGTGCATTTACAAAGCCCCCCGTGGTGCCAGAACAGTGGACCCCCCACATGTGACCCATTTTGGAAACAACATCCCTTACAGAAATGAATAAGGGGTGCAGTGAGTATTTACACCCCACTCACGTTTGACAGATCTTTGGAACAGTGGGCTGTGCAAATGAAAAATCTGTCAGACACCTGTGGGGCGTAAATGCTCACTGTACCCCTTATTACATTACGTGAGGGGTGTCATTTTCAAAATGGAGTCACATGTTGGGGCTGTTCCATTGTTCTGGCACTATGTGGGCTTTGTAAACACACAAGGCCTCCAATTTTCTCTCCAAAAGGCCAATGGCGCTCCTTCTCTTCTGAGCATTGTATGTTCTTACTCAGAAGAAATGGGGTTACAAATTTTTTTTGGGGGGGGGGCAATTTTTCCTATTTTCCCTTGTGCAAAATGAAAAATTTAGGGTAAATCCAGCATTTTGGTTACATTTTTATTTCATTTTCCCATCCAACTTTAATGAAAATTCATCAAACACCTGTGGGGTGTTAAGGCTCACTATACCCCTTGATACATTCCGTGAGGGGTGTAGTTTCCAAAATGGCACCACTTGTGGGTATTAATTTTTTTGCGTTTATGTCAGAACCGCTGTAAAATCAGCCACCCCTGTGCCAATCACCAATTTAGGCCTCAAATTTACATAGTGCACTCTCACTCCTGAGCCTTGTTGTGCGTCCGCAGAGCATTTTACGCCCACATATGGGGTATTTCCATACTCCATATGGAGTATGAAACTGCGTTACAAATTTTGGGGGGTCTTTTTTTCTTTTACCGCTTGTGAAAATAAAAAGTATGGGGCAAGACCAGCATGTTAGTGTAAAATGTTTAATTTTTTTTACACTAACAGGCTAGTGTAGCCCCCAACTTTTCCTTTTCATAAGGAGTAAAAGGAGAAAAAGCCCTCCCAGCATGTACTGATTGCCGAAGGGCATGCTGGGAGATGTAGTTATACAACAGCTGGAGGTACACAACTACAACTCCCAGCATGCAGAGACAGCTGTTTGTACACAGTGATCTCCAAACTGTGGCCCTCCAGATGTTGCAAAACTACAAATCCCAGCATGCCCAGACAGCAAACTGCTGTGTGGGCATGCTAGGAGTTGTAGTTTTGCAATATCTAGAGGGCCACAGTTTAGAGATCACTGCACAGTGATCCCCAAACTGTGACCCTCCAGCTGTTGCAAAACTACAAATCCCAGCATGCCCGAACAGCTGTCTGGGCATGCTGGGAGTTGTAGTTTTGAAACATCTGGAGGGCTACAGTTAAGAGACCACTGTATAGTGGTCTCAAATGGTAGCCCTCCAGATGTTGCTAGGCAACTCACCGGCTTCCGTAGGATCCAGGGAGCCGCATCTCCGTTCTCTTCTGCTGCCGATCACTAGTGTTGCTCGCGAATATTCGCAATGCGATTTTTTTTTTTCACAGTAAACATCACAGTGATCATCCCTCTGCTTCCAGCTTGTGTGGTGTAAAGAATACTAATACTACTGTGTGAGACTGGCGTGCGAATTTTCGCATATGCGAATTTTGGTCTATGTTAATTTTCGCATCTGCTAATTTTCGCATGTGCGAATTTTGGTTTATGGGAATTTTTGCATTTGCAAATTTTCGTATATGCGAATTCTTGCATATGCTAATTATGGATTATGCTAATTTTCGCATATGCGAATGTTGGTTTATGTTGCCTTCCGCATTTGCTAATTTTCGTATATGCGAATTTTATAATATTTATGGATTATGCAAACCTTTCGCATGTGCGAATTTAGGTTTAGGTAAATTTTCGTATTTGCTAATTTTCGCATATGCGAATTTTTGTCTGCGATGATTTTCTTGTTTGATAATTTTCGTATATTCGAATTTGTGTATATGCGAAAATAAAACGCGAATATTACGAATATGCGAATTTAGCGAATATATGACGAATATTCGTCCATATATTCGCGAAATATCGCGGATTCGAATATGGCCTATGCCGCTCAACACTACCGATCACCGCCCGCTGCTGCCGCCGATGGGTAAGTGGACCTTCAGCGCCAGTCCTCTTCGGTTTCCCCATTCTGCCCCGCCTATTGTGGGTGGGCAGAACGGGGAAACCGTAAGTTAACCCCCCCCCGCCCCTGATCTGCTATTGGTTGTCGCAGGGATAGGAGGGGTGGCACCCCTGCCACCTCACTCCCATCACTTCAGGGGGATTGTGGGTGTCTTGGACAACCCCGATCCTCCTTATTTTCCGGGTCACTGGAGACCCGTATGACCTGGAATAGGCGCAAATCGCTGGTGGGAATTCACCGTCAATTTGCTGCGATCGCCGACATGGGGTGGTGTCAGGACCCTCCTGGGCATTTGCATGGGGTGCCTGCTGATAGATATCAGCAGTCACCCTGGTCCTGTCCCTGCCCGGCGCGTGGCAGGGACCGAAATTCGCACAGGCGTACAGGTACGCCCTTGGTCCTTAAGTACCAGGGAGAAAGGGCGTACCTCGCCCTTCGTCCCCAAGAGGTTAATGGTAACTTCATTGTCAGAAAAGATGACCAGCTGGGCATTCTCTGAGTCATAATACACCAAATAGGCCCCCACTGCCTTTGTAAAGTCTTTATGAGTAGATTCCTTTGCACACATCTGCCGTAAGTCTTCAGGAACTTTCAGCTTTACTTTATAGAGAGGGTTCCTTGCAACTTGTGTTCCAAAGACTCCCTTGGAGCCTCTCACCTTCTCCCTGTTGCTCAGGGCCACGCCCTGGACACTGGCTGCCAACAAGGTTGTCCTTCCAGGCCTCTGCCTTCAACATTTCTGTTCACCAGACTTTTTTAGTCCAACCTGTAGAGTGTGAACAGTCTCATCAGTCTTCAAGAGGGGTTCCCCACCCTCACATGATTTCACAACTGGACATTGGTTGGAGTCGCCTTGGACAGAGTTAACACAGTCAAGTAGTTACACAACACCCATCATTACCTCAGGAACCTTTGTGTGCGATTTTTCTGGCACACTCTCCCCATTCCACAACTGCCAAAAATATGGGATATCTCTACCCAGTGTAATCTCTATCTCAAGCTCAGCACACACCTCCATAACATGGCTCACTGTCCCATAACAGGTTTCAAAGTCAATTAGAACAGTCTTACCAGGCTCTGGTCGGGTCTTCAAAAAGGGTATTATGTCCTGCATGACTCTGGATACATCCTTGCGACAGTCCAAATCCATGAATAGTGGATTCCACCCACCAGTAACTCATGGGTCCTCACATCCATCATTTCTGGCCTCCTGACCAGAGGATAATCAGGTGCAAAGACGTCCTCTTGCTGAGCTGCAGCTAATTTCATCATGGTGCACAGAATAGCATCCTTCTTGTTGACAACTGGTTGCTGTCCACATCGGTTGCTCCTAGCAACAGCATTTTGACGTAGACCCATCTTTGCAAAACAAAGAATCCCACACAGCTTACTGCTGTTGCGCTGCGCAGAAGGCCCGACCACCTGTCTCCTCACCTGAGAGAGCGCTCACTCGCTTGATGCGATCCGCTGCCCCTTGCAACGCTTTCACCACAGGCTCCGTCCTGCTCTTGTACTCCACAGCTGGGCTTGTCCCACTTGCAACATGAACAGTTGGTTGCTCCTGGCAACAACTTCACTGCAACTCGAACGTTGGTTGCTCTTAGCAATGTGCTGCCCCCATCCTCCACCAATTGTAAGGATTTCACCTTGGGGATAGCTCTGGGATCATCCTTGACACAGCCACAGAGCACGTTTCTATTTCATTCAGCAGGAAAACAACAGTTCTTTATGCAAGTCTGGCTCCTCGCCAGCTTTAGAAGAGTGTTTCCCCCACCTCCCTTTTTATTTTTTTGCTCATCAACTTCGGTAGGGGTACCCCGTGGAATTTTTTTCCTCGAGGGGTTCCCCGAGCCAAAAAAAGGTTGGGAAACACTGCCTCAGATGCTGCAGATTGCTCTACTGACCATGGGGACAATTCCATGAAGAACATCTTACTGGTCCTACTCCCAGGATTATGGTGTGGGGTGGCATAATGTAAGTAGCCTGGCCCCTTTAGTGTTAATCCAGGTACACTTACAGCTTGCCATTACATTGATTTGGTCATGGAACAAGTAGTAAATCCATTTTTGCAAAGTGTCCCAAGAGTCATTTTTCTTCACGACAACAGGCCGCATGTCACTTTAAGCAACCTATGTGACCTAAAACATGCTACCATGGCATGCAGCGACTCTGGACTTCCATTAAGCACATCTGGAGGTGCCAGTAGCAGATCTTGATGATTTATGTGCCCAAGTGAATTCAGCGTGGCAGAACATTTCTCATTCATCCATTAAAAACCAAAATCATAGCATGCCAAGGTGTGTAAGTGCATGTATTTCTGCGAATGGTTTTTATACTGATACTGAGTAAATCTAAATATTTTGAATGTTTTGTTTCCATTTTATAAATAATTTGCATACCATGTTATCATTAACCCCTTAACGACGCAGGACGTATATTTACGTCCTGGGCCAGCTCCCGCGATGTGAAGCGGGATCGCGCCGCGATCCCGCAACGTATCGCGTCGGTCCCGGCGCTCATCAATGGCCGGGACCCGCTGCTAATACCACACATCACCGATCGCTGCGATGTGCGGTATTAACCCTTTAGAAGCGGCGGTCAAAGCTGACCGCCGCTTCTAAAGTGAAAGTGACCCGGCTGCTCAGTCGGGCTGTTCGGGACCGCCGCGGTGAAATCAGCTGACAGGACACCGGAAGGGCCCATACCTGCCTCCTCGGTGTCCGATCGGCGAATAACTGCTCCAGGCAGGAGCAGTCAAGCGCCGATAACACTGATCACAGGCGTGTTAATACACGCCTGTGATCTGTGTAAAAGATCAGTGTGTGCAGTGTTATAGGTCCCTATGGGACCTATAGCACTGCAAAAAAAATGTTAAAAAAAAAGTGTTAATAAAGGTCATTTAACCCCTCCCCTAATAAAAGTTTGAATCACCCCCCCTTTTCCCATAAAAAAAATAAAACAGTGTAAAAAAAAATAAAAATAAACATATGTGGTATCGCCGCTTGCGTAAATGTCCGAACTATAAAAATATATCGTTAATTAAACCGTATGGTCAATGGCAAAAAAATTCCAAAGTCAAAAAAAGCGCATTTTTGGTCACTTTTTATACCATTAAAAAATTAATAAAAAGTGATCAAAAAGTCCGATCAAAACAAAAATCATACCGATAAAAACTTCAGATCACGGCGCAAAAAGTGAGTCCTCATACTGCCCTGTACGTGGAAAAATAAAAAAGTTATAGGGGTCAGAAGATGACATTTTTAAACGTATACATTTTCCTGCATGTAGTTATGATTTTTTCCAGAAGTGCGACAAAATCAAACCTATATAAGTAGGGTATCATTTTAACCGTATGGACCTACAGAATAATGATAAGGTGTCATTTTTACCGAAATATGCACTGCGTAGAAACGGAAGCCCCCAAAAGTTACAAAATGGCGTTTTTTCTTCGATTTTGTCACACAATGATTTTTTTTCCACTTCGCCGTGCATTTTTGGGTAAAATGACTAATGTCACTGCAAAGTAGAATTGGCAACCCAAAAAATAAGCCATAATATGGATTTTTAGGTGGAAAATTGAAAGGGTTATGATTTTTAAAAGGTAAGGAGGAAAAAACGAAAGTGCAAAAACAGAAAAACCCTGAGTCCTTAAGGGGTTAACATGTCAATTGATTATGTGATTTCCATACGCTTACCTTACATGTTTTCTCGTCGGTGTCATGGAGCTCTGGCCCCTGCTGCACAGTTTTTCTGGGTTTGGGGGCAGTGACATCATAGGCCTGCTTAGCCAATCAGTGACAGTAGGGTAGAATAGTAGTAAAGTGTGATTTATTTTTTATTACCTCTCTTAATAGAAGTTTTATATTTCCAAGTAATTCTTATAGGTACAAATTATCCACATCTACAAAGTAGTCCCAACATCACAAGTAGAATAACATAAACAGTGGAAGGAAAGTAAACAGTACAGCTCTGGGGAATAATCTTATCTCTTATTTTACCTGCATTGGGGTTTATTTACTAACGTGATCCCGACTCTTTTTTCTCGAGTTTTGTGCCCGAATTGTGTCGCACGTTCCATGCGACACAATTTGCGACCAAAAAAACCAAAACCCTCAATTTTACAAGAAAAACCCAAAAAGGGGTGTGTTCACTGGAGAAAGGGGCGTGGTCACAGGAGAAAGGGGTCTGGTCCTGACAAAAGGGGCGTGTCCCCGACAGTTTTGAAAAATCCCAACATATTTACTAAGGTTTCCACAGAAAATGTGGTGGATTGGAGCTGAGGAAAACCCTACAGATCAGAACAGTTGTAAAAAAAAAAAGCAAAATGTAGGGAAAAGTGCAAAATTTAGGGGAATCTTAGTAAATACCTTGGGGAAATACCTGTCGGAATTCAAAACCCACAAAGAAAACTCCACTCCACTCTTAGTAAATAAACCCCATTGTGTGATTTATTACATCTGCCTATGAGAGCTTTGTAAAAAAAAAAAAGTATTCCTCTGTAATATGTGGAGACAGACTGCATCGTGCCAGACCAGACAGCTGCCGCACTCCATAAGGATCTGTTTAAAGGGAACATTCTTTTATAAATGCCCTACTGATATCTGTGTGAATATCACTCTGGTCCAGCAGTAAATGATTATGATTGAATGTATTATCTGCGTCTGCACCTGTTCTGATCGGAGTTATATGGATATGTTAATCTCCGGAGGAGAACACAGGACATGTTCATTACCTAACCATGAGGCATGTGTGTTTAGAAAGTCACAACTCATTTTGCTTGGTTCCGACTAGTATATGGGTCACGTTTACTGAACAATACAACTATATATTTATGGAGTATATATTTATGCAGTGGCATCATTTTAATCTTCCCTTGACTAGGCACTGTCAGAATCAAAAACACTTTATATGTTGTACATCTTGGCAAAACATTAACCGTTCTAATATACTTCATAAAACATGTTATCTCCTTTTTTTTACAGAAATCATGGCTTATTAAAAAAAAGACCACTAGGGGTCCCCATACTATCCATAACATAATCTTGTCTAGCTGCAGTATCATCTTTGTCCCAGCTGAAGCACAGACTGGTACAAAGTCCAGGAAGTGAGGGCGGGACTAGCACTCCTCTGTGCTCACTCCTGTCCTGTCTATCAGACTGCAGCATGAAAACAGAGGAAGAGGTTACAGATCAGCCTGCAGTGATTTGTCCTTAAACCTCTGTATTATGCTGTTCCTCTATTATTCCTCCTGGAAATTGTATTATACAGTGAACAGACAACGAGAGGCTCCAATTTCCCTTGCAATTGTGTGTCTATAAAGTCAGAGGCAATATATATATATATATATATATATATATATATATATATATATATATGAAAATAAAAACACACAGAGGGCACAAATGTGACATTATCTTTTTCTATAGAATGTTTGCAAAGGATATAGTATGCTCACCTCAAGGTGTTGTGCTGCACGCACAATACTGGTATACATTATGTATATAGTAGAGTCGAGAGCTGCCTGCATCCAAACTGTATGTCCGATCCAAGAACGTAAGTAGCAATCTGATATGAAACAAGTCCAATGGAGAGGACATAAATGCTTCTTTCAAAGTAGATATTTAAAACAATAACCTAAACATTCAGGTTGTGGTAGAGGTCCGGTATATACAGTGACCCCCCCCCCCCCCCCGACCTACGATGGCCCGACAAACGATAATTTCAACATGCGATGGCCTCTCAGAGGCCATCGCATGTTGAAGGCAGCATCAACATATGATGCTTTTGTATGTCGGGGCCATCGCATAAACGGCTATCCGGCAGCGCAGACTGCTTCAGCTGCCACCGGATAGCCGTTTACGGTGCCCTGTGTGTTCCGGTGATGGTCTCTTACCTGTCCTTGGGGCTCCGGACCGTCCTCTTCGGGCTCCGCTGCATCGCCGGCTCTCATTCGTCATCATCACGTCACCGCATACTCCGTTCCATCATCCAATAGGAGCGGCGTGCGTAGTGACGTGATGGCGGCGACGGAGAGCGAGGATCCCGGGGAAGCAGAGATGTCCGGAGCGTCGGGGACACGGAGACAGCGATGGAGGGTGACATCCAGGGCAGCGGTGCCGAGCGTTGACGGTCCAGAGCGGCAGGGACAGGTGAGTATAACTTCCTATTCTTTCTATTGCACTGATCCCTCAACATACAATGGTTTCAACAAACGATGGTTCCATAGTCATGTTGCCATGACTAAGAACCGGACGGTTCGAAACGCGTCAGCGTTTCTACCCAGCCTTTAACCTCACTTTTTTCTTTATCACGTGGATTTTTGCATTTTTAATTACTTAAATTAAAGTTTGGACTTTTATCTGTATTTTGGGAGCTGGAGTTCTGCACTTTTTGCTTTTGGTCTCACTCTGCCAAGATGCGGCTTGGACTTCCACTCCGTGCTCCGTGAATGCTACCATCATCCTCCCCATACATCTACAAGGCGGTGAGCTGTTTTTTTTTCTATTTTTCTTTTTTTGTTATATAAGTACATTGTATATTGATGCAGTCAGATCCAATTTCATTCCTAACATAATACAAATAAGTATGTGGCTAATAAGGAAATACTCATGTCATGGAGACAACATGGACCATTGTCTGTGGAATAGTAACTCCTAATTGGCAATTCATTCATTTCCAGAGGAACGGCACAACATAGAGCTCTAAGGAAATAATTGTCATTTTATAAGAATTGCTAGGACTTAGATATATCGGGAGACACAGCAAAATGTCTGGATTATGAGAGGAAGGCAATGGGATGCTGCCTAATATAACATGAAACTATACTATAAAATGATATCACTTTACATAATAGTTATAAACTAGACATATACTACAGATGACTGCTCATCCGGCGGACAGGTATTTTTCCAGATACTCCTATACACATGCATGCTAAGCTGAGTGGGTTTTAAAGGGGTACTCCAATCAGTTTATCTTTCTGGCATCGGTTGATTTGTAAATTACTTCTATTTAAAAATCTTAAAGGGGTTATGCAGGAAAAAACTTTTTTATATATATGAACTGGCTCCAGAAAGTTATACAGATTTGTAAATTAGTTCTATTAAAAAATCTTAATCCTTTCAGTACTTATGAGCTGCTGAAGTTGAGTTGTTATTTTCTGTCTAAGTGCTCTCTGATGACACTTGTCTTGGGAACCGCCCAGTTTAGAAGCAAATTCCCATAGCAAACCTCTTCTACTCTGTGCAGTTCCAGAGACAAGCAGAGATGTCAGCAGAGAGCACAGTTGCCAGACAGAAAACAACAACTCAACAGCTGATAATTAATGAAAGGAGTAAGATTTTTTAATAGAAGTCATTTACAAATCTGTTTAACTTTCTGGAGCCAGTTGATATAAGAAAAAAAAAGTTTTTTCCTGGAAAACCCCTTTAATCCTTCCGTTATTTATCAGCTGCTGTATACTACAGAGGAAGTTATTTTCTTTTTGAATTTTTTTTCAGTCTGACCACAGTGCTCTCTGCTGACACCTTTGTCCATGTCAGGAACTGTCCAGAGCAGGATAGGTTTGCTATGGGGATTTGCTCCTTCTCTGGACAGAGGTGTCAGCAGAGAGCACTGTGGTCAGACAGAAGAGAATTTCAAAAAGAAAAGAACTTCCTGTGAGACGGTTACTAAGGAGGTCATTGGAGAGAGGGAGTGCAGCCCTAGCAGGATTTCTTACCCCAGGGGAATTGCATTGTCAGCAGATAATTGAATGAGGGGCATTGGCCTAATGGTCATGGAGAACAAGGAGAAATAAACACCACACCTTTCTGCTTGGGGGGGGGGGGGGGGGGGGGGAATGGTGTTGATTAGATGCCGTAATAGGAAACCCATTCCAATCCTTGTTATAGGGCCTCCTTTTTTCTATGTATTACACTGCTGACCACTGGTTTGGCGATAATTTTCCCAGGTCAGACTGACTCTAGATTTGAATCGAATTGGAGTTTTTGGATTATATATGCCCCAGCCATGTCAATTCATTAGGGCTCAGCTGCAATGCCATACACTGGCCGTGAACAAAAGTAGCCCTGTTTCTCGAAAAAACATAAGGGGAGAGTCATGAAAACATATCCAGAGGAAAAGTTGCTGAGTTGCCCATAGCAACCAATCAGATCGCTTCTTTCATTTTTTTTTATTTTTTAAAAGGCCTCTGAAAAATGAAAGACACGATCTGATTGGTTGCTATGGGCAACTCAGCAACATTTCCTCTGGACAGGTTTTCATAAATCTTCCCTATAGTGTTTTTATATTTGATAAAACTCATTTAAAGGGGTTATCCAGCCAAAGAGCAGCACCCGCAATCTATGCGGCGCTGCGTCTCCAGTCTCAGAAAGCTGTTTGTTTCCAGGACTGGGGACATGACGTAATGCCACGCCCCCTGGTGATGTCATGCCATGCCCCCTCCATTCATGTCTATGGGAGGGGATGTGACAGCCGTCACGCCCCCTCCCATAGACATGAATGGAGGGGGCGTGGCGTGACATCATGAGGGGGCATGGCATTATGTTACGTCCCCAGTCCTGGAAACAAACAGCTTTCTGAGACTGGAGACGCAGCCCCGCATAGATTGCGGGTGCTGCTCTTTGGCTGGATAACCCCTTTAAATGAGTTTTATCAAATATAAAAACACTATAGGGAAGATTTATGAAAACCTGTCCAGAGGAAATGTTGCTGAGTTGCCCATAGCAACCAATCAGATCGTGTCTTTCATTTTTCAGAGGCCTTTTAAAAAATAAAAAAAAATGAAAGAAGCGATCTGATTGGTTGCTATGGGCAACTCAGCAACTTTTCCTCTGGATATGTTTTCATGACTCTCCCCTTATGTTTTTTCGAGAAACAGGGCTACTTTTGTTCACGGCCAGTGTATGGCATAGATTGCGGGTGCTGCACGGAGATCACGGAGGGTCCCAGTGTTGGGCCTCCCGCGATCAGACATCTTATTCCCTATACTTTGGATAAGGGATTAGATGTCTTTGGCTGGATAACCCCTTTAAAGTTTTATTCAAAGGAAGGTAAAGTCCAGCACCATATTAAAATCCTTCATCTTTAATAAAAAATGACTGTGTAACATCCTCCAGAGTTATGACGCGTTTTGGCTCGTACGACCCTTATTCAACGACCCTTATTTCACCCATTTCAGCTTTACTGGTATATGATTTTCTTTTTTTTTCTTTTGAATGATTAGGATTATTTTTTTTTTCTCTTTGAAATGAACACACTCATTATTTTTATTTCGGGCAAAGACAGAGAAGTTAAATCATTATATATAAAAGTACATAGTGGGCTCTGTTCTCCCGTGAAGCCCCCAGGAGTGGCGCATGAAGAATAATTACACCTTTAAACTCAAACTGTGACGTGTCCTTTACAATAATGCACTCAAAAAACTCTTCTCCTAAATCCCTACAGAAGCCCAGATGAAGAGCGCTTCGTGAAAGGCGGCATCGACAGAAATATATGCAGCTTAAAATGAATCATTACATTTGTGTTTGTATGTAATGTACCAGTATGTGCTTGGTTAGCTTGTCTCATGCATTCCCCAGCTACTTGAGTTAATGAATAAGGAGAAGAGAACAGGGAGGGTAAGAACTGCAAGAGAAAAAGTCAACACATTTTAATGGAAATGAGAATCTGCGGTAATGCAATAGGCGGTTTGTATCCCCTCTCACTCTCTGATCTGTGTACATACTTTCAAGTGAGAAAAATATCAAAACAAAGCAAATCAAATCCACTCCGAGTCTATAATGCCAGGGTACTCGTGCTTTTCTATGGTGGCACACTGATAATTAAGAAAAGACGTTTGAAACACCCACTTCAAACAACCTACCATCATTAATAAGGGGTAGGATAGCGCAGAACTCGCTGAAGATGTCAGCTCAGCCTTAAGTCATAATTACCGTCTTATATGTTCCTATGAAGAGGTTTTCTTTTCTGGGAAATAAAAAAAATATATATATATATATATATATATAAAAAATCTTGTTCTCCATAGGATTCTTTAGCAACACAGCCTCACGCACCTTGCAAATGACGAGACGCCACTAAATGACAAGCTTGTCAGTCATGAGTTGCCATCAATGATTCAGACTTTCTTTCAGTGTTGTATCTTGTTTACGTGCAAAATCCGAACGTGCGTCTAGAGTTTCGGGTGTAAAGGGTCCTTGTCTTTGCCTTTTTTGTTGTACAGGATAAACTTGCCTCTATGCTTGTATTATTTCAAACATATTGGAGAGAAAAAACATGTAAGTCGAAAGGAAAGGCAGATTTTAACTTTTAGTAAAATGAATGAACGTACTGGGTTTGTTTATTGGACCGGGGGCTGTTATGTCTCTCCGAAATACAAGTTTTTATGGGGTTTTGTATGTTATGTCAGATCATAGAAAAAATAATGCTTCTATATGTTACTCACTAGGTCATGTAGATTATTTACATGTCTTTTTATGTATCTGTATTTGGCTCACAAAGCTCTCTGTTCTGCTGCTCACTCATTCTGACATCCACTGCTCAGGAAGGGGCATGCCCAGGGCAAGCACTAAGCCCGCCCTCACTCACTATGCATACACTTCATTCCTGATTCTGCTGTGCTCCGTCTCTATATCCAATTACTGCAGGCTGCTCTGTAACCTTCCTCTCCTTTTTCAGATAAGAGTCTGATAGACAGGATAGGATTAAGCTCAGAGGAGTGCTAATCCTAGCCACGATTTCTATAAAATGACAGTACACTGCTCAAAAATATAAAGGGAACACTAATATAACACATCCTGGATCTGAATGAATGAACTAATCGTATGAAATACTTTCATCTTTACATAGTTGAATGTACTGACAACAAAATCACACAAAAATGATCAACGGAAATCAAATTTATCAACCCATGGTGGTCTGGATATGGAATCACACTCAAAATCAAAAGTGGAAAACCACACTACAGGCTGATCCAACTATGATGTAATGTCCTTTAGGACAAGTCAAAATGAGGCTCAGTAGTGTGTGTGGCCTCCACATGCCTGTATGACCTCTCTACAACGCCTGGGCATTCTCCTGATGAGGTGGTGGATGGTCTCCTGAGGGATGTCCTCCCAGACCTGGACTAAAGCATCTGCCAACTCCTGGACAGTCTGTGGTGCAACGTGGCGTTGGTGGATGGAGCGTGACATAATGCCCCAGATATGCTCAATCGGATTCTGGTCTGGGGAACGAGTGGGCCAGTCCATCGCATCAATGCTTTCCTCTTGCAGGAACTGCTGGCACACTCCAGCCACATGAGGTCTGGCATTGTCTTGCATTAGGAGGAACCCAGGGCCATCCGCACCAGCATATGGTCTCACAAGGGGTCTGAGGATGTCATCTTGGTACCTAATGGCAGTCAGGCTACCTCTGGCAAGCACATGGAGGGCTGTGCGGCCCCCTAAAGAAATGCCACCCCACACCATTACTGTTCCACCACCAAACCGATCATGCTGGAGGATGTTGCAGCCAGCAGAACGTTCTCCGCGGCATCTCCAGACTTTGTCACATCTGTTAAATGTGCTCAGTGTGAACCTGCTTTCATCTGTGAAGAACATAGGGCGCCAGTGGCGAATTTGCCAATCTTGGTGTTCTCTGGAAAATGGCAAACGTCCTGCACGGTGTTAGGCTGTAAGTACAACCCCCACCTGTGGATGTCGGGCCCTCATACCACCCTCATGGAGTCTGTGTCTGACCGTTTGAGTGGACACATGCACATTTGTGGCCTGCAAAAAGGCGGAGGTAGCAGTCCTGCTGCTGGGTTGTTGCCCTCCCACAGCCTCCTTCAAATCTCTTGATGTACTGGCCTGTCTCCTGGTAGCGCCTCCATGCTCCGGACACTACGCTGACAGACACAGCAAACCTTCTTGCCACAGCTCGCATTGATGTGCCCTCCTGGAAGAGCTGCACTACCTGAGCCACTTGTGTGGGTTGTAGACTCATGCAACCACTAGAGTGAAAGCACCGCCAGCATTCAAAAGTGTCCAAAACATCAGCCTGGAAGCATAGGAACTGAGAAAAGGTCTGTGGTCACCACCTGCAGAACCACTCCTTTATTGTGGGCGTCTTGCTAATTGCATATCATTTCCACCTGTTGTCTCTTCCATTTGCACAACAGCATGTGAAATTGATTGTCAATCAGTGTTGCTTCCTGAGTGGACAGTGTGATTTCACAGAAGTGGGATTGACTTGGAGTTACATTGTGTTGTTTAAGTGTTCCCTTATTTTTTTTGAGCAGCGTATATTAGAAAGGCTGATGTTTTGCCAAGATGTACAACATATTAAAAGTTTTTATTTCTGACATTGCCCATTTAACCCTTTCAGGACCCGGCCTGTTTTCATTTTTCCTTTTATTTTTTAAGAACCAGAACCAGAGACATGTGAAGGTTTGTCTTTAGCTGAACCAATTGTACTTTTAAACATCATCCTATATTTTGCCCAGTTATGCACATTTTGGACAAATTGGGTCTCCTTCAATCTTTTTACGCATACAACCTATGATACACTGGCATAGGGGCCTTGTGCAAGCTGCCCTAATGTGGTGATAAAGAAAAGAGGTGGAGGCGCTCCTTGTGGAGTAAATTCACTTCAATGGTAGAAGGGATAGAAGGAGAAATCACTGCTCACCCGACATAGTTGTGTAGCCCATACACAACAATGGAGATCGCGTGAATGGAGCCGAGGTCTGCAGCCTTCCTGTTATAAACAGTCGTGGGTAAAAGCGGGCTTCTAATCCAGGAGTTGAACGGAGCTGACCGGGACAAGGACACCAGACAGGTAGTATACCTTCCAAGAGGGATTTATTTTGTTAATGCAACGTGTTTCACCACGCATGCGTGGCCTCCTCAGGCAAGCTGCCTGAGGAAGCCACGCATGCGTGGTGAAACGCATTGCATTAACAAAATAAATCCCTCTTGGAAGGTATACTACCTGTCTGGTGTCCTTGTCCCGGTCAGCGCCGTTCAATTCCTGGATTAGAAGCCCGCTTTTACCCACTAATGTGGTGATGTCATCCCGCCCATCCAAGCTGGCAATGGTGCATGAAGGTGCCCTGAAGTCATCGTTTGCTTTGTGTTTGCCTATGCAGTAGTCCTGTCCCATTGTCTCATAGAATACAGACATAAAGTGGCTTCTCGTCTATAAAAGTAAATAATGGAGCAGGAAGCTGACAGCCCCCTGCCCCACCATAGTATTCAACTAAACCTGAGTCCTGAGGATGCAGTTGAAGTTGCAAGTGGCCGATACCTGGAGATCCACATTACTGGACTAATAATCTCTGGCTGTTCCATGGATGTCTGCAGCTACTGTGTTCTGCCAAAAAGACCTCAGACCATGAATCTGTGTAAGGGTCTCGAAATGACACCCTTGGTAAAATTTGGACGACGAATAAGAGATGAAAATCCTGAGTTTAACTTTCAAAATAAAAAAAACGCCCTGTTATAAAGTGCAAGCTATAAATCCAGGAAACGATGGTGGAGTTTAACAATAAAAGCGTGAAAACGAGCTACAAGGAAATTCTGATTGAAGTGAATCTGTGTTGCCATGACTACTAAACATGTCACTTCCAAATCCCAACATACATTTTATGAGGGAGTTGACTGCAAATGCCCCAGAGTATCAAAACTGAAAAGAGGTAATACAATAAAACAACGGGCTACAAAGCCGGCATCTCATAGCTAATTACCTAGTCTGGTGACGCCAGGCCAAGAGAGTCTTTTTTATGGGAGGCCGTTCAAAAAAAACCATACGTGGTCCAATATCTCTCAGGTAAGAGAGAAGCGTGAAATGTAAAGAAATGATCAGCTCCACGACACCGCGTGAGTCAGCGTACAGCTGCTTCTTTTTTATTACCTTCCAAAAATGTAAGAATATGAACTGTGCTGGCGTCTCTCTCTCTCTCTGGAGTAGAATGGTATAAAAAGAAAAGCAAATAATTGGGAGGGTCACCATTATCCAGCCTAATAGGAATCTATTAAATCAATTATCTTATCCTGTTGTTTTGACAGAGACCTAGTAAAGGACTAGAGCATCTAATGTGAAGGTGTGACCTTCTGTATTAACTGAATACTTACCGAATCATACTGTACTTTTTCTGCTTATCTGTTCTATTTTTTTTGATTGTATATTGTTCACTCAATTTTTTGTATATGATATTGGAAACATAGTAATCCCTTTAAAGGGGTTATCCAGCCAAAGACATCTTATCACCTATCCAAAGGATAGGGAATAAGATGTCTGATCACAGGGGGCACGCCCCCTCCATTCATGTCTATGGGAGGGGGCGTGATGGCCGTCACGCCCCCTCCCATAGACATGAATGGAAGGGGCTTAGCATGACGTCAAGTCCCAGTCCCGGAAACAAAGATCTTTCCGAGACTGGAGATGCAGCCCCGTATAGAATGTGGGTGCTGTTCTTTGGCCGGATAAACCCTTTAAAGAGGAACTCCGGTGGAAACAAGTGGAAAACAAATGTGTTCAAATCAACTGGTGCCAGAAATGTAAACAGATTTGGAAATTACTTCTATTTCAAAGTCTGAAGCCTTCCAGTACTTATCAGCTGTTGTATGCTCCAGAGAAATTTGTGAAGTTCTTTCCAGTCTGATCACAGTGCTCTCTGCTGAGACCTCTGCCCATTTCAGGAACTGACCAGGTTAGAAGCATAACCCCATAGAAAACCTTTCCTGCTCTGAACAGTTCCTGACACGGACAAAGGTGTCAGCAGAGAGCACTGTGGTCAGACTGGAAAGAACTTCACAAATTTCACTGAAGTATATCTTTAGTATACAGCAGCTGTGAAGTACTAGAAGGGTTAAGATTTTTTTTAATAGAAATTATTTACAAATCAGTTTTGTCTGATCGCAGGGGTCCCCAGCGGCTGCGGCACCCCAGACATCCGGTGCACGGAGCAAACCGGATGACTGGCGATGTGGGGAGGTGGCTTATGATGTCACGGTCATGCCCCGCGCTTGACGTCATGGCCACCCCCCTTAATGCAAGTCTATGCGAGGGGTGGCGTGATGGCCGTCGCGCCCCCCTCCTATAGACTTGCATTAAGGGGGTTTGGCCATGGCGTCACGAGCAGGCGTCACGATCAGACATCTTATGCCCTAAGCTTTGGATAGGGGATAAAATGTCTAGGGGCGGAGTACCCCCTTAAGATTTTGTAGGAAGTTCTTTACAATCGTAGGTCACCTTTCTTTTTTCCTGTACATTCACATAAGCCAGCACCCTAAGGTCCATACACGTATAAGCAGCAGTCTCAGCCTTGTCTGCTTTGCGGTTTAATACTGTCTAATATGTACTATCTTCAGCCACATACATAAAACCTCCCTGTCTGCCTTTATCTTCATAATCGAATCAGAAGAGCAAGTAACCAGAGGCAAACTCCTATTGTAACTTTAAAATACTTTTAATGTAATTTGTTCGGTAAACTGCAGTATATTAAATATCTATATTAAGTAAATTATAAAGACTCGAGCACTTTGCAAAATTAAAAAAGTGCACAGCTTAGATATCTATTATTCCTCTGGGAAAGTATCCAGAGTGTGTCTAGTGTGATTAGATAATTTCTATAGACGGAAAAGACTTTCTAGAAGAAGATATGAAAAGCTCTGCTATGTCTATTGAAGGCGACATTTGCGGCACACAGGACTCGCTCAGATAAAAGTTACTATAATTAGAAGTGAGAGGGAAAGGAACATTATGTCTTATTCTCTGTCACACCTAAAGGATTAGTTTTTTTTCCCAAATTTTGACCCTATTTAAACAGCCTACTAGAGAATACAGACATTATAGGATATATCTTGCTCACAACTCTTCTCTTATAGCCAAAGTGGGGAAGTTGTCTCTTTCTATGGAAGATGCATCATGGCCATGTTTGACCTGATCACTATTCATTTAAATGGATGCCATGTAGTACCACGTTTGTCCAGTAGTGGCTGCTGCAGTGAAATGTGCACCTTGGCAATAGCCCTTCGATCACTAGAGATCTCAGCTTTAGGATACTCAAGGTACCCATACACATGTGATAGAATGTTTGATTAGCTTATAGCTATCTCTCCCGATCCCTCCATTTACATGAGGATTTGGCTTGGCTGAACGTCTGAATGGAGAAAGGGAGGGGGGGGGGGGTAAGCTCATTGAGAACAAAAGGATTAAGGGGGAGATTTATCAAAACCTGTGCAAAGGAAAAGTTACCCAGTTGCCCAAAGCAACCAATCAGATCGCTTCTTTCATTTTGCAGAGGCCTTGTTAAAAACGAAAGACGCAAGTTGATTGGTTGCTATGGGCAACTGGGCAACTTTCCCTTTGGACAGGTTTTGATAAATCTCCCCCTAAGTGTTTAAATCCATCATGCCCGATCCTTGTCTCATATCATCTGTCGGGAGAGAGATAGAAGGCAGTCCTACACTGCAACCTGAATTATTCAGGCAAATAGACAGTCACTTGACTTTAGCAGACTTTTCTTGATGAAAGTCAGTGGCTCTGAAACCACATTTGACTCATGACCCCACCTGTGTGACTTGCCATAGGAGCACTGGTTAGGCAAAGGTTTGCATCTGCGTCAGAAACTTCAATCAAGGGTCTATACCCCAGATTCAATTCAGCAACAGAAAGGGGCTAGTACACTTCATGATGGACACCAATGAAGCCTGAAGGATCCCCTTTCACTTTAATGGGGTTGGCAAGGTTTCCATCTGGTGTCCGTCATTTCACTGGATTATGACGGGACAAAATAATACTGCATACAACAATTTTTCTCCAGTTATTTAAACAGATTAGATGATGGAGGCCCCGAATTGAGCCTCGGAAGCAGACTTGAACCTATCTTTTGTCATACAAAAGCCACATTTAATATGTTCCAGACATATCCTCATCTACAGATAAGCATATCCCAACAATAGTTAGACAATGCTACATCTGGCAAACAACATGCAAATACAATTATTGGGTTGTACTGATAAAGAATTCCAGAGGAGAAACACAGTAATATTACAAACACGGTTGACACGCATCATGCATTCAAGTCTACTTCTTGTTAAAGTGTATGCAGAGTGATTTACATACCCTTATCCCATTCTGCCTCCCCGGGTTGTCCCATGTGCTTTACAGTTTGGTGCCACCCAAATTTTAGTAAACTTTTTAAACCTCAGACACCACAGAGAATTACAGGTAAGTGCCAAGTACCTCTGTGTGTCTTTCCATAGGTCATTAGACTAGGAACTTTAAAATCATCAAAACGATTTCAAATAAAGACACCCAGTTCTTAAAAAATGGCTTCATCTATTTTGTTGTTTTTCTTTTTGTACATTCAGCAAACATTTTTACTTCAATGAGGCTCATGTCACCTAAAAGGTTGGGTGAAAGGTTGGGGACCTTTACCATGTAAATAACTGATAGATAACAAAACAGCCCTTCTACCCTAAATCTGCAAATTACAAAGAGATTTCTGTTACGCCGAGCGCTCCGGGTCCCCGCTCCTCCCCGGAGCGCTCGCTTCACTCTCCCCGCGGCAGCGCTCCGGTCACGTCCTCTGACCCGGGGCGCTGCGATTCCGCTGCCAGCCGGGATGCGATTCGCGATGCGGGTAGCGCCCGCTCGCGATGCGCACCCCGGCTCCCCTACCTGACTCGCTCTCCGTCTGTTCTGTCCCGGCGCGCGCGGCCCCGCTCCCTAGGGCGCGCGCGCGCCGGGTCTCTGCGATTTAAAGGGCCACTGCGCCGCTGATTGGCGCAGTGGTTCCAATTAGTGTGTTCACCTGTGCACTTCCCTATATCACCTCACTTCCCCTGCACTCCCTGGCCGGATTCTGTTGCACTTGTGCCTAGTGAAAGCGTTCCCTTGTCTGTTCCTAGTCCGTGTTCCTGACCTCCTGCCGTTGCCCCTGACTACGAATCTTGCCGCCTGCCCCCGACCTTCTGCTACGTCCGACCTTGCTTCTGCCTACTCCCTTGTACCTCGCCTATCTTCAGCATCTTCAGCAGCCAGAGAGGTGAGCCGTTGCTAGTGGATACGACCTGGTCACTACCGCCGCAGCAAGACCATCCCGCTTTGCGGCGGGCTCTGGTGAAAACCTGTAGTGGCTTAGAACCGGTCCACTAGCGCGGTCCTCGCTATCCCTCTCTGGCACAGAGGATCCACTACCTGCCAGCCGGCATCGTGACAATTTCTACATATCATAGAAAACAAATACAGTACCCCCCTTGCCAAATTCTGTAGTAGCTTTACACTATATTGGTACGTTAGTCATCAACATTTTTTTGCAATACCTCATTTTGTTGACCTGTGACATCATCTTCAGCCAGCTCGGTGTGTTCATACATGAGATACCCTCATTATTCTGGTTGTTGACCCCTCTTTATTTAGTTGTATGCAATGTGTCAACACATCTCTGATGCTGAACAAGAAGAAATTAAACCTAGTGGACCATTTCGTAACATCAGCAGAAATAAGAGGACTGTGGCCAAATGGGGGCTAGGAGTACCCTGACTCAACACAATCCTTTCGCTTCTGAGAAATTGAAGTGGTCACAGGCTCAGTCAACCAAGCAAATCAGTCTCAAACTCCATCTGGTTCTCCAGTCGTCGAGGACTACAAAGCTCCGCAGGCTTCTTCATCCAGTTATTTACTTCTACAGCTGGATAGCCACAGGTTACCGAGACAACCCTGGGATGTGAACGCATGCCTATTTCTTTAATTCTTAGGTAGTGCTGAAATGTATATTTAATTTCCGCTAATAATCTCATTTGATAAAATCATGCAAAGTTTATGAAGCACATCAATATAATTTCGAATTTCATAGCGAGTCTTAAACCGATTATGTGTGTCCAATGTGTGTGTTCTGTTATGGAAAACAAATTTAATAGACACAGGTATCAGTGGAGAATGGTGATACATTGAACTGAGAGCACATTTGCCTAATGAAATAGACTATCATCAAATGACCTCAGCTCTTCCATATCACATAGAACTAGATAAGAAATGCTCTCGGTATTAAACAATGTTGCACATTTTACAGATTCCAGAATGGATCGGGCATCATTTCTGCAAACACCATTTGTACAATGCAAGGCAGTAGAGGAAAGGTGGGATGGCACTATTCGATGCAGGTAATAGGTAGCAATAGTCACAGGAGGGGGGGGGGGGCAATGTCCGGAGGACAGGGCTGCCAGATGTGTAAAGAGCAGAAGGGCATCCAAATAGAATCACATCTGCACTCACCTGTAAAAATGCTTCTTTATTTCGTCATCAAGGTAGAAAGGTACAAGCTGGCCTAGGTGGGATCAGGAAAAGGAAAACGCAACAGCCAAGGCTGTGCGGGTGGGTGGCAACAAGCTGGTTTCGTGGGTATTCCGCTTCCTCTGGCCTCCCAGGAGGCCAGAGGAAGCGGAATACCCGCGAAACCAGCTTGTTGCCACCCACCCGCACAGCCTCGGCTGTTGCGTTTTCCTTTTCACGATCCCACCTAGGCCGGCTTGTAAATTTCTACCTTGATGATGAAATAAAGAAGCATTTTTACAGGTGAGTGCAGATGTGATTTTCTTACCTCGGATACCATTTATACCATGTTGGTCTTGAACACAATTGACTGTTGCAGATGATCCTGGCCTGTAGGCATCAGTATAAACTCATCTCATACAAAGTGCTTGTTGGAAGAAACTTTTGCAGGAGTTTTGTTAAACCTCTGGTCAAAATGAGAAAACTCAGGAAACACCAGAAACAGCCCCCTGTATCAAAGACAATTTCTTAAGCTTGCAACTCATTTACATACCTTCTGTTTTTTTTTTTTTTCTGTTTTGACTCCTCCCATCTCTCTGGTCTTCGGAAAACTTTGGCGGCACCTTTCTGAGGATTGGGCACCAATGTTTAGTTCCTAAAAAACTGAAGTATAGAGTATGTACATTATGTAGAAACTTGATGTAATGAAATGGCTGTATCTGACTTTGGCCCTAAAAGCAGCTCCAGCTCCTCCAATCAGGAGTAGTGATAGAGTGACCAATTGGGTACACCCTTAGCGACTGCACCCTCCTGAGCTTGGTTATTTAAGGTTGCAGTCTGCTTCTAGTCAGTGCCTCGCCCCCTGTCTCTGGTTTACTATATCCCACGTATCTTTATATTATCTTGGCTTATTCTCTTGACTACTTTTCTGTATACCGTATCTGTACTGTGATGCTACTACTGGCACTGACTTCTGATTTTATTTTTGTATGTGCATTCCTTGTCTGGCTTTTTGCTGTGCTGTTTTTAGTTAAAGGGGTATTCCAGGAAAAAAAAACTTTTTTTATACATCAACTGGCTCCAGAAATTTAAACAGATTTGTAAATTACTTCTATAAAAAAATCTTAATCCTTTCACTACTTATGAGCTTCTGAAGTTAAGGTTGTTCTTTTCTGTCTAAGTGCTCTCTGATGACACGTGTCTCGGGAAACACCCAGTTTAGAAGAGGTTTGCTATGGGGATTTGCTTCTAAACTGGGCGTTTCCCGAGACACGTGTCATCAGAGAGCACTTAGACAGAAAAGAACAACCTTAACTTCAGAAGCTCATAGGTAGTGAAATGATTAAGATTTTTTAATAGAAGTAATTTACAAATCTGTTTAACTTTCTGGAGCCAGTTAATATATATATATATATATATATATATATATAAAAAAAAAAGTTATTTTCCTGGATAACCCCTTTAACCCTTTTGTGCCCACACCCTTTTCCTGACTCCTTTATTACTTTGTTTTCTCAAAAAACAAATAACTATAGTAGTGTCATGGCCGACACTGTGGTTTGGCAATGAAAAAGGCAAAGAAAGAGGGTGTAACTCAGTTCAGGGCTGTGTATATCCCAGTCCGTCACTAACCTCGCTCCGCTGCCTTCGTGCTGGAGCTTTGAAATTTAAAGGGCCAGTGTGCCCATAATTAGTGATTGCACCTGACACCACATTATAAGTCCATGCACCTCCCACACTTCCCTGCCGGATCTTCAGTGCCTCTAGCCTGAGATAAAGCGACCCTTATAGCCTGTTAGCCTTAACCTTGTTTCCAGACCTTCCGCTACATTATTAGACTTCGCACCTTTGCCCCCTGCCTTGACCTTCTTCTACATTTGACTATGCTACTGGCTACTGACTTATCCTTCAATACCTCCCTTGCCCAGCTACCTGTGTGGTCGAGCCGTGTCAGGGGTAGCTACCTGGGTGTCGCCTGCCGTAGCAAGCCCTTCCTGCCTTGCGACAGGCTCTGGTGAAGACCAGCGGCACCTTAGACTCCGCTCCCCGATACGGTCCGAGTCATCAGCCACACAGGTTAGAGGATCCACATCCAGCCCCGTTACAAATTGTTAAGGATTGGGTAATAGAAGAGGAAAAAGAAGAGGTCCTTCTATTCTCTAAAATTCTGTAAAAGTGACTTTCCCTCAAGAAGAACTAGGACCTCTTTGCTTTAAATCATGTAGAGTGCTTATTCCTCTACCATGATCACTGCAGAAAATTAGGTTTTAGGTGCTTCCCATAGCCATAGTAGCTTAAAGGGGTACTCCACTAGAAAACATTTTTTTTTAAATCATCTGGTGCCAGAAAGTTAAACAAATTTTAATTACTTAACCCTTCCAGTGCTTATTAGCTGCTGATGTTCCAGAGGAAGTTCTTTTCTGTTTTAATTTCCTTTCTGTCTGACCACAGTGCTCTCTGCTGACACCTTTGTCCATTTTTGGAACTGTCCAGAGTAGGAGCAAATCCCCATAGCAAACCTGTCCTGCCCTGGATATTTCCTGACATGGACAGAGGTGTCAGCATTGAGCACTGTGGTCAGACAGAAAGAAAATTCAAAAAGAAAAGAACTTCCTCCGTAGTATACATCAGCTGATAAGTACTGGAGTGGATTAATATTTTTAAATAGAATTAATTTACAAATCTGTTTAACTTTCTGGCACCAGTTGATTTAAAAAAAATCTTTTCCAGGGGAGTACCCCTTTAACATGAAGATCTTAACAGGACATTTTATCCAGTGAAGTGTTTGTGAAACATAGATGTCATGCCAAGTAGTAAACCAGCTACTGTATAAATGGCATTGTAGGCTGCTTTCACATAGTGTTGCTCGCGAATATTCGCAATGTGAATTTTATTCGCGAATATCGCATATTCGCGAATTCGCGAATATTTGCGAATATAGCACTATATATTCGTAATGACGAATATTCGTTTTTTTTTTTTCACAGTACACATCACAGTGATCATCCCTCTCTGCTTCCAGCTTGTGTGGTGTAAAGAAGGTTCTAATACTACTGTGTGAGACTGGCGTGCAAATTTTCACTTATGCTAATTTTTATATATGCTAATTTTCGTATATGTTAATTTTCGCGTACGCAAATTTTTGCATATGCGAAAATAAAACGAGAATATTATGAATATGTGAATTTAGCGAATATATGACGAATATTCGTCCATATATTCGCGAATATTTGCAAATTCGAATATGGCCTATGCCGCTCAACACTACTTTCACACTGACTTTTGAAATGTCCATCTGCTGTATGCACTGGGAAAACTCCTGGTATATGCGTCAAATGAATCCATAGATCCCTATTCATTTGGTGGAGGCCAAAAGAGTCTTCTTCATCTACATTGGACTGGTATATGTCAGTATTTTGTGCTTTATGGAAGCGTGCAGCCAGTCGTGCTGTTTCGTACAGCGGCATCCAGTAAAAAACATATATGTTCCTCATGACCATTGGATGCCATTGTATGTCTATACAGTGGACTCTAACTGAGGCATCTGCTGAAGGTTTACATACCGATGTATAGTTCTGACGGACACTACGAAACAATGTAAAAGCAACCTCAGTTTTTTGTAATAGGCAGTGAAAAATGTAATTGGCTTCTTCTGTATATGTAGTGACAGCAGTTACAAGTCACAAAAATCGAATTTCATTGAGTGATTTTGTCTGGAGATGAGCGAATTTTAAAAAAATTTGATTCGACCGATTCGCCGAATTTCCCCCCAAAATTTGTTTCGGTCTGAATTTATTCGCGATAAATCGCTATTAAAAATGGCTATTTCTGGCCTACAGAGAGCCTCAATAGGAGTGTAGAACACTTTGCCTTGCTGTAACACGCATAGGGTGTGTGCTGGGTTAGTGAAATAATTCTGTTATTCAGTATGATATGCAGATTCTTTTGGAAATGTCCTTCTTGCCATGGGAATGTAGTGACAAGAGTTACCTTCCATTCTGGACTTCTTTCCTGGCTTTTATGTATAGCAATTATTTAAATTATATTAGACAGAAATGCTTCTTTCTCCTGTTATACTACTTCCCTCCTTTTCCCCTCCTGTTCAAATCTTCTCTGAAAATCAGCTCAGCTTTGTCCTGTGTTTGCAAGACAAGCAATGCAAGTCTATAGAACAGATGAGGAGGGAACTCCACTCACCAGCACCAGGAGAATTAAAAATTATAGATGGAGACTGCAGAGCAGAAATCTGCTGAAAAATACCATACACAAGTTATATAATGGGCAAAAATAGTTCTGCTCCTCCCACACAGGGCAGCATATCCTGAAAAGTCAACTGAAATAACAGCTACGTTTTAAAGGGGTACTCCGGTGAAAACCTTTTTTCTTTTAAATCAACTGGTGGCAGAAAGTTAAACATATTTGTAAATTAATTCTATTAAAAAATCTTCATCCCTCCTGTACTTATTAGCTGCTGAATACTACAGAGGAAACTATTTTCTTTTTGTAATGCTCTCTGATGACATCACAAACACAGTTCTCTCTGCTGACGTTATTATAATAACATATAACAATGACTTTATTAATTGTTGTCCTTAGTGGGATTTGAACCCAAGTCCCAAGCACTGCAAAGCAGCAGTGCGAACCACTGAGCCACCATGCTGCTCTTAGCATACATCTGCTATGCATGGTTGCTAAAATGGACAGAGATGTCAGCAGAGAGAACTGTGCTCGTGATGTCATCAGTGTTCCAAAAAGAAAGAAATTTCCTCTGTAGCATTCAGCAGCTAATAAGTACTGGAAAGCTTAAGATTTTTTAATAGAAGTAATTTACAAATATGTTTAACTTTCTGCCACCAGTTGATTTAAAAGAAAAAAGGTTTTCACCGGAGTACCCCTTTAAGTATTCCTCATGATCTGAATAAAACATCTATTCTATGTTGTTAGTTTGGGATAAGGTTGTTACTCCGCTTATCCTTTTGTGTACAGTGGACCTAAGATGGCCCCAACATTCGATCATTTCAACATACGATGGCCTCTCAGAGTCCATCGCATGTTGAAGGCAGCATCAACATACGATGCTTTTATATGTCGGGACCATCGCAGAAACGGCTATCCGGCAGCGCAGACTGCTCCAGCTGCCACCGGATAGCCGTTTAATGTGCCTCGTGTGCGCTGGTGAGTGTCACTCACCTGTCCCTGACATTCTGGATCGTCTTCTTCATACTCAGCTGCATGGCCGTTGCTCTCCTTCGTCGTCATCACGTCCCCACACACGCCTTCCCGTCATCCAATAGGAGCGGCGTGCGCAGCGATGTGATGACGGCGATGGAGAGTGATGATCCGGGGCACCGGTGGTGGTCTGGAGCAGCGGTGACAGTCCAGAGCGGCGGGGACTCCCCAGGGACGGGATGACTGCGATGGAGAGTGATGATCCAGGGCAGCGGTGACGGTCCGGAGCGGTGGGGACACTTGAGTATAACTTTCTATATTATTGCACAGATCCCTCAACATACGATGGATTCAAGTAACGATGGTTCATTTGGAACGAATTACCATCGTAGGTTAAAGGATCACTATATTTCACATATCGCAATAGAATTTGTAAATCTAGTAGTAGAGTTTGTCACAGCTCACCATGATATCAAACATTGTCATTTGTCGTTTTCCCAACATAAATTTGGAAGTAACTACGAGTTCCAAAAGTCGTCATTATGCACAAAAGAAATCCTAAAATGGTAAATTTAACTCTGCTACATTTTGCATGAGTCATGTGTTTTTGTAAAGCCGAGATATAAGCACCACTTCATTTTCCTTTACCATTTAAGTAGGTCCTAAGGATGAATCACATAGGCCTATATTTATCAAACTTGGCAATTTTTTCTTCTGCTGAATGAGTCACATAATTGTCAAATTGTCACGAAATCACTAGAAATCAGCATTGAGGGCTCTGCCTCTGCTTGATAAATAGTCTTCATACCGTCGCATACGGTTTGAGGGTTTGACCTTTCTCCCTCCGGTTGATCTGATGGGTCAATAATCACAGTAGGTGCCATTTGTATTTCTTAATTTTCTTTTCAATCCTATTTATCCAATCATGCTGCATTGATGTTAGACAATTCTTCTCTTATATCAAAATACGTCCTGTTTCAGTACAAGGAGAGGATTACTTTTCTTTGTGTCGATATTTTTCATGGAGATTTTTTTCATATGAAACAGTTTCTCTTAAAAGATAAAGACGACGCATATTGCTAGAAGCTAAAACTAGTATATAAGACTATGATTAAAAGGGTATACAGTGGTCCCTCAACATACGATGGTAATCCGTTCCAAATGGACCATCGTTTGCTGAAACCATCGCATGTTGAGGGATCCGTAAAGTATAGGACAGTGGTCTACAACCTGCGGACCTCCTGATGTTGCAAAACTACAACACCCAGCATGCGGGCATGCTGGGTGTTGTAGTGTTGCAACATCTGGAGGTCCGCAGGTTGAAGACCACTGTTAGAGGAAGTTGTACTCAACTGTCCCCGCCGCTCCGGACCGTCACCGCTCCTCACCGGTGCGCGGGATGTCGCCATCCATCGCTGTCGCCGTGTCCCCGACGCTCCAGCAAGGCCTCTGCTTCCCCGGTATCCACGCGCGCCGTCTCCGCCATCACGTCGCTACGCACGCCGCTCCTATTGGATGACGGGACGGAGTGATGACGACGATGCAGGGGATCACGAAGAGGACGCACCGGAGCCCCGAGGAGAGGTAAGAGACATCACCGGAGCTCACGGGACACCGTAAACGGCTGTCCAGTGGCAGCTGAAGCAGCCTGCGCTGCCGGATAGCCGTTTAAAGGGGTACTCTGCCCCTAGACATCTTATCCCCTATCCAAAGGATAGGGGATAAGATGTCAGATCGCCGCGGTGCCGCTGCTGGGGATCCCCGGGATCCCCGCTGCGGCACTGCACTATCATTACAGCACAGAGCGAGTTCGTTCTGCACGTAATGACGCGCAATACAGGGGCCGGAGCATTGTTACGTCACGGCTACACCCTCGTGACGTCACGGCCCGCCCCTTTCAATACAAGTCTATTGGAGGGGGCGCGGCGGTCATCACGCCCCCTGCCATAGACTTGCATTAAGGGGACGGACCGTGATGTCACGAGGGGCGGAGCCATGACGTCACGCAGCTCCGTCCCCTGTATCGCCCGTCATTACGCACAGAGCGAACTCTCTCTGTGCTGTAATGATAGCGCAGTGCCGCAGCGGGGATCCCCGGGGTCCCCAGCAGCGGCACCGCGGCGATCTGACATCTTATCCCCTATACTTTGGATAGGGGATAAGATGTCTAGGGGCGGAGTACCCCTTTAAGCGATGGCCCCGACATAAAAAAAAGCATCGGATGTTGATGCTGTCTTCAACATGCGATGGCCTCTGAGAGGCCATCGCATGTTGAAATTATTGTATGTCGGGGCCATCGCAGGTCGAGGGGTCACTGACCACTTTATTAGGTACACCTGTTTGATTGCTTGCTAACACAAATAGCTAATAAGCAAATCACATGACAGCAATGCAATGCATTTAGGCATGTATACGTGGTTAAGACAACTCTCTGAAGTTCAAATCGAGCATCAGAATGGTAAAGGAAGGGGATTTAATGGGGAACTGCGATACTAGACATTTTATCCCCTATTCAAAGGATAGGGGACATAATGTCTGATCGTGTGGAAAGGGGATAATATGTCTAGTAGCAGAGTACCCCTTTAAGTGACTTTGAAAGTGGCATGGTTGTTGGTACCAGGCGGACTGGTCTGAGGATTTCATAAAATGCTGATCTAAGGTACAGGTCACACGTACAGGATCCTGCGCAGGTTTGACGTTCAGGATTTGTAACTGCAGATTAGAATCTGTGCTCAATAATTTAGTTTACATTGAAATCTGCAGCAAAAAATCCTGTGCATCAAATCCTGCGCATCAAATATGCGCAGGATCCTGTACGTGTGAATGTACCCCGACTGGGTTTTTTATGTACAATCATCTCTAGGGTTTACAGAGAATGGTCCAAAAAAGAGAAAATATCCAGTGAGCAGCAGTTGTGTGGGCGGAAATTCTTTGCTGATGTTAGAGGAGAATGGGCAGACTGATTCGAGATGGCAGAAAAGCAACAGTAACTCAAAATAACCACTGGTTACAACCAAGTTATGCATCATACCATCTCCGAACACACAAGTCCAACCTTGAAGCAGATAGGCTACAACAGTAAAAGAGCAGATCGGGTGCTACTACTATCAGCTAAGAGCAGGAAACTGAGGCTACAATTCACACAGGGACCAACATTGGGCAATGGAAGACTGGTAGAATGTCGACTGGTCTGATGAGTTTCTATTCTAGCCTCGACATTCCTATGGCAGGGTCAGAATTCAACATTAAAGCATGGATCAATTCTGCCACATTGTCTCAATCGTTCAAAGTCACTTAAATCCCCTTTCTTGCCTATTCTGATTCACAGTTTGAACTTCAGCAAGTTGTCTTGACCACGTCTACATGCCTAAACGCACTGTGTTGCTGCCATGTGATTGACTGATTAGCTATTTGTGTTAACAAGCAATTCACTTAATATGGAATGTGGGAGTCAGGGCCTGTTGCCAAATTATAGACATAGGGGGAGATTTATAAAAAAAAAACTACGTAGAGGAAGAGTGGTGCAGTTGCCAATGGCAACCAATCAGATTGCTTCTTTCATTTTAAGAGAGAAATGTGAAAAATGAAAGAAGCAATCTGATTAGATTCCATGGGCAAATGCATCACTCGTCTTTTACTCAGGTTTTGATAATTCTCCTCCATAGTGTTATCTTAAGGAACTACTTTTTCAGACCCATAGGGGGAGATATATCAAAACAGGAAGAGTGGTGCAGATGCCCATAGCAACCTATAAGATTGCTTCTTTCATTTTTTTAAAAGGCCTATGTGCCTCCAGCTGTTGCTGTGGCTGTGATCTGTAGTTTTCATTGGTACTGTTTTTGTTTTGATGTGACTGATCACTTTTCATTTATTTTTTTCTGATATATGATGTGACTAAAAATCAACAATTTTTTTTCAACATTTTATTTGTTTTTTTCAACATTTTACATAAATCAAACATGAGCCAGGACAATTCCCGACATAGCATGAATTAGAAATAAAAATCAGCAATTTTGACATTTTGTATATTTTTTTTTAGGTTTAATGCCTTTCACCGCATCAATACCAAATATTTTGGTTGAAAAAGAAGGTGATTTATATATTTTATAAGGAAAAGGGGGCAGAATTATGTAAAATCAAACCAGTTATCTTCTTGTACAGCCTGACTTTACAGCCTGCACAAAAAAAAATCAACCATTCTACACACCAGTGGGGCGTGAGAGACCTCCAATGGCCATTTGCACTCATTGGACTCCCATGATCATACTGCGGGGATCCGATGAGCCCACTCGAATCCACCGACACCTCCATTTTCACTATAGATGCCATGATAGCATTG
The DNA here is from genome assembly GCF_029499605.1 of Hyla sarda. Taxonomy (NCBI): domain Eukaryota; kingdom Metazoa; phylum Chordata; class Amphibia; order Anura; family Hylidae; genus Hyla; species Hyla sarda. Next base: position 205,498,476 of record NC_079195.1, read on the forward strand.
ATAATGCCATCTATAGGGTCAATGGCAGACAATGGAACCCCTTTGGTATCCTGTTAGTATCGCTAAAAAGCAATAAAGAGTTTATGAAGAGTTTATAGATGGTTTATAAAGAGTCATCGGACAATTGAAGTTTAATGCTTGATTCTTGTACTCTAGTAGTAGGGGTAATCCCTTGTGTTAGTTGTTAAAGGACAACTGTAGTGGAACACTTTTATATATGCCCGTGCCCGGGCCTCAAAAATAAACAAAATAAACTCATACATACCTTCCTACGAGCCCCCGTTGGTCTGGCACAGGCCTCACGGTCCGGCAGTGCTGACCTCATTTCACTTCCTGGGGATGGGGACGCCGCAGAGCCGTTGGCGTATCACCGGCCGCAGCGATGTCCCGCCCCGGCCGGTGATAGGCTGAGCCCACTGTCATGTAAGGAGCTCTGGCCGGCTTCTTACATGACAGTGGGCTCAGCCTATCACAGGCCGGGGCGGGACATCGCTGCGGCCGGTGATACGCCGACGGCTCTGCGGCGTCCCCGTCCCCAGGAAATGCAATGAGGTCAGCACTGCCGGACCGTGAGGCCTGTGCTGGACCAACGGAGGCTCGTAGGAAGGTATGTATGAGTTTATTTTGTTTATTTTTGAGGCACGGGCATATATAAAAGTGTTCGACTACAGTTGTCCTTAAACATTCAGCATGCCAGCAAGTGACCTTCCAGGGCTACCATCAGTATAGGTAGAGACATATGTATTTGGTTATGATTCACATACTATACCAGGTGGTGATTTTTCAAGTAAGAATGGGAACTATGCTTTAAATCACTGCATCTACAATCCTTCCCCATAATACAATAACATCTGAAGAGGCTCTTAGGACATTCCAAGGATATTACTGACAATTTGGTTCGAAAATTATGTCGAGATTATGCTTGTAAGGAAAACAGCTGCATGTGTTACTGTCAAGTGCATTGTACTCCAGAGTGTCCGGCATCCCACAATGGCAGTTTAGGCCTCATCATAATCACCACCACTACCACTGCTCGGCGTACAGTATACGGAAAGCGCAAATATTGTCTGGTGCAGCGAGAAGCAGCCCCAATTCTCCCAGGATAAAGCCGAGAGATAGCAGAAGGCTGAGGGCCATCCATCATTACTGACAATTTCACAGCCTGGAATAACTTGACAGGGACACAGAACAAATTGTTGTTGAGAATTGAATGCTGCTAAGCTGAGTGAATTGACTCTCTGGTGTCAGAAAGAGGCTCGCTTAAAGTGGATGGAGAGTTTTTTTTTTGTGATTCAAGGGCATAAGGTTTTTTTTTGTTCTTTAAAAAAAAAAAAAAAAAAAAAAAAAAAGAGTCACGCACAAAGAGAGGCCGGGATCATGTTGGAGGAGCGGACATCGAGTGTTGTTATTATGACTATGCTCTCACTTCTACCTTTCATCTCAATTGTTTCTTATACTAAATATAAAAGCTGCCAGTGATTTAATAGAACTTTATACTATTTATTTGTGTTTGCCTTTTTGTCAGAATTCTTTCTATTGTTCTTATTATGATCTGTCTCTGTCACATGCAGCAGGTTTATGTAGGGGAGAAAAAAAGACACGTGTGGCGCTAATATAGTGCCGGTTATCCGTGGATAACGGATGGTTAGTAGATAGATAGGAGCCGGCTCACCTTTAGGTGTTGCGCTAATTTCAGGCGCAACACTGATGTAAGCCTTGAGTCTGTGTCTGTCCGCAGGTACGCCGGGAGCAACTGGCCATCGGTCCCGTCAGAGACGGTGGATAGGATACTGTAGCAGATGTGGGAGGTGGGAATTCCGGCACGGGTCTCCTAAACCTTCCTGTGGGTGACGACTTTGGCGCTGCAGCGCTACACCGGCGGGGAAATTAGCAATCGGAGAGGGTGCAGGGTATGGTGATGACTTTTTTGGACGACGCGTTTCGGAGGGGCTCCCTCCTTCGTCAGGTCCGCATGCAGACCTGACGAAGGAGGGATCCCCTCCGAAACGCGTTGTGGACCTGATGAAGGAGAGAGCCCCTCCGAAACGCGTTGTCCATCCAAGCACCGATTCTTTTTATGATTATACAATAAAAAGTTATCACCATACCCTGCAACCTCTCCGATTGCTAATTTACCCCGCCGGTGTAGCGATGCAGCGCCGAAGTCATCACCCACGGGAAGGTTTAGAAGACCCGTGCCGGGATTCCTAACTCCCATATCTGCTACAACATGCAGCAGGTTTGACACAAGCTAAAACAGGTGGCCATATAGTCATGATCAGAATTGGCGAGTCCTGGACTATAAGGGATATAACATTGCACACACTTTCCCACGACCCCCCTTGCTTACATGTGTAGTGGCCAATACTTCCAGGATAGTCCAGGAGATTGCAGTTGAACTAAGCATGTGTGACCGACTTAGTGGATTCCAGAAGGTGGGCATAACCAAAGGCAATAGATTATTGATATAAAGCAAGCACATGAGGGATCAAAAAATGCTTTGTTAAAATACATACTTATTTATCCTAATGGTAAAAAAGCCCCATTCAAGCTATGGAAATATTTGATTGAATTTATATTATTACATTGTAATTATTATGGTGCATTTTTTTGAAGGTCAGGGAGTTGTATTACTGGCAGGGGCATCCACAGGGCTTTCCCTATGCTCAAGACCGGAGCAGCAGTGGTAGGAATACATCAGATGCGTATAGCAGATATGTGTGGCTGTGCGTGGCACGTCTGCTCCCAGCAGCCACTGCTGCTGTTAGACTGCTGATGAGACTTGGGGCCAGCCCAGAGCAAGGCTCCCTCCTGTGCAGCCAGAAAAGTGGGATTCACGGGGGCAGAGTGGCCTGATCTGCAAATAAATTTTTTTTTAAAGCGCAGGGGCAGGCGGATGGCCCACCAGGCAAATGCTCGGTGTGCCTGATGGCCAGAGAGGGTTCTGTCAGTGGAAATTTAAGTTTTTTTGTTTTACACCAATTACACCAAAGTCGAATAGAGGGTTTTGGGTCACTTTGTGCCTCAAAAAGTGATAATTTTTAGATGTTAATTTTAAAAATCATAAAAAATCCTCTAGTGCAGTGAGTTTTTCTTTAAAGGGGTACTCTGGTGGAAAACTTTTTTTTTTTTTTTTTAAATCAACTGGTGCCAGAAAGTTAAACAGATTTGTAAATTACTTCTATTAAAAAAAAAATCTTAATCCTTCCAGTACTTCTTAGCTGCTGAGTACTACAGAGGAAATTCTTTTCTTTTTGGAACACAGAGCTCTCTGCAGACATCATGACCACAGTGCTCTCTGCTGACATCTTTGTCCATTTTAGGAACTGTCCAGAGCAGCATATGTTTGCTATGGGGATTTTCTCCTACTATGGACAGTTCTTAAAATGGACAGAGATGTCAGCAGAGAGCACTGTGGTCGTGATTCAGCAGAGAGCTCTGTGTTCCAAAAAGAAAATAAATTCCTTTGTAGTATTCAGCAGCTAATAAGTACTGGAAGGATTAAGACTTTTTTTTAAAGAAGTAATTTACAAATCTGTTTAACTTTCTGGCACCAGTTTAACTTTTAACTGTTTAACTTTCTGGCAAAAGTTTTCCACCGGAGTACTCCTTTAACCTGTTAGTTTCTACTGGGTACCATCCATTTACCCATAGCCATAGATGTTGCCATGATCTTAAAATTAACTTTGCATTAAAACAGCCCAGAAGTACATAGATAGATCCTAGGTGACCTAACAATGTTATACAGGGCTTTTGGGGCTCTTGACTTGTTATACACATGTTTTTGGGCTATTGGGAAAGTAAAGGTTTGGACAGAAGTAGTTCGGGCACAACCAGAACTCTTTTCAGGAGTTTGCTAAACCTTTTTTAAACGGGTACTACTGTGGAAAACTTTTTTTTTTTAATCAACTGGTGCCAGAAAGTTGATCAAATTTGTAAATGACTCCTATTAAAAAATCTTAATCCTTCCAGTACTTTTTAGGGGCTGTATACTGCAGAAGAAATGTTTATCTTTTTAGATTTCTCAAATGTCACGACCACAGTGCTCTCTGCTGACCTCTGCTGTTCATTTTAGGAACTGTCCAGAGCAGGAGAAAAATCCCTATAGCAAACATATGCTGCTCTGGACAGTTCCTAAAATGGACAGCAGAGGTCAGCAGAGAGCACTGTGGTCGTGACATAAGAGAAATTCAAAAAGATAAACATTTCCTCTGTAGTATACAGCCCCTAAAAAGTACTGGAAGGATTGTAAATTTAATAAAAGTAATTTACAAATCTGTTTAACTTTCGGGCTCCAATTGATTAAAAAAAAAAGTTTTCCACGTTAGTACCCCTTTAAAGTTCGCTTACCTCTAATAGTGTTCTTTGCATGTTCATTCTTTTATATGACTAAGATTTAAAAACTTTTGAAAAAACGAAAATGCATCTTTGCAGCATATTTTTTTATAGTGAGACCTTCATAGTGCCAGACACATATTGGTTATATGGAAAGATCTGACTGGAGAAAACTCCATTTGTTCTATAATCACACCCATTAGCTCGGAAACAAAATTGCCCATTTAGTCTGTTTCTTAAGTAAATATTATATTACACTTCATAGCCGCCTTGTTTGCACATTTTAATCCTTTCAAAATGAGTTTTTCTCTGTGCTCCTTCATTGACACGTCAGGGGCAGAGTGGTTATTACTGGTGTTTATGTAGATCTTTCCTGGATTAAAAGGCAAACACTGTACAGTATATAGATGGGGGATAATGTAATCACCTTTTGGTTTATGATATCTTGACATAATATCCCGGCATTGTGTAATCAGTTGTGTTGAGAAAGGACACAAAGGACATCAATAGTATTGGGTATCAATTGAAATGGGAATAAAGTTCCTAATGTTCACAAAGATGCCCATGTACAAACATATAAATACTAGTGTTGCTCACGAATATTCGCAATGCGAATTTTATTAGCAAATATCTCATATTCGCGAATATAGCACCACTTGTGTGGTGTAAAGAAGGCTCTAATACTACTGTGTGAGACTGGTGTACGAATTTTCGCATATGCGAAAATAAAACACGAATATTCCGAATATGCGAATTTAGCGAATATATGACGAATATTCGTCCATATATTCGCGAAATATCGCGAATTCGAATATGGCCCATGCCGCTCAACACTAATAAATGCATGGCAAATTCACACATGCGTCCTCTAAGTGCCAGCTGGGTTTGCCAAAGGATCCAATTGTATACAACATTTAATTGGAGAATATAAATTTAAAGTAACATTGGGCATGGAGGAAAAGGTTCAGTGTCCAGTTTGGTCATATTAAATCAATAGGCTGCTAGATCCTCTTATCTGTTGAATGGGGTACAATGATACCAAACAACTGTTACCATTTAATATAGAATATGGAACATACATTTCTTAAACAAAAAGGCTTCTAGGCAAATTTCTATTGAGATTAATGATACTGGTCTCATAGCAGGTGGATTTGCTAGCTTAGCTTATAAAAAAGCACTCCCATTTTTTTTCCCCATGTAATGCACACTTGCCATTACTGGTTCTGCATTGCCATCTGTTTCATTCCAGCTCAGCTGCATCCATACATTTTATTACAATTATGTCATGTGACCAGCAGTCAGACCCCCAGAAAGTTTCATGGCTTTATGTGCCTCAAGAAGTGGTCTATCCTGGGTCTGCTGACTACCTGTTAACTACAGGATGACATCATCCCCTATCTGATCCCACCTGGCAGCCCAGACCCTCCCAGCTGTATCTCTATACTGGTGCTGATATCTCTATGGGATTCGGCTATATAGTATTTATACACCTCCCTTCCAGATCTATCTGTATAATGCTGCTGCTATCTCTATGGGATGAGAATATATAGTGTGAATTCAAATAGAGAAAACAGACATGGTTGCACATCCACAATGATCTAATGCTTCCCAGCAACATTTATTAAACTAACAGGTCGTTAGTGTACTTTATGATCATGAAGTGCAAGCCTGCTAGCCAAGTCACGGCCACCTGTAAGTAGCAGGTCCCTAGCATAAAATGGGGTAGCACTGAACGGCAACCACCACTGCCGCAACACCAGTGCCCACAGGGGGAACGACCCACTGGCAGAGCAGCCCCATTGCCACTGAAATCAGTCCCAGGGCTGCACCTCCCCACAGACATGGCGCCGCAGCAGCAATGGATGCCGCACAGCACCACACCAGGGGGAACAGATGTAAAAGCTCACTCACCATGTTCTCCCAAAATTTACATAGGGCTGGTCTGAGGGGGAGGAGCAGAGTGCTGACCAAGTAGGAAAAAAAAGAGTGGAATATATAGTAGTTATACACCTACCTTGCATTTTTCCTAAAATTTGTTCAGAGTTCTTGCTGTGATTTTCTGGAAACATAGCATTACTTGACCATGATTGCAGCAAACACTAATAAAAACACATCATCCTTCCCAAAGAAAAATTTCCCAAAGAAAAAAGAAAAATTGATACAAAAACATGGCCAAAATCATGGTAAAAACATCTATAACATCTCATTGAACACAACCAGAAAACTTTAAATCTTCATAAAACACATAAATTGTGACTATAGGCAAAATCGCCTTCACCTCATGGCAATAGTTAAAAAAAAAAAAAAAAAAAAAAAACACTTTGAATGTAGAAAAAAAAAAAAATTTAAAACTGCACATAATGTAAACTGACACCAACTTACTAAAGAGTCTTTTCAGTTGTGTGGTTCAGTTCACTGTGGTGATAAGACTCCAGACCCCCTCTCTGCAAAGCCAGAGAATTCTTGGGAAATAGGAAACAATATTGCAGAAATCTTCTCCCTGCCATGTCAGCTAAAACAGGTAAGCATAATGCATACAGAAGAACATTTACATTTAGTGTTGTTCGCGAATATTCGCAATGCAAATTTTATTCGCGAATATAGCACTATTCATTTGTAATTACGAATATATATTTTTTTTTTTATTCGAAATTTTTTTTTTCACAGTAATCATCAGAGTGATCATACCTCTCTGCTTCCAGCTTGTGTGGTGTATATAGAAGGTTCTAATACTACAGTGTGAGACTAGCGTGCGAATTTTCGCATATGTGAATTTTGTCTTATGCAAATTTTCGCATTTTGTTAATTTTCGCATATGCGAATTGTTTGTTCATGATAATTACAGTTTATGCGACTTTTCGTATATGCGAATTTAGGTTTGTGTTAATTTCCGTATTTTCTTATTTTCGCATATACGAATTTTTTGCTTATACTGATTATGGTTTATGCTAATTCGCATAAGCGAATTTAGGTTTATGAGAATTTTCGCATTTGCTAAGTTTCGCATATGTGACATTTGTTTCTAGAGATTTTCGCATTTTAAATTGTTCGCATATGCGCATTTTGTTTGCTAATGTTGATTATGGCTTATGCTAATTTTCGCATTCGTGAATTTAGGCTTATGAGAATTTTCGCATTTCCTAATTTCCGCATATGTGAATTTTTTGCTTATGCTGATTATGGCTTATGCTAATTTTCGTATTCGCGAATTTAGGTTTATGAGCATTTTCGCATTTGCTAATTTTCGTATATGTGATTTTTTTTCGCGCATTTGCTCATTTTCGTATATGCGAAATTTTGTTTATGCTAATTATGATGTATGCTAATTTCCGCATATGCAAATTTTCCCATATGCGAAAATAAAACGTGAATATTATGAATACGCTAATTTAGCGAATATATGACGAATATTCGTCCATATATTCGCGAAATATCGCGAATTCGAATATGGCCTATGCCGCTCAACACTATTTACATTATCTAATAAAAGCCTATGCTACACTATATAAGCCAAAAAACATTCTGGAGTCTTCTTATAGGAGTCAAAGACTGATTTACAGGAAAGCTACTTCTATCAGATAACATCAGAGAGCTGCTTTACATATCCTCCCCCGATATTCTCTGTGCCTCAAGGCTATGACAACTTTTGGAACCACTTATTTCATGTTCCAATGCATCCAAAGCATAGAAAGAAGGAGCTTTGCAAATTCTCTTGATTAAAAATATATTTTCATTGTGTGTTTACTGCTTCCCCTCAGTCCTATGTGTCTCCATGGTTACAGACTACAAACAAGCTCTGTTCGTAGTCAGTGGCTGTAGTCGTGTGTTACTCCCTTCCATCTACCCCCTTCTCTACTGCCTGTAGGTTAGCCAGAAAAAATATTTGATCCCGCCAGACGACCCCTTCACTACTAATGTACTGTAACAACTGCAGACGTATGTCTACTGTATGTCTACTAAGGTACGAAACCATAAAGATGAAAAACATCTTAAAACAAGAGCTTATTTAATTAGTTTGGTTTAGAGAGGTTGTATACTAGTGTTGCTCGCGAATATTCGCAATGCGAATTTTATTCGCGAATATCACACATTCGCAAATTCGCCAACATTCGCGAATATAGCACTATATATTCACAATTACGAATATTCGTTTTTTTTTTTGTTTTTTTTTCACAGTACACATACATACAGTGATCACCCCTCTCTGCTTCCAGCTTGTGTGGTGTAAAGAAGGCTCTAATAATACTGTGTGAGACTGGCGTGCGAATTTTCGAATATGCGAGAATAAATCGCGAATATTACGAATATGCGAATATAGCGAATATATGACGAATATTCGTCCACATATTCGCAAAATATCGCAAATTCGAATATGGCCTATGCCGCTCAACACTATTGTATACCTAAAAGTTGTTGCATGTATTAGAGAGAATGAGTTGATACACTAGAAGGCATCGGTAGCCGACTCTCTGCATCACCTAAAAGAGAGATCAATATTTTGCAGTAAAGACAGAAAAAAATTAAAATCCCAAACCACTAAGCAGGTCACGAACTCAAGCACCGAGGCCCCTGCGGCATAGAAAGTGCATCACAATCCAGCATGCCATATAAGCACTATTGAGTCCAGGATTACAAGCTGTACTGGAATGACGGGAGCCGTGTTCTGCCAGGCATCATATGTTTCCTGTCAGTTCTGCTTGCAAGTCACTTTCATTTTTATTTGCAGTTACATGTAGTGACCAATAAAAATAAAAAAAAAAGCAGTAATAACAACCTCTTCTTGTTGTGTTAGGATCTATTGACCTTTGGTGTTCATATAAGCATTGCAAGGTCATTTACTAGGGGAAAAACAAGTATCACATAAGAACCACATAGGCAAAATGGTCATTTCATAAAGGGGTTGTCCAATGAGTCCAAAAAGTATAATAATGTACCGTATTGTTCACCGTATAAGACGCAGCTATCGGGTCGGTCCCTGTGGCCATCAACGGCCGGGACCCGCGGCTAATACAGGATATCACCGATCACGGTGATGCCCTGTATTAACCCTACAGACGCAGACGTCCCGAACAGCTTACAGGACACCTGGAGGGACCTTACTTGCCTCCTAGGTGTCTGCTCCGTGCCGGGATCCCCTGCATGGCTGCACTCTCCTTCGACGTCATCACGTCGAAGGAGAGCGTGGATCCCGGGGAAGAAGATGTCCGCAGCGTCGGGTACACTCCGGGGACGCGGCGACAGTGATGGAGCGACATCCAGGGCAGCGGTGACGAGTCCGGAGCGGCGGCGACACGTGAGTACTACCTCCTATCCAGTGGTCTTTAACCTGCGGACTTCCAGATGTTGCAAAACTACAACTCCCAGCATGCCCGGACAGCCGTTGGCTGTCCGGGCATGCTGGGAGTTGTAGTTTTGCAACATCTGGAGGTCCGCAGGTTGAAAATCACTGTTGGGTGCAGAATCTTTTTTTTCTAGATTTTGCACCTTTAAAATTGGCTGCGTCTTATATGCCGGTGCGTCCTATAGGTAAAAAAATACGGTAACTTACTAATATAATGTTATTATCCATAGTGCACAGATTTTCCATATCAGTTTTCTTCCATGTAGCTGTGACATCATGTCAGACTTTCTGAATGCAGAGCTCCCATCCTTGCCATCCCTCCACTCCTGTCATCTTGGGATGAGACCAATGATGTGAAGGGGGAAGCGGTATTTTTTTCTCATTAGATTTATGACTCATTAGATAAAGCAGTAGGAAGTCTTTCTCAGTCACAGTATTTCCATCAGAACAGAATCATTGCTGCCTTATCTAATAAGTCATAAATCTAATGAGCAGTAATACAAGCTTCCCCCTACATGTACCTGTTCTCATCCTGTGCAGACAGGAGGGTAGGGGTAAAGAAGGATGAGAGCTCTCTGCTTTCACAGCCTGTGATGTGATGTTACAGCTATGAGTCAAATAGCACAGCTGATATGGAAGATTTGTGCACAATGGCTAACAACATTATATTAGTAAGTTGCTTAAAGAGTACCTGTCACCAAACTAAACTTTTAATATATTGTTCCTTATGTGATTACATGACACTTTGCTATTTAGTTGCTGTTAAAATTCTAAACCTTTACATGTTTTTAATGTGACTGAAAAGGCCACAAGGTGGCTCTGTTCTGTTCCCTGCCGCATGTCAAACAGTTAGCTTGGTCTCCTTCCGGCCTGGCAGGAGACCAAACCCAATAAGTGCGTGCGGGGCATGGCCACTTTATCCTGCCGGGAGCTCGCACGATGTGAGCCAGGGGAAAGGTATGATACACAGCTTTTTAAAACAAAAAAAAAAATTAAGGGCAGGAGGGTGTTAGGAGTAGTTAGGGAATATAATCTGAGTTAGTTTAGAAAATATGGTTACATGACAGGTACTCTTTAATTATATTTTTAACATAGTACATAAGTTGTTTATTTCACCAGACAACCCCTTTAAAGGGGTATTCCAGGAAAAAACTTTTATATATCAACTGGCTCCAGAGAGTTAAACAGATTTGTAAATTACTTCTATTAAAAAATCTTAATCCTTTCAATAATTGTCAGCTGCTGAAGTTGAGTTGTTTTTTTCTGTCTGGCAACAGTGCTCTCTGCTGACATCTCTGCTTGTCTCGGGAACTGCACAGAGTAGAATAGGTTTGCTATTGGGATTTGCTTCTAAACTGGGCGGTTCCCGAGACACGTGTCATCAGAGAGCACTTAGACAGAAAAGAACAACTCAACTTCAGAAGCTCATAAGTACTGAAAGGATGAATATTTTTTCATAGAAGTAATTTACAAATCTGCTTAACTTTCTGGAGCCAGTTGAGATATATATATATATATATATATATATATATATATATATATATATATATATATATATATAAATTTCCCTGGATAACCCCTTTAAGTACTTCTCAAACTACTGATGATTTTTTTCCAGCTTCTTACTAGCCTACAGGCCTTTTTATCTTATCTACCTTGCCTTCTATATAGGAAATAGGTCCATAGGGCAATTTATATGGATGAATGTGTGATCCAAAATACTGTGCTATAAAGATATGATTAGCACAGTATTTTGAATCTACATACTATTCAAAGGTGGACCTTCACTTCAAACTCTGCTTTGTCTCTATGAAACCTGGTCTGAAGATGGTCAATAGTGATGAGCGGCATTGGCCATATTCGAATTTGCGATATTTTGCTAATATATAGACGAATATTCGTCTATTTGCGAATTTCACGTATTCGTTATATTCGCATATGCATGTGAATATTTGCATATTCGCGTATTTGAGGAAGACACCAGTGAGGGGGTGGGCAACTTTACTATTGGTTGCTAGGGATATTGTTGATAACCTCTGACAAGTGTATTTGCACCATTCTAATTGGCCCACAAGTGAAAAGAAGGAATATGCGCATATGCGAATATTTACATGTGCGAATATATATTCGCAATATTCGCGAATCTGCAATATTCACAATAAAAATTCAAAATGCGAATATTTGTGCCCAACACTATTGGTTAACTACACAGTATAGCCCTTGTATATGTCTGTGAGCATGAAATCCCATCAGGAGGTTCATCCTGGCAATGGAAAAATCCGAAACATCTCGAAGTAGATCTCAGTCCGTCAATATGCCACTGCTAATAGTATTTTCCGCAAACATGAGTTATAATTCTTTTTTCAATGCTAGAGAAAAATCTACATTCTTCAAATGTTTCCCTTCATGCACGTTTTGTTTCTGGGATCAAGGCAGGACAGATGACTCTGCTTTCTTCCCACTTAGTAAAAGTGAGCACTTTATAAGAGCAACCGGCAGAAAGCTCCCAGCATGTTGTGCGCCGCTCGGACCTGTCATACTTCTGAGACATTTAGATTGAGATATTCATCATTTGGTGACGTCTCTGTTTTGTTTACACCGCTTCAGCGGTTCACTTCTGGGACTGAAGGCTGCTTTTGAGGTTTCTTTATGCTGCTTGTTGCCAAGGAGGAAGCTTCAGAGTTTTTTTTTTTTTTTTATCATTTGAAAGCTTTTTGGGCATTGAGTGATCAAAAGCTGCCAGAATCAACCCCGAGATCTACCATCAAGAATAAGGAGAAGAAAATTCTTCTATGGATTGTGCCCTAAGGGTGAAAATAATATGACTGTTCTGCTGTGTTTCGGTCCTCTTATATAGCAGTCTATGTACAGTACCAACAGGCAATACATTTCTTGTTAAATTCTTGTCCTTTATCTAAGTGAAGTTTTGGTTTTGTCTTAGCTGATCTCTTACCTCCGAATAATCAAGGGGTCAATCTTGAGGGTGACCCCTGAAACGCGTTATTGTTTATTATAGGGATGCACCGATATATCGGCGGCCGATACATATCAGCTGAAAATAGCTATTTTGGGGAAATGCCGAAACAACAAAAAATTTGCAGATAATGTCCCGCCTCCCCTGCCCGCCCACAGCACAAGTTACAAACACTGCCAGTTCCAGAGGCGTAGCGTGGGGGGTGCAGGGGGGGCCGGCCACACCGGGCGCAACATCTGGGGGGGGGGGCGCGCTCTCCGGGATAGGAATACTTCTTTTTATGTGCCTGGGCCGGCTCCCGTGTGTGGCTGCAGGCGGGGGCCAGCCAGAGCATATAAAAACTAATACTGTATGTATACTAAAAACCAGGGGGCTTCCAGCTGTTGTGAAACTACAACTCCCAGCATGCCCGGACCGGAGGAGCGGTGACCGAATCACTGTGGGGGCAGCAGTACAGACATACAGCCTCCAGCCATGCACTGTATATGGCTGGAAGCTGTATGTCTGTGGGGTGGGGGGAAGCTGCCTACTATTGTGGGGGAACTGCTGACTTAATGTGGGGGGGAGCTGCCGACAAATGTGGGGGAAGCTGCCTAATATTGTGGGGGGGGGGAGCTGCCTAATATTGTGGGGGAACTGCCTACTATTGTGGGGAACCTGCCTACTATTGTGGGGGAAATGCTGACCTAATGTGGGGGAGCTTCCTACTATTGTGGGGGAACTGCTGACCTAATGTGGGGGGGAGCTGCCTACAAATGTGGGGGGAGCTGCCTAATATTGTTGGGGGGGGGGAGCTGCCTAATATTGTGGGGGGGAGCTGCCTACAAATGTGGGGGGAGCTGCCTAATATTGGTGGGGGGAGCTGCCTTTTATTGTTGGGGGGAGCTGCCTAATATTGTGGGGGAACTGCCTACTATTGTGGGGGGGAGCTGCCTGCAAATGTGGGGGGAGCTGCCTAATATTGTTGGGGGGAGCTGCCTAATATTGTGGGGGAACTGCCTACTATTGTGGGGAACCTGCCTACTATTGCGGGGGAACTGCTGACCTAATGTGGGGGGGAGGGGAAGCTGCCTACTATTGTGGGGGAACTGCTGGCCTAATGTGGGGGGGAGCTGCCGACAAATGTGGGGGGTGCTGCCTAATATTGTGGGGGAACTGCCTACTTTTGTGGGGAACCTGCCTATTATTGTGGGGGAAATGCTGACCTAATGTGGGCGAGCTGCCTACTATTGTGGGGGAACTGCTGACCTCATGTGGGGGGAGCTGCCTAATATTGTTGGGGGGAAGCTGCCTAATATTGTGGGGGGGGGAGCTGCCTAATATTGTTGGGGGGAGCTGCCTAATATTGTGGGGGAACTGCCTACTATAGTGGGGAACCTGCCTACTATTGTGGGGGAAATGCTGACCTAATGTGGGGGAGCTGCCTACTATTGTGGGGGAACTGCTACTATTGTGGGGGAGCTGCCTACTATTGTTGGGGAGCTGCCTATTAATGTGGGGGAGCTGCCTACTATTGTGGGGGAACTGCTACTATTGTGGGGGAGCTGCCTACTATTGTTGGGGAGCTGCCTATTAATGTGGGGGAGCTGCCTACTATTGTGGGGGAGCTGCCTATTAATGTGGGGGAACTCCCGACCTAATGTGGGGGAGCTGGCAATCTAATGTGGGGGGAATCTAATGTAATCTAATGAGCGGAGCGCTGCATTTTACCAGAAGATGGGGAGAAGTCATTTTCGGTTTCGGACGGACATTTTTTTTAATTTCGGTTTCGTTTCGGTTCTGAAATTTCCATTTCGGTGCACCTCTAGTTTATTTATTGTTTTGATCAATCAATAAGTCTGATCCAGGACTACTCGAAGACTGTCCGTGCATGCTGGGACTTGTAGTTTAGCGACAGCTAGAGCCGTTGGCTGTCCGGGTATACTGGGAGTTGTAGTTTTGCAACATCTGGAGGTCTGCAGGCTGAAGACCACTGAGCTAGAGGCACACTGGTGGGGAAACATTGATGTGGACTGTGAGCCCCAGAGGGAACAAGCTCTATACAGCAATAGGAAACAGGTTGGTGGTATATATATATATATATATATATATATATATATATATGTATGTACAGTACAGACCAAAAGTTTGGACACACCTTCTCATTCAAAGAGTTTTCTTTATTTTCATGACTATGAAAATTGTAGATTCACACTGAAGGCATCAAAACTATGAATTAACACGTGGAATTATATACATAACAAAAAAGTGTGAAACAACGGAAAATATGTCATATTCTGGGTGGAAAGTGTCCCCAAGTGCAGTCACAAAAACCATCAAGAGCTACAAAGAAACTGTCTCACATGCGGAACGCCCCAGGAAAGGAAGACCAAGAGTCACCTCTGCTGCGGAGGATAAGTCCATCCGAGTCACCAGCCTCAGAAATCGCAGGTTAACAGCAGCTCAGATTAGACACCAGGTCAATACCACACAGAGTTCTAGCAGCAGACACATCTCTAGAACAACTGTTAAGAGGAGACTGTGTGAGGCCTTCATGGTAGAATATCTGCTAGGAAACCACTGCTAAGGACAGACAACAAGCAGAAGAGACTTGTTTGGGCTAAAGAACTAAGGAATGGAAATTAGATTTCTTTTAGCATCTTTAGATGCTTTGGTCTGATGAGTCCAAAATTTAGATCTTTGGTTCCAACCACCGTGTCTTTGTGCGACGCAGAAAAGGTGAACGGATGGACTCTACATGTCTGGTTCCCACCGTGAAGCATGGAGGAGGAGGTGTGATGGTGTGGGGGGGCTTTGCTGGTGATACTGTTGGGGACTTATTCAAAATTGAAGGCATACTGACCAAGCATGGCTACCACAGCATCTTGCAGCGGCTGCTATTCCATCCGGTTTGCGTTTAGTTGGACCGTCATTTATTTTTCAACAGGACAATGACCCCAAACACACCTCCAGGCTGTGTAAGGGCTATTTGACCAAGAAGGAGAGTGATGGGGTGCTGCGCCAGATGACCTGGCCTCCACAGTCACCGGACCTGAACCCAATAAAGGCAAAAGGGCCAACAAGTGCTAAGCTTCGCTGGGAACTCCTTTAAGACTGTTGGAAGACCATTTCAGGTGACTACCTCTTGAATCTCAACAAGAGAATGCCAAGAGTGTGCAAAGCAGTAATCAAAGCAAAATGTGGCTACTTTGAAGAACCTAGAATATGACATATTTTCAGTTGTTTCACACTTTTTTGTTATGTATATAACTCCACATGAGTTACTTCATAGTTTTAATGCCTTCAGTGTGAATGTACAAGTTTGACTCCGGTCGGCTCATTAAAGTAAATGGAGTTCAGCGCTGGTCCGGGAGGGGCAAACCAGGCTCTCCCGTACCCCAGCCGGATCCGGCACCCGTAATGTAGAAACGAGATGTGAATGCAGCCTAACCCGGTGTATTTAGTGTGAGTGAAGAGGTTGACAGTTTTCCTTTAAATAATTAGTTATTATTTTTTTCACTCAATTTGTCTTAAAACATATCCTTAAACAGGCATAAGAAAATTATTCAGGCCCATTCACCAATATCTCCATAAACATGACCCGTTCCAGGATAGTTACTTGAATCTCCGAGCAGACACATTGGACTCACCATGTAATATTTATTCAGAGAATTCCCTGTCTTCTGTCTCCCGGGCCGCTCATAGTAGTAACTTCAAGATGAATCTTTTATTCTTGAAGACCCCGGAATAATGCCTGAGGGCTCGCAGCTCTGCCGGGACCGCCGAGGTTGTGTGGGTTTCCTTGTAGGTAAAGCTGTGAAGTATTTAATGTGCCATCTATCACAGGCTACGCTGCATAGTCTTACTGTTTTACAAAACCTTAATGGTACAAATGTATTAACCTGTCAGATAATGCGTCGGAGATCCCATGTCTGCTAAACACAATGGGGGATTTTGTTTAAGTGGATTCCACCATTAATAAGGTTATGAATTATGGCGCATATCATATTTATGCTAGAAGTTGTGACTGTTCTTGCCATTTATCGCTTGTGAAAAGTGATAAGGAAAGTAGGTGAGGTTAACCGGCAGAGGACTTGGCTTTAATTCCAATTTTTTCTATTTTTTTTGGCCTGTATCATGCACGCTCACCATCACTAGTCATACATCACCATTTGTTCTATACCATCACAGCTGCATCTGTGCAGTTCATTGCTATAACTTGGCCACTAGTTTGAGTCCCAGTGCTCAAAGGTGTACTCCCGTGGATAACTTTTTTTTTTTTTAATCAACTGGTGCCAGAAAGTTAAACAGATTTGTAAATTACTTCTATTAAAAAATCTTAATCTTTTCAGTACTTTTTAGGGTCTGAATACTACAGAGGAAATGATTTTCTTTTTGGAACACAGTGCTCTCTGCTGACATCTCTGTCCATTTTAGGAACTGACCAGAGCAGCATATGTTTGCTATGGGGATTTTCTCCTACTCTGGACAATTCTTAAAATGGACAGAGATGTCAGCAGAGAGCATTGTGCTTGTGATGTCAGCAGAGAGCCCTGTGTCCCAAAAAGAAAATAATTTCCTCTGTAGTATTCAGCAGCTAATAAGTACTGGAAGGGTTAAGATTTTTTAATAGAAGTAATTTACAAATCTGTTTAACTTCCTTTCACCAGTTGATTTAAAAAAACAAGTTTTCCACGGGAGTACCCCTTTAATGTGTCAAAAGAAAGCCATCTGATAAGGATTACATTATCACTTACCAGATTCCCTCCTAGTATCTCACAGACCCCTCCCCTGCCCACCCAGATCTGTATACTGCTGATATCTCTTTGGGGTTAGGATATATATTAGTTATACACCTCCCCTTTAGATCTATATGTATACTGCTGCTGTTATCTCTATGGGATCAGGATATATAGTAGTTATACACCTCCCTTCCCGCTCTATCTCTAAGTGATCAGGATATATA
Source organism: Hyla sarda (assembly GCF_029499605.1). NCBI lineage: Eukaryota > Metazoa > Chordata > Amphibia > Anura > Hylidae > Hyla > Hyla sarda. Next base: position 205,516,071 of record NC_079195.1, read on the forward strand.
GTAGTTATACATCTTCCGTTCAGCTCTATTTGTATATGGCTGCTGCCATCTCTATTGGATCAGTATATAGTAGTTATACATCTTCCCTTCAGCTCTATCTGTATATGGCTGCTGCCATCTCTATGGGATCAGTATATAGTAGTTATACATCTTCCCTTCAGCTCTATCTGTATATTGCTGCTGCCATCTCTATGGGATCAGTATATATATATATATATATATATATATATATATATATATTAGTTAGACATCTTCCCTTCAGCTCTATCTGTATATTGCTGCTGCCATCTCTATGGGATCAGTATATATATATATATATATATATATATATATATATATATATATATATAGTAGTTATTCATCTTCCCTTCAGCTCTATCTGTATATTGCTGTTGCTATCTCTTTGGGATCAGGACAAATCCTTGAGTGCTTCTTTATCTTTATCACCAGTGAATAAAATGCAAGTCCTAATAAAACTCATAAAAAAATTTAAAAAATAAAAGGCGGGATATCGCTGCGGCCGGAGATAGGCTGAAGCTCCATGTGACGTGCCGGGCTAACAGGAAGTAAGAAGAATACAGCCCGGGGACCGAACACCTGTACCGGAGTGTACCGGAGCTCCGGGGGCTCGTTGGCAGGTAAGAGAAAGTGTGTTTTCTTTTATTTTGCAGCCCGGACGGGATAAAAGGAAAAAAATGTGCGCCGGAGTACTCCTTTAATATCCTCTTCAGCTATGTATCTTCTTAAAGTTTTTTTGTAATTTTTTTTCAGCAAACAAACAAAAAAAGGTAATATTTTTCCTATTAGGTTCTACACAAGACTTAGCCATGCTGCCTTTTCTTAAACACTTTTCAAAACTGTCCAGTGAGGCGCAAAAATTGTTTAAAATACCTAATATATCTGGGGCATGGCCAATACTGCAGTCTAATAGTCTAATGGTGCCATTAGAACATTGTTTACCTAACAGTGAGCCTCAATTATCCGAGTAGATTTTGTAGGGGTTTTTGTGTCACATGCGTTATGTGCCAGAATTTCCAGCAAAAAATCTGAAAAATCCTTCTAACTCTCCACTTTACTCAGAAAACCATACAAAGGGGCGTGGTCATCAGGAAAAGGGGCGTGTCTTAAAAATACAAATTTACTAATGTTGACCCATTAAATGTGGTGGATTTAAGTTCTGGAAAACTTGTTAGCTTAAAGCAGGTGTAAAAGGAGCAAAATGTTGGGAAATTCGCCAAATAAAAGATACAATAGTAAACGCCATGAAAGAATACCTGTCGGAAACCCACAAAACCACAAAGAAAACTACACTCCACTCTCAGTAAACGAGGCCCAGTGTGTCTCCAGCTTTTGCCAAACTACAACCCCCAGCATGCCTGGACAGTCTTTGGCTGTCCGGGCATGCTGGGAGTTGTAGTTTTGCAACAGCTGGAGACACACTGTTTGGAAAACACTGCATTAGAGAAAAAATCCTGGTGCATGCTGCTAATAATAATAATAGTAACAATAATACTAGTAATAATTATAGTAGTTATTAGCATTAATTATTATCATCATTGTTAATAATAATAAAACAAATGTTGTTCTTATGATGATGATTATTATTATCTTATAACCCCCCCCCCCCCCCCCCCAAATGTTTTATAGCCGGGGTCTCAAGTTCAAATCCAACCAGGGGCAAGATCTGTATGGGGTCACGTTTGGAGTTGTCATTTTGCAACAGCTGGAGACACACTGCAATAGAGAAAGAATTCTGGTGCATGCTGCTCATGATACCGTATATACTCGAGTATAAGCCGTCCCGAATATAAGCCAAGGCCCCTAATTTCACCCCAAAAACCCAGGAAAAGTTATTTACTCGACTATAAGCCTAGGGTGGGAAATACATCATCCCACCCATGTCATCATCCAGACCCCCCTTCATCATCACCCTGTCATCATCCCCCCCCCCCCTTCATCATCACCGCCTGTCAATCCCTTCTCAGTGGTCTTCAACCTGCGGACCTCTAGATGTAGCAAAACTGCAACTCGGCTGTCTGGGCATGCTGGGAGTTGTAGTTTCGAAACATCTGGAGGTCCGCAGGTTGAAGACCACTGCGGCCTTTGTCATCATCCAGACCCCCCCTTTAGTTTTCTACTCACCTCCCGTCGGTGGGAAGGAAGGGTGAGCTGGTCCGGGCCATCTATGCTGCAGGGACCGTCCGGTGGGGAGGGTTAGTCGTTCCGGGCTGTCCATCTTCACCGGGAGGCCCTCTTCTCCGCTCCGTGCCGGCCCCGGACTAGTGACGCTGCCTTGATGCCACCGCGCAGGGACGTCATGGACGTCTGCTGTGCACGGACGTCCCTGCGCGTCGTCGTCAAAGCAATGTCACTAGTCCGGACCAACTCACCCTTCCTTCCCACCGAGGGGAGGTGAGTAGAAAACAAAAGGGGGGTCTGGATGATGACGAAGGCCAGGCAGTGGTCTTTAACCTGCGGACCTCCAGATGTTTCAAAACTACAACATACCAGCAAGCTGGGAGTTGTAGTTTTGCAACATCTGGAGGTCCGCAGGTTGAAGACCACTGAGAAGGGGTTGACAGGTGGCGATGGATGGCCGGGACCATCCCCTCACAGCTAAAGCCAGAAACTTTTTTTGTTCACTCGAGTATAAGCCGAGGAGGGCGTTTTCAGCTCGAAAAATCGGGCTGAAAAACTCGGCTTATACTCGAGTATATACGGTAATAATATTATTATTATTATTGTTATTATTATTGTTGTTCTTGTTATTATTATTATTATATAGAATCCCCCAAATATTTTATAGTTGGTGTCCCAAGTAGAGATGAGCGAACTTACAGAAAATTCGATCCGTCACGAACTTCTCAGCTCGGCAGTTGATGACTTATCCTGCATAAATTAGGTCAGCTTTCAGGTGCTCCGGTGGGCTGGAAAAGGTGGATACAGTCCAAGGAGACTCTTTCCTAGGAATGTATCCACCTTTTACAGCCCACCGGAGCACCTGAAAGCTGAACTAATTTATGCAGGAAAAGTCATCAACTGCCGAGCCGAGAAGTTCCTGACGAATCGAATTTACTGTAAGTTCGCTCATCTCTAGTCCCAAGTTCAAATCCAATCAGGGACAAGATCTGGATGAAGTCTGTACTTTTTCTGTGTTCTGTGGCTTCCTATACTTCATACTGATAGGTTAATTAATTTTCTTTGAAATTAGCCCCAGTGTTTGTGTTCTACAGAGTTAGATCGCAAAACCCCATTAGAGAGCGGGGCTGATGTCAATGATTCTAATCGGAGTGCTGCGCTCTATAAGCAGTGGGTAATAAATAAACAATGATTAGACAATGTCACATCCCCAACGTGTGGCGTTTCCTGGAATATCTGATTCTTCATATTCCGGAGGGATGGCGAAAGCCGCTCCCTGCGACATTTATGATAATAGATTTCTCTTAAATAATTGCTTTGTTTATTATCCCCTTATACTTGATAAATGTTCCTTTTATTCCCCTACTAACAGTAAAGTGGTTGACTTGACATTTGCTGACCCGCCTAATATTAATGAATGCTTAGTCTTTGCCAAAACTAATTTTTACCCAGCAAAGTCATATCCCTTTAGGTCAGCGGGTAATATTAAAGGAGCAAGAACAGCAGGCTCGCGGTATGAATCAAAACAAATGTATTACACGAGGCTTGGGCCCAACATCAAAGAGCAAAGCCATCAGGATTAAAATGTAGGGAACGTCTCGTACTTCAAATAGGTGGCTTGATCAGTGATGTTGTAATGGTTGAAGCGAGCACCTTGATCACAGCGCTGGATATTAATCTGCAGAAGCACTCCGCTAGCTTGATATCGTGCAGTAAATACGGGAACGCCGCAGAGCTCTCAGGGGTACCTGTCTTGGAGGAAAGGAGGATTTTTTTTTTGATTCAGAAATAAACAACAATAACATATGCGACGAACCGTCTTGGGGATTAGCTCTAGGATCGTCCTGGTCACTTGTCACGGGACACGTTCCTCACAATAACACCACAGACCACAGTTCCACATACAAGTCTGGCTCCTCGTCAGCTTTATTTCCACAGGTTGCAGGTAAAACAAAACATAAACAGGAACAAAATAAAGTCCTAGACCGTCTGGTCACTCACTACACATATCAGCATGCCCTGACTACGAACTGGTGAGCTACCCTCAGCCAGTTTAACATGTGTCTCCTGCAACCTGTTACTCACAGTTCACACCACTTCTTGGACCACTCACAGATTCCAGCTGTGTGCTTCCTCAACAGGGTCCGAGTGTCTCTCCCTACAGCAGCATGCTGTTTCCATGGGAGAGCACCGATTAGACTGAGTCTACATCTTATATACACCTCCCTTCCCTGCTGCCTCATTACTTAAGAAGCAGGTGAGATATAGTGGCATAGGCCATATTCGAATTCGCCATATTTCGTGAATATATGGACGAATATTCATCATATATTCGCTAAATTCGCATATTCGTAATATTCACGTTTTATTTTCGCATATGCAAAAATTAGCATATGGGAAAATTAGCATATAAAAATTTACATAAGCGGAAATTTGCATATGCGAAAATTATTATATGCAAATTTTCGCATATACGAAAATTCGCACGCCAGTCTCACACAGTAGTATTAGAGCCTTCTTTACACCACACAATATGGAAGCAGAGAGGGATGATTACTGTGATGTGTACTGTGAAAATAAATAAATAAATAAAAAACGAATATTCGTAATTACGAATATATAGTGCTATATTCGCGAATGTTCGCAAATTCCCGAATATGCGATATTCGCGAATAAAATTCGTATTGCGAATATTCGCGAGCAACACTAGTCAGATATTCTTCAGGGTGAGCTGAGGAAATACACCCTTTCCTTGCCACCTTATCACACATAGCAGAACAGAAAATTTTAAACATTTACATTTTGTTTAGAAAAGTACAAAAAGTTCTGCATTGACTTGAGGGGTACAAAGCTAGTGTTTTTTTTATTGAAAATACAATCTTTTAGAGGGTCTGTGAGAGTCACATGGGTTGCATGACTAGTGTTGAGCGGCATAGGCCATATTCGAATTCACGAATATTTGCGAATATATGGACGAATATTCGCGCATATTCTTGAATATTCGCATATCCGTAATATTCTTGTATTATTTCCGCATATGTAACAATTCGCATATGCGAAAAATAACATACCTAAATATTCGCATATGCGCACATTAGCATATGCTAACTTTCGTATATGCGAAAATTCGCACACCAGTCTCACACAGTAGTATTAGAGCCTTCTTTACACCACACAAGCTGGAAGCAGAGAGGGGTGATCCCTGTGATGTGTACTGTGGAAAAAAAAAAAAAAAAAACACGAATATTCGTAATTACGAATATATAGTGCTATATTCGCGAATATTCGTGAATTCGCGAATATGCGATATTCGCGATTAAAATTCATATTGCGAATATTCGTGAGCAACACTATGCATGACCAAGAAAACCTAATTTTAATGACCTGGGTGCGGTGATCTCAGGTGCCCCATAGGTAGATCCTATCTCTACACTCAACCTCCTTGGTCTCTTCTTTCAGCTTTGAGTTACAGCTCTATTGTCCAATTGGGATCCCACTAAAGCTAAAGTGCAGAGAGCACTGGGTTCTTAACATTAAAGGGGTTATCCATGAAAAAACTTTTTTATATATATATCAACTGGCTCCAGAAAGTTAAACAGATTTGTAAATTACTTCTATTAAAAAATCTTCATCCTTTCAGTACTTATGAGCTTCTGAAGTTGAGTTGTTCTTTTCTGTCTAAGTGCTCTCTGATGACACGTGTCTTGGGAACCGCCCAGTTTAGAAGCAAATCCCCATAGCAAACCTATTCTACTCTGTGCAGTTCCCGAGACAAGCAGAGATGTCAGCAGAGAGCACTGTTGCCAGACAGAAAACAACAACTCAACCTCAGCAGCTGATAATTATTGAAAGGATTAAGATTTTTTTAATCAAAGTCATTTACAAATCTATTTAACTTTTGTGGAGCCAGTTGATATAAAAGACCCCTTTAAGGAACCTTCTCTTGGGAACTTGTGTTAGTGGCACCCAAGAAAATTAAGAGTTACACTTCCCAGGTAACCTCGTAGCCTGAGAATTGCTCAGAGACTCATACGGATTACTGGAAGTCCAATGACGGATGTTGCATAGATTGCATAGTCTGATCACATGAGTCTCTGAGGAATTTTGGGGCTAAAAGATTGTCCAGGAAATGTAAATGTATTCTTACTGGGTGTCAATAGTTGCTTCAGCAACCCGACCACCCAATATGGGCTTCATCTCCCCACGGTGAATTTTGCAGAATGGGCAGAAGAGCCACTTTAGACATAGACTTTAAAAGTTGTTTTTTATTGTCATCATTGGAGGAATGTTTACAATGCTCACTCCATCCTTTATGTCCTCCCTTTAGATGTATTATCTGTTTTAAAAAAATATGTTTTGAAGAATTAATATAGGGCGCTCCCCATTTAGGACCCTTTATCTATTAGCTTAAAAAAACACAGTGGCTAGAAAGAGCAGCTCTTATTTTGTGTTTGTGCCTTACATACAGTATACAGTTCATTTATTGAGTGGGAAACATGCAAAGCATTATTTGCCCTGCAGGCCCTGAAGGGGAATTGAACACATGTTCTGTCGTAGATGTCAGCTTGCATTCCTGGCAGTGGTAAACTCTATCATCAAGTTATCATTAAAGGGTACTCCGGCCCTAAGACATCTATAACATGTCTGATCGCGGGGGTCTCATCGCTGGGGACCCACGCAGCACCCACCTGTGCAAGCTGCATGCAGCACTGGAGGCTTCGAGTCTGAAGCCTCACCACCAGGGGACCAGAGTATCGTGACGTCATGACTCTGCCCCTCGTTTCATGCCCCGTCCTCTCAATGCAAGTCTTACATAGACTGGAAACAAGATACAGCGTTACATGTTAAGTGCCAAGTCTGAGGTGGTGTTGGGGTTGATAATGGGGTAGGGTTTGGGTTGAATTAAGTTGGTTTTATGGTGGAATTGGGTTGGGTTAGATTACGGTGGGATTGGGTTGAGGTGATGTGGGGAGAGATGCAGTTGGGATGTGGTAATATGGGGTAAGGTCGGGGTGGGGTTGGGTTGTTGTGTGACTACACGTTGTTTCATTACTGTATTATTATAGCTCCAAATGCCTCCATTATTACCAGAGTGAGCCACATTTGACCAGGAGTCATGTTATTTGTGTCAATAGAGGGCACTTAGGCCAAGACTGCTTTATAATTTTTACTAGGAATTTTGGAGAAGTGTTGTCAGGATAATAAGGGTTCACTTTCTGTTCTTTAATACACGCGATCCGTTGACTTAATATGTGATATTTTCTTTTTTCTCAGCATAAAACGTTTCTGAACACAAAGATTCCATAATTATTCCACAATCCCCGTTTTCTCGTTTTGTAATCAGTCATGTTGAAATCCTCAATAACTTATTATTTTTTATGAGTTTCCCAGAAAAAAAAAACAGCATCTAGTTTTAATGAGTAAATTTAATTGCGATACTTTTAGAGGAGGAATAATTAAGCCGGGTTTTTGATTTAGTGTGTTCTGCTGTAAAGTGTTTTTCCATATTCTGCCATAATCGTTCACTTTCTACAGTTCAATCTATTTTCTCACTTCATTGATTTCCCAAATAATGTTACCTCCTTCCAGTGAATTGCACAGACATTCGCTGCAGCCCGTTTCAAAACTTTTTTGTCTATCTGAGCGAAAAGTTCCAGAAAACTTATGGATTTTGTTTTAAGGCGTTTCGTGATAAGAACAGCGATATTATGTTACCTTTTGACACAAGGTCTACCTGGCGAACCATGTAAATCCAATGAACTGCGTCAGATTCGGCATAGCTGGACCTCTAACTGGACCTCTGGTTTTTACACTTAAAGGGATACTCCGACCCTAGACATCTTATCCCCAATGCAAAGGATAGGAGATAAGATGTCTGATCGCAGGGGTCACGCCACTGGGGACCCCCGCGATCCCCCTGTTGCACCCGGTATTAGAGCATCTGGTGCTGTGTCAGAGGCTCGTGCCCCCTCAATCCAAGTCTATGGGAGGGGGCGTGACGGCCGTAACATCACGAACAAGGCATCACCATGATGTCACGAGCCTCCGCCCCGCATTGCTAGTCATCCGACACAGAACGAAGTTCACTCCGTGCACCGAAGGTCTAGGGTGCCCTGCAATTAGAAATCTTATCCTCTATCCTTTGGAGGGGATACGATGTTTAGGGTTGAGTGCCCCTTTTAACCCTTGTACCCCCTCTTAACATTGCTGCAGGAAACACCCAGGTCGCTACCTTTAAGGTAGTCTCTGAATAACAACACTTGATAAATTTAAGCACAGTACCAAAGGAGAAGCCCAGTTTGCTACCTTGAGAATAGTCTCCGAATAGCAACACTTGACAAATCCAAGCATGTTACCAAAGGAGAAGATAACCTTCCTTGTAGTCAGTAAATAATAACACCTTACAAATACAAGCACCATTTTGTGGAGTCGGGGTGCAATGCAGGGTAGATGCAGTGCAGATGTTTTGGCCCAAGGGGCAGATGGTATTAATCCCTTCTTGTCGTGACGCCAGGGCGTAGTTTAGCCTTAACCACCAGAAGGTAATACCGCTGACCCTGGGTTAGGCAGGGGCAATGAAGACACCAACACCAGATTAAGGATAAAGGCAGCTTTACTGAGGCAAGACAGGTGATATAGTCTTTGCAGTACAGCCAAGTATCCCAGGGAGGTGACAGTTAGACTGACAGGACACGGTGACTACAGATTAACTTGACTTGACAGAGATGGGGACTGACAATAAGATGACTTGACTTACTGATGACCGACTTGTGGCTGCAGGACTTTAGGCTTGAGGCCTCCAATGCTCTGGACACAGACTCTGAGATGACGGCACTGGATCTCAGCATACTGCAGAATAGAGAGATGGCAGCCCCTCCCCTGATTTTATAGGGGGGCTGTACAAGGAGCCCATAGGTCACTTGGGGGGTCACCTGGTCACTGGAGCCCTGTGGGTAACAATCATGTGGTACAAACATTAAAGTAACAGTACATCATTTGTACACAACCTATTTACATAATAGGGGTATTCTGCAGGGGAGCCCTGAGGACATGCAGGGACACTGCCTGACAGGGCAGGAAGACAGTACGGGGCCACATCATCCCATACTGGGACATCACAATATCAAAGGAGAAGACCAGGTTTCTCCCTCCAAATAGTCTTAAAATAGCAACACTTGACAAATCTAAGCACAGTATAAAAGGAGAAGACCAGGTCATTACCTTCGTGAACTCTCTGAACACTTGACGAATCCAATCGCAGTACCAAAAGAGAAGATGAGGTACTTTGGTCTATATGAGCAAAACGTTTTAGCAAATTTGAGGATTTAGATTTTAGGTATTTTAAGCTAAGAACAACAATATAATGGTACTTTACGTCCAAAGGTCTAACTGTCTGACCATGTGAACCCCCTGGGTTGCTTTACATTTTGCATAATGAGATGTCTAAAATAGTTGTACAGATGTCTAAAACCCCTGTACATAGACAGACTTCACTGCAGGGAGCACCCAGGTTGCTACCTTTAGCGTAGTCTCTGTATGGCAATCCAAGCACAATCGAAGGAGAAGACCAGGTCACTACTTTGTTTCTCTCTCTATTGTTTTATATGGAGAGGTTCACCAGTTTACTTTAATCCATGCTGTGCTATAAAAATGAGAATTCTTTGGAGCTGCAGTGTGAGAACGACCATAGATAACCCCAGTCATTCTCATGTGAGCCGCCTGAATCTAAAATTAAGTGTGACTCACTGTATGTGGTGAATGAGAGGTACTCTCCATATTTGATGAGCCACAAAATAAAGCTACAAATTCAGTAAATTTTTCAAAAGGTTGGAAGAAAAGGGGACTAATGCCACTGTAATTGTGCCATATCGTGATGGAAAATAACATTGTAGAATGAGTAACATTTTGTTAACTTATTAATTTTTTATGTTGCTGTTGCTCCCATAGTGTTGTTTTAGTGTTAAAGTGGACTTGTCAGAAGATAAGTCTTACCCAGGGTTAAATGGGTACTCCGCCCCTAGACATCTTATCCCCTATAAAAAGGATGGTTATGACCTGATGCCACACCCCCTTAACCCCTTAAGGACGCAGGACGTAAATGTACGTCCTGGTGAGGTGGTACTTAACGCACCAGGACGTACATTTACGTCCTGTGCATAACCGCGGGCATCGGAGCGATGCCCGTGTCATGCGCAGCTGATCCCGGCTGCTGATCGCAGCCAGGGACCCGCCGGCAATGGCCGACGCCGCGATCTCGCGGGCGTCCGCCATTAACCCATCAGGTGCCGGGATCAATACAGATCCCGGCATCTGCGGCAGTGCGCGATTTGAATGAATGATCGGATCGCCCGCAGCACTGCTGCGGGGATCCGATCATTCATAACGCCGCACGGAGGTCCCCTCTCCTTCCTCTGTCCGGCTCCCGGCGTCTCCTGCTTTGGTCTGTGATCGAGCAGACCAGAGCAGAAGATCGCCGATAACACTGATCTGTTCTATGTCCTATACATAGAACAGATCAGTATTAGCAATCATGGTATTGCTATGAATAGTCCCCTATGGGGACTATTCAAGTGTAAAAAAAATTTTTTAAAAATGTAAAAGTAAAAAAAAAGTGAAAAATCCCCTCCCCCAATAAAAAAGTAAAATGTCAGTTTTTTCCTATTTTACCCCCAAAAAGCGTAAAATTTTTTTTTTATAGACATATTTGGTATCACCGCATGCTTAAATGTCCGAACTATTAAAATAAAATGTTAATGATCCCGTACGGTGAACGGCGTGAACGAAAAAAAAAAAAAGTTCAAAATTCCTACTTTTTTAATACATTTTATTTAAAAAAAATTATAAAAAATTAATTAAAAGTTTTTTAATATGCAAATGTGGTGTCAAAAAAAAGTACAGATCATGGCGCAAAAAATGAGCCCCCATACCGCCGCTTATACGGAAAAATAAAAAAGTTAGAGGTCATCAAAATAAAGGGATTATAAACGTACTAATTTGGTTAAAAAGTTTGTGATTTTTTTTAAGCGCAACAATAATATAAAAGTATGTAATAATGGGTATCATTTTAATCGTATTGACCCTCAGAATAAAGAACACATGTCATTTTTACCATAAATTGTACGGCGTGAAAACGAAACCTTCCAAAATTAGCAAAATTGCGTTTTTCGTTTTAATTTCCCAACAAAAATAGTGTTTTTTGGTTGCGCCATACATTTTATGATATAATGAGTTATGTCATTACAAAGGACAACTGGTCGCGCAAAAAACAAGCCCTCATACTAGTCTGTGGATGAAAATATAAAAGAGTTATTTTTAGAAGGCGAGGAGGAAAAAATGAAAACTTAAAAACGTAAATTGTCTGAGTCCTTAAGGCCAAAATGGGCTGAGTCCTTAAGGGGTTAAAGGGGTACTCCCGTGGAATTTTTTTTTTTTAAATCAACTGGTGGCAGAAAGTTAAACAGATTTGTAAATCACTTCTATTAAAAAATCTAAATCCTTCCAGTCGTTTTTAGGGGCTGTATACTACAGAGGAAATGCTTTCCTTTTTGGATTTCTTTTCTGTCATGACCACAGTGCTATCTGCTGACCTCTGCTGTCCATTTTAGGAACTGTCCAAAGTAGGAGAAAATCCCCATAGCAAATATATGCTGCTCTGGACAGTTCCTAAAATGGACAGCAGAGGTCAGCAGAGAGCCCCTAAAAAGTATTAAGTATTTTTTTAATAGAAGTAATTTACAAATCTGTTGTGGCACCAGTTGATTTAAAAAAAAAAAAAAGTTTTGACGGGAGTACCACTTTAATGCAAGCCGTCACGAAACCTCCCATAGACTTTCATTGAGGATGCGTGATTTCACTCTCCAAGTGCAAGCACTATTTTTTCTCCCCCTATTCGTGATCCGAAAATAAGGGCCTTCACTCTGCCGGAGACAACCGGCAGTGTAAATGTAGCCTTACCTGGGCTCCTACCATCATAGGGAACACCCCCTGGACATGTGAGTGTCATTTGCATAATAACACAAAGACTTAAATTTCGGTGATAAAAAAAAAGAGTTAAAAAAGGAATTCCCAGAATCCTGAAGAGAAGCCTTATCTAGCCTTAAAGGGGTATTCCGTTGCCCTAGCATTCGGAATACCCCTTTAGGGCTAGATAAGGCTGATGACGACGAAGTAGAGTGACAGCCATGCAGGGGATCCTGAAGAGGACGGTCGGGAGCGCCAGGGACAGGTGAGTGATCATCACCACAGCACATGGGGCACCTTAAACGGCTATCCGACAGCAGCTGAAGCAGTCTGTGCTGCTAAATAGCCATTTATGCAATGGCCCCGACATACAAAAGCATTGTATGTTGATGCTGCCTTCAAAATGCATTGGCCGCTGAGAGGCCATTGTATGTTGAAATTATCGTATGTCGGGGCCATCGTAGGTCGGGGGGGTCACTGTATAGGCACATGGGCATCAGAATTGGGCCAATGGAAGAGTGCATCCTAGCCTGCTGAGTCACATTTGTATGTGCATATATGTCACACAGATGCATTATGGCAGCAGATATATTGTTATGCTCTGGGAAATGTTGGGTTATTTGGTTGGGTATCAATTGGTCATGGCCACCATGGACATTTAAAGAGGTACTCTGCTCCTAGACATCTTATCCCCTATCCAAAGAATAGGGGATAAGATGTCTGATCACGGGGGTCCTACAGCTGGGACCCCTGCAATCTCTGTGCAGCACCTGGCGTTCGTTTAGAACACTGGGTGCGGGGTTCGTGACATATTAATGGCACCTGTTTGAACTTGTTATCAGTATAAAAGACACCTGTCCACAACCTCAGTCACATTCCAAACTCCAATATGGCCAAGACCAAAGAACTGTCAAAGAACACCAGAAACAAAATTGTAGACCTGCACCCGGCTGAGAAGACTGAATCTGCAATAGGCTAGCAGCTTGGTGTGAAAAAATCAACTGTGGGAGCACTTAATAGAAAATGGATGACATACAAGACCACTTATAATCTCCCTCGATCTGGGGCTCCACACAATATCTCACCCCATGGTGTCAAAATGATCACAAAAATGGTGAGCAAAAATCCCAGAACCACATGGGGGACCTAGTGAATGACCTGCAGATTGCTGGGACCAAAGTAACAAAGGCTACAATCAGTAACTCACTATGCCTCCAGGGACTCAAATCATGCAGTGCCAGACATATCCCACTGCTTAAGCCAGTACATGTCCGGGCCCGTCTGAAGTTTGCTAGAGAGCATTTGGATGATCCAAAAGAACATTGGGAGAATGTCATATGGTCAGATGAAACCAAAGTAGAACTTTTTGGTAAAAACTCAACTCGTTGTGTTTGGAGGAGAAAGAATGCTGAGTTGCATCCAAAGAAAACCATACTTACTGTGAAGCATGGGGGTGGAAACATCATGCTTTGGGGCTTTTTTTCTTCAAAGGGACCAGGACGACTGATCTGTTTTTCAGGAAAGGATGAATGGGGCCATGTTATTTTGAGTGAAAACCTCCTTCTATCAGCAAGAGCATTGAAGATGAAACTTGGCTGGGTCTTTCAGCATGACAGTGATCCCAAACAAACCGCCCGGGCAACGAAGGAGTGGCTTCGTAAGAAGCATTTCAAGGTCCTGGAGTGGCCTAGCCAGTCTCCAAATCTCAATCCCATGGAAAACCTTAGGAGGGAGTTGAAAGTCTGTGTTGCCCAGCGACAGCCCCAAAATATCACTGCTCTAGAGGAGATCTGCATGGAGGAATGGACCAAAATACCAGCAACAGTGTGTGAAAACCTTGTAAAGACTTTCAGAAAACATTTGGCCTCATTGTCATTGCCAACAAAGGGTATATAACAAAGTATTGAGATGAACTTTTGTTATTGACCAAATATTTTCCACCACAAATTCTTTAAAAATCAGACAATGTGATGTTATAGATTTTTTTTCTCATTATGTCTCTCATAGATGAAGTGCAGTAGTTGAATTGGTCCTGCAAAAAGCAAGCCTCATATGACCCTGTATTTGGAAAAATGAATGGCTCCTAGGGTATGTTTACACAGTGGACATTCTGTCTCCATAGACGGCATGTCAGTTCTTCCGGTGGAGGCCGGAATTGGGATTTCTGTGGCAGACGTTTTTGCCACAGAAATTCCGCTTTGTGCACGGTGCAGTAGAATCTCATTAAAAGCGGGGGATGTACCAATATATGTATTAGTTTCCAATGTTTCATATCAGTTGATGTTGACCATACTTTTCCTTCGAATATCAATATGAATTGGTTATTATGATAAATCAGGGAAAATTGAAAGGGTGCTCCACCGAAAAACATCTTATCCCCTATCTCCGCGATCTCCGGCGCGGCACCCTAGTCATCTGTGCACGGAGTGAACTCCACTCCATGCTGGATGACTGGCGACTACAACCACCAAGCCCCCTCCATTCATGTCTACGGGAGGAGGCGTGATGGCTACTACGTAGCCGTCACGCCCCCCCCCCCCTCCCATAGACATGAATGGAGGGGGCATGGCGTGACTTCACGAACACGGGAGCTCCAAGCTTCCATGTTTCGGACACCACTGCTCCCAGTGGCGGGACCCCCGCGATCAGACATCTTATCACCTATCCTTTGGATAGGGGATAAAATGTTTTTCGATGGAGTGCCCCTTTAATTATCTGGTAGAAATTACAAGAAAAAAAAAATTGTACCGTGATGATTTGCCATGATGCGTTCTGGTATTTTTTGGTAACATTCTCGCCGTCTAACTTAGAAGTACTTGAGATGCGAAGCACGCATTCCAAATTGCTAGAGTTTGTGTGATGTGATTAACTTTCCCCAGCCTCCCACACGTACTTAAAGGAAAGGGCAGAGAAGTTTGCATTTCATGTCCTGACTTTTGGACTCTGTGATAGAAGGAGTGTGCGGGATTCGTGTTTCTTCCGGGAACATTTTATGGCTGATCCAAAAAGCAATTGCCCGACTAAATTTAGCCTGATGTGAAAACACAGCAGAGAAAGTCAGTTGTGAGCAAATCTGATGATGCATACAGTCTTAATGCTTTCTCGCAGCATGCTGAACACCTGCTCTGCAGATGTTCCCCTATTAAAGAAAGTCCATTTAAAGGTGCATCCCCTCTGACTCGGAAGAAAAATGTGTTTTGGTGTACAGAACCTGTAAAGATTTGCTCATATGTTACTAAAGCCTCCACTAAGGAAGACGGCACTCACCATGCGGCAGAGTAACAAATCTTTTAATTTTCAATAGTGGTGCATAGTATACAGGTCAGAGAGTTCCACAGACAGCGGGGAGCATACGCTCCCCGCTGTCTGTGGAACTCCCTGACCTGGACACTATGCACCGCTGTTTAAAGGGGTGCTCCGGTGGAAAAAAAAAATTCTAATCAACTGGTACCAGAAAGTTATACAGATTTGTAAATTACGTCTACCGTATTTATCGGGGTATACCACGCACCGGCCTATAACACGCACCCTCATTTTACCAAGGATATTTGGGTAAAAAAAGTTTTTTACCCAAATATCCATGGTAAAGTGAGGGTGCGTGTGTGCGCGTGTATACCCCCGATACACCCCCAGGAAAGGCAGGGGGAGAGAGGCCGTCGCTGCCCGCTTCTCTCTCCCTGCCTTTCCTGGAGTCTAGAGCCCTGCTGCCGGCCCTTCTCTCCCCCTGGCTATCGGCGCCGCTGCCCGTTCTGTCCCCCTGACTATCGGCGCCGACAGCCAGGGGGAGAGAAGGGGCAGCGGCACCCATTGCCTCCCCCCATCCCCGGTGGCATAATTACCTGTTGCCGGGGTCGGGTCCGCGCTGCTGCAGGCCTCCGGCGTGCGTCCCCTGCATCGTTGCTATGCACGGCGCGGCGCACTGATGTCATGCGCCGCGCCGTGCAGCGCATAGCAACGACGCAGGGGACGCACGCCGGAAGTTGTGATTCTTTCTTGAGTTCTTTCCAGTCTGACCACAGTGCTCTCTGCTGACACCTCTGTTCATATCAGGAACTGTCCAGAGCAGGAGAGGTTTGCCATGAGGATTTGCTGGTACTCTGGACAGTTTCTGTCATGGACATAGGTGTCAGCAGAGAGTACTGTGGTCAGACAGAAAAGAACTCCAGAAAGAAATACAATTCCCTCTGTAGTATACAGCAGCTGATAAGTACTGGAAGGATTAAGATTTTTAAACAGAAGTCATTTACAAATCTGTTTTTCTTTCTGGCACCAGATTAGAAAAAAAAATGTTTGCCACCGGTGTACCACTTTAAGATGAAAAGATTTGTTACCCTGCCGTATGGTGAGTGTCGTCTTCTTCTTCTTTATGAGTATGACAATATTGGTTGGATGAAGGGGAAGGGATGTGATGATTTTATATTGCTGTATAAGCATTAATGTTATTTTGTTTTAGGTACGTATCTAACCCTGTTTTGAAGCTTTCAACTGTTCTTGCTGTGACCAGTTCCTGAGATAGGCTGTTCCATAAATTCACAGTTCTTATGGTAAAGAAGGCTTTTTGCCCCTTTAGACTAAACCTTTTCTTCTCTAGAAGAAGGAAGTGCCCCCTTGAGGGGGTTTAAAGTGGAACAGTTTTTCCCGTTTTTTCTATCGCACATTTATATACTTATATATGTTGATCTTCTCAAGACTAAACAAATGTAATTATTTTAATCTTTCCTCATAGCTAAGATGTTCCATGCCCCTTATTAGTTTAGTCGTGTGTCTCTGCCCATGTAGGCATTCTACATTAGAGATTTATAAAGGTATAGTATAGCTGCCATATCAGTTTTCAACAAATAGAAGCTGAACATAGCAGATGCAGTTAAAACTAATTCTCCTTATTGAAAATCCATTTGTTAAAGAAAATATTGATAAGCAGCCAGAAAATCGACAGATTTCTTGCACCTAGGCACCCTTAATCATGGCAAACGGGATATTACGGAGGTTACCTATTTAAGTCTCCTGCAACTTCAGAGCACAAGACTTGCTTGAGGCTACAGCAATCAGAATACGGAGTAGGATGAAATCCAATTCAAGTCTATGGGACTTTAGACTAATTCCTTATCCTGATCAGGCAAGTCCAAGGCAAGTCTGGGGTCCTGAAGTTAAGGGAAAGAACATGTCAGTCTGATAAAGGCTTTGGCCGAAACGTGTCATATTGTGTTTGCACCGTGTTTTTCAATAAACACAATTCACTTGGCAGAAGATTACAGTGAGTGCCGGGATTGGTCTTTCTACTATTGCCATTTATTCCACGTGCACCACCAAGAGACTCGAGTGCCGACTCTTATTCATTTCTGAAGTTAAGGGAGACTTAAACAAATATCCTGCCGCTAAAACATACTTGCAGTTAGGCTTTAAATGGAATCTGTCATCAGCATCAACTGCACTAATGTATTGGTAAAGGCTTATAGTGCGGGTGACGCTGATCACAATGGTACTTACCGCTTGCTGATCTGTGCCTACCTTCCTCCAATATTCTTGGTTTTCTTCTTATACAAGTGAAGTAGCTTGGTGCACCTTGACGTCCGGCCTGAATCTTAATAGGAAATAGGGATCGACCGATTATCGGTTTGGCCGATATCATCGACCGATAATCCCGATTTTGGGCATTATCGGTATCGGCAATTACCTTGCCGATAAGCCGATAATGCCCCGCCCCCCGCACCGCCCGCGAATGCCCACCCCGACCCGCGCACCGCTTTGCACCCACCACCGCACCGGCCCCATTGCCTCCCCCATCCCCGGTTTTATAATTACCTGTTCCCGGGGCCCACGCTACTTCTGGCTCCTGCTGCGTCCTGCGTTAAGCTGTGCGCAATGACAAGTGACGTGACGTGCGCGACGAGACGTCACCGTCAGTGCGCACAGTGACAGCTCAGGAGGACGCCACCGGAGCCAGATGTAGAGTGGACCCCGGGCCCTGGGAACAGGTAATTATAAAACCGGGGATGGGGGAGGCAATGGGGCCGGGCGGTGCGGTGAGGGATGCGACGCGGTGCGGTGGGGGGAGCAGTGTGGCGTGGGGGGGGGGGGGCGGTGTTAGTGATAGGACTCAGGACCCCCGGACAGGCAGGGGGAGAGAAGCGGGTGGTGGCGGCGGCCTATGGCACCGCAAAAGCCACAGCAGTGCATTGATTTAAAGCTCCCGCTTTAAATCAATGATCTGCAGCGGTGTCGCGGGGGACAAAAAGCCGATAACTTATACCGGAATATCGGTATAAGTTATCGGCTATCGGCCCTAACCTCCACCGATTATCGGTATCGGCCCTAAAAAAACTATATCGGTCGATCCCTAATAGGAAACACCCTCCTCTTCTGTACTAATCCTCCTCCATGGTCAGGAGAAGTAATCAATGTCTACAGTAAGTGAAGACCTCACTTGTGAGTTGCCTGAGTTGACTGTTTTCATAGATACCTTTATTTTACAAAAATATCCAAAATTCACAACGCAGCCCAAACCTAATTGACAACTGGATACTGTCAGTGTGTAGGGGCAGAGGGGGCCCCAATATGGGCGAAACATCTCAGGGCTCAGGGTCTACTTGATCTTCTACTGCCCAGAAGTGACCTGTTTTTTCCTATATTTATATTTAAAAAACACAGGTACTGCATTTTTTACCATCACTAAACTGGGCTCCTATCATCTGTATGCTGAACAAATCGTTCTCTCCTCTTTGAAAGAACATTTCTTTTATCAAACAAACTTTAAAATGTTGAGTTTGACTCAACATTCAGATTCTCTAAACAGGAGCCGTGTTGGCCAGACAGTGCAGTGCAGCGTGTGTGTACACTACTATATTTTCAGCGGCTGCTATTCAATAATCCATTAACACCACCACATGATCAGAGCCGATCAGAGAGAATATTCTGGATTATTTATGAAGACTTGTGTAAGAACTAAAGTGAAGTTGCTGATCTCAACCAGAAAGATATTTACTGAGCTTTCCGCAGTCGGAATAGTTGAAATCTCATCATTTTGTACTATTTTCTGTCCTTAAATAAGTAAACATTTTATTGGTATATGTTCATACACATACTCTGGTGTGGTTAGCAAAAATTTTTGAGATATTTAACCCCTTAAGGACGCAGGACGTAAATGTACGTCCTGGTGAGGTGGTACTTAACGCACCAGGACGTACATTTACGTCCTAAGCATAACCGCGGGCATCGGAGCGATGCCCGTGTCATGCGCGGCTGATCCCGGCTGCTGATCGCAGCCAGGGACCCGCCGGCAATGGCCGACGCCCGCGATCTCGCGGGCGTCCGCCATTAACCCCTCAGGTGCCGGGATCAATACAGATCCCGGCATCTGCGGGAGTTCGCGATTAAAATGAACGATCGGATCGCCCGCAGCGCTGCTGCGGGGATCCGATCATTCATAACGCCGCACGGAGGTCCCCTCACCTTCCTCCGTGCGGCTCCCGGCGTCTCCTGCTCTGGTCTGTGATCGAGCAGACCAGAGCAGGAGATGACCGATAATACTGATCTGTTCTATGTCCTATACATAGAACAGATCAGTATTAGCAATCATGGTATTGCTATGAATAGTCCCCTATGGGGACTATTCAAGTGTAAAAAAAAATGTAAAAAAATGTAAAAGTAAAAGTAAAAAAAAAGTGAAAAATCCCCTCCCCCAATAAAAAAGTAAAACGTCCGTTTTTTCCTATTTTACCCCCAAAAAGCGTAAAAAACATTTTTTATAGACATATTTGGTATCGCCGCGTGCGTAAATGTCCGAACTATTAAAATAAAATGTTAATGATCCCGTACGGTGAACGGCGTGAACGAAAAAAAATTAAAAAAGTCCAAAATTCCTACTTTTTTAATACATTTTATTAAAAAAAAAATTATAAAAAATGTATTAAAAGTTTTTTATATACAAATGTGGTATCAAAAAAAAGTACAGATCATGGCGCAAAAAATGAGCCCCCATACCGCCGCTTATACGGAAAAATAAAAAAGTTATAGGTCATCAAAATAAAGGGATTATAAACGTACTAATTTGGTTAAAAAGTTTGTGATTTTTTTTAAGCGCAACAATAATATAAAAGTATATAATAATGGGTATCATTTTAATCGTATTGACCCTCAGAATAAAGAACACATGTCATTTTTACCAGAAATTGTACGGCGTGAAAACAAAACCTTCCAAAATTAGCAAAATTGCGTTTTTCGTTTTAATTTCCCCACAAAAATAGTGTTTTTTGGTTGCGCCATACATTTTATGATATAATGAGTGATGTCATTACAAAGGACAACTGGTCGCGCAAAAAACAAGCCCTCATACTAGTCTGTGGATGAAAATATAAAAGAGTTATGATTTTTAGAAGGCGAGGAGGAAAAAATGAAAACGTAAAAATGAAATTGTCTGAGTCCTTAAGGCCAAAATGGGCTGAGTCCTTAAGGGGTTAAAGGCATTTGTAAAAAAAAAATAAACAGTTAAAATATCAAACATTGCTGTTATCCATAGAAACTAATCAATTTCAACCTATTGCAATAAGTCAGTTTTAGAAATGGAAACAAACATCTACTGATGTATCCATGGTCATCTGTATTGGTGGTGCACGACTTTCTTTCCATAGTTTTATAGCAATGTCATAGTGTGGCAAGAAAAATATGTAAAGCAGCAGGGACTCCTGTTTATTGGCAGACTTCCTGCTCCTGTTGGTTGAGTACTGTACATAAACCAGGTAGGAGAGCACATATTCATCAGGCTGGGAAGGAGACTGCCCAGTGAATGTAGCGAGCGACAGTGCATATGTGCATCGCTGCTAACTGTACTCTAGATTTGTTTGGAGAGAAGGGGTAGGGAGGGGAGATCACAGGCCCAAACTTCTACTGATAAAACACATGGGGAGAAGAGGGAGGAGGGCTGTATGGACTCTCCAAGATGGAATAGTCTCTGAGCAATCTGTAAATCAGCCTGCAGTAGTCCGGGACAGAAATGTTCTCCCTGCTCAAAATGAAATGATTCCTAGCCAGCCATATTGCATGCAAAGATGTTTTCTCCATGAATGTGCACCTGGGACATTAAAGGGGTACTACCGTGCTGACAACTTATCCCCTATCTAAAGGATAGGGGATAAGTTGCCTGATCGCTCAGGGTCCCGCTCGCACGCAGCACCCTGCTCTCATCAGACCCCGGAGCGAGAATCGCTCCGGGTCTGATGACTGCCAATCACGGGGCCGGAGTATAGTGATGTCATGGCTCCGCCCCCATGTGACATCACGCTCCGCCCCCTCAATATAAGTCTATGGCAGAGGACGAGACAGCTGTCTCGCCCCTGCTATAGACTTGCATTGAGGGGGCGGAGCGTGACGGCACACGGGGGCGGAGCTGTGACGTCATGATCACCGGGCCCCTTCATCAGTCCCGGAGCGGATGTTCGCTCCGGGGCCTGATGAGAGCGGGGTGCTGCGTGCGAGATCGAGGGGGGCCCTTTAGATAGGGGATAAGTTGTCAGCACGGAAGTACCCCTTTAATGCCTAACTGCACAGGTTGAAAGCAAGCATTACTGACCTCAAAGACATTCCTCCCTGAATAGCCACCTTTAAAAAGTTCTGGTGCCCATTGGTAAACCTTGCAAAAGCCACAGTTGCCCAACTAGTCTCTGTGGTGGCTAAAGGGAGCCCTGCAAAGAGCTCCATCGAGTGTAAAGTTGTTTGATATGGTGAACGATAGCGACATTTACCTGTGTGCAAACATTGCTTGAAACTTATGGCGACACTCTAGTTGTGTAAAGTAACCACTGGCTGTTGAAATGAGCTCTATCGAGTCGTTTGCTCTGATGAGCTTGTGGGTTGTCTTAAGTTTTTACAAGTCAGGCCTGAGTCCCTCTAGTTGGTGCTCCCATTTGAATCTTCGCCACACAGGGAATGTGCCAGTTTTAAGGGATGGAGCTGCCAAGCCCCTGTTATAGGCAGGGACGTGCACACATAGACTCAAAAGGGGGCTTGAGCCCCTGCCATTTTATGCACCTGCACTTGAATGCCCTCACGAACTGGGGTGATGCGGGTCCCATTCAGCTGACATGACTGCTGGATGTCCCTTACCTCAGGAATTGTGTGTTAACATATGTAAGGTTTTCACAACTATTTTTTTTACTTAGAAGTGCCTTTTTTTACTTGAGCCCTTCCCCCCAAAATGTCTGTGCACGTCCCTGGTCATAGGGGCAAAAGAAAAAAGTGGGACATTGACTTGCCCAAAGAGATACTCTTCTCTACCAGAGTCCATTGCATGCTGCCACATGCAAAAAATGCCCGCAGTAAAGTGGGGATATTAGGAAGACCTTTTCCATCATTACGGGACTCCCTGTACATAAAAGTCTGCTTTACTCTGTCCATTTTGCCCTAGATGAAGCGGAACATAGACCTGGTGATGGCCTGCTGATGGTGGTACTGTAGCACAGGCAGAATCTTATTGACGGGACCATTGTTTTGCCTTTAATCATGAGCTTTCTGTGACTAGAAAATACGATCTTTGTATTAACCTTAACCAATCATTCTTGAAGTCCGGTTTGAGAGTAAATTGGAAGGGGGCAGCGGGAGTCCGGTGTCACTCCCAAAAGAGCATAGCTTCCAACTTTCCACAGTTGACGCTCTCACACCACTTTTCCAAGTTTTTCTTTTTTAAAACACTTACTTTGAAGGTAAAATCACTTGGAAAAAGTGGTGTAAAAGCTACTTTGTATATATTTTCTTCCCAGAATTCCAAGTGGAGCTTAAAAAGCCTATAAGTCTCTAGTGTTGCTCGCGAATATTCACAATGCGAATTTTATTCACGAATATCGCATATTCGCGAATTCGCGAATATAGCACTATTCGTAATTACGAATATATTTTTATTTTTTTTCTTAATTTTTTTTTTTTCACAGTAAACATCACAGTGATCATTCCTCTCTGCTTCCAGCTTGTGTGGTGTAAAGAAGGTTCTAATACTACTGTGTGAGATTGGCGTGCGAATTTTGGTTTATGGTAATTTTCGCATTTACTAATTTTCGCATATGCGAATTTGTTTATAATAATTCTCTTTTACACAATTTCGCATATGTGAATTTTGATCATTGCCAATTTTCGCATTCGCTAATTTTTTGCATATAAGAATTTTGTTTTACGATAATTTTCACTTTCACAAAATTGTGCGCATATGCGAATTTTGATCAATGATAAATTTATCATTTGTTAATATTCGTATATGCGAATTTTGTTTTGTAATAATTTTCGTGCTTGCAAATTTTCGTATATGTGAATTTTGTTTCATATTAATGTTCGTATTTGCTAATGTTTCGCATATACGAATTCTTATGCCAAATTTTGCATTTGCTAATTTTCACATATGCGAATTTTATTATGCTACTTTTGGTTTATGCAAATTTTCTCATATGCGAATTTCTGCATATGCAAATTGTCGCATATGCGAAAATAAAACGCGCATATTACGAATATGCGAATTTACCGGATATATGACGAATATTCGTCCATATATTCGCAAAATATCGCGAATTAGAATATGGCCTATGCCGCTCAACACTATAAGTCTCCACATGTCTTTATGACACTCCTTAAAGGGGTACTCCGCCCCTAGACATCTTATCCCCTATCCAAAGGAAAGGGGATAAGATGTCAGATCTCCGGGGTCCCGCCACTGGGGACCCCCGCAATATAGCAAGCAGCACCCACCTGTAACTGCTTCCGGAAGCGCTGGAGGCTCTCAGGCTAATTCCTCCTGACCACGGGGATGGAAGATCGTGACGTCACGTCTCCGCCCCTCAATGCAAGTCTATGGGAGGGGGCGTGACGGCCATCACGCCCCCTCCCATAGACTTGCATTGAGGTGCCTTTGGATAGGGGATAAGATGTCTAGGTGTGGAGTACCCCTTTAAAGGACATCTGTAGTGTAAAATAACTTATCCTCTATAGAACTTAAAATAAAATAACATCCCAGCACCCGGACCCCCGCAATCTATAACTTATCCCCTATCCTTCTGAAGTTAATTTACACTACCGATGTCCTTTAAGGAGAAACATTACCCTTGTGGTCTCACAATGACAGGCTTCTCTCCCGCCAACCAACACCCTGCCCTGTACTGTTGTACAGAATTCACCCTAGGAAGGCAGAAAGGCATTTTTCCTTTCTGGTGAGACCTCTGGCTTGGTATACATCACCAGTCAGTTTTCAAGACTCCTAATTGAAGTAAAAAAGGGACTTTAGAAAGGGAAAAAAGTGGTGTTAGAGCTGATGTGCCCATCCTTTATTTACTGATTTGCTAATTCTCATAAACAATTTTTCACATTCAGTTTCTTCAACAATTTGTTCTTCAAAAATGATAAAAACTCTTGATTTGTGACACTACAGGCAGTTTGCTTTAAATGGCATCAAAAAAAGATTTTTGTCTTTTAACATTTTGATGTATTTACACGTGATTGTCACCGATTTGCAAAAAGTCATCTTCAATGCAGGGCTGCTGCTAGGTAGGTTAGATAAATGTTGTTTTTTCAGACAGTTTGTAACCCACAGGAAGCAATTTCAAAACATCTATAAAGAACCCATCAGACTTGGTCTCACACCTTGGAGCTTTAGAGAAATGTTGGTATTTCTGACAAATATGTAGAAAAAGTCGATTTATTTATTTTTCTCAGTATAATTTTTTTTATAGAATACGAAATCTCAAGCAAGAAACAGTTTTGACACATCTTAGGGTCCAGAAGCAGAGACCCCCACGATTTGAAAGACTATGGGCTATTTAGAATATTCGTACATTCTCCAAGCAGAGCGGAGCACCGAGGATCAGAAACAAATGGGTTTCGTGCTCAGCTAAGTCCTGCTGCCTATTTATTTTAATTATCAATGGGGGGTCTCAGCAACTGGACCCCTTTCTGACACATTGCTTCACTTTTTATTGTAAATGTTAAATATATGTCTTAAGTAAATCTAGTTGGCGCTATGTCTACTTAAGCTCTTTAGTCAAAGAACTCATTTTAGCTTTGAGGATGGATAAAACATTTTTTCCAGCAATTCTAACATGTTTTTTTTTATTTATTTATTTTTTTATAATTATTTTTACATTTTGGTGGGAGATGCAAAAAAACTGCAATTCCACTATAGTTTTATGTTACAAATTATGCTTTATTTTTCCATCAGTGTAGCCATGTGGTGCTTGTTTTTTGTAGGGCTAGTTGTCGTTTTTGTTGTTGTTATTTTGGGGCTGCATAACATTTTTTATTTTTTTCTGGGGGGCAATTATACAATGGTTTTTAACATCCTTAATGCATTCATGATGCGATGTCAGCAACACAATTACTTCATTGCTCGGGTTATTACAATCGTGGCGATACCAGATATGTGTGTTGTTGCTTTTTTTTTTTTTATTTGTTTGAAAAAAGGGTTTTTATTTTTCTGCATGCTTTCTTATTATTAAAATGTTTTATTTATTTCTTTATTTATTCACTGATATACCGTCATGGCCTTTAATGTTGGCACCCCTGAAATTTTTCAAGAAAATGAAGTATTTCTCACAGAAAAGGATTGCAGTAACACATGTTTTGCTATTCACATGTTTATTCCCTTTGTGTCTATTGAAACTAAACCAAAAAGGGAGGGAAAAAAAGCAAATTGGACATAATGTCACGCCAAGCTCCAAAAATGGGCTGGACAAAATTATTGGCACCCTTAACTTAATATTTGGTTGCATACCCTGAAATCAGTCATTTCCTATAACCATCAATAAGCTTCTTACACCTCTCAGCTGGAATGTTGGACCACTCTTCCTTTGCAAACTGCTCCAGGTCTCTCTTATTGGAAGGGCGCCTTTCCCCAAAGATCTCTCCACAGGTGTTCAATGGGATTTAGATCTGGACTCATTGCTGGCCACTTCACTGGCCACTTGTTGCCATCCATTTCTGGGTGCTTTTTGACGTATGTTTGGGTAATTATCCTGATGGAAGACCCAAGATCTCAGACGTAAACCCAGCTTTCTGACACTGGGCTGTACAGTGCGACCCAAAATCTGTTGGTTATCCTAAGATTTCATGATATCATGCACACATTCAAGGCACCCAGAGGGAGCAAAACAACCCCAAAACATCATTGAACCTCCCCCATATTTCACTGTAGGTACTGTGTTCTTTTCTTTGTAGGCCTCATTCCGTTTTCACACTGATGCTCCCTGGAACTTGTTTGGGGCTGCTTATCCACCATCCGAACTATCCTGCTTTGACACCTTTCAATTTTTCTCTTCCGTTCATTCCCAGGGAGATTAGCTACAGTTCCATGGGTTGCAGACTACTTGATAATGTTGCGCACTGTGGACAAAGGCAAATCTAGATCACTGGAGATGGACTTGTAACCTTGAAATTGTTGATATTTTCCCACAATTTTGGTTCTCAAGTCCTCAGACAGTTCTCTTCTCCTCTTTCTGTTGTCCATGCTTAGTGTGGCACACACAGACACACAATGCAAATACTAAGTGAACTTCTCTCCTTTTTATCTGCTTTCAGGTGTGATTTTATATTGCCCACATCTGTTACTTGCCCCAGGTGAGTTTAAAGGAGCATCACATGCTTGAAACAATCTTATTTTCCCACAATTTTCAAAGGGTACCAATAATTTTGTCCAGCCCATTTCTGGAGTATGGCGTCACATTATTTCCAATTTGCTTTTTTTCCTCCTTTTTTTGATTTAGTTCCAATACACACAAAGGGAATAAACATGTGTATAGCAAAACATGTGTTACTGCAATCCTTTTCTGTGAGAAATACTTCATTTTCTAGAAAAATGTCAGGGGTGCCAACATTTACGGCCATGACTGTAATACTTTGGTAAACTCAGAATACCAAAGCATTATCATTACCTGTCAGTGTTACACAATTCCATGATAATAGAGATTATACTATTTATTATCTCTATTGTCTAAACTTTACCTTGAATAGCCAGAAGACTTTATTTTCACCCCTAGATGACAGCGGATGTACATGTATGCCCTTGCCGTCTCGGACTTAACGCACCCTTTTGACAACATCATCAATGCCGTTCACGACGTCTAAAGTATTAAATCACAGATGCTGGTTTGGTTAAGGAGCTTATTGGACCCCAGCAATCTGATTGTGGGGGTCTGATGAGCTAAAATGGCTTGAAGTTTTAGTTTTGAAACAGCTAGTTGCGGCACTCTTGTTGGGAAACCCTGTCTAAGCAATAAAAAAAAATGTATCTGTTGGTCAAGGTGGACATAGCTGTTATTGCTAAATTATTTTATCTGCAATAACTTTAACATTTTTTGTCTTTATCCTAATGCAACTTTCATGCAACCTTTTATTTTTCACAGAAATTTCTGCTGCAAAAGTATCCTAATGTAAATGCAGTGTAATGTTTTCCATGTGTTGCTGTACCCTCTGCAGTAAGCTACACATTATTTTTGCTCCGACTGCATATTTATTTTACTGTTTTGCTGTAACCTACTCCATAATTTTCACACTGAGTAATGTCACAGAAACAAATGCTCAGCTCACTGCACTGACTCCGACCGTGATCTCTGCTCCATGTTACTGCAATTTGTGAACATTAAACTCATCAGAAAAAGACTCAAATTGGCAGGTATGATAACACCTCCATGACAAGGATGGAGGGACCGGTAATGGGAAAATCAACATACAGGTGTCCTGCAAAAGGTGATTCCTGATATCAGTATCAACATTTTTGTAAAAAATAAAAAGAAGAGGTTTAGTGAGTGTGAAGGATGCTACAGTGTAAAAATCTACTGAATAAGTGATGTATAGTGGTTTCTCAATGGGTTTCTCAATATTGGTACCACCATGGTCACAATTACAGCTTTTTCGGGTTCCTGCATTTCAAGGAGGCCATTTCCACTCCAGAGATTATTGGAAGGAGCATTGAAAAGGATCATGGAAAATAGAAAGAAGGTCACTAAGAGACAAAGGAAATGTATGGAAGACACAGAGGTCAAAATGTCATCTACTGAAGGTGTCTTCTAAGTGTATAACCTTATTCCAAGTTATAACATTGTCTCCAATGAACCAAATTAGATAAGCCTCTATAGGATCTACACTTTGCACAGATGTTCATCATTTTGGGTTTACAAATCTTCACGTTTGTGTTCTTGTGTTTTTATTTATCTTCCAGAGAATCATTTTCAACATCGTCAACTTCAGCAAAACAAAAAGCCTTTACAGAGACGGCATGTCTCCAGTCGTGAAGTCTACAAGTCGTCCTAGCTGGTAAGACCCTTTCATTTCATTGTATAGAAGAAAAACAAGAGAACCAAAAGACGTGTATCCCACAGTTTACCCCAAAGCTTGGGGGCTATAGGCGTCTCTATAAATTAGCCATTAACTTGGAGCGCAAATTTATGCACATATTACTGTAGCTTTTGGGGTGAAAAAGATGTTGGAAAGTGCTGACAAGCTTGGGTTGTCAGAAACAGGAATCATCCAGTCCTGTAGTAGATACATTGGCAATAACCAAAACAAGACTCCTTTAGAAGAAATGCTGTAAATCCCTGACACATTCAATAAACGATAAGATGTATAGTAAATCAAATGATATTTAATCCAGTTGGTCAAACAGTACAGGAATGACATGTTTAAGGGTTCAAAGGCCCCTTCATCAGATGCAATAATCTGATGAAGCGGTCTGTGAACTCTGAAACACGTTGTTCCTTTACTGGTCATGGTGAACACAATAAAAAAGACCAGGAGGTGTCTGGACGTGTTTCTGGAGAGTAATAACATTACAGGTTATGGATAATAGATTTATAGGGGCAGAACGTTGATCCAGGGATTTATTCTGATGCCATATTTGGAGTCGGGAAGGTTTTTTTCCCTAGTATGGGGCAGTTGGCATCAGCCTCATAAGGAATTTTTGCCTTCTTCTGGATCAACACAGAAGGGACAAAATAAGGTTATAGGTTGAACTTGATGGACTCTGGTCTTTTTCAACCTTAAGAACTATGTGGGAGATTTATCAAAACCTGTCCAGAGGAAAAGTTGCTTAGTTGCCCATAGCAACCAATCCGATCGCTTCGTTCATTTTTGAAAAGGCCTCTAAAAAATTAAAGAAGCGATCTGATTGGTTGCTATGGGCAACTCAGCAACTTTGTCTCTGGACAGGTTTTGATAAATCCCCCCCCCCCCCCCCCCCTATGTAACTATGTAACTGGGAGTGTTGGCGTGGCATCTTCAGGGGACCAGAGGAGGTGAGTATAGCATGGTTATTATTTTAACACCACCTTCAGCCCAAGAGGACATTTCGTTTTTCCTGGACAACTTCTTTAAGTCATACTATTCAATGTAAATGAGCTTTGAAGGTTTGGTTCTACTTCAGATATTTCCTGATTTTTTGCTTCGTTGACAACCAATCTTATGGATATATTGTATTTTGCTATTACAGAAAAAAAAAAGAGCAGATATTAAGAGGAAACAGCAAAGTTTAGTTATAGCCTTGCTGGTAATTGACAGCCTGTTCTTCTCTTGCAAAGCCGAATGAGCACAAGTTGGCTGTACTGTCAGCTTTTGCACTAAAGTTTTTGATGGATTAAAGTGAGTGCGGTTTGGGGGTTACTCTATCCCGTATGTCTCTTATAATCAGACCAGGCAACCAAGACAGCCTGACAGGCATGAGGCTCATGTAGTCAAACTCTTCCCAAGTACAAAGCAAGTTGCTGTAGAAGCCGTTGACCTATTAAAGGATAAAGTTTGCAAATTCTTCAGGTGGGGATAGCAAACGCTATAACTCTTCACTATTCAGCAAGCCCATGAACACATTGGGGACATTACCGCTATGGAAGGAGATAATGTGCTATGAGTAACTACTGACCACTCACCACCTGAGGTATTTTTACTGGAGTCATATGAAGATTCCTAATGAGTATTTATAGTATGGTATGGAGTATGGATCCTCCCCATAGAATGCTGTTTGCAGCTGGAAATACTTGGTTGTCATGCTCAGAGTAAAAATTTCGGTTCATGCTTTCTTTTAAAGACCATTTGACCTGGATATATTGAGAAAGATATATTGTTTGTACAAACAGTATTGATAGTACTGTATGGTACAATGAGGAAACCCCGAGGATACTGGCAACTCAGTTTTATAATATTTCATGATATTATATGATTATATTTCATGAGACTGAGCTCTTAGATATAGTGTAGTTATCATGACACTGTCTTTTGGGTTGGTTTGCTGTTTTTAAGGGTTAGGTTCAGTTCACACCACCATCATGGCTATGTTACAATGGAAGCCATGACAGCAGTGCCATACCCATTGAATGACGGCACCAACTTTACTTGACGGACTCCTTATAATAGTAGTGCCCATCAGCATTGTGTACTTTATTTTGAGGTGAAAAAAATTGTACAGCATGCCACACATTTTCTGCTTCAAACCAGACAGGTGCTCAAGCACCACCATAATTTCTCGGTGCTGAACTCACTAGGACTCTTCACTACATTATCGCTGTGGTTGTCATGCCATAGGAACCAAGGACAAAAGGACAGTTTGTTCCAAACGCTGAGCAGCGGAGTACCCCTTTAAGGTCAAAATGGGCTTGGTCCTTAAGGGGTTAAAGTCAGCATTTCACTCTAACTAGGAGTTTTGGAAATTGATTGGGAATATATGCCAAGCCAGTAATATCTGGAGACAATTTTTTTTTTTAATAGCTGAGGAACTTGCTCAGTCATCCAATTGCAAGCCCTTCTCCAAAAGGAGAGAGGTCCCCCAACAAACCATACCCTTTACTTTTGGGTCAAAAGGCACTTGCAAATTTGGGGTTTGAGGTTCCTTTTTGCCAAAGCTACTAGGTGGACCAGTAGTGTTCCTGGTATCAGGCAGAGTGTCAGCCAAGGAGCTGTTACAAAGGTGGCATCTCTGTCACAGCAGGGACCCCGGATTGCAGGGAGATGAGAAAACTAATGGACACACACCTCCCCTAGACCAGCCGGAGGGACACCGAAAAGGGTACCTCACCCTGATCAATCCTACTGAACACGCAAAGTATCTGCAGACAACTGTTTTGTTGTTAACCGGTTGCCGTCTAAGGACGAGCCGGCTCTCCCTGAGGCGGCAACTGTTGTATGACGCGGACCGCGGGCGGCTATTAACCCTTTAGATCACCGCTGGGAAAGTTGACAGCAGTGTCTAGAGGGACATTTAAACGCTCCCTGGTGGTCCAGTGGGGTGGATCGCCCCCCCCCCAGCAGCACGATCCCCTCTTGTCCTATGCCTGCTGCTGCGCCGAGAATGATAAAACCTGGCAGGGCCAATCTTTAGCAATGGAGGGCAGAGCACACAGATCAATGTGGCTCTATGAAACCACATTGATCTGTAGGAGGACTAAAAGTGTAAAAAAAAAGTTGAATAAAAAGTTTTAAAAAACACCCATTAAAGGGGTATTCCAGGCAAAAACTTTTTTTATATATCAACTGGCTCCGGAAAGTTAAACAGATTTGTAAATGACTATTAAAAAATCTTAATCCTTCCAATAGTTATTAGCTTCTGAAGTTGAGTTGTTGTTTTCTGCCTAACTGCTCTATGATGATGTCACGTCTCGGGAGCTGTCCATGATGGGAATGCAGTTCATGCAGTTCCAATGGGGATTTTTTCCCATCATGCACAGTTCCCGGGACGTGAGTCACAATAGAGCAGTTAGACAGAAAACAGCAACTCAGCTTCAGAAGCTAATAACTATTGGAAGGATTAAGATTTTTTAATAGAAGTAATTTACAAATCTGTTTAACTTTCCAGAGCCAGTTGATATATATAATTTTTTTTTTTGCCTGGAATACCCTTTTTTGCCTGGAATACCGCTTAAACCCCTTCCTTATTAAAAGTTTAAATCACCCCCCTTTTCCCAAATTCCATATAAAAAAATATGTAATCATAATAAAAATAAACATAATCCAAAGTCCAAAATAGTATATTTTTGGTCACTTTTTATATCATAAAAAAAAGAATAAAAGGCGATCAAAAAAGCGTGTCAATACAAACATGAGATGACGGCACAAAAAATGAGCCCTCTTACCGCCCCGTACACATAAACATAAAAAAGTTATAGGGGTCAGAAAATGACACTTTGAAATGTATTAATTTTCCTGCATGTAGTTATGATTTTTTCCAGAAGTCCGACAAAATCAAACCTATATAAGTAGGGTATCATTTTAATCGTATGGACCTACAGAATAAAGAGAAGGGGTTTACTATATAGAAATGGAACCCCCCCCCCCCCCCCCCCCAAAGTTACAAAGTGGTGTTTTTCTTAAATTTTGTCGCTCATTTATTTATTTTTTGGTTTCCCCGTAGACTTTTGGAATTGGTGGCAAAAAAAATATATAAGCCATCATATGGATTTTTAGGTGCAAACTTGAAAGAGTTATGATTTTAAAAAGGTAAGGAGGAAAAAACGAAAGTGCAAAAATGGAAAAACCCTGCATCCTCAAGGGGTTAAATTGCTGTTTTCATCAGCACAGAGCAGGGTGATTGCTTGGTTGTGTTCGGCTTCTCCATGAAGATTGCGTCTTATCCCATTAGAAAAATTCTTTGTGGATTTTGCAGAAGAAATTTGAGGCATATCCTTTCAATACCGTAGCTTTGGTTTTGGACATGGTTGATCCCCATTTAGTGAGACTAATCCCCATCCAGACTACATGACACAGAACCCGCATGGATCCCACGGCAAAGAAGCAGCATATCACTTCTTTTTTTCATCATGTGGATTCCTGTTATAGACAATGGTATTCTAATTCCCTGAACTCTATGAAAACATAGCCCTAGGGGGAAAAAAACATGTAGATCTGTATAAAATAAGACACCATATTACAATACTGATACACTTAAAACTTATACAGGGCCATATCATGGTCACAATGGAGCCACTTTCAAGCCATTTTCTATGTCTGGGTATCTTATTTAAAATAATTTGTCCTAGTAATCGATGTGAAATACAAATCCCTGTCAGCCTTATCCTGCTATAAACAAAGGCAAAGATCTGGATATCCATTTCTCGGTGTGCAGTGATCCAGAGGATATGATTATGAAAAATTCTGACATCTAAACTCAATAATGTTCAAATATTGAAGCAGAAGCTTGTTGGTCTGGCAAAAAGGGAAAATTAGATGGACTTAAAATTCCATTTATAATTTAGTACCAATTATTCATTGTTTGACATTATCTTAGAAACAGAGCGCGGAGCTAAAACAAATATTTTCTCTAAGCTCGAAATGATCTGATATAATGTTCCAGCACAAAATGAGCACAGCATAAAATACAGTTTCCTAGTGGAGAATTTAATGTCATTTTTATAGGAATACAGGGAGCGGGCACTAAAGGTCACCCGAGAGAGTACAAACCAATGGCACTTATCGCTGCATGCACAGGTTGTGTATTTATCTAAGTATTAGCTGCAAAAACTGAAGTTACTTAGGAAATGATAAACTTTTTGAAACTTGTTGTTTTACTTACAGACATTGCCTTTATTAGGCTGGGTTCACATATTTCAGTCGTCCGCCACAGTTTCCCTCCGGCGTGCACCGGAGGGAAACTGATGCTAGAACTGATCCCATTAATTTGAATGGGACAGTTCACAATCAACCAGCGTCTCAATTTTGACGCCGGATGGTTGGACATGCCGGAGGGCACCGGACAGGGGAACGCAGCTTTCTGCGTTCCCCTGTCCGTTGCCCAGAAACAATGGATGCCGCATGCCATACAACTGATGACAAGTTGTCATCAGTTGTGGCATCAGTTGCGTCAAGATTTAGGCTGAGTTCACCTATACCGGATGCCGGACATAGGTGAACCCAGCCTTACTCTCCAGTAGTTTGATAACTTTCCCGGGTGTGAGCCTCAGCCTGGGGTTCCTTCCATTATAGGGTTTATCAGTAAGATCTAAGAAGTTATTCAAAAATCAGTTTCATGATATATAAATCATAGGGGTAAACAATTTGCTTTGAAGTCACCTTCAAATGGGGGCATCCTCTCTTATACCTGTGCCCGGGCCCACTGGAGGATTATCTAGTACTCAATCTGCGCCTACTCTTTAAGGACCCAATATGATAGAGCTCCTTCTTAGCACAGAATCTTCTACTTTCCTGTGCCCAGAACTAAGACCAGGTTACGCTCTAACAATAAAAATAACATTATATATGTAGTACACTTACAATAAATCCATCAAGTATAAGGAAAAGATACATTTGTGTAAATTAATTGATGATAAGTTCATAAATTACACAATTTAAAGCAGCTTTCATGACACCCTTTCAGGGTAGCTTTCTTTTTAAGATAGTATTTCACTCCAATTCACTGGGAATGCATGCCAAGCCTCAGTTCAGTGAGTTATAATACCACACGCAACCTGAGGACAAAGGTGGGTCTGTTTTTGGAAGAAATAAGCTATGTTTTTTTTTAAATTCCTGGATAACCCATTTAAGGTTTACACTCATTAACATTACAATTTATCTGCACAATAAAAAGCTTATTGATAAAGGGCTACTCCGGTGGACAAAAAATGTTTTCGAATCAACTGTTGAGAAAAAGTTATACATATTTGTAAATTACTTCTATTTAAAAATATTAACCTTTCCAGTACTTATCAGCTGCTGTATGCTCCAAAGGAAGTTGTGTAGTTCTTTCCAGTCTGACCACAGTGCTCTCTGCTGCCATCCTATTAATCCATCGGAAAGGGTGTGAAAATAAAAACACTTGATAGTATATTGTCACGATTCGGCTAGCTGGATGTGGATCCTCTGTGTCAGCGAGAAATTGGCGTGGACCGTGTCAGTGGACCGGTTCTAAGATGCTACTGGTATTCACCAGAGCCCGCCGCAAAGCGGGATGGTCTTGCTGCGGCGGTAGCAACCAGGTCGTATCCACTGGCAACGGCTCAACCTCGCTGACTGCTGAGAAGGCGTGGGACAGAAGGACTAGGCAGAGGCAAGGTCAGACGTAGCAGAAGGTCGGGGCAGGCGGCAAGGTTCGTAGTCAATGAGGATAGCAGAAGATCTGGAAACACAGGCTTTGGACAACACTAAACGCTTTCACTGGCACAAGGCAACAAGATCCGGCAAGGAAGTGCAGGGGAAGTGAGGTATTATAGCCAGGGAGCAGGTGGAAGCTAATTAGGCTGATTGGGCCAGGCACTAATCATTGGTGCACTGGCCATTTAAATCTTAGAGAGCTGGCGCGCGCGCCAGGACATGACAGCCGGGGGCCGGGACAGGTAAGTGACTTGGGATGCGATTCGCGAGCGGGCGCGTCCCGCTATGCGAATCGCATCCCCGCCGGCAATGTCAGTGCAGCGCTCCCGGTCAGCGGGTCTGACCGGGGCGCTGCAGAGAGAGAGACGCCGCGAGCGCTCCGGGGAGGAGCAGGGACTCGGAGCGCTCGGCGTAACATATATGGTAGATTAAACATATTGTGGCTTAACCAAGGCCTCTGTGTTATTCAGAAAAACTATTACTGCATAAATATCTAAGATAAAGGCTTTTTTCCAGTCAATGTTCCAGATGTCGAATATATGAAAGTGACTAAACAAGAAAGGAACCAAGAGCAAGCTGCCAAACAGGGCGAATTTTCTTCATGCATAATTTAAATAAATTATATGGAAACAATTTTATTTGCCACACGCTAAAGATTATGCATTTTTTTCCTGTCATTTCGACACCTCTAAAGAAGAACAAGTGACCTTTCTATTGTAGGTTGGGAACTGTTTGTAAAAAGGCTGCAAAACTGTTCAGTATATGCCACTGAAATATGGCGCCATTCAGATCATGCTCTTTTAACTTTGCTTTCTTTGAGTCTATCTGGATGAGGTCTATCAGAAATCTCATGCAAATGTAGCCTCATTGGGGTCGACAAGGGGCTTTTGCATTAAAGAGGTTATCCAGTGTTTTTACAAAACTAATATGATGCAGGGGTGGGGGACAGTGGGATAGAGGAAAGGGCATACCTACCTAGCACTGGTCCTCTGCAGTTCTTTTTTTTAATTTTTAATTTTTTTAATATATATTTTTATTAAATTTTACAACAAACATTACACTATACAATAAACAATACATTTTAGATATTTAGGTGAATAATATATCAAGCTCAAGGAAACTATGAAGTATAATATGTTATACAATAGAATAAAATAAGTAAATTTCCATGCTGATAAAATACAACAGCATATATGTAAATAATAACAAATTAACTATAACAAGTCATAACATTTGCAGCGAAGGATATCAGATGTGATTAAATTAAAGGTATAGTAGTTATTGTTTTAATGGTCGGATTGCCTTCACACCCTTACAGTGAGAGTAAACTAGACACTAAAAATAAATAAATAAATAAAAGATCTAAAAATAATTCTGATAATGTATCTAGAAGGAATCATGTGACATTAGGGAATTTATGTAACCATGCATTCCAATTGTTTCTTTTTTTTTATACCAAAACCATTTTGATGCGCCAATGTGATCTCATATTTGCAGTTGGTACTTACATTTGCTATAAGTTCCTGGATTGTTGGGACATCTGTTACGCCGAGCGCTTCGGGTCCCCGCTCCTCCCCGGAGCGCTCGCAGCGTTCTCTCATTCGCAGCGCCCCGGTCAGACCTGCTGACCGGGTGCGCTGCGATATTACTCCCAGCCGGGATGCGATTCGCGATGCGGGACGCGCCCGCTCGCGATGCGCATCTCGGCTCCCGTACCTGACCCGTTCCCCGTCTGTGTTGTCCCGGCGCGCGCGGCCCCGCTCCTTAGGGCACGCGCGCGCCGGGTCTCTGCCATTTAAAGGGCCGCTGCGCCACTGATTGGCGCAGCAGGCCTAATCAGTATTCTCACCTGTGCACTCCCTACTTATACCTCACTTCCCCTGCACTCCCTCGCCGGATCTTGTTGCCATTGTGCCAGTGAAAGCGTTCCCTTGTGTGTTCCTAGCCTGTGTTCCAGACCTCCTGCCGTTGCCCCTGACTACGATCCTTGCTGCCTGCCCTGACCTTCTGCTACGTCCGACCTTGCTCTTGTCTACTCCCTTGTACCGCGCCTATCTTCAGCAGTCAGAGAGGTTGAGCCGTTGCTGGTGGATACGACCTGGTTGCTACCGCCGCTGCAAGACCATCCCGCTTTGCGGCAGGCTCTGGTGAATACCAGTAGCAACTTAGAACCGGTCCACCAGCACGGTCCACGCCAATCCCTCTCTGGCACAGAGGATCCACCTCCTGCCAGCCGAATCGTGACAGTAGATCCGGCCATGGATCCCGCTGAAGTCCCACTGCCAGTTGTCGCCGACCTCACCACGGTGGTCGCCCAGCAGTCGCAACAGATAGCGCAACAAGGTCACCAGCTGTCTCAACTGACCGTGATGCTACAGCAGCTATTACCACAACTCCAGCAACAATCTCCGCTGCCAGCTCCTGCACCTCCTCCGCAGCGAGTGGCCGCTTCCGGCTTACGATTATCCTTGCCGGATAAATTTGATGGGGACTCTAAGTTTTGCCGTGGCTTTCTTTCGCAATGTTCCCTGCACTTGGAGATGATGTCGGACCAGTTTCCAACTGAAAGGTCTAAGGTGGCTTTCGTAGTCAGCCTTCTGTCTAGGAAAGCTCTGTCATGGGCCACACCGCTCTGGGACCGCAATGACCCTGTCACTGCCTCTGTACACTCCTTCTTCACGGAGATCCGAAGTGTCTTTGAGGAACCTGCCTGAGCCTCTTCTGCTGAGACTGCCCTGCTGAACCTGGTCCAGGGTAATTCTTCTGTTGGCGAGTACGCCATCCAATTCCGTACTCTTGCCTCCGAATTATCCTGGAATAATGAGGCCCTCTGCGCGACCTTTAAAAAAGGCCTATCCAGCAACATTAATGATGTGCTGGCCGCACGAGAAATTCCTGCTAACCTGCATGAACTCATTCATCTTGCCACCCGCATTGACATGCGTTTTTCCGAAAGGCGTCAGGAGCTCCACCAGGATATGGACTTTGTTCGCATGAGGCGGTTTCTCTCCCCGGCTCCTCTCTCCTCTGGTCCTCTGCAATCCGTTCCTGTGCCTCCCGCCGTGGAGGCTATGCAAGTTGACCGGTCTCGCTTGACACCTCAAGAGAGGACACGACGCCGCATGGAGAACCTATGCCTGTACTGTGCCGGTACCGAA
The DNA here is from genome assembly GCF_029499605.1 of Hyla sarda. Lineage (NCBI taxonomy): Eukaryota > Metazoa > Chordata > Amphibia > Anura > Hylidae > Hyla > Hyla sarda. The sequence continues at coordinate 205,554,353 of NC_079195.1, forward strand.
CACTTCTTGAAAGATTGTCCTATCCGTCCTCCCCGCCTGGAAAGACGTATGCTGACTCCGCACAAAGATGAGACAGTTCTTGATGTCTACTCTGCTTCTCCACGCCTTACTGTGCCTGTGCGGATATCTTCCTCTACCTTCTCCTTCTCTGCTACGGCCTTCTTGGATTCCGGATCTGCAGGAAATTTTATTTTGGCCTCTCTCATCAACAGGTTCAACATCCCGGTGACCAGTCTCGCCAGACCCCTCTACATCAATTCTGTTAACAATGAAAGATTGGACTGTACCGTGCGTTACCGCACGGAACCTCTCCTAATGTGCATCGGACCTCATCACGAAAAAATTGAATTTTTGGTCCTCTCCAACTGCACTTCTGAAATTCTTCTTGGATTACCGTGGCTTCAACGCCATTCCCCAACCCTTGATTGGTCTACAGGAGAAATCAAGAACTGGGGTACTTCTTGTCACAAGGACTGTCTTAAATCGGTTCCCAGTACTCCTTGCCAAGACCCTGTGGTTCCTCCTGTATCCGGTCTTCCTAAGGCTTATATGGACTATTCTGACGTTTTTTGCAAAAAGCAAGCTGAGACTTTGCCTCCTCACAGGCCTTATGACTGTCCTATTGACCTCCTCCCGGGTACTACCCCACCCCGGGGCAGAATCTATCCTCTGTCTGCTCCTGAGACTCTTGCCATGTCGGAGTACATCCAGGAGAATTTAAAAAAGGGGTTTATCCGCAAGTCCTCCTGTCCTGCCGGAGCTGGATTTTTTTTTTGTGTCCAAAAAAGATGGCTCCCTACGTCCTTGTATTGATTACCGCGTACTTAATAAAATCACGGTAAAAAAACGCTACCCCTTACCTCTTATCTCGGAACTCTTTGATCGCTTACAAGGTGCCCACATCTTTACCAAACTGGACTTAAGAGGTGCTTATAATCTCATCCGCATCAGGGAGGGGGACGAATGGAAGACCGCATTTAACACCAGAGATGGACACTTTGAATATCTGGTCATGCCCTTTGGCCTATGCAACGCCCCTGCCGTCTTCCAAGACTTTGTTAATGAAATTTTTCGTGATCTCCTATATTCCTGTGTTGTGGTTTATCTGGACGATATTCAGATTTTTTCTGCCAACTTAGAAGAACACCGCCAGCATGTCCGCATGGTTCTTCAGAGACTTCGTGACAATCAACTTTATGCCAAAATGGAGAAATGTCTCTTTGAATGTCAATCTCTTCCTTTCCTAGGATACTTGGTCTCTGGCCAGGGACTACAAATGGACCTAGATAAACTCTCTGCCGTCTTAGATTGGCCACGCCCCTCCGGACTCCGTGCTATCCAACGTTTTTTGGGGTTCGCCAATTATTACAGACAGTTTATTCCACACTTTTCCACTATTGTGGCTCCTATCGTGGCTTTAACCAAGAAAAATGCCAATCCCAAGTCCTGGTCCCCCCAAGCGGAAGACGCATTTAAACATCTCAAGTCTACCTTTTCTTCCGCTCCCGTGCTCTCCAGACCTGACCCATCTAAACCCTTCCTATTGGAGGTAGATGCCTCCTCAGTGGGAGCTGAAGCTGTCCTTCTACAAAAAAATTCTTCCGGGCATGCTGTTACTTGTGTTTTTTTTTCTAGGACCTTCTCCCCGGCGGAGAGAAACTATTCCATCGGGGATCGAGAACTACTGGCCATTAAATTGGCGCTTGAGGAATGGAGGCACCTGCTGGAGGGATCAAAATCTCCAGTTATCATATACACTGATCACAAGAATCTCTCCTATCTCCAGTCTGCCCAACGACTGAACCCTCGCCAGGCTAGGTGGTCGTTGTTCTTTGCCCATTTTAACTTTGAAATCCATTTTCGCCCTGCTGACAAGAACATTAGGGCCGATGCCCTCTCTCGTTCTTCTGATGCCTCTGAAGTAGAGGTCTCTCCGCAACACATCATTCCTCCGGACTGTCTGATCTCCACTTCTCCAGCTTCCATCAGGCAAACTCCTCCAGGGAAGACCTTCGTTTCTCCACGCCAGCATCTCGGGATTCTCAAATGGGGACACTCCTCCCACCTCGCAGGCCATGTGGGCATCAAAAAATCCTTGCAACTCATCTCTCGATTTTATTGGTGGCCGACTCTGGAGACTGATGTTATTGATTTCGTGCGGGCCTGTACGGTCTATGCCCGGGATAAGACTCCTCGCCAGAAGCCTGCTGGTCTCCTTCATCCTCTGCCTGTTCCTGAACAGCCTTGGTCACAGATTGGTATGGACTTTATTACGGACTTGCCCTCATCCCGTGGCAACACAGTTGTTTGGGTGGTCGTTGATCGATTTTCCAAGATGGCACATTTTATTCCTCTTCCTGGTCTTCCTTTAGCGCCTCAGTTGGCAAAGCAATTTTTTGTACACATTTTTCGCCTTCACGGTTTGCCCACGCATATCGTCTCAGATAGAGGTGTCCAATTCGTGTCTAAATTCTGGAGGGCCCTCTGTAAACAGCTCAAGATCAAATTAAACTTCTCTTCTTCTTATCATCCCCAATCCAATGGGCAAGTAGAAAGAGTTAATCAGGTCCTGGGTGACTATTTACGGCATTTTGTTTCCTCCCGCCAGGATGACTGGGCAGATCTTCTACCATGGGCCGAATTCTCATACAACTTCAGAGTCTCCGAATCTTCTGCTAAATCCCCATTTTTCGTGGTGTACGGCCGTCACCCTTTTCCTCCCCTCCCTACTCCCTTGCCCTCTGGTTTGCCCGCTGTGGATGAAGTGACTCGTGATCTTTCCACCATATGGAAAGAGACCCAAAATTCTCTTTTACAGGCTTCATCCCGGATGAAAAGATTTGCTGATAAAAAAAGAAGAACTCCCCCCATTTTTGCTCCCGGAGACAAGGTATGGCTCTCCGCTAAATATGTCCGCTTTCGTGTCCCCGCTTTCGTGTCCCCACCTGAGCGGCAACCCAAGTAACACAACTGGTTGGCATTCCTTAAAAAAGGGACCTGGGGTTGCAGGGAGGTGAGGTACCAGATGGCCATAAACACCTCCCCCAGACCTCCAAAAGCTACATCCTGAAAGGCGACACACCCTAAAAGATCTTCATGGAAAAAACTGTATAGAAAGTAACAAAAGAAGAAATAATCAGGCGTCATGTTAAGGATTAGACTGGAGCAGGGTTCAATAATTGTATTGTCCTCATACAGAGTAGGGGAAGGGGGGATTCTGCTGCACCACTTGTCTTACAGAGAGTAACAGGACAGTAAGGAGGGGGATGGCCTCCTGGAACAGATAGATTCCTTTTTTATATACAGTGTTACCTCAAGTTACAATATTAATTGGTTCTGGGACGACCATTGTATGTTGAAACCATCGTATGTTGAGACCAGAACTCTTTGGAAACCTGGCATTTGGTTCTAAAGGCACCAAAATGTCATCCAAAAATAGGAAAAAGTGAGGATTAAAGAAAAATAAGTAGGTAACTAATATAGATAAAGCAAAGTCCTTCCATATAAAAGTAAGAAAGATCTGCTGGGAGCTGTAAATCACTGTCTATGTCAAAGGCTGTCCGGGCATGCTGGGAGTTGTAGTCTTGCAACAGCTGTGGGCACCCTGCTTGGGAAAGATTGGTGGTCTATGTAGAGGACAGGAGCTTCTTCAGTACAGTACACGAAATGTCCTAAAAAAGTAATGGAGTCGCCTTCACCAGGTGTCCAAAGGAGCAGGTAACCCTGGGACAGGTAAAGTGTACAGAACATGTAATACCTCCCTGTACTGTAGGGGGCACTACCAGACATCAGTCAGTGCATACACTTCAGTAATACAGGTGTTTTACCAGTGAATGCCCATTTTGATTGGTCGGTTCTTCCAGCCATTGACACGTTTCACAAATCTGGACTGTCTGTACATTGTATGTTGAGTCTGGTTTCAACTTACGATGGTCCAGAAAAGTCCATTGTATGTTGAAACTATTGTATATTGAGGCCATTGTAAGTTGAGGGATCACTGTATTTGACACAAAATTGGATCAAGAGAAGTTGCCCTGGAATCTTTTTTTGTTTGGTTTATTTTTATGTACTGTGTGTAGAGTTCTTTCAAAGTATAATTTCAATAACAAAACAGCATATAGCTACCATCATTGCCATCATTTTCTGTCTGGTTCTTCTGTTCTAAATGATGTCTATGCACCCGTATCTGTTGGATGACACCACTTTATGAGTCACTGACCATTCAGTCTAGTAAGATGATTCAAATATAGGCCTGCGAAAAAACATGAAGAGAACAAGGCTCCACCCATAAACCTAGAGGTTGTTTAGTAGTGTTGCTCGCGAATATTCGCAATGCAAATTTTATTCTCGAATATTCGCGAATATAGCACTATATATTCGTAATTACGAATATTCGTTTTTTTTTTCCCACAATACACATCACAGTGATCACTCCTCTCTGCTTCCAGCTTGTGTGATGTAAAGAAGCCTCTAATACTACTGTGTGAGACTGGCGAGCGAATTTTCACATATACGAAAATTTACATATGCTCATTTTCGCATATGCGAATTTTCACGTATGGTAATTTTTTATATGCTAATTTTTGTATATGCTAATTTTCGCATACGCAAATTTCTGCATATACGAAAATAAAATGCAATTATCACGAATATGCGAATTTAGCGAATATATGACAAATATTCGTCCATATATTGGCGAAATATCGCGAATTCGAATATGGCCTATGCCGCTCAACACTAGTGGTCATATATTCGCTAAGTTTGCATATTCTTAATATTCGTGCAAATTTTCGCACATACGAAAATTTGTAGAAACAAAAATTTGCAGATGCGAAAAGTATCACAAACAAAAATTCGCATATACGAAAAATAGCACATGAAAATTTGCATATGCGAAAATTATCACAAGCGAAAAATTTGCATATACAAGATCACCCCTCTCTGCTTCCAGCTTGTGTGGTGTAAAAAAAGGCTGTAATACTAGTGTGTGAGACTGGCGTGCAAATTTTCACATAAGCGAAAATTAGCATATTCTAATTTCCGCATATGCAAAAATTTGCATATTCTAATTTCTGCATATGCGAATTTTTGCTTATGCTAATTTTCGTATATGCTAATTTTCGCATATGTTAATTTTTGCATATGCTAATTTTTGTATACGCGAAAATAAAACGAGAATATTACGAATATGCGAATTTAGCGAATATATGACGAATATTCGGCCATATATTCGCCAATATTCGCAAATTCGAATATGGCCTATGCCGCTCAACACTATTGTTTAGTGGAAATGACTTTCAATCCTGTGCTTAAGTGTCAGAACATATACCTGAAGTAGGAGTAGGGGATTGAATGCATATAAAAGTAACAAAATGTCCTATTGTGCATAGTGCTGAGGGCTATTTTGGTATTAGGGGAATTAGTAAGGGGTAGTTTTTGTGGTGGAATAAGGCATTAGACTCTAAAATAATGATAATGTATCAGTCATCTATCGTTGTCTTACATGTTTGTAAATGATCTTAGGTTGCAATAGAAAACAAGGTCATCTCAATTACAAATCACTTATCTGTCTTTTGTTTCGCTCGATCTACCATCCACCTGATCTTATCTGATGTCATTTCAGCTCATATTTTACCGCTCTTTATAAGGAGAATTATTCTTTTTCAACCTTGTGCACATAGGAATATGATGATCGTGTAATCTGAAATTCTTGAGCATTGAGCTTAGACGTGATGTCTACTAAGAATGGTGAAGGTACAGGGGATGTGGTGTACAATGTAGACTCCAGCACCATCTGGTTTCTCTACAAAAACATCTCAAAGCAACAATTTTGGTTCTTAGCCATGGTGAGACACATGTGCCTCTAACCGTGATTAAGAGCTGGTTCCAGAGCTAGGAACACAATGGTTCGGAATGTTTTTTTAAATTTTTGGTAGAGCACAAGGAAGATAGTTTTAAAGTGTTTTGAATAACGTAAGATAGATTTATTTATTTATTAATCTAAGAGGAACCTGGTGGTGCCTGGAATCTACTTCACAAAATGCTTTGGATCTGATACCTAGAACCCAGCGATGACCATAACTGACCTGCACAAGCCACAGAAGGATAACGTTGCTTTGGACAGTGCACTGATACAATCTTTTTTTTTTTTTTTCCTGTTTATACATTTTATTGGATTTCAATTAATAATTAACAATTAATCAATTCAAATAATATTAAAAAGATTCAAGAGGAAAAGAAAAAAGGAAAAAACAAAAACAGTTTCACTCTCCCTAACGCTCAGATACATTCATCCCTTACCATTCAGACTGCTTCCCCCTTTATTTTCTTCTGTTAACCCTATCTGTATTACGAGAAGAATTCTTCGGCCTCGCGTAATTGTTTTCCAAAGTACCGTATTTATTGGGGTATACCACGCACCGGCCTATAACACGCACCCTCATTTTACCAAGGATATTTGGGTAAAAAAAGTTTTTTACCCAAATATCCATGGTAAAATGAGGGTGCATGTGTGCGCGTGTATACCCCGATATACCCCCAGGAAAGGCAGGGGGAGAGAGGTCGTCGCTGCCCGCTTCTCTCCCCCTGCCTTTCCTGGGGTCTAGAGCCCTGCTGCCGGCCCTTCTCTCCCCCTGGCTATCGGCGCCGCTGCCCATTCTGTCCCCCTGACTATCGGTGCCGGCGCCCCATTGCCGGCGCCGATAGCCAGGGGGAGAGAAGGGGCAGTGGCACCCATTGCCGGTGCCGCTGCCCCGTTGCCCCGTTGCCTCCCTCCATCCCCGGTGGCATAATTACCTGGGTCGGGTCTGCGCTGCTGCAGGCCTCCAGCGTGCGTCCCCTGCGTCGTTGCTATGCGCTGCACGGCGCGGCGCATGACGTCAGTGCACCGCGCCGTGCATAGCAACGACGCAGGGGACGCACGCCGGAGGCCTGCAGCAGCGCGGACCCGACCCAGGTAATTATGCCACCGGGGATGGGGGGAGGCAACGGGGCAGCGGCGCCGGCAATGGGTGCCGCTGCCCCTTCTATCCCCCTGGCTATCGGCGCCGGCAGTGGGGCGCCGGCACCGATAGTCAGGGGGACAGAACGGGCAGCGGCGCCGATAGCTAGGGGGAGAGAAGGGCCGGCATCAGGGCTCTAGACCCCAGGAAAGGCAGGGGGAGAGAAGCGGGCAGCGACGGCCTCTCTCCCCCTGCCTTTCCTGGGGGTGTATCGGCGTATAACACGCACATAGACTTTAGGCTAAAAATTTTAGCCTAAAAAGTGCGTGTTATACGCCGATAAATACGGTATTCCCAGAGTTTATAATATCTATCGTTGGTTTTACTATTTGTTAGCCTGTCCAACTGTAGACTTTCCATGAAACATTTTTGTTTGAGGGTTCCTATTATTTGGGGAATGCTTGGCAATTCCTGACTTTTCCAACATCTTGCAATCGCATTCCTTGTTACTGATAATGTGTGAAAGATTATAGTGGTTTTGTAAGGGAAGTTGTTTCCAAGCCTAACAACAAAAGTGCCCTTTCTGGGCCCCACTTAATGTTAGTGTCCTCTGCCAACAATACAATCAGTAATAGATAGATCTTTCCCCAAAGCTTCTGTACCTCTATACAATCCCACCATATATGTTTTAATGAACCATTCTCTGTACTACAACGCCAACATAGTGGGGAATTTCTAGTGTTAAACTTTGTCATCGTTACCGGGGTGAGGTACCATCGGTACAGACATTTTCTAGAGGACTCGTAGTGAGACACACAGTGCGAAACTTTAAATGGAATTGAAAATACTTTATCCAATGATACATCAGAGATGGGGGATCCCAGGTCTCTCTCCCATTCCTCCTGACAAGCCATTTTTGTTAGAAAACATATTGATTGCAAGGCTTTGTATGCCCTGGGTATTCCCCCCTTTTTCCCTTTAGAGTCCAAGAAATAGCCATTTTATATCTTCTCCCCTGATACAATCGTTTTACTACTATAATTGGGGGTGCAATGTTAGTATTCCTCATTGGACCCTGATGCCAGAGGGGACCTAAACTATTCTGCCACATAATACACCCCCAATATTATAATCGCAACACCTGCTGATCATGAGAATGGAGAAAAATACCTCCAACTGAATAGAGCATACCACGTGGGTGCAGTCAGGGCTTCATTCATTCACTATCGGGTTCCCAAGCATTGGTGAATGCTTAGTATGATAATGTATGGTGCGGTCCATTCATACAGAGGTAAATTTTCCTCTATTCTCGGGATTAGTGGGAATCCCGTGATTGGACCTCCAACAGTCAGCTTGTTTACCCTACTATCAGCTTGTTATCCTGTGGATAGGCCATAACATTTGGAGATTTAAATAATCCTTCAAGCCTTTGATGATACATAATAAGACATTTTATTTGTAAACTGCATGAAAAAGAATAGCAGAGACCAATGGGGGAGATTTATCAAAACCATAGCAACCAATCAGACAGCTTCTTATATATTTAAAAAAGCCTTTGCAAAATAAAAGAGCAATCTGAATGGTCACCATGGGCAGCTGCACCACCTTTCCTTGATAAATCTCCCCAAGTATTTACGTTTTTGTTTACAGTCTTTTTATACAGTCGCCAATTTACTGTATAAACAGTTCTCTTGCAGCCTATATACAGTCATGGCTGTAAATGTTGGCACCCCTGAAATTTTTCTAGAAAATGATGATAATTTTTTCTGATAAAGATGAAGCCCCGATTCACCCAAAACTTGTGTTAATATTAATGCTATTATACTGTGCAGTCCTTGTGCTGTAGTAAAATTCTCTTCCATCTCATTCCCTTTAAAGAGATTGTGCTTGCCATTAGTGTTGAGCGGCATAGGCCATATTCAAATTCGCAAATATTCGCGAATATATGGACGAATATTCGTCATATATTCGCGAATATTCGCATATTCGTAATATTCTCGTTTTAATTTCGCATAAGCGAAAACATTTGCGAATGTGAAAATTAACATATACGAAAATTAGCATATACAAAATTAGCATATGCGAAAATTCGCATATGCGAAAAGTAGCATATGCAAATATTCGCATATGCGAAAATGCGCGCACCAGTCTCACACAGTAGTATTAGAGCCTTCTTTACACCACACAAGCTGGAAGCAGAGAGGGATGATCACTGTGATGTGTACTGTGAGAATTTTTTTTTTTTTTAAAAAAAAAACAATATTCGTAATTACGAATATATAGTGCTATATTTGCGAATATTTGGGAATTTGCGAATATTCGCAAATTCGCAAATATGCGATATTCGCAAATAAAATTCGCATTGCGAATATTCGCGAGCAGCACTACTTGCCATTTTGCTTTTAGATGTTTTAGACATATTGTACGATAATAAAATAAATAAAACAAAAAGAACTAAGAAAAATTTGGAATTCTAACAAATAGTTGAAGGAGAACAGAGAGAATCAAAAGCTTCTGAGGTTGGTGTGTAACCTGTAGGAGGGCTAGACCACTCTACTGCAAATTATACAGTCATGGCCATAAATGTTGGCATCCCTGAAATTTTATAGAAAATGAAGTATTTCTCACAGAAAAGGATTGCAGTAACACATGTTTTGCTATACACATGTTTATTCCCTTTGTGTGTATTGGAACTAAACCAAAAAAGGGAGGAAAAAAAGCAAATTGGACATAATGTCACCAAACTCCAAAAATGGGCTTGAACAAAATTATTGGCACCCTTAACTTAATATTTGGTTGCACACCCTTTGGAAAAAATAACTGAAATCAGTCACTTCCTATAACCATCAATAAGCTTCTTACACCTCTCAGACGGAATGTTGGACCACTCTTCCTTTAAAAACTGCTCCAGGTCTCTCTTATTGGAAGGGCGCCTTTTCCCAACAGCAATTTTAAGATCTCTCCACAGGCGTTCAGTGGGATTTAGATCTGGACTCATTGCTGGCCACTTCAGAACTCTCCAGTGCTTTGTTGCCGTCCATTTCTGGGTGCTTTTTGACGTATGTTTGGGGTCATTGTCCTGCTGGAAGACCCAAGATCTCAGCCCAGCTTTCTGACACTGGGCTGTACAGTGTGACCTAAAATCCGTTGGTAATCCTCAGATTTCATGATGCATTGTACACATTCAAGGCACCCATTGCCAGAGGCAGCAAAACATCCCCCAAAACATCATTGAACCTCCACCATATCTCACTGTAAGTACTGTGTTCCTTTCTTTGTAGGCCTCATTCCGTTTTCAGTAAACTGTAGAATGATGTGCTTTACCAAAAAGCTCTATCTTGTTCTCATCTGTCCACGAGACGTTTACCCAGAAGGATTTTGGCTTACTCAAGTTCATTTTGGCAAAATGTAGTCTTGCTTTTTTATGTCTGTGTGTCAGCAGTGGGGTCCTCCTGGGTCTCCTGCCATAGAGTTTCATTTCATTTAAATGTTGACGGATAGTTCGCACTGACACTGATGCTCCCTGAGCCTGCAGGACAGCTTGAGCATCTTTGGAACTTGTTTGGGGCTGCTTATCCACCATTCGGACTATCCTCGTTGACACCTTTCATAATTTTTTCTCTTCCGTCCACACCCAGGGAGATTAGCTATAGTGCCATGGGTTGCAAACTTCTTGATAATGTTGCGCACTGTGGACAAAGGCAAATCTAGAACTCTGGAGATATACTTGTAACCTTGAGATTGTTGATATTTGTCCCCAATTTTGGTTCTCAAGTCCTCAGACAGTTCTCTTCTCCTTTCTGCTGTCCATGCTTAGTGTGGCACACACAGACACACAATGCCAAGACTAAGTGAACTTCTCTCCTTTTTATCTGCTTTCAGGTGTGATTTTTATATTGCCCACACCTGTTACTTGCCCCAGGTGAGTTTAAAGAAGCATCACATGCTTGAAACAATCTTATTTTTCCACAAATTTGAAAGGGTGCCAATAATTTTGTCCAGCCCATTTTTGGAGTTTGGTGTGACATTTTGTCCAATTAGCTTTTTTTCCTCCCTTTTTTGGTTTAGTTCCATTACACACAAAGGGAATAAACATGTGTATAGCAAAACATGTGTTACTGCAATCCTTTTCTGTGAGAAATACTTCATTTTCTAGGAAAATTTCAGGGGTGCCAACATTTACGGCCATGACTGTATCTCCATAGGTATTAAAGTGCTTTCATATCAACTGACTCCAGAAAGTTAAAGAGATTTGTAAATTACTTCTATTAAAAAAATCTTAATCCTTCCGGTACTTTTCAGCTGTTCTCTCTGACCACAGTGCTCTTTGCTGACACCTCTGTCTGCCTCAGGAACTGTCCAGAGCAGGAGCAAATCCCCATAGCAAACCTCTCCTGCTCTGGACAGTTCCTAAGACAGACAGAGGTGTCAGCAAAGAGCACTGTGGTCAGACAGAAATAAACAACTTAACTTCAGCATCTGATAAGTACTGGTAGGATTAAGATTTTTTTAATAGTAGCAATTTACAAATCTATTTAACTTTCTGGAGCCAGTTGATATGAAAAAAAAAATTTGGAATTGGAATTTTAAGTTATTAGCTGACATATGTCTAGATCTTTTAAAAGACAAAATCTTAAAGGGAAAATATCTTCATATGTAACTGAAACTCAGAGGTTTTTGATATCCAGCTCCAAATCCCTCTTGTTTAAAGTTTAACCTAAAGTTAGGTGTAGGAGCTTGACATAATAATCTTGACTTTGTAGCTTGTGGCTTAGAACAGTTGTGTATGACTTTGTGCTTTGATGTCATATACTTCAATAACATCCAGCGCAGATCATGGCAACAAGATCAGATAACTCAACTACTTTTGTCTTAGTAATGTTTTTTTTTTTCCCTAAGAACAGTGAAAACTGAATTTATAACTCATGCTGCCCTTCACTTATTGTCTGAAGATCTCTGTGCCCGGTGTGTGCCTCCGGCACTCTTCTGATCTATCATCGTCACTTATGATTCTAACACTATCCTGGAAAGTCCATATCTCCATCAGGGGGTCAAGTACGAAGTCGATGGCTCCTTAAAGGGGTGGAAAACGTTGTTTTTTTTTTTTTAAATCAACTGGTGCCAGAAAGTTAAACAGATTAGTAAATTACTTCCATTAAAAAATCTTAATCCTTCCAGTACTTATTAGCGGCTGAATACTACAGAAGAAATCATTTTCTTTTTGGAACAAAGATGCTCTCTGCTGACATCACGAGCACAGTGCTCTCTGCTGACAACTCTGTCCATCCAGAGTAAGAGAAAATCCCCATAGCAAACATATGCTGCTCTGGTCAATTCCAGAGCCGCTATACCTTGTATATTGATAGTAACACCCATGAGACGATGAAGTATTAGGGATATCCTAGCTCTTTTAAGTAATGTATCCTGTTGCCTCTTTGGCTTCTCTTCCAAGTTTTAATGTCAGATCCCAATCAAGTGATTGTGCCGTCAAAGTCAACTGCTGATCACCAATGCTCAGTGAATAAAATGTTTAGTAGAAAAGCATTCAGGACCAGATTGTAGGGGATCTGGGATCACATGGGCACTCATAGGTTGCAGGACTCCAATCACCATCCTATCAGCCAGTAGATCCATAAATACAAGTTTAACAGTATTTATTGGAAAAAGTTAAACATACAACATAATTTGGTCCTTACATCATGGACCTTCCTCATTCATGAGTAATAATTCCAACAAAAGAAACTTATATAGCCATATTCTAAAAAAATCTTATTGGGAGATGACCCAGGAAGGTGTTTAGCACCTAAAGGGGTACGCCAGTGGAAAAAAAATTTTTTTTAATTAACTGGTGCCAAAAATGTATACAGATTTCTAAATTACTTATATTTAAAAATCATAATCCTTCCTTTACTTATTGGCTTCTGTAAGCTCCAGAGGAACTTGTATAGTTCTTTTCTCTCTGACCATAGTGCTCTCTCCTGACACCTATGTCTGTGTCAGGAACTGTCCAGTGTTGGAGCAAATCCCATAGCAAATCTTTCCTGCTTTGGACAGTTCCTGAAATAACAGAGGTGTCAGTAGAGAACACTGTGGTCAGACAGAAAATAACTATACAACTTCCTCTGGAGCATACAGCAGCTGATAAGTACTGGAAGGATTAAGATTTTTTTAATAGAAGTAATTAACAAATCTGTATAACTTTCTGGCACCAGTTGAAAAAATGCGTTTTCCACTGGAGTACCCCTTTAACTACATCAATTATTGACATGGTGAAAATACATCACCTACTTCTACTGTAAGAGTAGCAAAAATAAGTGCTAACGAAAGCCAATGTATTAAAAGACCAAAATACCCATTAGATCTATGTCAATAAGTCAATAAATTACTTTTAGACATCTGTTCGGATTCTATTTGCTTACAATGTCTGAGGATACAACTATAACCATAAAACCAATACTTGCAATAAATCAATACTAACAGATTACAACACGTACTGTAGATTATCTTATAATTGATCTTAAGATATTTTTCTGCCATGATTAATCCCGTTTTTATATCACATATTATCAAGCATTCGCTTTTAACAAACATCTTTATTCATATCAAGGACAATCCATGCAACATTTATGTCAGTGTTTCCTAACCTTTTCCACCTTGGGGCACCCCTACCAAATAATTTCCTTTAAAAGACAAAAATTTGCCAAAAAGAAGCAATGCACAATACCTACGTAGCTCCAGGAAATCTCAGATGACGTCTTCTCTGATCTTAGTTGTTCAAATTTTCCTTTTTTTTCTCTGTCTGGCCCAGACCACCATGACTATTTATTTCTTTTAGCCACAATTCCTCTCTGCAGAACCTGTCAGACGAACATCCTGGGCTCTGAACTTTTCCAGCAACCTCCTTCCCTTTTCGTTACCTATAGGGTCCAACACCTGCGTCACAAACTGTAAAATTTGTCAGTGGGAGGGGTAGGTCAGTTGGGGAGGAATAAGTAGGTCCCTTCATAAACTACATAGGCTGCCCCGGTGTGTAGTGTTTCCTAATAGGTAGACATCCCACTGTACATAGTTTCTCTTAGTAACCTGACACCCCCAGTAAGAAGATTGACCCACTTTATGCAGTTGCCCCCTGTAGGTAGGACTCCTTGTATTTAGTTTCCCCCATTGGTAGGACCTTCTGAAGGTAGATTTCTCCCTGTTGGTAGCTATTCTGCAGTCACCACCGGCTTCTGCTTCTATGTAGCATACAGCTTCTTCCTGCAGCCACAAGAGGCCAGGAGCATCTCTATAGGCACACATAATGACATCACTTATTTTCATCCCAGAGTAAGAAACGCTTCCATGTGTCTAATGGACTCAGGAATGTGGCTGCCTGCTTCCTAGATATGTTTACTGTATAACCCAGGGAGGTAAGTGGCAATGCTGAGCATAGCTTCTTAACTCTTTACACTCCATGAACCAGGCACTCTTTATCTGATTAAGAGAGTAAAGGACCAAATCTAAATTAGCATTGAATCCTAAATTAATTTGATGGTCAAATTGTGCAAAACCTCTGTTTGTCCTTACATAAATCTATCATAAGATAAAATAAAAAAGGAAGTTATACAGGGATATATTGGTAGAATGAATGGACAGTGTGGTCTTTTTTGCCAATAATCTTCGCCGTTTCTATTATCTCCTCATAGGTTTCCTAATAAAGTATACATTTTTTTAAAAGTTTTATTCCTTTGAATTACAAATTACTTTAATTATTTTTTTCACTTAAGACTCAAGAGACGAGCTACATAAGTTTTCTTGATGGAACATTATTTATACTATAACAGGAGCATATAGAAAAAAATGTTCTTGTGGAGAAGGAAAGTGACATCCCCTCAGAGCACAATTATTGCTATTTTGCTGCAGGGATAATGTGGACATCTCCTATAATAGTATTGCATTGAGCGTGAGTTAAATAAGTTAAGGAAATTTAATGTCAAACAATATAGACACAGTAACACTGTTAAGTTTTTCAGTTGTAAATTTTTTTAGTGAATCCTGCCATGTTTCACATAGCTACAGTCAAGTGATACAATATGGGTTTTCTGCAGCTACCACTTGGGGGTTCTTAGAAGCTTACTGGGCAATTCGGTGAATAGATTTATGTATGTATATCCAATATTGTGTGAGCCTTTTTTTACCCGACATTAGATCTCAAATGCAGGGGCATTTTCACGCTATGCAGTAAAACAACGTGTTCAGCAATAATTTTCCAGGCTCTGTTTCTAAAAAAAAAAAAAAAAGCTGTACTTACCTGCCTCCTCTCCCACCACAGATTCCTTTTCACTTCACACTTCACATCCTGGAGCTGCAGAAAGAACGTTACATCGCCACTCAGCCAATCACTGCCAGCAGTTGTGTGAGATGTAAGATGCCATCTGTAGGGGAGTGAAGTGAGAGACCGAGCATTGATAGCAGAGGCTACATGGAAGCGGGGGAGACAGAAGATCCTCAGGGTAGAACCGGCCAGACAAACAACTGTTGAATCTCAAACAGCAATAATTCTGCTGTTTGGTGTCATGCACATTAAAGTGGATAGGTGAATTGGTTGGTGGAGAGGGGTAGGTTAGTTGGGGAGGAGTAGAACGTTCCCACCATTGGGTAGATAGGTTTCTCTACCATTGGGTAGTAGTGTTGCTTGCGAATATTCGCAATGCAAATTTTATTCGCGAATATCGCATATTCGCGAATATAGCACTATATATTCGTAATTACGAATATTCTTTTTTTTTTTTTTTATCACAGTAAACATCACAGTGATCACCCCTCTCTGCTTCCAGCTTGTGTGGTGTAATGAAGGCTCTAATACTACTGTGTGAGACTGGCGTGCGAATTTTCGCATATGCGAAAAATAAACCGCGAATATTAGGAATATGCGAATTTAGCGAATATATGACGAATATTCGTCCATATATTCGCAAATATTCACGAATTCGAATATGGCCTATGCCGCTCAACACTATTAGGTAGGTGCAACAGAATGTTGCTTAGCTGGCACGGCTAGTTAATTAATTCCCCAGTCTGCTGGTGTCTCCTGTAGACAGTTTGCCTAGTATGTAGTTTCCTCCCCCAAAAAACTCTCTCTCTAGCTTCCCTGGAGTTGCTGCCATTTTTTATTCCTTCTGCTGGGCCACATGCAGCTTCTTCCTGCAGCCACTAGAGGCCTGCAGGAGCACCTCAACCTTTGGGACATGAACAATGACATCACTCATTGAGCGGGTCCCAGAAAAAGAGACACTCCCAGGCTCTAATGAACACAGACTTGACACGGCAACATTTCTGCATGTGGCAGTACCAATTTTTAGTCTCCCTCAGGGACATGCATATGAAAACACTTGATCGCATGTACAGCCCACTGCAATACATTTGCATTGCAGTGTACTGACATTTTGCTGATCTCCTATTACACCGCACTTATGGCTTTATCTAACACACAGTTGACAAAAGTTTAGCACATAATCTTCTTGAAGTTTGGATCCTGTTGGAAGCCGCAAGACTTCACATATAGCATGTCAAATTATTATACGCTGAAAGATGAAATATTTCTTTGAAATCTATCTTGTCTAAAAGAAAATTGGCTTCCTCTAATCCACGCTGACATGCATGTATTACATATCTCTGTACACACCAACAAGCCATTTTGTTTAGGAAACAGTTGGACAGCTGAGCCAACCACTTTTAAATTTCCATTTCATTTTTCGGAGAACAAACTTGGTGTAAAGGGCAAGAAGAAGCTGCAATTAATTGGGTCCTTAGAGAAGGAGAGTTAAGCAGAAAGCAGACGTGGATTGTATTTTAAGAGTATCCAGACAAGTACCTAAAGTACCGCTTGCCCCTTTACAACACACTCACAAGACGCAAAATTATTCCAAAGCTTTAATTATTGAGCAGTCTGATAAAGATGAAGCCGCGATTCACCCAAAACTTGTGTTAATATTAATGCTATTATACTGTGCAGTCCTTGTGCTGTAGTAAAATTCTCTTCCATCTCATTCCCTTTAAAGAGATTGTGCTTGCCATTTTGCTTTTAGATGTTTTAGACATATTGTACGATAATAAAATAAATAAAACAAAAAGAACTAAGAAAAATTTGGAATTCTAACAAATAGTTGAAGGAGAACAGAGAAAATCAAAAGCTTCTGAGGTTGGTGTGTAACCACTCTACTGCAAATTATACAGTCATGGCCATAAATGTTGGCACCCCTGAAATTTTCTAGAAAATGAAGTATTTCTCACGGAAAAGATTGCAGAAACACATGTTTTGGGAGGAAAAAACAAACAAATTGGACATAATGTCCCACCAAACTCCAAAAATGGTCTGGACAAAATTATTGGCACCCTTAACTTCATATTTGGTTGCACACCCTTTGGAAAAAATAACTGAAATCAGTCGCTTCCTATAACAATCAATAAGCTTCTTACACCTCTCAGCCGAAATGTTGGACCACTCTTCCTTTGCAAACTGCTCCAGGTTTCTCTTATTGGAAGGCGCCTTTTCCCAACAGCAATTTTAAGATCTCTCCACAGGTGTTCAATGGAATTTAGATCTGGACTCGTTGCTGCCACTTCAGAACTCTCCAGCGCTTTGTTGCCATCCATTTCTGGTGCTTTTTGACGTTTGTTTTGGGTCATTGTCCTGCTGGAAGACCCAAGATCTCGGACGCAAACCCATCTTTCTGACACTGGGCTGTACAGTGCGACCCAATATCCATTGGTAATCCTCAGATTTCATGATGTCTTGCACACATTCAAGGCACCCAGTGCCAGAGGCAGCAAAACAACCCCAAAACATCATTGAACTGCCTCCATATTTCACTGTAGGTACTGTGTTCTTTTCTTTGTAGGCCTCATTCCATTTTTGGTAAACTGTAGAATGATGTGCTTTACCAAAAAGCTCTATCTTGGTCTCATTTGTCCACAAGATGTTTTCCCAGAAGGATTTTGGCTTACTCAAGTTCATTTTGGCAAAATGTAGTCTTGCTTTTTTTATGTCTCTGTGTCAGCAGTGGGGTCCTCCTGGGTTTCTTGCCATAACGTTTCATTTCATTTAATTGGCGACCGATAGTTTGCGCTGACACTGATGCTCCCTGAGCCTGCAGAACACCTTGAATGTATTTGGAACTTGTTTGGGGCTGCTTATCCACCATCCGGACTATCCTGCGTTGACACCTTTTATCAATTTTTCTCTTCCATCCTCGCCAAGGGAGATTAGCTAAAGTTCCATGGATTCCAATCTTCTTGATAATGTTTTGTAATTTCTGGAGATGGACTTGTAACCTTGAGATTGTTGATATTTTTCCACAATTTTGGTTCTCAAGTCCTCAGATATTTCTCTTCTCCTCTTTCTGTTGTCCATGCTTAGTGTGGCACACACAGACACACAATGCAAAGACTAAGTGAACTTCTCTCCTTTTTATCTGCTTTCAGGTGTGATTTTTATATTGCCCACACCTATTACTTGCCCCAGGTGAGTTTAAAGGAGCATCACATGCTTGATGCAATCTTATTTTCCACAATTATGAAAGTGTGCCAATGATTTATCTTTTTTTCCTCCCTTTTTGGTTTAGTTCCAATACACACAAAGGGAATAAACGTGTGTATACCAAAAAATGTGTTACTGCAATCCTTTTCTGTGAGAAATACTTCATTTAAGGGGTGCCAACATTTACGGCCAGGACTGTACAAGCGATTTCTATGTTTTTTCTTTTTTTTCTTTTAATGATGCAGTGCTTTTTACCTAAGTAGAAAAAAAGTGCACAAATATGTGGTCTATAAACAGCCCATTTAGAGGAGAAGAACCCCCACAAATCTTCACTTCCTGGCCAAAAGGTGCCTGCAAGTGTCCAGGATCCATGTCAACCTTTCACTGAAGCTCAGGGAGGACCAACATAACTCCTAGTCTCCACCTGGATAGCAACCCAAGTATCAGCCAAGGAGCACAATAACTGGTTGGCATCCCTGATGGCCACACACACTTAACTTAGACCTCAAGGAGGGACATCCCAAAAAGGCACCTTACCCTGAAAATTCCTTGTTACACTAAAGTAAAATAGATAAATGCTGTGTGATATAGCTCAATCCCAATGTCAGATGTATTAAAATACTTCTTAGTGACCATCAGCCAGAAGGCCTGAAACAAGTGACCAAACAAGAAAATGCCATCACTTAATGCGCATATGGCACTTTCTGGGTACACCTGGAAGTGGCTTTAATGCAGCCATCTTTGAGAGTGTACCCAGGAAATGGTACATGCACAGTAAAAGTGCTTACAGAGCAGAGAGGTGAAGGGAGGAAATGAATACTGAATAGCCGGGCCGAGTGCTGAATGAACAGTGATGACGTCACAGGGCCCGAGGCTCGGCTCGTAACCCTGCCCGTGCCACTTGTGCCTCATTAGTATATATTTAGAATTTTAACTTTGTTCTGCATTTTTTTAAATTGAAGGCAAGGGGGTTGTCTGGAGAAATAAAATGTAAAAGAAAAAAAAAGGGGGGTGCGGCAGGCTAGGTTAAACAAATAAAATGACAGTACTCACTTCACCGATTTGCTGCTGCTCTTCACTACCTGGTCCTGTCTAATTTGACAAAAAAGTGAAATCAGTCAATCACTGGCTACAGCAGTGACCCACTTATAACACTCCCTTGTGCTAAGTCTCTTCTCCTGCCAATAGATAAAGGTGTACTCCTTCATTAGATGATGTTCAAGGTCATAAAGACTGACATACGATTTGTTGTTTTCATTTATGGCATTGTCATCCGGACTGTCAACCTTCTCAGACCAACCATGAACCATAAGTCATTCAGGAAATATCTATGACCTGTAGTGTGTAGCCAGCTTATGTTGTGTTTACATTGTAGCTCGCTGTCACATTGTTCTTGTCTGTACTGTTTATGTTGCATTTCTATAGACTATATTCCCAGCTGGTACTCTTTATTAAATACAATACATTATAAAGTCGGTGTTCCAAATGCTCTGTCCCAATGTGCAAATCTGTTTTGCACCTGCAGAGGTTTCAGTGTCAAGTATTACTGGGTTTCCTTATGGCAAAACCCAGTTGGGAAGTACAGTTTTCCAACGCGGGTTGAGATCTAATTACGTGAGACGACATTATGGTTTACTATAACCAAGAGAAGATCATTTCTCTGTATAACTACAGTAGCGTTTGGGAGTCCCTGTGAATCAATTTCTTATTAGCTTTTAAATTGATGGAGAACATGGTAGTTAGTGACAGTGGGAGGAAACTATTTTGCCTATAGGGACAATTTTAGTTTTCTCTCCTCTCCCCTACAACAAAAGGTTAATTAGAACTTTGGGGGAAAATCAATTTTTCTTTTGGCTTTTACAAAACCTCAGCATTTTTTTGTGCTTGTGCCTTGCAGAATCTTGATGACTCCCTGTGCCTTAGACTTATTAGTGTTGAGTAACATTTGTAAAATACGGAAATGTTAGGCGGTACAGGACTTTTGGTTAACAAACTGATTGATTTGCAGCATACATTTATGTTGAGATATTATACACTGTACACGCTTTATCCAAAGTCAAAGCCTGGAGGAGATGTCAAATTTTAAAGGGCAGTGGAAACTGGAGGGAGATTATTTGTAAAACTACAAAATAGTTTTTCCAATTCTTTACAAAGTCTCAACTATAATCGCTAACAGTCACTGGAAGATCAAGTATTTTTAATCTCTTTAATACAAAACATATCTAATATTTTATTATTTTTATCATAACATATTCCTACATTGGGGTATACTATATATTATAACAACAAATTATAAAGCGGGTACAAGTGGCACCACTGAAGGTATGGACAATAACTCTAATGCCAATGGAACATGAAAGGATACACTCTGTGGATCGATAGAGACAAGATTGTCCCGCGGTGGTGCTAGGATCAATGAAACCAGATATAAGGATATGTAATGAGGTAAACAGAAAAGAAAATCCTGCACTCACCGCTCGGGTTCAATACATCCAGCTCCTCTCAAAAGTATTCCATCCGACTGGCAGGTGTACTTGGCGTGGGGCGCTCAGAGGCAACTGCCGGCGGTTTCACGCACAGAGATTATGCGCTTCTTCCGGCCTCCTGGGAGGCCGGAAGAAGCGCATAATCTCTGTGCGTGAAACCGCTGGCAGTCGCCTCTGAGCGCCCTACGCCAAGTACACCTGCCAGTCGGATGGAATACTTTTGAGAGGAGCTGGATGTATTGAACCCAAGCGGTGAGTGCAGGATTTCCTTTTCTACTTACCTCATTGCATACTATACATTATCTTGAAGAGTTTTATGCTATCAAGAGACTTAATTTATTTTATTTTTTTTTCAAAATTGTTCCATATGCATGTAAGAAACTCCTAGAGTTTCTACAGGTCTCTTGGCAGATGGAAGAGCAGCTCTGGTTTTACTACTTTCTCTACCTCATGAGCCCATTCAGTGAACCTCGCTCCACAAGCAAGAACAGCTAGATCCTCAAGTCATTGTCAGAGAAAGATAATAGAACTAGTAGTCTGGTGGAAAGTAGATATCACTCTGTTCAAAAACATCCATTCAAGACTCTTTTGGTACTTTTTAAGTGGCGTAGCTTCTACAGGAACGTCTACAGGCGGCTTTGATTTGCGTTGGTGCTGCAAAGCCCATGGACAATGGTCAAGAAGAGCACGGCAATGTACTTGCTCCTGTGTGGTTTTGCGTTCTTGCAGACTGGCCATTTGTTTCTGGTTAGCCATTCAGCATTTTTTTTTTCTTTTAGGGCTGTTTTCGCAAACTCTTTTCTTGGCATTTCATTTTCTATTTGTTGGAGTCTACATGGTCTATCCTCTTCAGATTCTTCAGCTTGTCTTGCCGCACATTTTGTAACTATTTGTTAACGGGATTGCCTTATCATTTGAGGCATTGTTGGGTGTATGCACTTCAAGAGATGAAATTACTATGTCCATTTTACAGTATTTTAGCTAAAAATAAATAAATAAATTTAAAAAAAGAGATGTTTCGCAAATGTGTACAAACCTGGCACGCAAATGCTGTCTGTCTTGCAATTTAATGGTTCTCACTGTATATATGTGCTAAGCCATGTTTGTTTACTAGTTTTACAACTGTGTTTTGGCTATAAATTGCCAGTATAGCGCCAGGAACTTTGCTCCTCACTTGCTTTGTCACTAATGTGTGTAGGGGCTTAGCTATGGATTCTGTAGCACCAGGAGCAGTCAGTGTTCGTCTCATGCCATTTTCCAACAGTGGGAGGTATTGCAACCCATAAGAATGGCTGTCCGCCATGTCACAGTGTGTAAATTCAGTAAAAGTGTAAGATATTTTGTGTGAGTCTGAGGTAGACAGATGTAAGATGTGCTACTGTGAGACAACACAGGTTGTCTGCCGCAGAAGGATGCTGCATTGCTGGCAGTGAAGAGTGCAGGGGCTACAGACGAGAGCACCAGAGGGTTGTACCGTATTTTTCGCCGTATAAGACGCACTTTTTCTTCCCCAAAACTGGGAGGAAAAAGTCGGTGCGTCTTATACGGTGAATACACCCCTATCGCGGCGGTCCCTGCGGCCATCAACGGCCAGGACCCGCGGCTAATACAGGACATCACCGATCGCGGTGATGCCCTGTATTAACCCTTCAGATGCGGCGATCAAAGCTGACTGCCGCGTCTGAAGGGGGAAAGTGACACTAACCCGGCTGTTCTGTCGGGCTGTTTGGGACCGCCGCGATTTCACAGTGGCGATCCCGAACAGCCCGACTGAATAGCCGGGTTAGTGCTTACAGGACACCGGGAGGGACCTTACCTGCCTCCTCGGTGTCTTCTCCGTTCAGGGATCCCCTGTATGGCCAGCGCTCTCCTTCCTCGTCGTCGCGTACGTGTGTCGGCGTGCGTAACGACGTGATGGCGGCGACAGAGAGCGAGGATACCCGGCCGGCAGCAGAGACGTTCCGGAGCGACGGGGACACGGCGACAGCGATGGAGCGACATCCAGGGCAGCGGTGACGGGTCCGGAGCGGCGGGGACACGTGAGTATTACCTCCTATGCAGTGGTCTTCAATCTGCGGACCTCTAGATGTTGCAAAACTACAACTCCCAGCATGCCGGTGCGTCCTATAGGGCGAAAAATACGGTAACTCATAGTGAGTTGAGGGACACCCTCCAATGAGAGTGGATTGTGCATGGAGGTAGAGTGAAAACCTTAGCTTGGCTAGAAAGCTGAAGAATTATGAAACTAATGGAAAAGCCAAACAATTACCTGTTTATTAAGTGATTGACATCTAAATAGGGGTCTGTGTTCTAGCAGCACCATTACTTTTGTGTAGAGGTGTAAATTGTAGCTTCTGGTCTCTGATGCAATATCCGTAACAAGGCCTCTCA